>NW_023416471.2:3131250-3757500 GCF_012460135.2 Molothrus ater | reverse complement strand
TAATTAACTGCTGTATTCATTTATCTTCTGAGTAGCTTCTTCATTCCTCTCCAGCTGCACTACTGCAATTTAAAGATTAGTAATTGTAAAACATCCATCATATGCAAAGTGAACTGTCTAACTGTTAACAAGAACACAGTGGTCATAGCCTGTCATTTTTTCTCAGTTAGGAACCAAAGCCATTATGCCAAGATAAACAAACAGAAAGGTTGGGAGGCAGGTTTCTCTTCCTTATGGTTTCAGTGGTCTGGGTAGCAATATGCTGTTTAGAGTCTGATTTTCACACTGGGATGGACAGGACAGGTCCTCTCCATCCAGGACCTGCTCTAACTATCTCCTTCCTGCCTCCCCTGGGGAGGCCCCACTTTTCCTGGAAGATATGGCTCACACTGTGCCCTGACAATACCTAAGGTGACATTTTTGCTTGCTTTTTCTTCAGTTTCAAGTGTAACAGTCAAAAATAATTTATCCAGTAAAATAAATTGTCCACTGGGCATTTTTAGAACAAGAATAAAAAAGCAGAGTCAGCAAAGACATGTCACAGGGTAAAGTATGTCACTGGAAGAATCTAATTGTTTCCCAGCATCTCATCCTCCCTTTTGTCTCTCTTCTGTCTTTTCTTTGGCTCTTGCTATTCAAAATCATCTTTGTTCTAGATAAATCATAGTGGAAATTAATAGGGAAGCAACATTAATGTTGCAAGTGCTGAAAGAAAACAATAACACAATTTCCATTTCTTCCCATGCCAGTCAATCCTTTTCAGATCTATAATGGCACCTCAGTAAATAGCACACTGTACCCACCCGAGCCCACCACCCCTGTCTGCTGATGAGCAGGGATGGGTAACTGAGATGCTTCACTGAAATCACTCAGCCAGCCAAAGCTGGAGCCCAATCAGACGAAAAAGCATGAAGCACCATTCAAGATCCATGGCTGAGTGTGTCATTACAGTAACATATAATGAATAAGGAGCCTTTCTGTGAAACCATTTCATTCTTTAATTCATTAAATGGGATTTCTTATATTTAACCATTTTCCAGAACATGTTGGTGGAAGTTTACCAATATTGCAGGTAATGCACAACTAGGCACTAGGCACAACTCAGGATAGCACAAACTCAATGCTGTCACCCAGGTAGGGAAGTTTCTCATTCAGCTTTCTGATTCCAAGGATGCAGGTGCAAGCTTACCTTGGCACACATCCTTGCAATCATAAGATGCCAGTCAACTCCCTGGCTGTGCAAGTGAAGAACAGCCACAAAAGCAGCTTTCCCACTTCCTAATTATTTTAACTAAGTTATCAAGACTAGATGATGGTGTTCTTTACCATGAATCTTCCTGTAAAGACACAGCCAGTATTTGTTAGCTCTCATCACCTACTCACCTTAAGCAGGTTGCAAAGCCTGGACCTTCATATGTTTGCCAGGCACCAAAGGCATGTTTGTTCTGCAGTGTTGTAGAAGTGAGTCAGGGTAAGCCCTGCTAGAGCAGAGCTTGGCAAAAAAGTGTTTAAGTACTGCCATTGCTGCTTTTACTTCAGACTCTAAAATGTTATGCTTCCCTTTGGTCTGGCATTATAATGAATTATTCTTATCAGCATACTATTCATTTTTCTTAAAGCAGTAATATTTTAACAGAGGCAGTTATTTTAATTAGTGAGGGAGAGCTATCTTAAAGCACATAATGTAAAAAGAAATGGCATTATAAATGTAAAGAGCAGTCAGTAAGAGCAACAGAATATGAGATATAGATGAAAAAAAAACAGCCCATGCACAGAAAGAACAAATAATGCAAACTGAGCCAAGTAAGGTTCAAACTTTGTCCTCATTTTTATAACTATAATAGGGTAGCTCAGTGTGTGGAAGAAGTCTTTTATGGTTCCTGCTCTAGATCTTACAAAATGAGATCACATTTTTCTGCTAGTATTTTTTATAGTTGCAGTACAGAATAAAGTATCATAATAAATGTTCAGGTTAAACCTCCCGTATTGGTTTGGAGAATGCATATATATAATTATTACATAGTTGGTTGTACCACAGTTATGACAATAATAGCTTAGTAACAGACATTTCTTTTTGCTTCCAGCCAGGTACACATCTGCTACACTCTTTAATGTTTGCTCTTCTACTTACTGACTTTGCTCTTGTGTAGCAAAAAGATACTATAGAGCATAAAGCCAAAAAAAGCTTTTTCTTCTCAGAAGAACAGTTGAACATTCAGAGGATAAACAAAAGCATTGCCAAAGACATATTTTGGTGGTGGCACAGGGTTGTGTTTTCTGTTAAGGCAACTTTGGGACTCCAGTCAAGGAAAATAAAGTGACAAAAGGTGTAGCACTGCTGAGTCAGGAAGGATCACTCTTCTTAGAGAACTATTACTGAATCACAGCGGTTCCAGGAGACAATACACAATTTTTATACATGGCATGTTTCCATGGCTTCTGTCTCACTGGGGTCATTAAGCTCCTGCAGCACATTTCACAGGAGACTGGCCAACATCCCCTTGATATAAATCCAGAAGGCAGACAGGGATCCCAGGACAGGGTGACAATGTGGGTGTTTGCTCCATGCTGCCTGATCAAGAGGAGGAAGAGGGACCTTTACAGGGAACGTGAAGCATCGTCAGAGGCATTGGTCCTTGTGGGGGAATTTAATTGCCATGAGTCTGCTGGAGAAGCCACATGATTAAACACAAACAATCCAGGTGTTTCCTGGAAAACACTGATGACTACTTCCTGACACAGGCAGCGGGGGATCCCACAAGGAATGGTGAGCTGTTTGACCTTATTTGAACACAAAGGTAAGGCCTTGGAAGTGTGGAGGTTGGGGAAGCCTTAGGTGCAGTGCCCATGAGCTTGTGGAGCTCAGTATTAGGCAAGGAGAAAATGACAGCAAGTAAAATTTCAGCATGGATTTCAGGAGAGCTAAATGGGAATCTTCTTGGAAGAATCCCAAGGGAACATGCCCTGCATGGGAGAAGGGTCCAAGAAAGCTGGGTGATATTGAAGAATCAGTTCTTTCAGGGTAAGAACGATGCACCTTGATGAACAAAATATCAGGGAAAGGCGGCAAGAGTCCTGCTTAGATTATCAAGAAAATCTTGTCAGTGCTCAAGCATAAGCAGGAAATGCAACACAGATGGAAACTATGGGACAAGTAACACAATTTGTAACACCAAGCATTAAAGAGTCCCAGTGATAAATCATAAGATTCCAGATTGCTTCAAGCTCTGGAACATCCTGAAGTTCTCTAAAACAATTCCAAAAAGAACCCAAACAACAATAGAATCTTCCCCCCACCACACCCCAAAAAACCCACAAAACCCAAACCACATAACCACCACCAAATCAAACATCCAATAACAAAACACAAGAACAAATGAACACCCCAAAAACCAAACCCAGAAACTCTGGCAACTCTCAGTCCAATACTCCTATCCATCTGATTCACCTGCAGGCTTCATTGTCTCTAATCCCTTTGTCCAGTCACAAACTCTCAGAAATATTACATCTATTTCCCTTCTGAGAAAAAGGCTAAAGTCAGTGTTAGCTACCACATGGATTTCTGTTCATAAACTTGACAGTGCTTGGGGGATAGCAGGCTGTACACAACAGCTGCTACCTGACTTTTCCCATCTGTCTTAATGATTCCCTACCCTCGACCTGTCAGGACCCAACTGCATAGCATCTGCTCTGGGATCAAGCTGAACCTTCTTCCAAGTTATCTTTCTTCTTAAAGGACATCACCTATTATTTCTCCCATTTCCTTCAAGGCACCCCTAGTTTCACATTTTGTACAAAATAAAGCTGGTTTTTATCATGTGAGGCTTTCATACAGTCATAGGCAGAGACACACATGCAATTCCTAGATGATCTCACCTCATGGGCTGCAGGCCCACCCCTGCCTCCCACCTTCTCTGTGATTATGCTGTTCCCTGTGAGCTCCCCTCCCAAATGGAAAACTGTGATTCTCCACCTGGGAAAACCACAGTCCTCCTCACCTCCAGGCTCATAAAGCTCACTCTCAAGTTGTTCATTTCATAAAATCCTGATGTTGTTCCTGCAGTGAGTTATTTCTCAAGGCCCATGAAGATCAAAGCCAGACTCTTTCTCTAGGCAGCTTTTCCCTCCACATAGCACAGACCTAACACACAGAACACTATAATATAGTTACTTATATTTTCTTTTTTCTAAGCTGTGTGAGCAAACCCTCCAATAAAATCAGCAGCAGCTGATGTGGAGTGTCAGGTGAACAATCACACACATCTCTCTTAAGAAAATTCTACAGGAAGAAGAGATTTGTTGATTTTTAAGATTATATGATTTACACACATGAAGTCTAGCCCTCTTGTCTCTTCATCACACTGTTTTAAGGAAAAAAAAATCAATATTGTACAACACTTCCAGGATTTTATAGGTTTGTTGGGGAAGCAGTGCCTGCAGCCTCCTTGGTTACTGTGAATGACTATTTTCACTTTACAGAGTAAATCTTGTTATTCTTGCATCTTTTATCATTTATATATAAACAAAACTGGCTGAGTGTGAAAAAATCTGTGAGACTGGCTTGTGCCACTCTCAAAAGTGGCTGCTGTTAAGGCAGTTGCAAATAAAATTTTTCTGTGGTACTAAATTAACTTCTAGGACAACACAAATCTATTGGCAGATGCAAGAGACCATATGGATCTAAGAATAGACTTCATTTCTACTGTCCAGAATATGTAGAACATAATTTTTGAAAATTTAAGCCTCCATGAATATACACCAAAAGGAAAAAAACAAGTATGCCAAATTTGAACATGAAATTCCATCTGGTTTTTAATATTTATTCTAGACATTATGAAAAACTAGAAAACAGTCATGACAAAAATAATGTTTACTTTATGGTAGATAAACAGTAAAAGTAATTTAATCTAGAAAACTCATTACAATATAAGGTATTTATGTTATTATAATTATTAATATAATTTTCAATATTCATCTAGGGACTATTTCCTTTTGGCTGAAGTATGTATTTCTTGAGATGATTTCACACCTTTTCAACCTTACCTGAACACGAAGACCAGTTTCTCCTTTCCTTTCAGCAGCCGAATTTGCACCACTAGATGGCTACCTAAAGCAATCCTCTATAAAAATGACGTTGTGCATGGTGTCTGCTTGAAAATGCCTTCAAAATACTTCTGTTAAATCCATGCTGTAAATCTGAACCCATCAGGGTTTTTTAAACAATCACGTCAACACCTGGCAACTATTACATATATTTTGACTTAAAGAAAGGGGTCAAAACCAATGCTATTTCTAAAGTCCGCAACATAGCAGTTGAATTTTTTCAAAAGGCAAATACCCTCAGCACTCTCTGAATGCAAATAAATGATTTAAGAAAGGAAAACTAAAAAAATGCTAGTATGGCAAAACATCTATTTTTTTAATGCTGCAATAATATCCATAATTGAAATATCCAGGGAGATATGTCAGAAAATGAATATGACTTGAATTCTCTAGTGAACATTTGCAGTATCCTAGCAATTAACTTAGTATTTATTATTTTATGTGATTCAGAACTAATGCAAATCTCCTAATAATGCAAAAAATCTGACAGTTTTCCAGTGTGCAGTTTTTCACCAATATAGACTTACTGTAATTTCCATAAAAGATTATAAATAATTATATCCATTGGAAACTCTAATATATGATCCATTTCAATAGTGAAATGGACCTAAGGTGTCATACACTGTTTCAGTATTTACATTTGTCTTTATCTCAATAGGAGATTTTGATTACTATGTGATTATTGTTGTTCAAATGAGTGGTTCAAGGGGGGAAGCAGGCAGTTAAATGTCTAATAGGAAATGAATTCAGATTGTTCTCAAAATTGTACATCTGAGAGCAGCTTCAGGTGTTTTTGCTTCAGACTCACAAATATAACTGAAGCAGTGAAGCACCAAGAACAATTCTTACAACTGGACATTCAGTAATTAGGAGAGGCTGAATACACTCATAATATTAACTGAGAACTTGCTACGTTTATTATGCCTGTGATTGTATACTTTGTGACCACTGAAGCATATATTTATAAATAATCAGACCACAAAATTATACAAAGAAATTATCAAATGTATGCAAACATTGGGAAATAGAACCTAAGTGACCAATACGGATCCTGCAATGGCTGTGAATATTTTCAGTATGATGTTAGACAGTAGGAGCTGTACTCAGTAATGGAAGAAAATCAGAAATCTTGCCATGTTAACAAGGAGTTTTATGCATTAAGAACTAAACTACAGAATTTAAAACTAGGAAAGGTTCACAAAAAACATGCTACTGTACAGCGTGCACACAACAAGCATTATGACAAATTAAGCAAAATAATTTGGAACAAACCCCCCATATATATTGACAACTCATTCTCCTGATATGTCAGAGTAGGGAACAGGATAGAAAAGAAAGCCCTTGTTTATTCAAACTTGTTATTTCTTACAAGAAATTTACTCAGCAAAATGAGTACATTTTATAATAATTCTAAGTAAACATTTTGTAAATGAGAAAGTATATAGAGTCAAGCTGATAAGAGACCAGAGAGCAGAACTCAGAAATCCCCAGGTCTCTGTCTACAGCAGTATCATCACATATTTTATCTGAGTGCTACTCTAATTTTAGTATGCAATATCCATTGATCACAAACCATTATATATTTTCACAAGATAAGAAATTACATCAGGAATAAGATATCTTAGAGTCAAATTTCCAGTGAAAAGTGTACATATATTTTAGCTTACTCTAAATAGATGGATAGGTTTTAAAAAGAGCTTTAAAACTCATTTGCCTTGTTACATTTCTGCAGTATTCCTTGAAGCATATGAGAACTAGGAGGAAAGACAAAGCTACCAAGGCTTCCCCAGTATTTTCCCACCAGACTGATTCAGAACTTAAGAAGTAATCAGCTACTCCTCTTTCTGCCTATCTTATTCAAAGCAATATGATTTTATGAAATATTAGGGATGAGTACATGAGAATGTACAAGGAACACATTTTAGGGGAGTCAGGCAAACAGCCTTCCCCTCAAAAGTCAGCAAAATAATGCAAATCCAGGACTCCCAACATTTTGAAGTGAAATGTGACGCAGCAGAGCTGCATTAGCTGGTAAAAAGATGGAAAATAGGATATTCTGTTACACAGTATGCAGCAAGATCTTGTCTGACTGGGGACACAGGCCAAGGGCTGTGTCAGGAAGACAGGCATATTTTCAGCTAAATTACAGCTGTAAGAGCTGGGTCAGGCTCTCTGCCTCTGTGTGAGTTTCAGGACTAAAGTACAAATGGAAGAGGAAAAACAGGACAGAGAAAGCTCTTCCTGTCATGCCCTGAAGAGGCAAGTGATGAAAAGGAATGACCAAATCTCTCCCCTTTCTACACACCCACTAGTACAAGTGTGATGATCATTAGCATACCAGGTATAAAATTTGATAATGAACAGCCCCACCCTGAACATTTGTCACTGGGCAGAGTGCCTCTACCTGTTCTGCCAAAAGTCCTTCCCCTGGTAAAGCAGATTAGAGCTTTAGAAGAAAGAAAACCCACAAATAAAAAAAATTCAAACCAGTTTTAGGTGGAGGTGACTGTGAGATCTAGGAGCTGAGGATACGTATTAAAGACCTGCCTGTAGTGTCTGATGTACAGAATGGAAACAATTGCTTCATGAAATAATGAGGCATTAGTAATTGCAGGGTAACAGATTTCAAGAGCGCATTAAAGAGCTATTTAAAAAGAAACCATATGAGAATAGTCAAATATAAAATATGTTAGAATTGACAAAGATTGGGCATTTGTGGAGAAAGAAAATTGGTTAATGAAATGTTGCCATTTTCTGTAGGCAACCATAAAAAGAACTGCATATTTCTTTTTCTCTTATCTTTTCCTTCCTTTGCTACAAACCCATAAAGACTCTGAAGTTACAGACTCTGTCAATGTAGGTATGTATCACTTTCTCTCTCTACCTCTCTCCATATACATGTGTGTGTGCAATCACAAGTATCAAACTAAATACTTAACCATGCAATGATGAAATATGTGCAGTTGCTTCCATAAGAACCACTGCCCACATACTTAAAAATCAAGTTTACTTGATACATGTTTGGCAAGTTAAACCATCCAAAAAACAGGGTGATTTCCAAACTGGAGTTCTTACAGTGAAATTACCTATCTACTGCTGAATGAACAAATCCTTTCAGTTTATCGTGAGCACCAGCTGGCCAATTATCAATACTTTGGCAATTTTTTTTTTCAACAAATTTCAGTGGTAATTCAAAGAAGAGAATATTTTTCATTACAAAAAAATGGAAATACAGGCTTATACAGCATAGACTCCAATATCTCTCCTCTTAGGTCTTTGGTTTAGGAGTTTGCATGTCTGCATTCATCAGTTTTTGAAGTCCAGTTTTACTGAGGAGGAAAAACATTCCCTCCTTATCCAAAAACCTTAATTCCTAAGCCTCCCACCAACTCCAGTGTTGAAATTCCACCATCACAGAGGTGTGTTGAACTCACATACTGTAAGTTGCTAGTTTTCCCCCAGGCTGAATATGGTGCATGACCTCTTTATTCTCACATCATCACCTGCAAAATGGGAAGATACGTAAATTTTTGTCTGCTCTTGAACTAAGGCATTCTTACTATGATGAAAAGGGAATGCAAAATTTAACATTTTCTTTTGCTACCAAGACTTTTAAAAATATTCCAGTAAGGGAATTTTCCTTGAGGAGTGAAAGAAGGGATCTTACATTCATACAGACTTTTCTAAAATATAGATTGTGAATTCCACATGGCAAAGGTAAAATAAGCTGCATGACTGCATGAACTTGTGTATGACAGTCAGATAGGAGTGGACATTTGTGGTACTGACTTTGATTGCTTATACTTTTAAATTGTGTGTCTGCCCTCTGTAAGATAATATTTTAAAATAAATAACTGCAAAGTAAACTTATCTTCGTCCTTCAGAATGTGCTTTAAAATCTTCCTTTGTTGCAGTGCCTGCAAGAAGCTTGACAACAGTTGTTAGGATGCTGGTGATCTGAGACTACCAACTGTCAGGCTGACTGGCGTTGTCAGAGTGTTCCTCATTCCATCAGTCTGTCTCTTTCCATCTGTTGCATCTCACTTCCTATAGCACTCCTAAGAGTAGGGACAGATTCTACATTTTCAGATATACAGCACTGAGAGCAATCCTAGCTACTAAAGAAAAACAGGAAAAGAAAAAGGTATTGTCAGCTAAAATCCAAGAAATCTTTGTGGAATAAAAAAAAAAAAAATTGCAACAAGTCAATAGAGAGACAGGAACATTCTCATTCTTTGAATAGCAGAGAAAAATAACCACCTGGCTGAAAATTTTGTGAAACATTTAATTCACTTACATAAAGAGAAACTTCTTTTTGTGACATCTATTTGAGAGCATTTGAGGCCAGCATGACCCCTGGTAATATCTTCATTCTCCATCAACAGAGAAGGATGACCAAGTCCCTGACTGGGACAAGTGACTATTAACCTGCTAGGAAGAAAGCACTGACAAGCAAAGTGCTGCACTGTAACTGCCTTGTTTGGAATCTCTAGTACAGGAGTGGGAGGCTGAAGCTGAAATTCCAGTGCAGAAACATTGCTTGTCTTTGCAGGGCAGAAACTAATCTCATGTGTTGGATCCATCCTATGGATCCATCCTATTAGGTCTTTCTTCTCACTGAGGAGAAATGGATAAGTAACATGTGACTGAGATAATATTGGTTCTGCAAATAGCTTTGCAACTGTCCTCTGTGAAAACATTTTGCCTCCTCTAAATCAAATTCACAATGCAGGAGCTCAGTTCAGATGTTGGCACTGTAGAGGCCAGACTGTCAGTCCTTCCAAAGGCACAAGGGCATCATGTGCAGGAACATGAAATTTTTCCTGCTGATCTTTCTGAAAAGAAAAAGCATCACAGCACTACACCTTGACTTTCAAATCCATTGTAACCTGAGCAGTTACATATTAAATCCAACATATAAAGCTGGAAATGAGGAACACATTTGCGTAGCACATGATACTCCATTAATGTGAACACTATTTAGAAATTAAGTCAATGAAAATTTCTTAAAGCTTTTGTTAAGAGTTAAATTCTACCTTCAAAGGTTTGATTTTTAAATTCTGCTTACCTGAAACCATTTATTCATGGTCATATGGTATTGACTCTGACTTTTAGCTACTTCAGTGCTATTAGCAGTCTATGGAACTTTTTCAGGTTAGTGCTCCTGCAGTCTCATCCTGTGGCCACTGGAGCTGACGGGGCCAGCTAGCCACTCCCGGAGTGACCGGTGGAGACCATGAATCCCGCCACTCCCAGGTCCTTTGCGGGAACCCCTGGATAGTGGCTCCGTCTGTGGCATGGTGACGCAGGCGAGAGCAGGACTGCGAAGTGCTGAGGCGAAGGAAGGAAGGAGTGGACATGCGTTTGGATGCCAAGGCGCTTTATTGACCCAGGTGGGGCCAGTAACGGTGTCAGGGGAAAACCGTTAGGGAGGCACTTATAAAGGGGAAAGGTGTAACGGAAAGAGACACGAGGGACCAATGAACAAAGCCCAGGGGAGGAGCGAGGGACACAACTGAACCAATAGGAATTGTCCAGGGGAGGGAAAAGGCTCAGGGGACAAATCATATGTTAGGTAAGGGAAGATTGACATAGAAATTTCTCAAAAGGAAAGGGGGTTGGTTACAATGACAGATAGCTAACTGGCGGCAGGAACAAACCATTACCAGGAGAACATGGGGGGAACTGAGGGTCAAACCAAATTCTTAACTTATAAAAATAACCAACTTTGCAATAAACCCATATAAAACACACAATGTTATATCTCCCCCTTTTTTGTTTTAAAAGGAGAGGGGGGCACTATAAAAAGGAACAGAGTCCAGTTCATGGAGAGAGTGCTGTAAAAGGTGTACAGTCCAGTCCTTTATGCTCCAGTGCTCTCTGCCTTTTGGCTCTCCCACCAGCTAGCGCTCTTTGTAACAATGGCAGCAGAGGCAATCTTACATGCTGAGGAAAGCTTTGTGGTGGAGGCAGTGATGACTTGCTTCAAGACACCGAAGCACATGGATGGCAAGAAATGAATGACAGCAGAGTAAATTATACTCTTCATGCGGGACAGCATCCACAATTGCGAGGAGCATTGTTGGTGCCTGAAATGAAATGAGAACAGAATACATAATAAATACTAAAGCAAACATAACAACGAATGGCAAACGAATAAAAGAGATAAGATCAGGAGTTTCTTCCCCTCCTGTGGCATTTTCTATTCTGTGCAAACATACGGTCATTGGGGTCTTCCTGGCCATGGGGGAGTTACAGCTTGAGGTGCTCTAACAGACTCTGTTGGTGTATAGGGTTTGATTAGTTTCTTAGGGACCCATCTGACACCTGAGGGCATGGACACGCAGGCGTATCCACGACCCCAAGTGAGAAGCTGGAATGGACCCTGGATTTCTCCAGGGTCTGGGTCCCTAATAAGGACAGGTGGCTTTTCTTTTAACCCATAGTGTTGTTGCTGATAGAAATGTCTCAGGACTAGCGGCTCCGGTCTGTCGAAAGAACAGTTCAAAAAATTGATAGTAAAGAGCGCTTTACAAAGTCTGAGACGTGGGGACAGAGCTTGGACATCTCCCCACTGGCGGGCAAGGACTTGCTTTAAAGTTTGGTGCG
This sequence comes from Molothrus ater, assembly GCF_012460135.2. NCBI lineage: Eukaryota > Metazoa > Chordata > Aves > Passeriformes > Icteridae > Molothrus > Molothrus ater. The sequence goes on along the minus strand of NW_023416471.2, from coordinate 3,745,788 downwards.
TGCGTTCTATTGCAGTCTTGCAGCAGTGCAGCTGAATTGTCAACGTTCGGCTAGCTCCCAGCACTGCTAGCAGCACGAGGGGGCACTTCTCCCGAGAGCTGGCTTCAGGATAGCGCCTAAGGCAATGCCCAGCTTGCAACTGTAGGCACGCCTTGTGCAGGACGGAATCTGGTAAAGCTGCGGCCAGCGGAAAGAAAAGGGCAGACTCCAACTGAGGCTTAATCCAGGCTTTAATGAACCCCAGGGGGACCAGCAGAAGGAGACCAGGAGGGAGGGACTACAGCAGTTTTTAAATGGAGGAGGATGTAAGGGAGGTACCAGTCCCTGAACCAATAAAGATACAGTGGGGAGTGGGATCCAAAGGACTGACACGGGGAAAACACCAATGGGGACAATTCTGAGGAGGGGCCCCAGTCCCTGGACCAATCATCCAACTCTCCCTCTGGAAACTTCTAGAAATAAAGGTGGGAACGGAGAGTGATTGGCAGGGCACCAGGGAGGGGTTGAGGAAAGGATACATTGGTTTCCAGGGAAACCAGGGAGGAGATTTAAGGGATACAATGACAACTGGGGTGGAGCCAGGGAGACAGACAGCTCCAAAGGCGGGAAAGGTGAACTGGGGAAGAACCATTTTCAGACATAGGGGGAAAAGGAACAAACCAACCCAATAACTTAACAATACACAATGCAACACCTCCCCCTTTTTTGTTTAAAAAAAAAAATCAAGTGAGGGCTCAATATACATCTTACAGATCTGGACCTTCAAGTTCAGAGTCTGTGCATAAGTCCTCGGCATCTTGCAATTCCACAGACTGTCCGTCTTCTCCAGCCGACACTTGATTAACATTAGGGGGGGACGCCAACTTAACTAAAAATCCTTTAACCAATCTCCAAACTACTGCCGACGCAAACGAAGTCACAAATACAATTAACAGGACCAGCAAAACTGTCTTTAAAATCGAGCTGATCCATCCGGAAAGGCCCCAGTTCTTGAAAAGGTCCCCCAGCCAATCCGATGTTTCTTGTTTAATTTGATGGATCATGTCCTGCATTTTTTGAATGGAGGCTCTCGCGTCCTCGGCCCAGGATGATAAGTTTAAGCAGCAGAGGTCCTCAAACTCCTTGCAGTGATGGTTATGTAAAAGCAGCAGGAAATCAATTGCTGCTCTATTCTGGAGTGTCACCTTCCTCGTTGTTTCCTCGTCTGCTAGGAGGTCTGATAAGGTGGCTGATGTAAGATTGGCTTGTTTAGCAACCCAACACTCTAGGCGAGCCAATTCTCCTAGTGATTTAGCCACCGACATCCAAGGTAAAAACAAGGTGACGCCTACAATTTTCGGCTTGGACCAATGGATAATTTCAGAGTCACACTCCGGATTGAGCTCCTTAAGGTCCCTTTTGGACCGGACTGAATCTGGAGTGGCTCTTTTCACTTTCCAATCATTAATTTTGGTCAGGTTGGGTGTAAACAGCGACAGCCAACCCAAAGTACAAGGACCTCCGACCAGGCGAGAGGGGATGCCGGCCCACACCCGGTCTCCGCAAATAAAGATGATTCCCCGGGGCAGGGATAACGGCTGGCCACCAAAGGTGGACGGGGTGTATAGCTGGGCAACCGAGTCACACCATTGACTGGCGGTGTACCCTTTTCTAAACTGCCGCATAAATTCAAATCTCTTGTCCCCGGGGATAGGGGAGTACACAAACTGAAAGCAAAAGGAAGCGTTGGCAGAGCCAAGCAATTCAAGCTGTGAAGGTTCGGAATCTAGAGGAGCTAGCTTTTTGATTCGGTCTCTCCAGGCAATCCTGGGATCAACAGGGGAGGAAATGGTTTTTGAAGTAAGGGCAACGAGGGGAGGACCAAGGGGGGAAGGTAACTGATTAGGGGGGAGGGGGATCCCCACGAGGCAGGTCGACATCGGGTCCTCTGCTGATGCCATATTGAGGCAAATGTGTTCCTGGCCGAGGGCGTTGGCAAGAGTTCTCCATACGTTGGCCTTTGGCTGGGGGATGATCCATGGGCTCGCGGGTGGAATAGCGGACCACAGGACGATGGCCAGCAGGAACAAGACAGAACAGGGAGCCATCCGGAGGGAATAACTGCAACAATAAAGGAACAGAGTTAATAACACAAAGCTTAAAGTTTGGTTCTGCCCTCAGAACAGGGGGAGGTTTGTGTAGGAGGGTTTGCGCTTCCTTCTCCAACAGACCTCCTCTACCTGTGCCACACTGCCGGTTTGTTTTGACTGCTTAGGAAGAAAGGGCCTGACCCACTTTGATGGTACCCACCTTAACCCTGAGGGGGTGGATACGCAAGTGTACCCCCTTCCCCAGGTGACCAGGTTGTATGGCCCTTCTGTCTTCCAGGTCTCCGGATCTTTGACTAAAACTGGAGGCCTGGCCTTTAGGTACAGCTGCTCGTGGTGACTGAAGTGCCGCACAGTTGGGGGATTTAAGTTGTCAAATGAGCAGTTCAAGAAGTTGATTGTAAAAAGTGCCTTCGACAGCCGGACATGAGGGGACTCCACCTTCACAGCCGTTTGTTGTTGTTCGAGTACTCTTTTCAGGCTCTGGTGGGTCCTCTCCACCACAGCTTGGCCTGTTGGGGAATAGGGGATGCCGGTCTTATGCTCTATTCCCCATTGCTGTAGGAAGCTCCTCAGGTCCCTGGACTTGTACACTGGGCCGTTATCAGTTTTGATGACCTTAGGAATGCCCAGGACAGTGAAGGCCTGCACAAGATGTTTTTTTACATCTGCCGCCCTTTCTCCTGTGTGGGCAGAAGCATAGACAGCACTGGAGAAAGTGTCGACCGAGACATGAACATAACTAAGCCAGCCAAAGGAGGGGATGTGAGTCACGTCCATCTGCCACACCTCACAGTTAGATAAGCCTCTGGGGTTTGCACCAGAGCTGAGGGACGGAAGCTGATGGGATTGGCACTGGGGGCATGTAGCCACAATCGCCTTGGCCTGCTCTTGCGTGAGTTGGAATTGACGGACAAGGCCAGGGGCGTTCTTGTGGAATAGCTGGTGGCTAATCTTCGCTTGATTGAATATGTCAGGGAGTGGGGCCATCTGGGCTGGAGCAGCAAGGGCATCTGCCCTTCGATTGCCCTCCGCGATGAACCCCGGCAGGTCAGTGTGTGATCTGACGTGCATCACAAAGAAAGGTTGCTCTCGGCGGGAGACTAAAGTAATTAACTTTGAGAGCAAATTGAACAAAGGGATGTTAGACACCTCTTGAAGGACTGCGTTCTCTGCTCTGGACCCTACACCTGCAACATATGAAGAATCTGTAACCAAATTGAATGGCTCAGAGAACCTTTCGAAGGCTCTGATGACAGCGTCCAACTCAGCTACTTGTGGAGAGCCCTCCACCTTAGCAACATCAGCCTCCCACCGCTGAGTTTGAGGATCCTTCCAAGTCATTACAGACTTGTGGGATGCTCCGGACGCGTCAGTGAAAACAGTCAGAGCCTTCAGAGGGGTTCGACTCTGAATCCTTTTTAATGATAATGCGAATTGGATGTCCTGATTGAATAATTTATGGGCCGGCCGATCAACAGCAATTTGGCCGGTATAACTGTCCAGTGCAAATTGTAGCGCTTCGTTTTCCTCTAGCAGCCCTTCAAGGGTTTTCATTTTGAATTGGCCTGACTGCAATTGAATGGGAATGTGAATGCAGTCAAAATCACAGCCTGCAAGCTCCCTGATCCATGATCTTGCTTTGCGGATGAGTTCAGCCACCAGCTCCTGTGGCTGTGTCATTCTCTTGGACCGGTGATGACTGAGAAAAACCCACTCTATAATCAGAAGAGGGTCTCCCGAGCCTTGGTCCTTGCCCCTAACTGGTTTGTCCCATTGAAAAATCATGCCATGTAGGTGTGGCAGTTTCCCCAGAATGATGAACCTGAATGGCAGACCCGGTTGATATCTGTGGGCCTGCCTGGCCAAGATGGATTCCTGGATTTTCTCCAATGCTGCCTGGGCCTCTGGGGTGAGTGACCTGGGAGAACTGAGCTCCTCTCCCCCTTTCAACAAATTGAAAAGGGGGGCTAGGTCTTCAGTTGGAATGCCTAGCCAAGGCCTCACCCAATTCAAAGATCCACACAGTTGATGGACATCCGCTAAGGTCTTTACATTTGTTTTAATAGCCAATTTCTGCGGAACAATGGTCCGCCTGGTGATTTCTAAACCCAGGTACTTCAAGGGTGGCATCCGTTGAATCTTTTCCTGCTGGAGCTCGAACCCTGCAGCAACCAATGCATTGATTGTCAGGTCAAGCGCATGGGCAAGCATGTCATCAGTCGGAGCACAAACTAGAATGTCATCCATATAGTGATAAATGATGACGTCCTCCACTGCTGTATGAATTGGGGACAGCAAGGAAGCGACATACCACTGGCAGATGACAGGGCTGTTTTTCATTCCTTGTGGAAGCACACGCCAATGGTAGCGTTTCCTTGGGGCTTCACGGTTGATGGAAGGAACTGTAAAGGCAAAACGTGGTGCGTCATCAGGGTGCAAGGGAATTTGAAAGAAGCAGTCTTTTATGTCAACAACAGCCAGATTCCAATTTTGTGGGAGCATCGCTGGGGATGGCATCCCTGGTTGGAGAGGTCCCATATCTTCAATGATGTTATTAATTTTACGGAGGTTGTGAAGGAGCCGCCACTTATCTTTATTGGGTTTTTTGATCACAAACACTGGGGAGTTCCAAGCTGACATGGACTCCACCAGGTTACCTTTAAGTAACTGCTCCTGTACGAGCTCATTGAGCACTTTCAATTTTTTTTTGTTGAGCGGCCACTGTTCTACCCATACTGGTTCATTTGATTTCCAATTCAGTTTCTGGGTAGAGCGCTCTTCAGTGGCCGCTGCCCGAAAAACCTGGGGAGCTGTCGGGAGGTCAATTCTGGCTCCCCATTGGGCGAGGAGATCTCTCCCCCACAAGGGTTCCGTAAAGTCTAAAATGAATGGCCGTACTGATGCCAATTGCCCATCTAGACCCCGAATTTGGACAACGCTCTTAGATTGTCGGGCCAATTGCATACCCCCAACACCTTGTACGCGCCCAGCCACGTCCTGCAGTTCCCAATGTGACGGCCATTCCCGAGAGGGAATGATCGTCACATCTGCCCCTGTGTCCAGGAGACCCCTGATTGATCTGTGGTCTCCTCCCCTCGAGAGTTGGCAGGTAATCCGAGGCCTTTCTCTCCCCAAGACTTGAGCCCAGGCTACTGTTGGAGGGGTGTCGGGTTCGGCTGTCTGTCTCTGCCCCGACACGGGTAGTGTGGTTCTTGGGTGGCACGCGTTTTAAAGGACGAGTCTGGACTCTTGAGCTTTTCGGTCTTCAGGTTGTTTATTATTTCTTATCTACAAAATTTTCTGTCTGCCCAACAGAGGTCTGATCTGCAAGCAGTCACAGGCACTCTCTGACCACCCACGGGGCGGTCATGTCTTTTTATACTAATATCTACGTACACAATATTTACCTTTATTTCCCAATGCTTTTCACCCATGTTGGCAAGTGCACCTTCACCATAAACCAATCCCCAAATGCCAACATCACCACAGGAGATGGAGGACAAGAAGAAGGAAGAAGAAGGACAAGACACGCCCTGATCCCTCCATCTTGTCTCCATAACCCCCCTGTACCCAAAAACCTTAAAATCTATATTTCACCCTCTAAATGTGTCTCTTTTACACCTTTTACTCTAAAGTGATTCTCTTGTCCTCAAACTCTTGTTATTTCTGTGGATGGATCAAAATCAAGCCACCAGACACTTCTGGCAACATTCCAGGATTTTCGAGACCCCCAAGGGTTCTCCTGGCATCTCTGGACATTGGGAACGATGTGCTGAGATCCCACAGAGGGGTGTTCTGTCGAGATGGTGAAAGTAGCTCTGGACACAGCCTCAACTCTGGCACTGGGATGGCTTGTGCCACCACCTGGCCTTTGGGGAGGAAGAGGGGAGGGCGGACACAGTACAGACCCATCGAGAACTTCCCTGGGTCAGCTGTCAACAAGCCTGGGATGATATTGATCTCGAGTGGAGTGAATTTTGTGTCTCCGACAATGACATACCCACAATGTCCAAGCCGTCTCCACTGGCCGGGGCACTCTGGGCACACGGTCACCAGCTGGAAATCGGTGTTTCTTAAATAGAGAGGTCGAGGCAGCTATAACCTATAGGGAGCAAATTTAGATGTTGTGGTCAGTATAGGCTGTGGCTCAAGACAGGTTAAACAGGTCAAGTCCAGTGAGGAAATGGCATCAGGCACAGGCGGTTCTCCCCTTTTCCCCTCCCCGCAAGATGTTATTATACCCCTCTTATTTTTATCGTAGCACAGGGGGGGACTGCGCTCAGTCTTTAGTTTTTTTGTGGGGGATTCCCCCTCTGTGATTTCCCCCTTTTAAAATCTATGAACTCCCGCCTTAGGGGGCAGTCTGGCATCCAATGCCCCAGCTTGCTGCACAGGTGGCACGGGGAGACTGCCTTCACATGTGGTCCCGGGGTAGATCGGGGTGTTGGGTGGTCATTAACCGGAGTGGTGTCTACTAACGAATCATCCAGGGTATCAGCAGCAGCAGCTGTTCGACGGGGTGGCATGCGGGCCCTCTAGTCCAGGTCTTCTGCTGTTATGGTGACCCGGTGCGCGCAGACTTCAATCATTTGCTGCAGGGTTGGCGGAGGATCTGGTGGGAGGCTAAGGATAGCTTCCTTGCAGGCGGGATTGGCATTGGTACGGGCCACTTCCCTTAGGAGCTCCGCCCTGGTTCCCTCGCTTTTCACCTGCAATTCAATAAATTTTCGGAGCCTTTCCACAAAGACAATGAACGGTTCATCTGCGCGTTGCTTAATGGTTGAGTAGGAAATGGGGGGTGAGGTTGATGGTAATCTCAGGTCCTTTACTGCTTTCCCGCAATGCCTCAGGAGGGATGACTCTAGCTTGGGTGTGCCCGTCTGCCCAATTCCCCATGCCACACATGTGGTCAATTGAAATGATCTCCCCATTCGAGTCACACCCAGTATGGGGATTTTCCCACAATGAGGGTAGCACCTCTACCACTTCCCTTCTCCACATTGTCTCCCATATAGATAATTCAGTTGGGTTCAGGAGACAGGAGAAAAGGTTACGGAGGTCACTAGGGGTGACCTCCGGCCCTGCTATTGTGGCCTTAAGGATTCCCCAGAAGTACTCACTTTCTCGGGAGAAATCCTTTTGGGCTTTACAGAGCTCCTTAATCTGATGGTGTGGGAAGGGAGTCCACTGAGCAACTACTCCTCTCTCCCCTTCTGGATGGTAAGTAACGGGAGCTGCTGATGGAATTGGAGCTGGCTCTGGTTCAGGGGTTCCCACCCCTACCCCCCTGGATGCCGAAGCATGGGAACTGGAAGGGGGGGCGTGGGAACCGGAAGGGGGAGGGGAGGGGGAGTGGTTGAAGGACTGGGAGGAGGACCGGGCGAGCTGGGTGGGGAACATAGATGTTAGAGTTCCCACCTTAAGGGAGGAGTCAGGAGGTGGGATTAAATAAGAGGGAGGAGGGGTGGGAGGGACTGACAAGGGAGGAGGGGCAGAGGGAAGCTGGGAGGGGTTAGAAGACAGGAAGGGGTTTGTCTGAGGGAGAAAGGGGTTCTGGGAGAGAGAAAGGGAAGAGGCGGGAAAAACCATGTGGCCCCCTCCATCTTGGGTTCCACAGGAGCCATCTTGTGGAGGGAGCTGAAACTGAACAGAGGGTTTTTTAACAGGGATTTTTCGAACTGGGGGAGCAGTGGAATGGGAAGAACCCTGAGAAGTCTGGCCAGGACTCCTCGGGCGGGGAGATCGAGAGCCTTGAGAGGAGCCAGGGGAGTGATGACCACCCAGCGCCATGCTGGGGCGAGCTGCTCCTCTCAAGATCCCAGCTTTAGGGAGAGCAGGGGAGGAAGGAGGGTTAGGGGTGGAAAGGCAGGGAGAACAAGGGGACAAAGTGGAACTCGTGGAACCTTTTCCCAATTTCATAGATCTTAACACCAGCCTGATTTGAAATACCCAATAATTGATTTCAGCCAGAGAGGAGTCCGCGGATTTAATTTCTTTTTGTAATTTACTGTAAACTGCATCCCAAAAGTGGGAATCACGAAATTGCTCAGGGGAAGCCTCAGGAAATTGGGAAAATATCCACCTCACTAACTTTTTAAACACTTTTTTATGAACAACAAAACCTCTCTCAGAAAGGATCCTGACAACTTGGACAGAAGCCCTCTGCTGCACCGCAGACAACCGTGCGCCCATGGTGAAAGATGTTAAATTCTGCAGTTCACAGTGCACACCACCCGGGAAAAAAGGGGTAAAGAAAACAAGAAAGAGTCCCCCACCGGTCCCTGCCGAGAAGAAGCTGCGCAGCTAGAGAAAGAGAGAGTCCTTTGGGGACAAATAAGTTAAAAAGACAGGGAAAAGAGAGACTTACCAATTCCAGCGAGGGCCAAAAGAAATCCAGGGGCAGTGGCTTCTGCTGGAGGGATGACTCCTCAGGCGCAAGGAGCTGCTGTCCCCAATCCCCTGGAGCGCCACCCACCAAAAAGGGGTCTGCTCCCACAGGGGTAGTCCGCCGGCCAGTGGAATTAAAAATCCCGTCCGCAGGGTCCAGTGATGTCCTCGGGCCCCACGTTGGGCGCCAAGAACTGCAGCAGTGCAGCTGAATTGTCAATGTCCGGCTAGCTCCCAGCACTGCTAGCAGCACGAGGGGGCACTTCTCCCGAGAGCTGGCTTCGGGACAGCGCCTAAGGCAATGCCCAGCTTGCAACTGTAGGGCACGCCTTGTGCAGGACGGAATCTGGTAAAGCTGCGGCCAGCGGAAAGAAAAGGGCGGACTCCAACTGAGGCTTAATCCAGGCTTTAATGAACCCCAGGGGGACCAGCAGAAGGAGACCAGGAGGGAGGGACTACAGCAGTTTTTAAATGGAGGAGGATGTAAGGGAGGTACCAGTCCCTGAACCAATAAAGATACAGTGGGGAGTGGGATCCAAAGGACTGACACGGGGAAAACACCAATGGGGACAATTCTGAGGAGGGGCCCCGGTCCCTGGACCAATCATCCAACTCTCCCTCTGGAAACTTCTAGAAATAAAGGTGGGAACGGAGAGTGACTGGCAGGGCACCAGGGAGGGGTTGAGGAAAGGATACATTGGTTTCCAGGGAAACCGGGGAGGAGATTTAAGGGATACAATGACAACTGGGGTGGAGCCAGGGAGACAGACAGCTCCAAAGGCGGGAAAGGTGAACTGGGGCAGAACCATTTTCAGACATAGGGGGAAAAGGAACAAACCAACCCAATAACTTAACAATACACAATGCAACACAGTCTGACCAGTGGGGGAGTGTGGAATTCCCATCCAATGTTGTACCTCCCATTCCTGCAAAAACTCACCAATGCCTTGGAGGTATAAGCTGGACCATGATCTGTTTTGATGGTAGATGGGATCCCCAAAACTGCAAAGGCATGAATCAGATGTTTTTGTGCATCTGCCGCTTTTTCCCCAGTGTGGGCTGAGGCAAAGACAGCCCCCGAGAAGGTGTCCACAGACACATGGACATATTTGAACCGCCCAAATTCGGACACCTGGGTGACATCAGTTTGCCAGACTTTGCAGCTGCGGAGTCCTCTAGGGTTCACCCCGGAACCCAATGATGGTAAAGCTGTCTTCTGGCAATTTGGGCAGGTGGCCACAATCACATTGGCTTGGTCTTGCCATAGGTGAAATTGGTGGACCAGCCCTGGGGCATTCTGATGGAATTTCTGATGACTTAATTTGGCCTGCTGGTAGATGCTAGGTAGGCCAGCCAGCTGCAGGGGTGCGGCTAGGACGTCTGCCCTGTGGTTTCCTCGGCAATGAACCCAGGGAGGTCGGTGTGTGATCTCACATGCATTACAAAGAAGAGTTGCTCTCGGTGGGAAACCAGGTGTATTAAACGCGAGAGCAAGCAATAGATGGCAGGATTGGAAACTTCTTTGAGCACTGCATGTTTTGCCCGGGACACTACGCCTGCTACATGGGCCGAATTGGTTACTAGATTAAAAGGCTGTGGAAACCTCTCAAAGGCCCTGATGACTGCATCTAAGTCAGCAACTTGTGGAGAACCCTCCACAATCTGCACATCGGCTTCCCACTGCTGAGTCTGAGGGTCCTTCCGAGTAATCACTGACTTGTGGGATCCTCCAGATGCGTCTGTAAAAACTGTCAGGGCTTTGAGTGGGCAGCAATGTTGAATCTCTTTTGGAACCAAATTAAATTCAACATTAAACAATTTGTGGCCTGGATGGTCGATTGAAATTTGGCCTGTGTAGCTCTCTAGGGCAAACTGCAAATTCTCATTACACCAGTATAAATTTTCCACAGTGTCCAAAGATATCCTCCCTGTGGATGTTTGGATAGGGAGGTGAATGCATGCAAAATTGCACCCCGCCAACACACGCAGATGAGCCCTAGCCCTCGTGATCAGCTGAGCCATCAGCTCTTGTGGCTTGGTGATGTTCTTGGTCAGCTAGTGACCAAGGAACACCCACTTTATAATTAAGAGGGGGTCCTTTTGGTTTGTGTCCCATTGAAAAATCAACCCGTAAAGATGCGATAGCCCGCCCAGAATGATGAAGCTGAAGGGCAGATCCTCATGACACTGGTGGGTGTCTCGACTTGCAATGATGGATTGGACCTTCTCGAGTGCTGCCCTGGCCTCCGGAGTCAGGGCCTCTGGGGAATCCAGGGTCTCCCCCGCTTTTAACAAGTTGAAGAGAAGGGATAAATCTCTTGTGGTGAGCCCTAACCAGGGCCTGATCCAGTTTAGGGATCCACAGAGCTGGTGCAGGTCTCTTAGGGTTTTAGGGTTAATGTGAATTAGGATTTTTTGGGGTGTAATGGTATGGTGGGTGATCCCAAGGCCCAGATACTTCCAAGGCGGCAGGTGTTGGACTTTCTCTGTTTGCAACTCAAATCCTGCCACCGACAAGGCTGTAATAGTGTCCTCTAAGGCACGTGCAAGCATGTCGTCATTAGGGGCACAAATAAGGATATCATCCATGTAATGACATATTATGCATTTTTTTCTCCCTTGCACGCACAGGGGACAGAACCCTAACAACATACCACTGGCAGATAGTAGGGCTGTTTTTCATTCCCTGAGGAAGAACGCACCAGTGGTAGTGCTTCATGGGAGCTCCTCTGTTGATGGAGGGCACAGAGAAAGCAAACCCTGGTGCATCATCCAGGTGAAGGGGAATATGAACGAAACAGTCTTTGATGTCACTTGCCAATTTCCAATTTTGTGGGAGCATAAATGGGGAAGGCATCCCTGGTTGGAGGGAACCCATGTCTTCAATGACATTATTGATTCACCTCAGATCATGCAGAAGGTGCCACCTGTCACCTCCACGCTTCCTGATAACAAAAACAGGAGAGTTCCAGGGACTGTTGGTTTTCACTATGTGGCCTTTGGCCAGTTCCTTTTCCACAATCTGAGTGAGCGCCTTTAATTTTTGTTTGTTCAGCCGCCACTGCTCTACCCATACTGTTTTATCTGTAAGCCAATTCAGTTTAAGGGTTGGGCGCTCCCCAGTGGCTGTGCCTAAAAATGCTGAGGAGCAGGCAAGTCCAATTTCGCCCCCCACTGTGACATGGCATCTCTCCCCCACAGGGTAAACTTGGAATTCAAAACGAATGGGTGTACAGATGCCAATTGCCCATTCGGTCCCGTAATTTGCACTATGCTCTTTGATCTGTGCGCTGATTGGAAACCCCCAACTCCCAGTACTGAGCTAGTCACATTTTGCAGCTCTCATTGTGATGGCCATTTGTGTGGAGGAATGAGCGTCATGTCTGCTCCCATGTCCATCATCCTCTGAAGTTGAATAGATTGGCCCCCGCTTTTAAGGCCACACCACAGGAGGGGCTTTTCCTCTCCTAGCACTTCAGTGTAGAAGACAGAAAGGTCCAGGTCATCACACATAAAACATGGTATAGGGATAGCTTGTGTGATGATCTGGCCTTCCGGCAGGGAGGGGGCGGGGGGGTGGACACAGCGCATCATGAGGGTGAAGCGCTCTGGGTTGAGTGTGAGGACTGCTGGAATGACTTCAACCCCTAAGGGAGTGTATTTAGTGTCCCCAGCAACGAGATACTTGCAATCGATAGATGGACTGCGCCTGTTGGTCTCCGCCTGTTGAATGTGTAGGAGAAGTCCAAGTTCTGCGCCAATCTCGAGCCAGTCCTGATTGGAATAAACAATAGAGTGAGTTAGTCTGAGTCTGTAAGGTTCAAGACAATCTGATGTGGTTAACTGGCAAAGGTTATTATGATTAGCTGACCCCCCACAGACTACCCTATTTATATAATCATGCAGGGTTGCATGCTGTGCGTTCAGTTTTTTGAACGTGGTGACTAGAATGTTCGCCCCCTTGTCCTCCCCTTCTATCTCCCCCTGCACTCAGGAGAGCCCTCCCAAGGAAAGGGCAGCGGTAAATCAGGTGATCGTCTCACCTGCAGTGGAAGCAACAACGCTGCGGTGACATCGACGTGCTTGCAGCTCGTGGAGTAAAGCTGGGTCTTGCTGGGGCTGAGAAGGCTGCGGCCATCGCTCTTTAGGGTGGCAGATTGGCTCTAAAGATGTCTTCAATGATGAGCATGGCTTTCCACGTGCACTCTTCGATAACTTGAGCGAGTGTGGGCGGTGGTGACGCGGGAAGAGCGAGGATGACCCTCCTGCAGGCATTATGGGCATTGGTGGTTACAATGTCTAGAATGAGCTGCTCTTGTAGCTGAGGGCTGTCTACCCTTTTCTCAACTGCAGATCTTACCCTGTCAACAAAATCTATAAATGGTTCAGAAAGAGATTGTTTAATGGCAAAGTAAGGCACTGCAGGTTCTTTGGAAGGCATTCCAAAGAAAGCTCGTTCAGCCGTAGCCCTCACCAAATCCAGGACTTCTCGGGGAATTTTTGCCGCTTTTTTGCGCAGAACTCCACTCCCCCTCACCCATAAGGTGATCTATTGTAATTGGGTGGTCCTCAGTATCCGCAGCATAGTCCTCACTTTTTTGGATCTCTGGGAGGAGGTCCCCTGTTAACCTCCTCCAAGTCCTCTCCCACAACTGATACTCAGCTGGAGCGAGCAGACAACTAAAGAGCCATTTAATATCTTCAGGAACTAATGTTCTTGAAAATGTTGTCTTTAAAATGCTCTGAAAAAACTCACTTTTTGGGCCAAATTCTAGTTTGGATTTGCAGAGATCCCAGATATTATCACAAGAAAGAGGCTTATACCGCGGGTGCGTCCCGTTTCTATTATATGTAACTGGAGCAAGGAACAAAGGCTCTGCATTACTTAAATCATCCTGCTTTCCAGGCCCCATCCCCCAGCTGCTGCATCACTGTGGGAACCGGAAGGCGGGGCGTGGGAACCAGGAACCAAGGTGGCGGCAGCCCTAGGGTGAGGGGTGGAACTCTGGGCAGAGGCCGTGTGGAGCAAGGGCGGAGCAGATGGTACTGCTGTGGGAAAAGGGGAGGGGTCAAGTGACGTGGGAGGAGGCATTACGTAATCATATGTGGGAGGAGACAATGCAAACGCCGCAGAGGAAGAGGAGGGGAAAGAGGCGGGGTTAGGAGGCAGGGCAGGATGGAAGGGATTGTGGGAAGGAGATGCTTCTGCCACGAGGTGGCAGCCATTTCGTGGCGCGGGCATGGTCGCCACGTGGCAGTGGCCATTTTGCGATGACAAAGAGGGAGAAGAACACCCAGCCACGTGGTGGCAGCCATTTTGTAGCGTGGGAGCGGCTGCCACCACGTGGTGACCACCCTATGGCATGTCTTGGGATCGCTCAAGGAAGGGGTTTTGGGCACTAAAGCGACCTTGAATCTTTTCGGGCTCAGAAACTGGGAAAAGGGGATTGGAAGGAGGGTTAGGAGCAGGTTCCCCGACAGTGTGGCCAGCACTGTCAGGGCAAGGGTACCAAGGGGACTGGGGGAAGCCAGGGAGCCCTGCGTAACAGCCCTGTGTCTGCTTGGGATGGGTTGCTTCCCCTCCACCCAGTGTAGAGGAAGCGGGAACGGGGAAAGAAGGCAGGGATGGGGGTTGAGGGAGAACTGGGGAGCTTGCTGCAGGACATTTTCCACTTTCCTGTTCGCGAATCAAAGCATTATTTTTTACAACTTCGATAATTAAAAGAAACAGCCACATATTCCCTTCCCTGACAGTAGGATTGCTTTTCTTGATACTTTCAGTCAATTCGCAACCCATTGCCTTCCAGAAATTCTCTTCATTTATCTCTTTAGCAGTCAACTGTGGGAACTTAGAAAACATCCATCGGACAAAGCTTTTTACTAACCCTTTAGAAAACTGTTCACTTCCCTCCCGCAGGGATCCCACAACTTGGAAATATACCTCCTTCTGCTGAGAAGACAGCCTATTACCTATACTGCCAGCTCAGAGAACTTCCACCTACTCGCTGCTGGAAACAGAAACTTAAAACTTTGAAAAGGGTCCCAAAAGCTGCGGTGACAACTGCTCACGTTGTGCACAGTGTGTCCCCTCCCCCTGGGATTAACAACCGCCTAAAGGGAGCCCCCCCTGGCCAGGTCCGTCCCAACGCCACCAGGGGAAAACTCACCAGACCACTGACTCCAGGAAAAAAAAGCAGAAGGAGCAGTCCCCAGTCCAGGAAGGCATTTCTCTATCTGTAAGCTGTAAGATGGGAGTGTGCCCTTGCTCCCCCAGGAGCACAGCTGGACAAAAATCAGCATGCTCATGTGGAGGCGTTGGTGCTGCCAGGAACCGGTAATTCCAAAAGGGCCGATGCCCACAGGACAAGTCCAGCGCTGTCAGGCGGCTCCTTCCGAGGCACGACGCCTTTAAAGCTGCATCGCACCAGCAACGTCTTCAAAGCTGCGTCATGTGCGGTGCTGAAGTTGATGGGTTCGGGCGAAGCTGCCCCACGGTGGCGCGCGAACTGCAGTCTCGTCCCACAAGAGCTGATGGGTCTGGCTAGCTGCTCCCGGAGTGTCCGGTGGAGACTACAAATCCCGCCACTCCCAGGTTCTCTGCGAGAACCCCGAGTAGTGGCTCCGTCTGCGGCATGGTGACACAGGCGAGAGCAGAACTGCAAAGTGCTGAGGCGAAGGAAGGAAGGAGTGGACACGCGTTTGGATGCCAAGGTGCTTTATTGATCCAGGTGGGGCCAGTAACGGTGTCAGGGGACAACCGTTAGGGAGGCACTTATAAAGGGGAAAGGTGTAACGGAAAGAGACACGAGGGACCAATGAACAAAGCCCAGGGGAGGAGCGAAGGACACAACTGAACCAATAGGAATGGCCTGGGGAGGGAAAAGGCTCAGGGGACAAATCATATGTTAGGTAAGGGAAGACTGACACAGAAATTTCTCGAAAGGAAAGGGGGTTTTGTTACATTGATTGACAGGTAACTGGTGGAAGGAACGAACCATTACAAGGGAGAACATGGGGGGAACCGAGGGTCAAACCAAATTCTTAACTTATAAAAATAACCAACTTTGCAATAAACCCATATAAAACACACAATGCTACATGCTCCTTTAGATGTCATTTCACATTTTTTTCATCAAAGAACAGGCCTCCTTTTTTATTGCTTGATATAAGAGGATGAATTGTTTGTTGCTAGACAACTGATTTAAATAATTACTTTTTGATTGGCTAACTGGATTTTCTGCCACTGAATCATTATGGTAGAAGAAGAGGAATTTTTGCAGCAAAACAACATATATGTGTTTGTGCTTTCATTTAGATGTGAGAAATGAGGAATATAAAGTGTCTTGTAGACATTTGAGATGGTGGCAGTGAGGCCAGTGTTTGAGACCGTGTAAATTACTAATTACTAATTAGTGGGGTCTGACCCTCTGCCTCTCAAGCTGTAGGTAGACCTGGCTAGTTTGACAATCATTCACAAGCAAGATTCCCATCCTACGTTGCCATAATATATGATATGCTGAGATTCATCAACACTCAGAAAGATTATTCTAAACTTTTCAAGATAAATGAAATTGTGTCATGGTTTAACCCCGGCAGCAAAGCCCCACATTTCCCCTCATTCCCCCACCAGCAGGATCAGGGAGAAATCACAAGACCAAGAACTACAAAGCTCGTGGGGTGAGATGCAGGCAGTTTATTAGGGAAAGCAAAAGCCATGTACCCAAGCAAAGCAAACCAAATAATGAATCCCCTGCTTCCCATGGCTGAGCAGATGTTCAGCCATTTCCAGCAGAGCACAGCCCATCACACTAAGGGTGACTTGGGAGGACAAACACCATCAGTCCAAACATCCCTTCCTTCCTCCTCCTTCCCCCATTTTATACACAGAGCCTGATGCCATATGGTCTGGAATATCCCTTTGGTTGGTTTGCGGTCACCTGTCCTGGCTGTGTCTCTTCCCAGCCTCCCAGGCACTACCAGTGAGGTGATGTGAAAAGCAGGAAAGAGCTTGGCCCTGTGCAATCCCTCTTCAGCAACAACAAAAACATCTTTGTAATTTGAACTCTGTGTTCAGAACAAATCCAAAACACAGCCCTACCACTCTAAATAAAATTGAATCCTCCCCAGCTAAAACCAGTACAAGTTGTTAACCCTCAATTAATTTTCCTGATAAATAATATCTATCTATCCTGATATATAATTTCCAAATATCTATATAATTATGGGTTTTAACTCTTGAATTTTCAAGAAGACATAACCTGACTAAAGCACAAAATAAAGATGCAATTTTATGATAAAATATAGCAAAGTTTGCAAAGAAAGTGAATAAATTTCTACCTGATTATTACTATGACAAAACACTTGATTTGATTTTGTGACAAAAGACAATTTGATTTTCACAGTTTTGGGAACAATTTTTTTAATAGTGTCTGTTGTGAAAAATTGTGATCTCATATTAATTTAATTTAGGTCATAAGACAAGCAAAGAGGGTAGAAGGCCAGATTGGGTGAACAGGGAGCTCCTTGTGGAATCTGAGAAAAAAGAAATTGTATGATCTCAGAAAGTGAGGTCAGGCTTCACGGGAAGATGATGGAGCTGTTGTTCATATGGGCATTTTCAATTCGAATAAAATGATGGCAGTTACCAAAACAGTGAAGTCAGCAGAAGTAATATCTGAAATTAAGAAGTAACAGCTCAACTCATTCATAGTTTAAAATGAAAAGTTTTTATGGGTGGGATCCAGCTATAATAACTCAGTGATGAGAAAACTGAGGAAGCAATATTTATGAGGGAATCTGGAGGAAACCAGAAAACATCCAAAATAACCATTCATAAACACTGATTCACAGAAAGTATACACAATTCTTTTATAGACATAACATTGGAAGAAATACAAAACAAATGCTCTAAGAAAAATTATTAAAGTCTAAGGAAAAAGATGAAACAGCCAGCTGGAAATTCAAGAGCTCTTTTATATATACTTCAGTACAAAATTTCTTCCCAATTATTTGATCAAAAATTATAAGATAGCTACCAAGACACTAATTATATGTGAGCAGAGTATTTTGGCTCCCAAAGACTCAAAAACCAGGCCAGATTCTCTCTTGCAATACACCTCATTTACAGCATCCAAGTGGCTGAAAGCGGTCACAAAATCAACTTCTAGAAATACCCTGAAATAGAAGGAATATCTGCAATGGTATTGAGGCATTCTAAGGGGTTCTTGTCACCTCAATTCATAGGCGGTAACTTGGGAAGGAAGGAATATGTGATATTTTGGTGCAAGAGACAGCCATGGACCATCAGCTCCAAAAATTACCTTCTCTTACTGCTTCAGGTGACTGAGCTGTGGATATTCTCAGTTCAGCTGAAGAGAGAACAGAAACAATTTCTCCCAGGCTGAGCCTGGGAATCTCAGACAAAAGAATTCAAACAATTATTATCTCTCTTTCTGTAACCATTGTTTATAGTCATAGTTCTTCACAATATACCCATAGCTACCAATAGTGTGAGATTATTTCTACTTTGAGACCAATATGGTCCCACTTAGCAAGTGAGACTACAAAAGCTCACTGCTTTTTGCTAATAAAGATTCTTCTTGAACCTTCTAAACCACCTGAAGACTGGAATCTTTCTTTCCATCCCTGACTCAACAGCGTCAACTGAACATATTTTTCTAGTTTCCCAACAATACAGAAGTTTTTACCACACCCTTTTAGTTTAAAAATATATGAGTATTTCAGGTCAATGCCTTTGGCTGGAGTTACAAATAGAAATCAGAGGAAAAAAAGAAGGAAAAATATTTTAGTAACAATGTTTTATTATGGGAGCAAAGTAAATGAAATCCCTGTCTATATGTGGAAAGAGCACATAATAATTCAAGAAGGGACATTACAAAGTAATGCTATAACACTTTGTCTTCCCTAGAGCTACAGGAAGGGCATTGCCACAATGCTTTCCTCCTGGACGAAGCACGAAGTTCGATTCAAATCCTTTTGCACACTAAGTCACACTCTAAAAATCTTTCTTCTTCAGCCAGCTGGGTGTGTTTGAGGTCTGCTGAATAGTTTGAAATCAGAAATATTTTACATGGCCAGAAACAGAGGTGGAAGACAATATTCAGATGAAAGATATCTATATTTACACAATACTATTCAGCTTGCCTTCATAATTTTGCTCTGCCCGCTCAAAGGATGTTTCTAAAACCAGTAGTGAAGCTCTGTTTTCAAACTACTATTAACCTTTAGCATGGAGGTGTTTAGAAGAATTACCCCACTTATAGTACAAGAGTCTGATTTAGAAGCAACAAGTTAATTATCAAAATTCATTAGCTGAGTTGGAAACCTAAGAAATCAGAACAATATCACAAAGATTTATAAGCAAAATTAACAAGACCAGCTGACAACACTTGCTTTTTATAGAAATTTTAAAGATTTCATTATTTCAAATATAATGACCACACAGAATGCATTAACAGGACAGTTAGGATGCTTCAATTTACCTGTAATTGAATATTAAATATTATCCACTATGATGGGAACAGCTTGATTTTGGTAATAAATCTGCATGATTTCAGTGAGGCAGTTTAAGCTCATTCACTGATGGAGTACTAAATTCCCTCAGGTTGCTTCTTTGGCTTCCTGTGCCAAGTTAAAGTGGTTTGACATTAGAGAACTAAACCATTAAATCACAACCTGCTGCTTGCAGGAAAAGTCCATACCATGGGCTCCTGTTGGACAGCTGGAGGATTCACTATGTCACTTGACCCAAAATAATGCCACTACACCAGTGCACTCAGGTCCTGTACCAAACCCTTTTGAGGAAGTAATTTCACTTCCCCTATTCAAAGTGTGAGAATGTGTAACCACAAACTAAAGCAAAAGTCTAATTTGCAAATGTCAACTCTTCAATATTCCTCAGATACCTCTAAGGTTGCTGCAGCTTCTCAGTGTTAGACGGCTGGTGACTATCAGAAGGAGGTAAACTGGTGGAACTATTGTTTTGATGAGAGCCATCTGTTGGTGTGTAAGACAGAATTGGTTTTCCCTCTTAACATTTGACACCCCCAAAAAAGTGTTCCAGAATGATTGAATTCAGGTTATGTTATTCATCCCATGGAAATAGAAAAGAATAAATAAATCAGCATCTGCTTTCTGTTTAATTTTTTCTAAGCCAGAATTTATATTACCCTTTTTAATTATGGTCACTATGCCCTGAATTGACCTACTGAGACCGTGTCCATCTTCCACTGATTTTGGGGTACCTAGTGAGCAACTGAGCTAAGTCCCACTTCTATTTTAGGTGCTACAAAATCCTGGAGAATCCAGGGAATTTGGATGGTTTCTTTAAATTAGGTTGTGCTATGTTGCATAGAATGAAATACAGGAGGAGGTGATGCAGAACTAAGGAGAGGGAAGTGTGACCAATCATCTGGTCAGAGCTGTTACTGACTTGCATCAGTGCTAAATATATGTCTCAGTCAATTGGGTGCTAGATTTAATTACATACTCCATCCAAAAATTGCAGCCCTTTTATCTGGAGTAAAAGGGCTTGACTGACAAAGTCAGAAAAACATTTTAAGGAAGAACAGACAGCAAAAAAACCCCAAACAAATAAAAAATGCCTCACCTGAAACAATCAAAAAACCTACCCCCCCAATCCAACCAACCAACTAAAGAACCCCTCAAAACCCACCAAGACCCCCACCAAAACACATTGTAAAATTCTTGCTTCCTTTTAATGATTCATGGTGATATGACCAATATACTAAAAATAGAATTGATCTTCCATAAAATAAAGACAACTGTATTTTTCCATCTAAAGTTTTAACTTTTCTCATCTAGATAATAGAATCTCAGTCTGTACTGCTCTTCAGTCACATCAGTAGTTCTCCTAAGGTGCAGTGGAAATTCTTAACTTTTTCAAGCTGACAATTATTTGGAGGCCAAGAACAGCAGGAAAAGCGAGAAAAAGTATCTTTCTGCGTGAAAGACATTAATATGGCACTGTTTAAATGAGTAACAAGGAGTATATGGGTTTTTGTTAGCAAGTTAGAAAAGGTTTATTATTACGCTTCTATTCCTCTTAGGTAAGTGATAGTGTTTAATTTTCAAAGATAGTGATAGTGTTTCATTTACATCTCGGAGATAGCACATTAAGCCCCCAAAAATGTATATTAATCATTATTGACATGACAGAGGGAGCCAATAAATTCTTAGAGATTTTAATATTTCGAAGTTCCAGAAAGAAGCCTCTTCTCAAAGAAGCAAGTAAACAAGGTAAAGGATTTGTCTTTAAATAAAAATATAGGCTTAAAAGGCTATATAGCTCTATAGCATACATTTCTTACACCCTTTAAGCATTATTCTCATGGACAGTCAGGATGCAGAAAACAGTCCAAAGCAAAGGTGGTCAATCTTAGTTTATTCTTAATACAAATTTTCCATGTCCACTTTTCTGTAGCACAACACACATCTCATCATGTGGATCGTGGTGTTCACCCTTCATTGGCTATTTCCCTTGGGCAGCTTATTGCTAGACTGGATATTTGCAGCTACCTTTTTAATGGGAAAATTAATCTTAATATCTATAAATAATTAATTTATGTTCATCCGACCAAAAGAACAAGTAAAGCACATGTAATGCCTCTGTTGTACATCTGCTTTTAGATTGACTGATAGAGCTGGCATATAGTCAAGGTTTTTTCCTTGGATGGACAGCTCAAGCAAATTGCAGGTTAATACAAAGGTACTCCAAGGCTTTAACATTCATGGTCTTTTTATGCCCTGGGTGTGGTGATGTCTGTATAAAACATGTTCACCAATCAAATAAATTTTGTGTCAGGTTTTTGTATGGAAAAGTACCTATTGAGGAACAAAGAGGAAATAGGATTTAAAAATAATGAAAATCCTGTATGGAAGAGAGTTACTGCTGGAACAATTCATGTTTAGCACCACTGAGAATTTCAAATCTATCACAAAGTTCACTGTCTCACTTAATTCACATGACTTTGTGAAAAGATCAGGTCAAAAATGAGTATTCAAAACAAAACAACTCTTTCATTGTCTGGAAAATTTCTGACTATCTGGATTGAAGTTTTATGACAATTTTGAAAGCCAAGAAAAAAGCCTTTTTTATTTCAGACATTTTTCTTTCAGCTGTCTTAAAGCAAAGAGTATGTTAATAGCTGATCTACCAGCACTGACTGCCTGGATATACACTTTCTGTGAGAGTTTGCAATCTCTTGAGGGTAATTTATACAGAAGGCTTGCCAGAAATCTTTATGACTATCTTCTTTGTGTTTACATCATTATGAGTTATTATTCTTACACCTTTGCTCCCTCTAGGAGCCAAGCAATACACCATAGAGATATTTAAGCACCACCTGTCTTTCTAGGTTCAGTGTTTATTATTTACTGCAGGCTTCCAAAGTACAAAGCAACGTAAGCATAATTATAGAAAAATATCTATTAAATGTCAAACCTCTTTGACAGATACAATAAAAAATAAGATAAAGGTGTTTAGGCTGTGAGAGAAAGAGAAGAAAGGATTTTTATTGGCATAGGAAATTTTGAAAGAGTGGAAATAGTAAGGTCAGTATTCATATTTGCCATGTTCCTTCTCCTTCTCTCTTTTTTTCCTTCTTCATTCCTTTGATCAGCCTCTCATATTTGCTTATCTATGTATAATTGCATTATATACTTTCAAATGCTAAATGTGCAACTGCACATTTGTGTCAGGGTTTAGGAAAGATATTCCCAAATTTAGCACTCCCTCTAAAACCACACTGCTTACTCACTTCCTCCCTTTGCAACTGGAAGTGCAATAGTCAAAGACAAGGTTAAGACAAGAGCAATTTACTGGAATCAGCAGTGAGATAAGATGATTAATATTGTAACAGAAACAATATTAATAACAAATGTATAAGATGTAGAAGCTGTTCATGCAGAAAGCCACTGACAATAAACAAATACCATATGGCTTTGCACACTGTGGTTTTTCCCAATCAGAAGGAGCATTCTTCTGCTTTCAAAGTGAGTAAGACTTCCCTGGGTTTATCTTTGCTTGAGGTAGGACTAATCTTAACTGTCTTCCCTAACAGATTTCTCAGATGCACCACAGGGACTTTATACTCTTCTACAGCGTATGGAAATTTTGACTGGTGGGTCAACTCAGTTGATGTTAGCCTTTAGGTTACCTGATGGTAGCCTTTGCTAAATGTAGATCCCATTGCTTTCAAGGTGGTTTTCAACAGTCTGTTCAATTTTCCCAGAGGCTGGTGTATCATATTTAATCCTGTACTTTCTGGCCCAGGTGTCTATGAGGCTATTTTTGAAATGAGTCCCATTGTCAGAATCAATTCACTTGGGGCAGTCATATCTCCAGAGGACTTGCTTTTCAAGGCACAACATGGGTTCTAGGTGTGGTGTGAGGCACAGGGTATGTCTCCAGCCAACCAGTGGTTGTTATCCTCACTGTCAACACAATGCTTTCCTGGGCAGGTCTGCAGAGTGTGATGTGATCAATCTGCCAGGACTCCCCATATTTATATTTCAAGCGTCATCCCCCATACCATACAGAGGCTTTACCCACTTGGCCTACTTGATTGCAGCATATGTTTCACAGTTACTTGATTGCAGCACGTTTCACAGTTATGGACAACATGGGAGATAGTGTCCATGGTTAAGCCTACCCCTTGATCACAAACTCAATGAATGTTGTATCCCTTCCCTGAGGATCAGAGGCCTCATGGACTCAGTGAGAAATAATTCACCACTATGCTGCCAGGCCAGATCCACCTGAGACCTGTTGATCTTGATAGCCCAATCCACCTGTCCAGTGCTGGAATGTTCTTCAGTAGCCCAGGTCTTGGGTACATGTGCATCATCTATATGATGTACCTTTACAGCCAGATTCTCCAGCTGGGCAGTGCTGTCTTGCCACAATCCAGCAGCCCAGGTGGGTTTCCCTCTGCACTGACAATTGGCTTCCATCATTCCAGCCACTCCCACAGAGCATTTGCCATCATGCATGAGTCAGTGTAGAGGTAGAATGCAGACTCTTGTTCAGCTATACCCAAAGCCCGCTTTCACCTCTGCAGCCTGGCTATCAACTCTATCCCTTGGTAGCTTCTCTGACTTGTTGTGTAGGACTCCATATGGCAGCTTTCCATTTTTTGTGAAGTCCTACAATTTGGCAGAAAATGACAGTGAAGAGAGGATATCAGTTTCATTTTCTTGTACCTGGTTATATGGTGGGGCTCCTTGGCACATGTCACCTTTTCCTCCTTCTCAGATGATGATAGTCCAAAATCTTTGCCTTCGAGCCAGTTTGTGGTGTGTTCCCAGACCCCTGGATGACTGGGATTTCTTATCTAGGTTTACTGTGTGATCAGAGTGTTCCGTTTACTGCACATTGCATCAATGGTATGATGTGTAGAGGGCACTTTCTCTTTGAACAATCACCCCAGCACTAGCTGGGGTGCCAGGAGGAGCTCTCCTTCAGGGCCAATCACTTCTGAGGCAGCCTGAACCCTTTCACCGGCTGCCAGGATCTCTTTTTCAGTCAGGGCATAACTAACTTCAGATCCTCTGTAAGGCTAGCTCCAGAACCCCAGGAGTCATGGCCAAGCTGCTTTTTTCCAGGGTCCAAGAAGGACCATTTTTCCTGGCTGCTGCACAGAGCACATTGTTCACATCTTGTTTGGTCCTGACTGGCCCAAGTGGTACAGCATGAACAACCTCCTCTTTAATTTATTCAAAAGCTTCTTGTTGTTCAAGACCCAACTTAAAATCATTTTTCTTTTGGGTGACTTGATGGGGTTTACAGTCTGCCTGTGATCTGGATTATGCATCCTCCAAGTCTAAGGATTCAATTAAATCATCATGAATTTGAAAGCTTTGGTAAGTTGGCATTGCTTATATGTCTTCCATAGGTAAGGTAACTGTCTTTTAGAAATAGCTGTGATTTTGTTTTGAAAATTTTGTCAAATTGTTAAATTATTGAAGTCCCACATTTTTCTATATATTTTCAAATCAGGACAGCAGACAAAGAAAGGTTTTGGTGTGAAACTGTTAAGCTTACCCAGAAGATATAGTGGTATGAGAGGACTAAGTCAGTTCAGTCTTTGGGGCAGAGTGGATCTTTTCCTCAGAACTGAGTATTCCAAAACCAGAAGAGGTTTTATACTAATACATCATATTTTGTTTCAACCGATATTACAATAGTATTTCTTTAGACTAAAGAAAATAGTATCAGTATAAAAAAGGATTTAAACGTATCTTATTCCTATTACTATTTCGTTGCAAGACACCTACATTTTTCAAGATTTTTTTCTCAATCCCTGCTCACTGACTGTAAATTGTAACTCAGGTTACTGCCAAACTTACAATTTCTTTAGGTCTCTAGGAAGCATCTCTCTTTTAACATTACAGAATGTTCATACTGGGTCATGCCCAAAGCATGTTTTTTCTACTTGCCTAAAGCCAATAGGCTTAGAAAAAATATACAAGAGTGAGGAAATATGTGGTGGCATTTACCTCATATGCTACCCAAGCTCCAGTCACACTGGGACTGAGACTTCCAGAAATAACTTCTCTATATTCAGCAACACTCAAGTGTTTTTTTGCTATGCATCTGAACTCTTGAACCCCATTGTAAACTGCCAGCATTTACAGCTTCCGGCAAGAAAAGAATTCCTCAGGTTAACCATAACTAGGAAGATCTGTGTCTTTTGTTTTGTTTCTCACAAAATGCAAGCTCTACTTAGTATAATCTATGAGAATAGAATACTGGAAAAGAAAGTGGAAATTTGATTGTGTCCTATTCTTCCTCACTTACTCCTTTAAAAATTGATAGTCCTGGCATATTTTGTTGTTCCTTGTAAAGACATTATTCCAAACCTTTGCCTCTTCTTGCTGATCTTTGCTGATCTTTTCCAGTTCTGTTACACATTTTCTAAGGGCACAATATACAAGATGGAGTGAACCATAGATTTTCACTGTAATTTACATTCCTTTCTAGTTTCTTTCTTTTCCTGAGTAATTCCTGATGTTATTTTTGCTTTTTCTCCTGCTGATTAAGCACTAAGTTGAGTTTGTAATAGTTGCTTGAAAATATCAAGGTCTCACATGAGCAGTAATGGTTTGCTCAGATAATGTTACATAGGAAATTCAGGGTGGTTTTACCCGCATGTATCAGTTTCCAATTACCTATGCTAAATTTAATCTATTTTGTTGCTTTCCAAAATCCACTTTTCTCCTAAGTTTGTTTCCACACACAATTACAAAACAGTTTTTCATTCTTTTGCTTTTCTAGGTCACTTGTGACTGAAGTAGACAGTGCAGAAAAGTCTGGGGCTGCTTACAGGCTCTAAGAGTCTTTATTGAACTAACTTAGGATAACCTTTCATATACCCAGGTTGACTTCATTAACGAGATATCCTTTCTTAATTTCATATTAGGCTCCACCAGAAAAAGGTTCAAACTAACCAAAACTTTTCCATAGATTCACATGACATAATTTCTTCTTACAAAGTGATGTCAGCTCTTTCCCTAAATATTTGACACCATGAACATTACTTCTATTCTTCATCCAAAATAGATATCAGGGCATCGACGGCTTAGCTGTAGGGTCTGTATTCCCTTCAGTCTCTGCCACAACTCTTTCATAAACTGCCAGCACTTCAGCCTCCTTCCCTGAGTATGAAAGAGATTTAGCACAAGACTGCATGCTACAATCATCACTCACTTCTCCTTACCCCCACTCCTCTGGGTGCCTGTAAATCTATTGAGCAATTTGCATGTTATCCAGTGAAAATTGTTAGCATTTACCTTGGCCATGTACTGCTCCAAATCAGTCATGCAGCATCAGGTTGTCCAAGCAATATCCATCTTTCTCTGCCTGTTGGCACCGCCTTGCCCTCTGGAAGCTTCTCTTCCCCTCAGGCATACTCAGGTAATCGTTGGGAATGAGGAATCATCTCCCTGGCCAGGAGCACCCATCTGCTCTAATGACACTGAGCTTGGCCTTGCAAACTGTTTACATAAAATAAATCAGAAGCAAATGGTTTGCTGCTCAATTACAGGTGGTGTTTGGTGCTCTTAATCATTCAAGACAGCTTGGGAAGGAATACAATAGAATATGTAAGTCATGTGAGAACGTCTAACAGTCTGAACAAAGAGAAACAAGAACAATATCCAATTCCTTCTAAACTGAGGCATTTCTCTTTTAGATTTTTTAGGTAGTCTTTCTGCTTTTCAAGTACAGCCTCCCACTGGCAATGCATTTTACCTTCTAGGCCTTTGGAAATAGTCTCAGGTACCCAAATGGCACTTGATGTTTCTGTGCACAAGTCTGAATCAAAATGACACAAAGAATTAAGTGGAGATGTGTGGTTTTCAGGCCATCCAAAACAGCTGTTACTAGTTAGGACAACAAAACAGATTAATACATTTAAATAGTATAGATATAAATTTACTTAATAAATTTCTAGATAATACCTATTTCTGCCTTTAGTGAAGGGATTAAGTGTTTTCTGGATGACAGACTGTAGTTCAGGATGCTACTTAATTTCTTCAATCTGAAGATGAGACTGAGAAAAAATGGATCTTTTAACCACAGGGAAAAGTGAAATCCATCAGAAGATTTTAAGTACACAAATTCAGAATATTGAATACCTTAGGCAGCTGCTTGTGGGAATAAGCCATGAAATATCCTGTGAGATACATAGTGAAGGAATGTCCAAGAGATGTGCCATGAGTTATGTGGTGAAGGGATTACTGTGTTCTGTTCCACCCTTGTGCAATACCTACAGCTTTGTAATGTCTCCTTGTGTTACTCTTGATATCCAACATTTATATGTGCAGTGGCTATCTCCCCAACACTTATGACATCATTAATAGTATATTTGACTATAGTCTTGCCTTCACTTCCATGAAAAGTATGATTTAGTATTTGAAATCCTTCAAGGCGGATGATAAGACTACAACCACCTTGCGGACAAGTCAATGGTCTTGCTCCTCATTCCTCCCTAAAGCAGGGACCCTGCTGTGGTAGGATTTGCACCTCTGGCTGCATCAGAGAAAACCCAGGACCACTCATACATAATGCTATCTAACAAGATAAGGCAATCTAGAAAGACTCTATAATATAGTACTTCATTAAACTTCAGTATTTGTGAATCTGTGATTGTGAAAGTTCTTGAAATCCAACAGAGTGTCAAATTGATAAATCACACTGTTGGTGAGTTTGGGGCTGTGGACATGACCAGGCTTGTAGTGTAACTGACACCATTGGTGCATCTGAGATCTTACTGGACTTGAGCAGATTTACAGTGCTGAACTAATCATAATCAGAGACCAAGTCCAGCTGCACCCAGCCCCCCTGATCTCTGAGGACCAGCTGGAACATCAGGGGTTGTTATTCTGACAAATCCACTCTACCTTTAAAGGAGTATTGCTCCAATGCAAATATGATGAGGATGGAATGTTTTCCTGATTCAAAAGATGGACATTGCAAGGCAGAATCAAAAGCAGAGATATTAATATTAACCAATCCTTTTGCTCTGTTGCAAATGCTAGGCCTTAGCTAAAATATTGTACTTTGGTATGTGTCACTCTTCCAGAAAGACTGTGGGCCAGCTGAAGAGAGTCCAGGGGAAACAAGAGGCAGGATACTAGGTCTAAAGGACAATTGAGTGAATTTTGGTTGTTTAGCCTAAAAGGGAAGACTTCTAGGAAAAGAGTGGTAAGAATATTCAGATTCATAAGAGGTCATTGCAAAAAGAAAGGAGATTTTTTTTTCCTATTTCTTCCTATCAGTTCTGTATAAGACAAACATAATTAGATTAAATCATAAAAAGGCAGATTCCCATCAGCCATTATGTAACATTTTTAGGAACAAGGGTGGTGAAGGACTGTAATTGATTGCCTAGGGAAGTTTAGAGAGAAATTCAGGAAGAACCTTTCAGAGGGATAGAATGGATGACATCTTAAAATCCCTTCAAACTTCCAAGTTCCTCATTTATATTCCTAAAGACAATGAATTCTGATAAGATACTGTTGATCCAGTCATGTAAAGCTTTACACAGTGTGATTTTTACCTATATTTTGAATTTCTAGTTCAAGATCCTATGGACAGTTATCTCAAAGAAAAAGAGGGAATAAATAATCTTTATTTCCAGTGCCAGCCAAAAGGTCTTTTTGTTTCTTTTTAATTGTTAGCCCTAAAATCCTTCTCTTATTCACCTTACTGTAATAAAGTTTAAAACATTTCTCCATATGTGTTCCATATGATTCACCTTATTTGGTGATCTCATAATTGTTGACTTTATAAATAAAACTTTGACAATGAAAAAGAAAAGCACCTGTATTATATCCAAATGAAATGGTATGTCTATTCCTGCATTATTCAGGCCTGGATTTTTCAGTGTGCTTTAATCTGTACTTGAAGGGCTTTCAATAGAACAGAAATAACACTACTGTAAGAAAACAGGAGAGGACAAACTTGTGTTTCTTCATTGCAGCATTTTGTGTTTTAAAGTTTTTCATCCCAATAACTTTAATTTTAGCATTCCCTGTGAAGACTGAGAAAGTGAATACCTTCCATACACAGGTTTTGTTGGTTTGTCAGCACACAAACAGTATGATGTCTAATTTAGACCTCAGCAGGAATTGAAAGGTGTTCTACAATAGCTATACTTGCTGTTTTCCTAGTTCCTGTGTTTCTTTTCCATGTCATCAGCATGAAAGAAAACTCTGACTGCCAATTCATCAGCTTTCTATCAACATGCTAAATTATTATGTCTAAACACTGCAAACAACAGAATAAATTCTCTGGAAAGAAGATGTTTGTGTTGAGTTGATGGATATACTTCTGTATAATTTCTGTATTATTTTATATGTAGAATTTAAAACCAAGTTATTTTCTAAACAGTGCAGGAAGAGCTTTAGATAGGATATAATGAACTGGACACACTCCTAGAAGAAGAGAGGAAGAAATTCAGAGAGAAATTATAAAAAGCTGAGAAAAAAAATTTTGCAAGAAAACCAAACTCTAAGAGTTGCCTCTCAAAAGTAAAGATGAAGATCTCATAAATCAAGGGCAGCCAACCATTATGTTTTCCCATATAGGCATCATTTCAAAGCCTATGTTCAATTTGATTCCAATATTTTCAGAAATGCAAAAATGTGAAAAAAACCAAACCTCAACAGTGCCTGGGTGTACTTTCTTTGTAAACCTATGGCAAGAGACTTGTAGTGTGGAACCACTGGTCATGAGGAAGCCTCTTGTTCAAGGGCTGGAGCAGCAGGTGTTGCTGAATTGACAATACAGGTGTCAGCCGTTTCTTTCAAAGTCCAAATCACAGATCCTTTCAGCATGAAGGAATGTGTTTGTAGTGCCCTCCAGAAGTCTGCACTCCAAAACAACTCTAAAAGTTATGGGTAGCCCCAACAGCTGTGAAATAATGCAGAGATTTATATTATCCTCCTCTGTGAGTCCTGAGGAACTATTGTCATGGCCCTGTGGAAAGGGTAAATCACACCTCTGTTGTGTTCTACATCTCAGCTATAAAACTTGTTCACTTTGTCTCGACATGTACAGGAAGATAATTTTTAGTTCTTGTGAAAATCAAAACTTCCAATTCCAGCATCCTCAAGTGCAAAATAAAAGCCTCCATATATCACCTGCCTTTTGGTCCAACAACATAGAAATTGGTAAGATTTTCCTCATCTGCTCTCAGAACCATGAACAAAGACAATTCATATATCTTCCATGTTTTTTATTTTGGGCTTTTTAAGTTTTGTGTACCTAGGCCTCATTTGGATATAAGTTAAGCTTGGAAAGAGTTCATTTAGAGGTCCACAGCATCAGTTATTATCCAATCACAAAAAAATATTGATGCAATCATCACTTTTTTTTTCTACTTTTTTCAAAAGGGTCAATATAGCTACCTCAACAAGGGATCCTGCTAGAGTGCATTTCCCCCTGTTTTCCTGTATTATAATTAGTGTTTCTTTCAGTTAACTTTTGACTTGTGATCACAGAGATCATAAAGTGCATTTAATTTCATCATTTATAAATAGAAGTAGTTGATATTCATTACTAAACAATGAAATATTAATATGTTGTAGTCTTTTCTAAAAAGCATTTAAGAGGTAAGTCATACAAGGAGCAGAAATGTCAGTTAAGCCCTGTGTTTATCACAGGGAATCTAAGAATGAAGCTGACTACAATATCTGTCAAGTACTTTAAAAATGAATTCGAGCATTAGTGGTTTTCGAAAGACTGACATTCTAAGGCCTTTGTTATAGTGAACTAGAGATGTAGGGTTCATCAAATCTGTTCAGTTTCTCGTTGACAGCAAGTGGCCTCATTTTTTGGAGCTGAATGTCACTGCAAATTTTGTATGTGATCACACTCTTTCATTACTCAATGATCTAGTTTTTCCAGCATGGGGTCTCTGAGATAAATGAGGTGGTGTATACTTTCCTAAGCACACATATTTTGGGTGATTCAACATAATGCTACCCTGCAGAGATTCATGTCCTGCAGTTGGCAAATTATTTTCACAGGTCTGTGCAATGCATGAGATGTTCTTAAAGGCTGTGAGGAAAGCCTAGGAATTACTAAACCAGGCAAGGTGCAGCAACTTTGCAGCATTCCCCATGTTCCTGCCACCATCTGCTTCCGTTTTCTGCAGCACAGCATGACTCTGGCAGAAGTCAGTCTGTGTCACACACCAGCACTAGCAGCTGTCCCAGGCTTTGTCTTGAGGCACAGAGGGAAAATCTTCTGTGGCCAGGATGAACACAAAGGACTTCATGCTGACTGATTCAATTATTATAACACCAATCCCTTTCTGAAAATCCCAGCAGGGTATGTTTGTAGTGCTATGAAACACAGTTAACACATTCACCTTGTCTTTTCCAATCCTGCAATTTTCCTTCCTCACAGCCTTGGCCACCAGAATGATAAACATTGTCTATGGGGTGGGAGAAAGGAGAGTTTTACACCACAGTGCCACGGTGACATAGACAGTGGCATTTGATCTGGTCTTAGAGGAAAACTCACATCCTCTGATAAGAGTTCTCCTTGTTAATATCAATCAGTATCACATCAAAACAATCAACCCTTTAGAAAACTCTCCCTGCCATCAGCAGTTCTTCTTTTATGCATAGCAGGAGTGCCACTTAACGAGGTTCTGAGTGCTTCACCTTGGTGCTGCTGCTGCACTGATACACATTATCATCTCTGCTCTCAGGGATGAAGGGGAAATATTTGTTTGCCAGGTTC
The DNA here is from genome assembly GCF_012460135.2 of Molothrus ater. NCBI lineage: Eukaryota > Metazoa > Chordata > Aves > Passeriformes > Icteridae > Molothrus > Molothrus ater. Next base: position 3,714,015 of record NW_023416471.2, on the reverse strand, counting down.
AGAATCTCAGTGCTGAGAAGGTTTTTTTTCTTATGGATTCAGTTCTGATTCACTCTATAAATCACAGACTGAGCACCTGAGGTTTAAAGCACTTTTGAAAACTCAGTATTATAATGTTAGTGGTTTTAAGTTCTGGCAGAGTGTGCACTTTTGCAATCTTGTTTATTAACATCAAAGCTAACTTTGAAATGTCAAATTCCCTACTAGAAATTCAAGATATTCATTGAGTTTTACAAATGCCACCAGTGATTCTCCTACTTCTGAGCAGGCTGCAATTTTCTTTGTGAGGTATCAGATTTGAAGGATCATTTAGTTTCAGTATTATTTACGAGCACTTATAAAGCCCCTAGCAAAGGACAAATTTCCATATTACTTGCTGCTGCACTGCTTCCTTATTTCTTCTCATTATTTGGTAAAAAAAGCAGATAAAAATATTGTAACTGTCTCAGATAAAAAAGGTATAAATATGTTCTGTAGAAGCTGGTATGTTCTGTTTGTTTTCTTGACTAAATATCCAGACAGATCTACAGTTCTGGACCTTTTCCCTTTGTGGTGAATATCTACGGATATACTGTTCTTCTGTTGTTGTAAGTTGCCCCAGCAGACCTCATCATTTCAGTAAGTCTACTTCAGCAATGTGAAGAAGCTGCAAAATCTGAAATTTTATTTCTGTGGAGTCAAAATGCACAGTCCTTTTACCTTTCAAATATTTCTCAGAGGCCTACTTTTCCTCCTGTTTGCTCACTTCTGTCATGGCTGGAACAACTACTCTGCTCCTGTTTCAGACTGAAACAAAAATGAACTGACCCAAAATCAGCTATGCAGCCCACTGGTTGCAGCACTTGCTGGGAAAACAAGTCTCCTGAGGGGACTGTTGAACTTTAACCCCTGTCACTTTAATCCCCACTATAACCTGACTTTAACCATCAGGATGCTTATGGTTCAGAAGTTTTGACTAAAAAATTATGTCCCAGGTCCAAGAAAGTTTTCAAGCAAATGTTTTTCATAAACTCTGTGAAGAGCTGAGGACGAAGCTCTTCGACTGTGGGGGTAAATCCACTCAGGAAAAGCTCTCTGGCATTGAGAGCTTCCATGTATTCATAGCAGATCACACAGAAACAACTGTGTTACAGTTCAAAACTTCTTCCCTGTCTCCCTTGTTAGATGAATAGTTCTGGACACACTGGAGATGACTGCTATAGAGTAATCTGTTATTTGTAGTAATTATATGAATTTAACAATCATCAGGAATTACACATTTGCTGTGATTCAGATTCATAGGAGAGCTCTTGATGAAGGCAGTGTGTTGGCAGAATCAGAGCCTCAAAAGAGTGGAGTGAGGCCATGCTCTTGGAAATGGAGCATGTTAACAACTTGCTGTGGTAAAACACAGCTAAATCAAAAACTATCAAACAATAACAACATCAAGAGCACAGACACAAGTTCAGCATTTCTGCCCACATGACTTTCTGCTCCATAGAAAGGCGCAGTGTCATCTGGTGGTGCCAGGTTGGAGATTATCTACTGTGAAACACCATATCTTTTATGTGCTCTCTGGCATTTCTCTTTCATCACTGTAAGTCACAGTGACTCAAATCCATTTGCTTTTACTATCCTTGCTTCTCCAGCTTTAGTGCCATTCAGTACTCTATCTCTGTTAACTCTTAGCCTCTACTACAAACACAAACATTAATTTGTTCTACCACAGTTCATCATGCTCATACTTTTTCCCAATAAACTTCCTACAGGTTTCAAAATCTCTGTTGAAAGACTGAATTTTAGGAAACAGATCATTCAGTATTTTATTTGGTGCGCCTGTGGTCACTTATACAAAATTTAGGAGGCTTGTATCAACCTCCAACTTCATTTTAAGCCAGCTTCTGTTCTACTGTCAGTGTTTTAAGTCTTTAAGTCTTCTTTTCTCTGCAACAAAGCCATTTTTCTGCAGTTGCCACTAAGGAAAATAAAGGTTTTGCTTAAATCAGAGTAAGGAATGCAGTCCCCAAAAGTTTTCCCTTTATATAATAAAAATTGTCTTATATGATACAGCTTTTTGAAAGCCCTTCATGGATTGCAGCACTTGTAGATCTTATCACAAAAAAGCCTACTGTTATTTTGAGGAAGGTTTAATGAAATATCTAACATGTCTTTATTTTGAAGATTACTCTACAAAATCTTGATTTTCTTTTTGTCTACAGAAAAATTAATCAGTTTCATGAAAAGCTTTTAATGAAAAAGAAGAACATGTTTTTGGGAGAAGATACCTGCTTTTACTTGATGCACACATGGTGCACACCATCCAATGTTTTTGTTGTTGGTATATATGTATATATATGTATACTTTGATGTAGATAAACATCACCTGCACTTCCAAGCTAGCCATTTGCATGTATAGCCACAAAATTATCCATTTTACATCTTTTAAAGTAGATTTAATGTCTATAAAGCTCATATAAATATTTAAATACACATTATATATAATGTATAAGATATGAATGTATAAGATATAATGTATAAGATATAATGTATAAGATATAATGCATATGATATGAATATTAAAAACTAACAAATCTACAAGGTATTTCTACTTAAGCATTCATTTTTTATATTATATATTAAACCTATGTGTGTGTGTGTGTATATATATATATATATATATATAATGTTCCATCATTGTTTAGTTGGCAGTTGAAAAATTGATCTAAGACTGTCTAAAATTATGCTTTAAAACATTTAATCCATATAAAGGCTGTCCACATTGTCATTTTGACACTGGTAAGTAACTCATTGTTTTTTTTAAGCACTTGGAATGTGTTCAGTCCGACAGGCTCAATATAAAACCAAATTCAATTCAATTTAATTTTTAATATATCTGTATAAATCCCTGTGAGGTCCTATTATAATTCTTTCCTCCAGCATAAATTCTTCCTCCTTCTTAATAAGTTTTGCAACTGTGTTACAAATCACAGATTCTAAATACTGTCTCATGGTACAATTTTAAAGTCTATTGGGCGACTGATTGCTCCTCTCTCCCAGCTGCAACACTGACATTATAAATGTTGACATTTCAGAGATAGACAAATCTGCGCAGATCAAGACACAAATGTGGGGCATTTGCAGTTAGCCTGCTAAATCCCAATAAAAGAGATTTTCTGTATCTGGAGGCATAGTTGTGGATTAGTAGCTCATGGAGCAGTGTAAAAGGGGAATTTCACATAGAGGATGACTGCTGCAAACAGGTTATTCACCTTTTCCAGGGTTTTCCCAGTTTCCATGTCTCTAATATGCTTTCTAATTATCAAATAAATGTGCTTTTTAAGTGCAAGTTTTCTTCAGTTGTGTTTTTATGCTAGATAAGTAACATTTTATCTGCTATGAAGCCTTTACTACAGTGCAGTGAGAACTCAAATTAAATAAGCATTGGCACCTTCATTCTAGGAATGCTGTTAATCTATCTTTCTACGTAAATACAAACATTCACTTGAAAAGCTTAGTGCTTTAAGGTTTTTAAAATTAAAAGTGTCAATCATTATGACATACCATTAGAAGTATTTTGCTTTTATTTATAGCGTACTTTGAAACAAATCATCTGCAGGTGTAAATTTGTCAGTGCAGTCAATGGAGCTATATAGATTTACAGTCCCTCATGATCTGTCCCTGTGATTTGAAATCACTTCCAGGGAAGAATAACTAGAGTGTCTGGGTTAAAAAGTAAGTGGAGGGATTCTGTAATAGTGACAACTGGCTGATCCTTGTCAAATTCATATGGATTCTGCTGAAGTATAAGAATAGCAGTACATAATAAATGACTATTGAAAAAAATGGAAAAAACCCACTTGACTGTATATAGGATGCAAGGGGGAAGAATCTTATTCTGGATTTTTTAAACTTTGGTTAATGTTGCGAAGGAACTGTTAAAAGACTAGAGCAGAGATCTCTATCTTTTCTCATACATTGGAAGTGCTGAGTCTGTCAGGAATGTTCACAGCAGCGTGAGAAGTCAGATTATTCTGCTAAGAAATAGACTGCTGAATTATTTTCCAAATCTCTTTCCGGTGCTGAGTCTTTTAAGAAACAGCTCATACTTGTTTTACTCTCTTTCATCACTGATAAGAAAGAAAAAAAAATCTGTCTTTAGAGTTACGTCGCAAACAATGGAATAATTTCTTGATTTTATCTGCAACATACAAATTCATAAGGTATATTGCCTGGAGTAGAAAACTATCACAAGGTAATTTTTATGAGATTCAAAAAGTTCTAATGAGTCTCTGAACTTGAGAAGATTTCTGTTTTATGTGTAAGTTTTAAATAGCTTTTAAGACAGTATTCAATTATTTAGTCTCTCCCACTTCATAAAAGATTAAGCAATGGAGTTGTACTGTCTTACTAGAACTACAACATCATTATAAGGGTCAAAAGAAATGTTTTTATAGATGCAAAATATTATCTATAAAGCACATCAGACCCTATATTATTCACACAGAGTAAGTTGGAGAAAAATAGCTGCATCCACGGGGTTGTGTTCCTTATTCCAGTTAGCTAGTTACTTCCTTATTCCAGAAGAGAGTTTATCCTTCAATTTTAAGCAGTAAAATTTCCAGAGGACTTGCTTCAGAAAACAGATTAAGCATTCAAAGCAGAAATGGCAAAGCTGATGTAGTTTTTCATAATCTAGACTAGAGGATTTGAGATGAAATTGCTGATAATCAGCACAATGGATTGTAGTACATAATCAATTTTTATGTATTATGATAATAGTGAAAAAGACAATGTGATTAGATAAAAAATAGGGACACAGGAGCAAGAAGGTATAGATAGAATGTGAAAATGTTAGAGGAAAGCAAACTTTTAAAAAGGCTTTTTTTTCTATGAGGATGATCATGATGGTAACTCACAGTTAATCTGTCATTATTTTAACTTTTTATTTCTATTACTAACAGGATAAATACATCAAAAATTTATATCATAACATCAGTTTTATGCCATGAATCCCATTTATCCATCTTAAAATTATTTACTGTTTTGTCTCTGACTGAATAACAAAATACAATTTTTCCCAGTAAGCAGGGCAGTAAGAAGCAGGGACAGATGGAAGAAGCAGAGATCCTCACTTACAAGACACTGCAAAGAATAACAATATGCACAAAAGCAGTTGCAGAGGGATTCAGCTGAAGAAATATTTTTATTTGTTTCAATTTAAGGTACTATACTTGTGTTGCTATTTGATCTGCAGTCCTTTTACTGTGACACCAGTCACAGATCTGTCTCCATGGCTTTAGTACAAGGGAGTTTCAGAGAAGCATATGAAAGTCATTAGTGTTTAGGTTAATGAGGTACATTACAGACACTTTGGAGACAGAACATGGTGGTTATATTTACACCAAATGGCAAGAAAACCATTAGACATGTTTTCTATCCCAGTAAACAAAGTGCAGTGCAGTGGTGTGTGCATCCACTAAACCCACCTGCAGCGGACTACAAATCAATAGAAATCACAAACCAACAGTGATGGTATAATCAGTACCCAGGGTGTTGTCCATCAGCAGCTTGGTGTCAATATGTGTGAATTACCCAGTTTCTGCACTACATGGCCTCTTGCAAAGGTGATTCCTGGAAGACATTTTTGGGGAAAGAAATGTTAGAAAACTAATTTGATTTCAGATCCCAAAGGTAGTCACAGTTCACTGTAGATGGCTTTCTCCTTTGGAGATGTATCCTGTAACAAATTGCTATTGCTTTTAGTATTTGGTGTCCAGATTCACAAGTTGTTTCATGTTCATCTATTGTACAACATAAAAGAAACATTAAAAACAGTGCTACAAATACTATATAAAAATAAAATTTTCACAGCTAAACTAATTCTAACATTTTTTTTCTAACAGAAAATTCTGTCTTTAAAATAGGGAATCAAATTTCTTTTTGATCTCTCTAAAAACTGGAAATTAATTGGAATTAATGAAGGTAGAGGCTGGTGCTCATTTGTGGTTTTTTGTGCTTTGAAATCATGCAAACAAAGCCCAGGCTAGCGTATGTTCTCCTAAACCTTCTCTTTTCAAATAAACTAGGCTCCTTGAATGACATATAAAATAACCAGTTGGTGGAAAAAATATTTCAAGCCTTAAAATTTGAATTCAGTATCTCACTGAAAAAAGACCCTGAGGTGCTGAGCATGTCCAGAGAAGGGCAGCAGGGCTGGGGAAGGGTCTGGAGCACAAGTCTGATGAGGAGCAGCTGAGGGACCTGGGGGTGTTCAGACTGGAGAAAAGGAGGCTCGCGGGTGACCTTGTTGCCCTCTAAAAGTCCCTGAGAGGAGGCTGGGGTGAGGCAGGGATCAGTCTATTCTTCCAAGTGACAAACAACAAGAAAAAAGCAAAAGTCCTTGAGTTCTACCAGGGGAAGTTTACTGTAGGTATTAGGCAAATTTTTTTTACAGAAAAGCAGTCAAGCCCAGAAACAGGCTGCCCAGGGAGATGGCAGGGTTGCTGTGCCTTGAGGTACTTAAGAGATGCATGGATGAAATGCTCAGGGACATGGACCAGCAGAAGAATTTGCAGTGTCAGATTTATCGTTGGATTCAATAGTCTTAAGATCCTTTTGAACATAAATGATTTTATGATTCTATAATCTGAGGATTTTAGCTTAATATCTAAAAATAGGAAAGTATTGGACTACTGAGACATTTTGGGATAAATTAACAGCAAATGTAAATTTTGTAGAGCCTATATATTTATACTTCCATTTTGACTTCAAGGAAGTGATGAGATTTATATATCTGTCTTACATGCGTCAGAGGGGGATTGTCTTCCTGACTGAGGATCAAATAGCTTGTTTCACTGAACATCAGTTTACTTTCCCTCATCATAAATATTGACTTTGCCTTTCCCTTGTTCCACATTAATGTATTCCATCTATAAATAATGATATGCATCTCAACAGAAGTCAACATCTACTTATTACAGTAGTTTTCCTTGTACCATAATAATAAGAGTTTTTTTCAGGATGAAAACAACATGATTATGTCTCTTCATAGGGCAATAAAAGGTTCATTTTATTTCCTATTCTATGTTACAATGACTTATGGTGGGAGCTTTTCTGGTATAAGGAATATAATAAAAAGGGACAAATCCTTTTCATAGTTCTTTGTTCAAAACTTATCAGAGCTGCTTTGAGCTACCATATAAGTATTCACTGTATAAAGATGAAGTCAGTGGAAAAGAGGAAAAGATTGGTCTCAGTTCTTTTCAGCATATAGTAGCAGAGAATTTATTAATTTATAGAACTCAGTATCTGGTTTTCATCACTTCATTCATGTCATACATATAGAGGTAGGAACAAAGCCACTCTAAATAAACAAAATTTGGTGGTATAATTAAGTGATCGTGCATAAAGTCAATGAGGAGGAAGCAACAGCCTGAGAAAAGCTCAGATTGATATTTCAGGTTCCTATTAAGTAGCAATAGATGCAGTCTGGTTATACTATTTTTAGACTGTAATCAGAGCTTTAAGCTATACATGCTACCAACCACTGGAAAATAAACTGTAATGAAAACTGTCACCTTGCAGAAGAGAGGCAGAATGGCATAAAAAAGACACAGGCAGTAGCTGGCACAATTAAATAATTTTGTTTGCAGCAGCATATAATCTAAGAGAATGGATCTCCTGCAAAATACACATAGTAATGCTACTGATGTGGAAAAACAAATACTGCAGACCGTATCACAGCAGAAGGGCCTAGTGAAACAGATAAAAGGTAGGTTAAAGAATTTATTTTTGCACTGAATCAGATAGACATGGAAAAAAAGATAAATTTAATATAGTAATTATCTTTCTTTAAATTATATTCAAGAGATGTACCTACATTTTATCTTTTACTTTTTCAGTATCCAAAACTGATTCCTTTGTTTTAGTATTTTACCATATCCAGCTGATTATTTTCTGCAGCACTTAGAAGACTTCTGTCCCTCCATATTAGACGATCTTTTAAAGAAGATAGCTCCAGATCAGATTTTTAGGACACAGTAATTTCTGTCTCTAGTGTGGCAGTGCTGTTAAGTTTCAAACCTAACTATGTTGTTTGGGGATACATGCAATGTAATTGCAATGGAGTTTTAGTCCTTGTGGATATCTTGTTTAAATAATCTTCCAATTGCAACAGGCAGCAATACAGGCTCTGTGGAAAACTTTATGCTGCATTTCAATTGCTGGAAGTTTGTGTATGCCACTGTCATTTTGGTATCTAAAAACAAAACCAAGCAAAAACCCAAAAGAGGAAAGCTCAACAACAACAACAACATCAAAACCCCTCAATAACAATAATTTTTAATTTAACAGAGAAAAAGGGACACAAAGAGAACCACTCTTATACATACAAATGGTTGGTTTAACACACATTGAACAAATGGATGCATAAATTGGCTATGATAAATGCTTGTGCTGTAAGTGGTTATTTATTGTGTGTTCCATTACATAAATTGGTTGCAGAATTATAACAAATGCTCTTTATTAATCTTTCCTTCCCTGTGGCTGGAGAATGACTTCAGGCAATTATCTTCAGTGTGGAACTCAATTCCATTATTGTTGACAGGCAGAAGAGGCCAGGCAGCTTCCTAATACTGCACAGACAACTCAAATCGTCCTGCTTCTGCTTTTTGGCATCCTGCATCTCATCTTGCTGGCATGGTGTATCACAGCATTTCTTTCTAGTACTACTGCCTCTAGTTCAGAGAAGGCAGAGTCAAGATAAAATAATCAGAAATGAAAAAACTTCATAGTCCTTATTTTTACTATATATTAATTATAAGACAAAGAAAATTTGGCTTTATGTCAGCAATTTCACCACATCTTGAGTGTGGCTGAATTTTCAGTTGTATTTTTGTCCCTATTTCACTCTAAATTTCCCTGTGAAAATCCTTCGCTAGAAGAAATCTGGACTGAAGGAGTGGGGTGCTGTGTGCTTGAAAGATAAACCTCTCAAAACTTCCATTCCTATTCGCATTGATTAGATAGGAACTAAAGTAGGGCCAAAATGCTATTCGAAATTATTAAAATGTGTAAATTATGTGATTGAAGATTTAATAGCCCTGCTTCACAGGCCCTGAACCTGTGCCAAGTTCACTGAATGCAATTCCACTGACAAGAATGAAAGAATTTCTGATTGATGCTTTGTGAGAAGAAGATATCGTTCTGCACCTTTAGCTTGGTCTAGAAGGGGTGAAACTGTTCCGCATTCACAATGTCCAATTCTCAATTGGCAAGTATAATGCAAATGAGAGGCCAGGGGAACTCCTCCCCTTTTTCTCTGAAGAGTTTGTTAGAACAAGTTCCATGACCACTGTTGTCAGGCCAAAAGAAGGACCACTTACCTTATTTTTCCTCCATAACAATATCTAATATCTTGCTTTTTTTTTTTTTTTAGGTAAATGACTATGAAAGCAAATTAATTTTGTGATTGCAAGAGGGAAGAAGAAATGGCTAAGGAAGACCTATTTCTTATGAGAGGAAAAATGTAACTGAAAACTGACACACCCTTGGTATATAGTTTTTAAAATGCTATTTTCTTATGCTGCCACTGTTTATTTTGAGCTGCCTAGCTCTGCAAATGCAAGCGCTGTGCAACATCTGTGTTAACCTCAGTACTGCCCAAAGCAAGAGTTCTGCTGCTACCGGCTTCCAGATGCCAGCCCAAGAGATGCAGCATAAGGACACCCCAAGGCATTGCTCACACCCTTGCTGAAAACACAGCTAAGGGCTCTGTGGTGAAAGCTCCAGCAGCTGGACACTGAGGATCTGTGCAGAGGAATACCTCTTGGCATAACCAACTGCACTGCCTCCCCAGTGAAAACAACAGGGCAAGTTTCAGTGCAGTAAGGATGCAAGAGCAGCAGTGCTTGGTACTTTTAACAAGCTGACAACCACCTTGTTTGATGGAATTTTAAAATAAAATAACCTTTGATACAGAAATAATGTGGGAAAAGCAATTAAGCCCACACATTGTCTTAGAGCTGAGTAAAACTTCACTCTCAGGAGATACAAAATCCCAATATATGATTATAAAATTCAAGAGATACCTAATACATTCCTTTGCTTATATGTTTTTAAATTTATGTTAGAGTGTTTTACTTTATGGTACTGTTTTCTACCTGATGTTGTAGAAGGTGTCTATGCTTACTGTTAGATGATTTTAAAGATCTCTTACTACCTCAACTAACATAGAAACTGTTTCTATGATTTATATTATAGAAAGATGAGGAAAAAACCTTTAGACAGCTGATGTTTTAGTACGCAGCTTTGTATACGCTCCTCCGATTAATTTTCTAACCTTTTCCTCATACCTGTAATTGAAAATTCAAAATTAAACATATCTAGCAGTACATTATTTTGAAATTAACTGGGTTTTATTCAGAAGGGTACTGCCACTTGGCTCTTGGCCTCTTGACTTAAAGAAGACTAGAAGCCCTCAAGTACGCTTGAGAGTGGCACTGCTTTCTCACACTTCTGTTGCAGTGTGGCAGTGCAGGAACTTCAGTGCAAAAGTAACCATGAATACTTCCAAATATTCTACAATATCAACATATCTGTCTATTCCAGGTGTCTGCAATTAATATCCTAAAATACTGACAAAATTACTAGAATTAACTTATGGCTGCTTGTCCAGATATACTGAATACCATTCGTATTTTATGGACTTGTAAAAGATCTGTAAGTGCATACATGTCAATAAATGGAGGGAACTGAGGAGATTCCAGAAGGTTTTTTTAGAGATTCAAAGAAACGGGATATTTATATGAAACTTTGACCTATGAGGTAGAAGAATGAAGTGGAAGTGGTGCAAATACACAGGGAGTACCTCTGGAAAGAGACAGGCCCTTTCAGTGGCACCTGTGTTCCCTCCATACATTCTGCTCCTCTGCTTCTCCCACCATCTCATTTCAGGTACTTTTTTTTTTTGTTACAGAAGTTTCCACTAGGGTCTTCCTTTGGACCATCTCTATTCCACAGGGCAATCTCCACTGCCTCTCCATTATACATGGCAATCTAGAAAAAATTAATAGTAGGAATGTTATAGAGGTAAAATGACAGGGAAAAATAGATAATTTAATTTAACCTACTGCCAGGATTAATCCTTCAAAATTCACTACTTAAGAAAGGAATACCAGTAAAACAGCAATGCTGAACAACACCAAAGTCAGCTTTGCAGGAGAATAGCCTAAAGAACAAAAAAAGTTCATTCTAGGTAAAGTGGGTCTGAGAAAGCTGTTAATTTGTTCAGCCAAGGAGGTGGTACAATTAGTAACTTTACTTAAGAATTATCCTTCAGTTTGTCTGTTCTTCATTCTGTTATTATAACTAACAACACTGCAAAACTCTTTATTACAGAATGTGTAATTTTTTGCATTAAAAATATATAGAGAATAAATTGCTTCATATCAATAAATTTCAAAGCAAACCAAGAGATAAAATACATTCCGTAAAAATGAATTCAGACGTCATGCCCAGGATCACATGATATGGTTATCTTGAGGCAAGCTGGTGTTTGAATTTAGAGCATATCACTTATTTCATGATTATCACCTGGACATGCATTCACCATGTAAGAGGCAGAAGGTGGATTACAAAAATGCCTATCCAAATGAGCTTACTGCCAGGCTCATGCCAATGATAATATCTGTCCGGATGCTTTGGTCTGAATGGATGCTGCACTGAGCTTTAAATTATTAGGTTTTAATATTCATGATGCATTGAGGGGGGAAAATCAAAGTCTAGCAGCTGTTTGATGTCCAACTCGAACAGATGGGTTCAGTGTGGTGTTGAAGAAAGGTACAGAGCCATGTGTACAGCCTCTAACTCCTCCAATAGAGCCCCTTCAGCACCTATTTTGACAAGGCTTTGAAAGGTGATATCAGTTCCAGTTCACAAAATTGAAAACAGCGGTTCCAAAAAGTGGCAGATGACCATAGGAGCTTAGAGGCAACCATTGAGAAATAAAAGCCTGGCTCTCTGGTTCCTCTAAAACCCTGCCCCCAGGCTTACAAGTCCACTTCCCTTTATAGGAGACACAAATCAGAAATTGGTATGATTAGAAATGCAAAGCAAAGAATCAGAGCCATGCTTGGTAATTGTGAGCTCTGAGGAATGGTAAAATGCGCATCTTTGCTTAAACAGATGTGTTTGTCATGTATTTTTAAGCAGTATATCATTGTTGGCTCACCTGTCATAAGATATCTCTGTTTTTCACCCAGCACATGCAATTTTGCCTTAGTTTTATTTTGTCAGTTGATTCTTTTCTTTAAAAGGGTCTCTTTTTTTCTCTTTTTTTTTTCTTTTTTTTGTCTTTCGGTGTAGTCACAAGCTGGATTCAACTGGTATACACACATTGGTCTCATCCCACATAGGCTTAAATCCACCAGTGCCTCCTCAGGCAGAGAATAGTGGGTGCCTGCATGAGGAAATTTTCCCTCAAGGCAAAATTAACAAGAAGTGAGATGACCCCTGTAATGGTTTACCACTAAACTCTATCTTTCAAATGCATTGTTTTCCAAAATACTACAGCTGATTCTCCCTTTCTAATAAAGAAAACTCCAACATTCATTCTGAAATTGTGCCCCCTTTATCCTTTGGGATTTTTTACCTCAAAAAAAAATAAAAAAAAAAGGACATTTTTTACTACCTGCTCTGTGAAGAATCAAGTGACCACAGCTGAGAGCTCTGCAGCAGGTAGCCTGCCTAATCTGGAGGCTGGAGGCTGAATAGTGGCACAGGTTACTCCAGCCCTCCTGAGCTGAAGAGTACTGCTGGAAAGAGAAGAACATTCCCAATGAAGAATTATGTCCATTTTATGCTCTCCATGGTACAAGAAAATACATCTGGGAAACCAGTTTGTTTCTCAGTCCTGCACTGTTAGTATTTTATGATTTGCTTTTATAAAACGCATTTAGAGACCTTGTTATATACAAATAATGAATTCTCCGATATGCACTATTTATGCCATAAGGGAAGCAGGTATGCTTTTAGGATTACTGGTATATCTCCTCAGTTTTCTAGAAAGAGATTTTAGTTCATAATAACTCCACTTTGTCAATATTACCCCAGAGCCCAGACTTGCACTTTAAATGGAACACTTTATCCTGTAGTGAAATGATATTTTACTCATACCCAGGCAATTTCAGGGATATTTGGTGAGCCATACTCCATGCTTTCAGTAGGTTCACATAAAAAGATGAGTCTGCTGTATAAACCTTTTTTGCGTGCTTCTCAGTGCAGCTATATATATTATTTTCCTGAAGTGCTCATAGAAAAGGGAAAACTTCTTTGCAGGCTTTAGAGAATCTACACTTGTTCTTTTATAAACAATCAATTTTGTAGCAAGTTTTAAGTGAAATTCAGCTTTAACATCAGAGTAAAAAATTAAAAGCAACTTTACAGAGGATTATACCTTTTTTTTTTTATTGTCAGGATGCATTTAATTTATTAATTTTTCTCTTATGTCCAAAATTCTAGGATTTCCAAAATTATTTAACAGAACTCCTTCATGTTAGCATTGTTCTAGAAAATCTTTTGTGTCATTAGGAAAACTTTCTGGCTGGTAATTTTTGACCAGCTGTTCTTAAACACAAAAATGCTACATGAAAGGATCCATGTAAATATATTTTGTAGTCTGAGTCCAATATATGATTAAAATTTACTCAAGTACCAGTCAAAACCAAAAGCACATTACCTCTGAAGTTATATTCTTTTTCATCTACTGTTTTAAGCATTAGGTCTTTCCAATTTACTTGAGGTATTTCCAAGTTATCTAGCGCTGTGGTGTTTAAGTACCAATATCTGATAGTTCCTTTTGCTGTAAATTGACTCTTTGTACCTAGTGAGATGTGTGAACCTTCCTACTGTGCATCTAAATACACTGAGAAATTGTGTGAGGACTCATGACTGTCACAAGCAGGAAAAAATGTCTCAATCACTCTCAAAATGTAAGAGGTTAGGAAGCAAATTGTTGACTTCAGTCTCTACAGGAAGATTAGATGGGGGCTACTGCTCAGGCCTGAAGAAATCCACACTGTTCAGACAAAACAAGAAAAGGCATATTCTGCTTAGTTTTAACCCTGTCATCATTTCCCCCCCACACACCTTTTTCCTTCGTCTTCTCCTTATAAAGGCATTTTTCATTGCATCTTGAAAAATGCCTGGTCTTGAGACAATGTTGCTTATTTGTGTTCACATTTGAAGGAATTCCATAGCTCTGGTAAGTGTCATCAGTGACTGCAGTAAAAATGTCTGTGTGTTTCTGTATGAATCTCCTTTTTTTATTAAACCAAATAAAAATTTTGCATTCGTTTTGTGATGTCAGCTGTGCTTCTGGGTATGTAAATATCTGCGTATCTCCATGTAAATATATCTATGAGCTCTAACAGGTTTGCACATTAGCAGAGCTGTGATTAAAATATTTTTTCCTCACAGAAGCTACCAAAAAAATTACTACACTTAAATAATTTACCCTAATTAATGTCCATCCTCTCTGAAGCAAATAATTTGACCACATTATTATCCTCTAATTTCTCTAAATATATAATTGTTAGATTCAGTAACAGAAAAATTAAAGCATTTGGAATCAGATATTATTTTAAACTGAAAAGAAGGTATATACCTGGCAAAACAGAAAGACAGATTTCTGACTTCTATATGGAGGGTGTTAGCTATACAGTCACCCTTAAGCAGATATTCAAATTTTCCACACTAAAGAAATATTACCAGCCAGATGCCATATAACTCTAAACAAGGGAATTGCTCATTAACATGGTAACATCAAAATTGAAAGAAAAAAAGTAGTAATTTTCACATGCAATACTCAATATCAACTTTGATTAAAATTGATCTTCGTTTAAATTATTTAAATAAGGTAGCTGTACTTTGATCATGAGAGCTCATTTTCAGAGTGAAAGCTTCATTCCAGTCTTGATTCCCTAATTAAATATGATGGCCTGAATTAACATTCATCTACTTACTATATTTGGCACATCTTAACCAAAAGTATATAACACCTGAAAACCACCCTGACCTCTCACTCAGGGAGCTGGGAAGCCTCACAGGAGTTCAGAAATAGCGGTCAACAATTCATTTTATTTTTGCTTAGTCTACAATATTTGTATGAAAAGAATCAGCAATACCAGAAAAGGGATCACAATGTTTAATTTTGAAACTTTAAGTGCAAGTGCACATGAACTTCTACAGCAGAGTGGAGTTTGAGGACTGTCTGTTCAGTAGGCGATGCTGGCAGTCAGTTTTCCTGGAAAACTACTTCAAGAGTTTAGCAGGAAATTGGCTGTTACATTCCACTAAAGCTTGTGTCACTGAATCCTGTGTGGTTGATAGACACTGGAAAAGACTGCCATTTTTTTTACTCCTTGGCACTTAGTTCTTACTGAGGAACACCTGGCCCCCAAAAAAATTCTCAGGCAAGTAACTCAGCAGACATGCAAAAGATCACAAGAGAATACCAAGTAAGAGTATCAACTGCCACAAAATGGGACTTAGTTCTGAAAATATGTGATTTTTAAATACTTGAAATACAATAATTTTAATGTAATGCAGTAGATTATCGACCTGTAATAAAAAGATAAATAAAAAATAAGGCAACTGCCCTCTCCACAGAATCACAAATTATAAAACAATATGCTAAAACATTATTTGAGCCTTTCTAGCGATTGATTTTTCAATTTGTTATACAGATATGGGCATGGAGAAAAATAGATTTTGCTCCACTGAATAGTGGGTTCACATGACTGCCCCAGCAGAAGATTATGAGTTCCCATTATCAGCACTTGTGCTGTGCTGCGTTGTCTGATAGACTGATTTCTCCAATAGCTTCACTTAAGCAGGTTGTGAAAGGCAAACTGGCAATAGAAGACATGAAATTCAAATAATTTCCAAGTCCCAAATCTGGAAACAGAGGAAGAAGGGCAATATTTGTCTTCCTAATAGCTCATGAAGAAGAAAGATGGAGGAATATACTTATGTCTGATCTTGAACCACTTTCTCAGATAATGGGTACTCTTTAATTTCATGAGGTAATGGAGAGAATTCTTTTCTCTCATGGAAAGCTAGAAAGGTGTTAAACACTTTTTCCCAACAGTGAATGTGGAGGAAAAACTGTCATTCTGTGAAAATCTTGGGGTTTGTTTTCACTGAAAAATAAACACAGACACAAAATGCCCTGCAGCTAATATCTGATCAATTCATTAAAAGAAAAAAGGAAAAGTAATTATTTGTATTTGCTATACAAAGTCTCATCATAAACATTGGATCATGAAGTTTTTATTTTTAATAACCACTACCAGGAGATCTCTCCTGTTGAAAAAGATCAGAAAAAGTTTTGAAAATATTTATGGGTTTTAGCTTTAAGTGAAACAATCAGGATGTAATCATTTAAATACTATTTATCATATAAAATATAGCTTTTATTTTATCTGAAAAATAAATACAAAAATGTAACATTATATCTGCTCATAGTGACTCCAAGTGCATGAGAGTCCTAAGACTGAGCCATTATTTCCTTATGTTAAAGCTGGCTGTACATTCTTCCTGAACTCCAGAAGTCTTTGGGCTGTGAGACTCTAAATTCTATTTAATCTCTTCTATAGACAGCAGAGCAGTGGTAATGATGCCACAGGTAACAACATGTCCATTCAGATACCCAGGAAAAACACTGAGTGAGAAACATACTTGATTTAGAATCAAGAAATGTAGAAAGCAGGATATTATCTTCTGTAAATTGGTATCCAAGATCTGCCACAGCTCCAATTCTACTCCACTCTTGAACAAAATTGGATAGTACTGAACACATTGTGAATCTTGTCAGAATTTGGATTTACAGAAGTGGGAGCAGAGGAGAATGGAAACATTTCTCTCATTATCTTTAAGGGGTAACTCTGGAAAAGACTAATAGTATTGATCATTCCTGGTAGGAAATCCTTTGTGTTATACAACCAGTATTTCAGACCAAAATATTAATACTAATTTTACAAAACATAGTGACAAGGTGACTTCAATTTGTTGTCAGTTGTTTTAGCAATTATTAATCTTCTCTTATTAACATTATATATGAAAGCTACTGATGCAGCAAGACTTTAAAAATGTATTAGAGAAAAAGGAATTTGACTATGTTTTTATGAAAGCTTGATAATTTAATGCAATAGGTTCATCCAGAAGAAATTTGGCAGAGGATATTGGAATTTTCCCAGCCTTGATACCATGCAGGGATTCATGAAACCTAACAGTGAAAAAAGATAGAGTACCTAATTAGAACTCATTACAGTAGACATATTGTGTATGAGTTTTGTGCCATCTTTGATGTTTGGGAGCCTGGATGTGCTCTACCATAGCTGTATTTATAGGTTTCATTTACTTCCCTGGCATTTACCCAGTAAGAGCAGTATTTGATTTAAGAGATTTCTTGTTGGGTTTGGTTGTTTGTTTTTGCTTCGACACGGGTAGTGTGGTTCTTGGGTGGTACGCGTTTTAAAGGATGAGTTTGGACTCTTCAGTTTTTCGGTCTTTAGGTTGTTTATTATTTCTTATTTATAAAATTTTTTGTCTGCTTAACAGAGGTCTGATTTGCAAGCAGTCACAGGCACTCTCTGACTACTCACGGGGCGGTCATGTCTTTTTATACTAATATTTACGTACATAATATTTACTTTTATTTCTCAATGCTTTTCACTTATGTTGGCAAGTGCACCTTCACCATAAACCAATCCCCAAATGCCAACATCACCACAGGAGATGGAGGACAAGAAGAAGGAAGAAGAAGGACAAGACACGCTTTGATCTTTCTATCTTGTCTCCATAACTTTTTTGTACTCAAAAACTTTAAAGTTTATATTTCACTTTTTAAATGTGTTTTTTTTACACTTTTTACTCTAAAGTGATTCTCTTGTCTTCAAATTCTTGTTATTTTTGTGGATGGGTCAAAATTAAGCTACTAGACACTTTTGGCAACATTCTAGGATTTTCGAGACTTCTAAGGGTTCTTTTGGCATCTTTGAACATCAGGAATGATGTGCTGAGATTTCACAATTTCTTACAGACAAGAACAACTTTATCTTCAAAGTTAGATGCCAGAACCTGCCCATAAAAAGCTTTGGGCTCAGTCAGTCAGGCCATGTATCCTTCTCAACAAACGCTACCCTCTTCTGGAGTTTGTACCCTGAAAAAACACAGATCCAAGAAAGTCTACATTGCAACAACTTTACACCACAGCCACACTATCCTTTTGATGATTCAGATATCAGGTGCTATCACCACCCAGATGAAATCAAGCCCTGTTCATATGGTCATGATTTTGAGTGTTGGAATTAATTTTTGATTTGCATATTCAAGATGAATTTATGGTTTACATCTAAAGTAAACTGTCTTCCAATGCCATTTTACTACATTTTGTCCCTTGGTTAAAATTGGACATTAAGGATATTTTGCTTTTCTGTGCTTCATTTTCCCCTTCATATATAGAGAATGACTGCTGATTTATAATTTTTTTTCTGTAGGCTTCCTACAGAACTTCTAAAAATGACAGGATGTTTTTCCCCTTATTTGCTATAAAGTTGCAAGGTGAAACACTGAGCAATTTCACATATTAGGAGCATCTAGAGGCAAGAATATTTTGGCTACTGAGATTCAAAGGGAAGAAATAATTTGAATCACATACTCATTTGTTAGGAGAATTAAAATATGTAAAAATTCAATCACAACTCATAGAAACTAGAGGGTAATCTGTGAAAAGAATTGTCAAAAGGTTTAGAAAGAAGAAGCTACTAGCTAACCCATTTGGTTTAAAGACAAAATCTGTACAGAAATAATTTAATATCTCCAGATGGGTCCCATCACTTCTCCACAAAACACATCCATATTTTATATTTACAGTGTACTTCTCTGAGATGAAAGTCACGATCAGTAACATGGGAGTCTATTTTATAAAACGTTGCCTTGTGGAAATATCTCAATACTCTCAAATGATTTCCTGAGACAAAGTCTTTGAAAACAAGATATTCTGAATTCTTATGCCATGTGTATAGAAATGAAGTGATATCTACAATTCTCAAGGACAGTAAAAAGAGGTAAAACTAGTCTGAGAAGAGAGGAGAGAAGAGGAGAGGAGAGGAGAGGAGAGGAGAGGAGAGGAGAGGAGAGGAGAGGAGAGGAGAGGAGAGGAGAGGAGAGGAGAGGAGAGGAGAGGAGAGGAGAGGAGAGGAGAGGAGAGGAGAGGAGAGGAGAGGAGAGGAGAGGAGAGGAGAGGAGAGGAGAGGAGAGGAGAGGAGAGGAGAGGAGAGGAGAGGAGAGGAGAGGAGAGGAGAGGAGAGGAGAGGAGAGGAGAGGAGAGGAGAGGAGAGGAGAGGAGAGGAGAGGAGAGGAGAGGAGCAAATCTTCAAATGATAAGTGCAAGAACACTATTGCATATGTTTGCAGTACATAAAATCCTAGAGCATTAGACAATGATTAGAACATAATTGAAAGTTACTAGCTTTTCTCCACTTGTTGTTCCTACCTACAAATATATGTGGCTGTTAATCCTTTATCAATCTCTCTGTGTCAGTAATTATATAAAGAAGGAGAAAGTTATTTTTTGCTGTAGGTTCTCTTTTCTCTTCCATGGCCATGTTCACCTGTGAGAAAATGAAACAATATAATGACATTTTATAATTCAGTGTTTTAGCTTCAATATTCTAGTGGTGAAAGTGACAAGCAACCTTGCTTGAGATGAACCCATAAAATGCCAACTGGGGATTTACAAGATTTCTCCATGAATTCAGTTTCCATTGGCTGTTCAGTTTTTGACATCTTTTTATGCTATCAGAATGAAAGTCAGTGGAAAATAAAGGCAGAACCAGAAGCTCACAAATAAACTTCTGAACAGTGCTGAGAAGGGAATAGCATTAGTTGACTTCAGCTGAATATCTTATTCCTGTAATTTCAATGTGGCTCTAATATATTTTCAGACCTGAACTCTTCATCTGAAAATAGAGCTTTGGGTGAATTTGGAATTAACCTGTTTAAAGACCTAGACTTCCACTGAACACCAATGTGGATTTATTAGCTTTGTACAGGGAGACAACATAACATTTTATGCAACAGTACTTCTTTTTTCTGGGACAATGATCCTTAACTGAATTAGTCAAAGCTATTAAGGGTGATGAAAAATTAAATTATAGTATCAAAGACATATACCAACAGAAATCTGTAGTCCTACCCAAAGAGAGGGAGAGAGTGAATGTAAAAATTGATGGCTGGATTATACCTGGTTTTATCACCAGTCAATGTGGTTTCAGAGGGAAGCAGAAGATTCATAATCTTCTTGTAAAAAGGACTGTTACTATTTCTATCAAAACTCCTCTAGTGTTCTAGCATTCACTGGGCAATCAGCACAGAAGCAGGACAGGACTATAAGGGGGCCATCCTTTCTCCCAGTGACTAGAAGAGCTGCCTGGAGAGTGGAGAGTGAAGAAGACTGCCCAGCAATGCTCTGCACATTGCATAGTGGACTTTTAGTACAAAAGGGTGTTTACAGGAAAGATGGGGACAAACTCTTTACTAGGACCTGCCATAACAAGAAGTAATAGTTTTAAATTGTGGGTAGATTCAGACTAGCTGTAAGGAAGATATTTTTTTACAATGTGAAATACAGGATGCCCAGAGAGCTGGCAGATGCCTCATCCCTGGAAGCATTCAAGGTCAGATAGGATAGGGACACTGAGCAATCTGATCTATTGAAGCTGATGACCTTTAAAAGTCTTTTCAACCCAAACCACTCCACAGATACCTAACGAGATACAATATTTCTCTGAAACGGCTTGGTGCAGTGAGGCATCGTGTTGCCCTTTATTATTAAAGATTACTCAATCTGTCTCTAAGTTTGGGTATTTGGGAAGACAACATATTATTGCTTTACTTTATGCATTGCTATCAGGAAAACATGGTCATATTTTAAAATATGTCTACGTTTTGTACATGGCAAAATGTGAACTTTGTGAGTGACAGCACACTAACATAGTTAGTGTGAACCTCATAATGAAATTGCCAGTAAGCATCCATGCAGGGATGAGTTCTTTCTTGAGACAGCAAATTGGATGTCATTCAGATAATTTCTTTGAGGATGTGCTTATGCTAAAACAGTGTCTAATTTGGAGAGCCTCTTGTCATTGAGCCCATAAGCAAACACAGCCTATTTCCAGATAAAATAGGCGAGATTTCAAGGTAAGATTCCATTAATTCAAGGTTATGTCAATTTTAAAACTTTCTTTTCACACCACTCAGTTATGAATGGTAGGAATTTATAATCCTTTTTATTCATGTCTTTCTTCCCTTCTCTCTCTCCTCATATATGTATAAATGGTTCATTCAGATTAAGTTAAACATAATTCAAATAAAACGTTAAAAACCAAGTTAACATTTGGTCAAATTATAGAAAGTTGATGATACTTTGACATTGAAATGATGCAGGGCAAGGTAAGGCTCCCTAATATATTCATGCAAGGTGTCTCTTTAGACTTGGTGGGAGAAGGTGGTAGTGCAATAAGCATGGAGTGAGCATGGAGTGAGGTAGGAAAACATCTGACACTGTAGCCTGGTGCAAAAGTAGCAGAGACACCATTCTCTTGTTCTTGGGAAAATCTCACGGATTTATAACAAAATCTTGAGTAAATAACAGGGACATTGTGTGCCAAATCCCAGCAGTCCAATGCCAGGGGACTCAAGAAAAGAGCAGAGAAGGGCAGGAATCTTTGCTCTTTTTCCACTGAGTGCCATGATTCATGTGCTCCTTTCTGTTGAGTGCCTTGGCTTAAAGGGAGATAATCCAGCCCTGTTCCAAATTTTAGAAAGACTCAGAGATTTGGAGGTAAATCCCTTCCTTACCCTCCTGCATGAAGATGACAGAGAGACAGGCTTCCAACCTGAAGGCCTGAGCTAGATTATTACAGTAAAATCAGAAAAACCCTGTGTCATCTTCCAGCTGTGAGCATGATGAGGACTGCTCTATTTGATGCCCACAACTCTCTGTGTATCTGATCGTCCTGAATGCAGTTGGCAGATAAGGTACTGTCAGAGGCTTTGGTGTGTCCTTATTCCTTTTCCTCAGAGAGATGGGGTCCCACCTAATCAGCAGAACATTTCTGATCTTGAGCCCCAGGCCATCCTAAAGTAAGTATCTTGGGGCAGGAGAAGGAGATTGCACAAAACCAAGCCATTTCAACTGAGAATTCCATCAAATGATTGAATTGATGTGGTGATTTGGAAGGTGTTACTCATCAACAGTTATCTGTCTATAGTGTGTTAAAAAATTATAATAGGACCAGAGAGAATGACATAAAAAGCAGACATAAAAACTGGTGTTCAAGTCACCTACTTTTTGCCTGGCACAATACTGAAAGGCTTAGCTTTCATTTTAAGCAACCCGAAACTTTGATAAAACATGTATGAGTTTCCTTCATGATGCATATTTTATAACAGCAATATAATTAAATTAAAGTGTCATGAGTTGATTATTCAAACCCCATAAAGGATGGGAGAAATGCAGATAAAGCCCAAATTTTTCAGGACCGAACAGCCAAATTTACTCTCGTTATTATTCTTCATTTTTGCATAGCCTCAACAAGCAGTAACTACAAAATGTATGAACACCAGAATGAGAAAAAATTAACATAAAATAGAAATAAAAATTAAATGTGCCAAAATTTAGGAGTCATACCACGTGACAAATAAAAATTCATCTAATGGTCAACAGTTCTTGTTGCTGCAATGTGTTTATCTATATACTATCTAACAAGGAAGCAGAAGGATCATTTCTGGCCTACACTTGGAACTCTCTCTTTAAAGTCTAGACATTCACCATACCTGTAGTGAATTTTCTGGATGTGCAGCACTCAGATGTTCCTTCTCTCTATCAGATAACTGTGCACTGGAATATTTGGATGCTTTCATGGCTCACCAGACCAAAGCAGAATATAGAAGTCACCAATGGGGCAAAATCATTATCCACAAAATTTACACTAAACAGATGTTTTAATTTCTGTAGCCACCAGGCAAGTGTTGTTTGATCAGTTCAGGTGTGGTGAACCTGGCTCCTGCCAGCAAATTAAACCACTGTGGGATTGTCCCAGCTTTCAGGCTGTGACTTATCTTGAACTCTGATAAAAATTTAATAGTTTCCATGAAAGCAGGCTAAGCTTGTTCACCATTTGTAAGAAGAATGGGTATTTTTTTATTGATGAAATGCAGAGGGAGTAACTTTATGATCTGAGAGAGTTTACCTTTAAGAACAATGATCCTCACTCCCTGTGACTTCTTCTCTACAACTGAACCAACTCCTCAGGAAATTATTTCCATTTTTTTCTTTCAGTGGAAGGATTCTATAGAGTTAAAGGAAGGCTTCCTGTCTTAGAGGAAACAGCATCTTTGGGGAATTATCTTCCCGCAAATTTCACAACAGCAGTCATTGAAGTTGGCTATTTTTGTGCTTTGCCTTGTTATTCAGAATTGTCTTCACTAAAGACAGACACACTGAAGGACGTGGGACTCTATTTTTGTTCCACTCCTACTGATCACTGAAGATAGGTAATAATTAGCTGAATTAAACTAGTGGCCATACAAATGTGGATACTTCAGTGTAAAGTATTCACCACTTTAACAGAATTGTACATGTTTCTTTGAAGATAATTAGATTTTGTGTGGTAATAAAAGTCTGAATATTTTCCAGCATGATGCATATTATGATTTTAAATAAAAACAAAGTATTGATATCTTAGCATCTAGAACTTACTGTTGTGTTGTTGGTGCTAATCCCTAGGAGATACCAGCTGCCAGGATTGTTTTCAGAAAGATGGATAAAAAAGGGAAAAGTGGCAGGGAACATGGACTGAAATTATCTTTGTAGGGTCTCTGCCGTTAAATGCAGTGGTGACTCAGCCTTTGTGAAATTATAAGTTTATAATCAATTCTTTGTAAAATTAGTTTATCTGAATTATATTAGTCTTATCACAGACAAAGTAGGTTGTGCTTATCACTAAATTTGCTGTCTGCCCAATACTCACACAGCAGAAAATCATTGGAAGAATATCTCTGTATCCAAGCTTCTAAGTATGAAATACTGCTTTGTAATGAGAAAAACTTTCAAATACACAGTTACCCAGACATACTCCCTATTTCAATTCCAAATATATCAAAGAAGTGTATTTAGAAGAAATTAAGAGAGGGCATTTGGAGCATCATCTGGGACTATAAGAATTCTCCCTGTGAAAAACCAAAACCAGATTACAGTATTAAATGATTTTCAGCAGTTAAGTACATTACACTCTTAATAGTCATCATATATGGGTAAAAGATTCCCTCTCAATATGAAGAACCAGCACAAAAGCTTCATAGTGTCAGGATTCATTTGGTGAAAATGTAAAATTTTTGTTGTTCTTTGGAGTGAATTGGAGTAAGATAGGTGAACTTGTCAATATAAAGTCATACAATATTTTATTTAAAAAAGCAATAATAAAAAGGCCCTCCTTGTTGGGCCTGCAAGCTTGTGTTTTTCCTAGCAGTTTTTAAGATATACAGAAAAAATTTATTAGCAAGCACCTGCTACTTGCTTGGGCATCCTGCCAGCTGTTTGTCTTGAGCCATTGTACAACTAGAAGTTAATAAGCATGCTGAGACGCATTGGTTATTTTAAACCTAATATATCCATTAAATAAGCTATGTCAAGGAAGGGAAGGGGGCTTATGTGACGTTAGCTCCTGCAAGAAAGATCAAAAACCTCAAGAAAGAAAACTTTTACATAACTTACCTGATACTTGGAAAATGCTGAGTAAAAGATTATATTGTGAAAAAACATGTATTGTTTTGAGTTTCTGCACTTAGCAGTAACATTTTCTCCCTGTGTTCCCCTATGGTGCACTTGCTGACTCTGGAGTGGTCATTTTCTATACAGCAAATTACACTACACTCCCTTTTTAGCTTTTCTATAGAAAGTGAAAATTTCTAATTGATTGAGGTACAAATCTGACCTCCTGCAAAAAGGAGTCTCTTCCTTATTTGACATATAAGCATTAAAGGGCAGTGCAAGTCCTAGCAGTGCATCATTGAACCTAGATTCCAGATGCTGGGATACCATTCTAGCTGGTGATCTGTAAACCTGCTTTTCATTCCAGACTTGATATTTACCTCAACTGAAAAGCTATTACTCTTCACTTGCTTTCCATCATATTTCACAAGATGACAAAATTCAAACAAGATAACAAAATTCAATATTATTATCATAACTTACACAGTACTTACAATGTACTTCAGATTCTATCATTACATTTATGGGGTTTTTTTTAATACAATTAGTTACATCTTAACTACCTTGGAAATATATTAATATGCTTCTTTCCTTTAAAAGGATTGCTCTTCTTCCTTACAGTGTCTGGCATCTTATTTATGCATTGTAGACAATTTATGCTTCTAAACTACCAAGTTTTTAGTTTTCAGAGAGTTAGCTTCTTAGTTGTTACAAGCTTTAACTCTTGACTGATTCATTTTTTGTGGTTATTTCTCTTCTCTTTGCTGACTGTGATATTTTTGGGACTGGAGGCCTTATCTTCACAACTAGCATTATGAAAGACATTCTGTGAAACTGACTCTTAATTCAGACATGATTGATCATACATTTTATTTTGCTTTTGGAACTTTCTTCAGTAGCATTGGGGACTTTGACAGTCAGAACAGCTTTACTGTAAGGCTGGTGCTCTCAATTGTGATGAAGTGACAGCTGAATTCTGGGGCATTTGTGTATCTGAATGGAAAGGGGAAGCACAATTCCAACAAGATTGTTATACATGCTGTGTGGTGGGGTGGACATGCTGGAGGGAGGGCATGTCATCCAGAGGGACTGTGACAAGCCTGAGAAGGGCCTGTGTGACCCTCTTGAAGTTCAGCAGGTCCATGTGCAAGATCCTGCATCTGGATCAGTTTTGTTCACATTTGGATTTGATCTTAAGGGTTTTTTCCAACCTAAATGAGTCTGTGATTCTATGATCCTATTTTTTCTCTTTTGTCATAATGTCCAAACTATATTTGTACAGTTGCTTTGCCAGAGTTTTTATATTGGTTTCCTTTTCAATTTCATATTTTTTCTGATCAATTTGGAGAGTCACTTCTTCAGCTCTGCACTAACCACTAGTTCTAAAATTTCTTTAGGTTTTGGCAGAGCTACTGTGGAGCTAAATGTTCACAGTAAGATTCCATATTCAGTTTCCAAGTCATTTACATACCATATATTAGTTTGCTGCAATGCTTGAAAAGCTTCAGGTCAGTCTGTCTGTGCATTTTGGCAACATATACCAGTTGGTTATTTCACCAGACTCTTCATTAGAGTATGGTTTTCAAGCTTTCAAAGTGGTACAAATATTAAAAAATCCAAGTGTCAAAATTCTGCCAGAGTCTGTAGTAAGCATTATCCATCTGCAGTAATAATATCACACTCTCACTTCAAAGTTGTCTTTTTTTGTCCAGACCTTTTGCTATTTCCTTAGTTCGCCACGAGAAAACTAGAAATGTTTAGTTTCTAATTTGTGTCTTAAAATTATATATATATATACATATATATTTAGAGGCAGGAAACTGGCAAAGAGTTCATAGGCTATTACTTAGGTTTGAATTGGGGTTTTTGTTTAGATTTCAGAAGCTGACAGAAGATAAATTGTCTGACTCCTTGTTCAGGGCTAAAGCATAAAAAAGAATGAGTTAAAACAACTACAATGTTACTCTTTGGTCTCTCAACTGTACAGAATAATTTTTGGTCATTAATGAGATCTTCTCCCTTCCTCCTAAGAAAGTTGTTCATAGGTAGTCTGTCAGAGGATAGGTCTTTATCCAGACCCTTGCATTTTTGTCACTTTATATTTTTCATTCCCCTTTTGCCGTGCTCCTAAAAGAAGCAGGAACCAAGTTGAAGCAGCAACATCCATCAAGCACATGCTTGAGCTAGGAGGAAACTGAGTCATAAAGCAACATTGCATGTTCTAGAATGCTATTGTTATAAATGATCAAACTGTGAGCCAAACTTATAAGAAAATTTAGCAAAGATTTATTAATTTGTCTGTGAGACCGAAGTTCGATCGTCGAAACCATCACAGCCAAAGATACAGTGTTGAGCCCGGGGTCGACACCTGGTGAACCTGGATCTGACCTCTCGAGTGTCAGAGTCTCCCCCTGGGTTCAGGAATGCTGCCTCGCCCAGCTAGTTTTTATACAGCTTATTCTGCCCGAGGCAGAGATGACTGACAAAGGTCCGGTCCAGGGGTCTCGATGTTGTCAGTCGAATCAGTCGATTCCGGAGAAGCCACGTATTCACATGTATCAGGGTGGAACGCTGGTTATCTCAGTTATCTCGACAGATGCGATCGGCAGAGCGGTAATTGTTTTCAGGTGGGCCCCGGGAACCCGGGGAATTGAGCGATTATTGGCCTGGAAGCTTCTATTCTTAGGTTAAAACCTCGATGTTTATCTTAATATGCATCCGGGAACTAGATGTATATGAATAAGACACTGCTCCCGGCCAGGATGGTCAAAAGACATAGTTTGGATTTTACAATATTTTGTACGTTAATAGCATGATTTATCTCTACCATATACTACACTGATATAGAGAATCAGGAGCTACAACAGCAAACGAAGGCAGATGAAGTCACAATCTCCAGCTTAACTGCAGTTTACCTGTAAACACACCAAATTCACTCTCAAACTCGAGGCGTGAACATCTGTTAATGTCCTTTCATGCTGCTCCAGCCAGGCACGGTGTCAGAAGCCAGGATACAACCAGCTTCAGCTGAGGAGAATTAGCTTCTTGAAGTGCCTCTCAGCTGACTGCAACTGTGAGTGCTGCTCCTTCTACTTCCTTCCCTTTCAGCACAAATTCATACTCGTTAATTTCAAATGAGCAGTGTTTTGTGTTATACTGGAGCACAA
Organism: Molothrus ater; assembly: GCF_012460135.2. Taxonomy (NCBI): domain Eukaryota; kingdom Metazoa; phylum Chordata; class Aves; order Passeriformes; family Icteridae; genus Molothrus; species Molothrus ater. The sequence continues at coordinate 3,686,034 of NW_023416471.2, read as the reverse complement.
CAGCTTTGTGGCTGTTAGTCACAGACCCTGAGCAATGCACAGGACTGAGCTCTTCCCTCTATCTCAAACCAAAACACTGCGACTTTAAGCTGAGCTGCTCATTTCTTCACAGAGACTGAAAGGAAGGAGCACTCACATCCCATAGGGTCTGGGGTGTGCCAGCTTCTGTGCCTCTCTTTCAGTTTGGGAGAGACACGGTACCACTGCTCCCATGTGAAAAATGCCAATCACTTGTTTCTTAGATTTTAAAAGTTTAATAGTAATAAAATGGTTATAAAAATAGTAATACAATTAGAGTAATAATAATTTGGACAATTTTAAGTAGGCTAATATGAGACAATAGAAACAAAGAATTACAGATGTCCGGGTACCTTTTTCTGGGCAGCACAAGCCCGAAAAAGGGCACACGTTAACAGAGGATTAACCCTTAAAAACAACAGCCTGTTGCATATTCATACACCTCATACATGATGCATAAATTCCATTCAAACACAGGCTTCTGTCTGGTCATCGTCAGCTTCTTCCTCATAATCCTAACAGCATCGTCCTGCCTGAGCAAGGTGGGAAGAAGTTTGTTTCTCCTGATAATGGAGCAATAAATTCTCTCTCTCTGAAAGATTTAGGTGTCCTGTGGCTTCTATCTTGGTGCGAATCCTTTCTTTAGAAAAAAAGTATCTTACATAGCATAGTTTCTATTTTAACATTTTGTTATAACCTAAAACTGTATTTAGCACATAACTTAAGAGAATTATAACAGCATTACTTTCTAACACAACATATATAATATTCACTTTAATATTTGCGAAAAGCCAATCATAAAATATGCATTTTTCACATCCCACCTAGGGTGGGGCAGTGACGTGAGAAGCTGTGTTTGTCAGCTTCAGCCGATATCAATGATAGAATACATAGATGGCCCGTGGCTAAAATGGTTTTTTCAACATTGCTATAAAGGATAATAAACGAGCAGCACTTATGCAATCAGGTCAACACCCTTAGGTAGGAGGTGGCTCATCTTGCTTCTCACATTGAAGATACAAGTGTTATCTAGTTCATCTGAAAAGGAGCAGAATTGCTCACACGACCTTTAATTAACTCATTTGGAGATTTACATTTACAAAACAAGAATAATTGCATCATTTCCTTTACTTTGATATGGCAGGAAGGAGAAGATCAGTTTTGGAACATAGACACAGCCCTGATAACTACAAAAACCTGTGTAACGTGCTTTCAAAGGCAGCATTACTCTGCTGAGTGCTCTCTAATGCTGGGGTGCTGAACCTTAGAGTTTAATTTGGATGTATGAGACCAGGCAGACATGCTGTGGATATATGAAAATGTCTGTATTGCAATATTTTGCAATATTTTGCAATGTTTTAGTCAAAATGATATTTGAATCACAGTATAGCATCAGAATATTTTCTCATTTCTTCTTCTCTGATCTTAAGACACCACAAAGTTTTCTTCTAAATCCTGCCCTCCTGTGGTCAGATGAAGATCCTAGTAACTGAATTAATATTTCTCCTCTATTGCCCTTGCTCAAATTTGATATATGTCTCTTTTACCTTTCTATGTGGTGAGTTCCCGGTTTTGAAGAGGGCATGACCAGTGGCTGTAGGCTGAATTAAATAGACATCGCCCACACAATGCACTACAGTGAAAGAGCAAAAATCTGGAAAGAACATTTGTTTCAGCTTCCACTCCCACAACTTGTCATGGAGATAGTATCTTGAAATTCTTACTATTTCTACCTCCTAGACTGTAAGGGTATTTGGATGCAAAGTTTACTACCAGAAATACTTAAGAACTGTATTTGCAACATGATGAAGCCAAGCCTTAGGAACTTTTGCAGTCATGTTTTTGCAGTGGGGAAATAACTGTGATGGCAAAATCCAGTGACAGCTGGTGGAGTCTGCTGCACATGTTAATTAACAAAATCATGATGATTAAGCAAATGAAAGATTAATATATAACTTTGTGCTGCTACTTAAATGCTAAAGTGCTAGTGTCTGCTGACAAGGGAATATACACTCTGGGCTGACTTAGTCCCACAGTCTATGGCTGCACTTGCCGCAAGTGTGACAATCACACTTCAGAGATGGAACACAAATTGGGGTCCCCAGGGGCTGCAAGAGGCCACGGAACACAATGAGTAGAAGAGAAGGGTCTGACAGCACAGCAGAACCATTAGGAGTTACACTAGGTTTTTCTCAGCAGGACTCAGTCTCACACAGGAGAGTTTTCATACCTGAAGCTTTTAATGAGAGTTTTATCCTGAGCAGGCTCTGGCTAAATGATTGTTATGGCTTTATATTGCAAATAACAATAATAAAAAAAATAGTATTTTGTCAGGTTCATACACTTTCTTCTCTTCTGTCAAACCATTAAAACTGAACATATGCAAAGTGGGGAAAAGTAATAGACCTAATGGATTCATAATGTCTGCTGACTGGACCTTTCCCTGATTTTGCAGCTTAAACATGCAGAAAAATCCCTATGAAACACATCTGGAAAAAGCCATGGAGCCCTTAGAATTTTTTAGTAACGCATTTTGCAGAATGCATAGTCAATGCCTAATGCTCTTTCCCTTAATTACAGGGTATGTTATATTAGTCATTTTCAAGTGAAAATAGCCATACACAGAGAATGAGAATTCATTTTGAAACCCTTTTGTAGGCATATTTTAAATCAGTCTTACAGCTGGCCAATCATTTTGCACTCACTGATAAATGTGCATTTTCTAGCACAAATCATGTGATAAAATACAACAAATTCAGCTTAATACTCCTTAATTAAGGATGTTAAATTATTGGCACGCTTTCCTCATCTGGTGTGCTTATTTGAATGGAGTGGAGGAATTACCTTACTGATGTGCCAAAATAGCAAATAATGAACAATGTGAACTCCTAAAATTGCATGAGTAGGATTTTCATATTTGTCTTTTGGCCGTATTGTCAGAAATTATTTTCAAGAACAGACTGCACCCCATATTAGTGGATTTTTCGATTTTACTACGTAACAGAATCTCTTCACTAATACATAAATAGCTAGTTCTCTAATGAGTTCTACGGGTAATAGTTAGTTAGATGTTTCCCTCCCCCACCACTGGACAGACCCAAATGAGGTGTTAATAGCCAGGAGATTATCTCTCCTAGCCTTACACAAAACAAAGGCCAAACCAGCAGCAGGATTAACACATGGCCTAAGCAATAGGGGAGCTGCATGATTTAAAAAGGGATTATCATTAAGAAGGAAGAGATAACGAAATCCAAAGGGTATCCCAATCTGGATAAAGAGATATTAAAAGCGATAGTCAGAGATATTATGAAAGGACTTCAGTCTATCACTGTTCTAATTATTTTCTCATACCTGGAGATAACGGAGGATTTCTGAGCTGCTGGAAAAGAGCGGGAAAAAAGTCTTACCCATTTTTTGGATTTCAAATAGCCGTGACTCAGCGTGTCTCCGAGATGACACTGTTTCAAATGGGTGCTCAGGTTACTGCCAGTCACCTGTCTCAGCCCCCACATTGTGACTGCTGAGCCACTAATAACTCAGCCAAGCATCTGGAGAGAGTTTGCACCACATCCCTTTAGGATGAAGCACCACTTTATGTTAAAACACTATCCCGTTAACGACAGTGCTTCAGGAACATCTGCACCAGTGTCTCAGGTGTCTGACCCTGCAGGTGGAGAGAACAGGTGGAGGCAATATTTTCAGAGTTCTGCCAAGCTATATTGTTCTTGCTTTACAGTCAGAGTCGTGAGCGAGGTGGTTTTCTACCTTTCTGAAACTGTAATGCGGCACTATTAATTGTGCATATGTGAACATGACGTATATTTATCATCAAAAAAAGAATGATTAAATTCTTACGATGACAATTTACATCTATTTACTAGTGTTACTAACTTCTACTTCATTAAAAATTGAAGATTCTTATTGCTGAACTAGTCAGATACATACTTAAATAAATTATTACAGGGGACACAACTATTCCTTGATAAAATGTTAATCAGAGTTAGCATATCACATAAAAAGCAAAATTGATAGAACTTCATAATATAGAATAAGCAGGAGATTAGATCCCTCTTCACAATAAGGTATAATTTATTTGGTTAAAAAAGGTAATTCTGAAGCGTTTGCTGATGTTAAAATTATCAGTCAAACACAGAAGATGCACTTGTTAGAAATCCTTAGTGCCAGGCAGCTATTAATCAAAATTACCAGTCTCTGTCTCGAAAGAAAAAGTACCAATATTTGTATTTCTACAAAGCTATAAGGGCTTCTCCACACTTAATGTAGAGGAATTAACAAGTGCTTCTTCTGGCCTTTTCAAATCTCCCACTTCATTTGATTATCTCCTCTTCATACCTGGAGGACATTTCCTGCTGCTAAATTCTAAAGTGGGGTGTTCTGAGAGGAGGAGCCAATGCCTCCCAATTGCATCTTGAAGGATTGTGTGTTTGCTTATTTTGTGAAATACAATTTAATTATAAGCAATGCTTCGTGCACTTTAGTTAATGGATTTTATGAGTCCTGAATGACCTTTCTGGGTTTTGTCCGACTTGTGTAGCTTCCATGGGTCACTGCTAAATATCAGGAGAAAAATGGTTCAGGACACTATGCTGCTTCAGCTGATCTGTGTTAACTTTCTGATCATATATGAGAAAATAAGGGCATTTTTCCCTGAGATCCCTCTGACTTTTATGCTGTCTAGGTAGACTAACACAGATCCTGCAAAGGAGAACACGGGTCACACAAGCAGCATTAACAAACTGGGCTGAATGGCTGTGATGACAAAACAATGAACAGCATTAACCATGGGCTCTGATGCCAATTACTTTAATTCTGTGGATCTCCTTAATGAGACTTTTCATGCATTAAATTGATTTTTTCCCCTATTCTGTCAGCTTCCAGCACTAAAGAACTTACAATTTTGTCAGATTTTGTTTATATTTGCAACAAAGGGGATCAGAACCTTAATGAATGCCTTCATTGATAAGGATGTGAAGCACAAAAGACCTAAGACAGCTGCTGAGTCCACCTTTAGTTATGTTTAGAAATTATACACGAGATACTACTAAAATAAATAAATGGAAATCCATCCAGCCAAAGAAGTAATTTTTCCAAGATAGCGGCTTTAAATGCGATCCAGTCAGCCCCAGCAATATGAAAACAAACCAGTTAGCAACCAGCTTCACTCATTCATTTTGCTCAAAACTACCTTTCTCATTCTCTGAAGCTGAGACTATTGGCCTCATTATGGGAACAGCAGGTGGCTGTACTGGATGGTTGACATCTACTCACAAAACTTTTCCCTTTTCAGTCTGAAAAGCAGACTGCAGCTGGCCAGCTTTTTTCTGTTTCCAGCCCAAAGGAATCTCCAACTACGGGCCATGACTTTTTCATACAAACCATAAATACTGAAAGAATAGAGGGGCAAGATAGAATGTGCTCATCAACATGAGGAAAAAAATAGTAGTGAAGGTTTTTGAGTCCTGTTAATTGACATATGGTCAGAAAAACAACTTCCCTCTCAATCAAAAAGTCCATGAAGCATTATATCTCCACTGAGGTATAAGAGATCCTAAAGATTGAAGAAGAAAGCAAACTTACAAGTTACATAATATTGAGTGGCCTACGGTTAAGTGCCCCCCTGAATTTACCAGACCCAATGGTACTGTACAGACAACATGCCAGAGCAGCCTCAGCAGAGCACACAGCAGCAGAATGATGTACCCCTTATAAGGCAAACCCACTCCTGCTGCCTTGGTCACACAATCAGTCATATGAAGGAGCACACAGTCATATGAGGGAGTCTTTAGCCTGTTCTGTGAAAGGAAATGACTACAGGACATAAAATCCAGCTGCTCCTTTGAGACCTTTCCCATGCTTCCCATGCCTTTGGCTGGGGACAATCTGTCATATAATCTTCTATGGCAGCCATATTATTTAGTAGTTTGTCTTCTTCCCTCAAAAATCTCCTTTTTTTAAAAAAAGTAATTGGAAAAAAACTCTGAACACATTTGATATTCTTCCAGACAAGGGTGCCAAAGGACTTTGATCAAATAAATTAATCTTTATTTATTTCAGGCAAAGGAAAAACACCCACTTTTGTTGAAACCCATATGTCATAACCAGAAAATTTGTTTTAGGATTTTCTGTGCTTATCTTTGTAGTTAGATTTGAAACAGTAGAAACATTCTCACAAGAATCATGTTTCTGTGCAAGTGTGTTCAACAGTCAATCCCCAGGAAACAGGATTACTTGATAAACAGATTCATTTGGAATGGTTATTAGGTTTTTGAAGTATCCTAAGTGGATACCTGCTTATCTTTAGAGTTATGATGTCTCATGGTGCAAGCCAATTCAAATTGTGTCGGATCAGTCCAATCATGATGGAAGAATATAACAAGTGTATAAATAAAGTGCTGCTTTTAAATACTAAGTAAAGGAGTGTAAGCATTTTAGGACCACTAAAATGCAGGAAACACCCTTCCCTTCCCCCTCATCCCTCCAAATGTTTACTGGACACAGTCTTGTGGTTCTCATGGAGAAAAATTTATAAGGAAACCTGAAAAATTTGAATTGGAATTGTTGTGTTTCTCATAATGGAGACCTCCTACTCTGAAGCACTGCTTCAGCTTCATGAAACCTTCCACAGGATTGCCAGGTAATAAGCATTAATCTGCTGTGCATTCAGAATAAAACAAAATCATCTGAACAATAGAATTGTCTCTCCCAGTGTAAAAGAAGCAGCACTTCCACACCACAGTACAATGTAAAATTTATTCTTTTATCTTTTTCAGCTATTTCACCTCAAACAACAAGCAAGACTTTGTCTGACAGAGCCCTGATTTGTATGAAACCTCTGCTCAGAGTTGTTTAACCAAACCCATCCCTCAATGGCAGATACACCATCAAATGTATTGCCTTCTCTGATATGACCTCAGGCCCTCAAGGGGGCTGATGTAATTTGCAGATTGGATAAAGGGGAACCATGAAAACAGATAACATCACAATAACAATGTTTTCAGCTCTGCACTGAGGAATTTTCTTTGTGTGCGTGATTCTAACACTGATTGATACAGTTTCCTTAAATAAGATCATCAACACAGAAATGTGAGGGTTTTGAATGTTATTTTGAACATTTTACAAATACAGTGTATTTGTAAAGTATTCACAATATTCACTATTTAGCATATACAGCTAGAGACATAGGCCAGGCATAGGTCATAAATGCATTTTTTAAAAGCGATTTGGAGAAAAAACACAATTATATCATCATCTAACAGTAAAATGAATAAGCTAGAATGACATTACCTCCTGGAGAGCCATTCTCTTTTGAAAGATACATCAAGATTTTCCTTGACTGCTGCACTGCATTTGTTTCCCTTTTGTTCAACTTCAAGAAAGTCTTTTTTGTGGGCATCCTCTTTCATTCTCATTGGAATTCTTATTTCTAGCAGGGATTATGAAACTGGAAGCAATCTTACACTTTTCCACAACATGCCGATATGGAAGCACAGTTACAACATTAGTGGATGTCTTCTCTATTCTGTATTAACAATGCCTGTGGCAGCAGTTGGTATACATCTTTATTTTATTGACATTTTACACCCCAGAAGTGAAATGATCCAGTGCAAAAATCAAAGCTCTAACTTCATCAGAGCCTAAGAACTTCATCCAGCAATGAAACTTGATGGAATCTCTTTTTTTTTTTTTTGATGAAGCACAAATCACACACAGAAATCTCATGCTTGACTTACCGAAGCACACAGAAATAAACCGTGCATGTAAAATTGTTATTATAAGATAGTAAACACCTTGGCAAACCTCTGGGAACATCTTTCAGGCACAAGGCCAGCTGTGTAACCTTCAACCCTCACTTGCATGAAGTGCTGTGTTCTAAATATTAGATCCCTAGAGAAGAATGGAAATTTCTTTTTTGAAATTTCGATATAATTGCTAATGGAGTGATCCACACTATTGGAGAGCGCATGCTGGTCAGCTTGAAAGCCAACTGAACTGTAGGAAGAGATGAAGAATTTGAATTTTAAGGCATTTTTCTATGTTTGTGTATGTGAGCATGTGCAGAAGATATGTACAGAATTCCAGAATCAGAGTTAAAGAAAATGAGGGGCAAAGAAGCCAGTGACATGAACCCACATTAATATAAGTTTTGGTAGTTACACATACAGAGAGGTATATTCTTAAGCCAGAAAAATATGCACATTTAATAACCTTTCCAGCTAAAGAAAATTAATACTAAAAAGTTATTCTAAATTTGAGGTGCTTTAAAGTTGAGATTCTATGTATGTAAATAAAATATTGATAGACCCTATCTCCCACATTTAGGAAAAAACTTTAGTTCAGTAGTAACTATTTGTATCTGCATAATTCTTATCTACAGTAGAGATATTAAAGTCTAGTGATGATTTTCCTAGCATCAGGAAAGCAGGACTCCGAAGTCAATGATGAGGTGGGAAAAGTTTTGCCTGATACCCACAGTCAATCATAAAATTTCCTGATTACCTCTACCAAAGAGGTTTTTTAATTCTCTCACAGTTATCTAAACAGTGTTAAAGCTTATCTGTGGCAGGCTTTTACAAAACAGTAAGCAAAAGAGATGACTGTGCACACTTGTTTCAGTCTCTAATACTGCAGGTGGCAAGCCAGAAGCTGAAGTGCAGACACCAAAGACCACCCTGAGGTGAGCCAAAAGGCAAGCTGGAGCGCTGGGATCAGTGGAGCTGAGGTCTGGAGGAATCAAAGCTAATGAAGAGCTTTTCCAGCTGCAAAGATTTTGCTGGAATAAAGGAATTAAACTTTCCAAGGTTGAAGCCAGGCTGTACAGAGAAGACAATGGAGAATCTCAACCCCGGAAACATTAGCTATTGGATTTTACCCAAAGAAAAAAAATCAGTTACAAGCTACAGTTACTATAAAAGAGAAAATAAGTATTTTATTTTCTCCACTTTATAGTACTGGAATACATGAAGTTGCAAAGAAATTTGAGTACTCAAGGCCCTGGCTCTAGTCCACACCATGTCTTAGTGGACTAGATGTATGAGTTTCAAATACACTCCCGAGGAATAAAAGCATTATTTTTTCCTCATGACATTGCATTTTTACATTTACCTACTTATAGGTATATATGTATAAACTTACAGAAAAGCATATAAGAATTTTATGTATAATAAACACATTACATTTTTAACTCACACTGTATGAGTAAGAAAGTGACACTTCAGTCATGGCTTCTGTGTGCATATATCAAAATCTCGTATATCAAAATCTAGCCAGCAACACAGCAGCTTATTTCAGCTTGTGCATGATGTATTGCTACTGTTCTATTTTTCACATATTTAGGAAGGCTACCAATAAAAATGCTATATTTTCCGGATTGAAAGACTGTGCTAATATAGGAATATGACATGTTAGAATGCATGTATGAACAACAAAGAACCTGCTCAAATACCTAAATCTTCATTATCTTGCTGAAGGATGCATGACAGATATATTGTGACAGAGAGAGATCATCTTAATAGTTACCTTTTGAAATAAGCCTGAACATTCCATTCAGGAAGACAGTGACTAAAGATGAAGACGGATTTAAGCATTTTTCTAAGAAACTTCCTTATATATAACACAAAAATGTGTAACTTCTGCCACAAGAAAATTCAATGCCCTTGTTATTATACTGGTCCTTTCACTTGCTGACTGCATCTTATAAAGAAATCAAGAGACAGAAATTCATTTTTTATTATCAAATGTGTGTCTCCAATCAGATCTTGCTTTCTCACCTCAAGCAAGAAGGCTGTCAGGGTCAGAGGATGATGTACATGGGTATAGTGTGAGCAGATTCAATATTCCAGGAAGTAGAAGAGATAAGAGAAAACTACAATTACCCATAAATCTAAGAAAATAAATTAATCTAAGAATGAGCAAATTGTATTTCTCCTGAATTATCACAACAATTGCCACAAAATAACAACTCACAGGTAGAGAATAAATAATGACTACATTCAGTTATTTAAGCATTATAAATTCTAAGTAGTGTTCTGATTCTACCAGTAGTACAGTAGTACTTCAGATGAATACTGAGGAGTGTGAGGGCAGACTTTGGTCTATAGAAATGTCCATCACTATAGCTAGAGTCATTGTTACAGCAAATCAGGCAAAACATGTTTCTGATTAAAAAATCTGAAAACCTAAGCCATGTGAACTGTTTTCCTCATCTCCTCTAGTTTGTTTCACCTACAGCCTGAAAATAAACCAAAACTGAAATAGCTGAACTTAAAGGCAGAAATGCTGGGGGTAAGAAGCAAGAAACATCTAACTTATACTGAAAAAAAAAAAAGAGGAAGGGAGAGGAAACTTGACAGAAATGAGTCAGGAATTCTAATATAATTCTGAAATTTGGAAATGAAAACACACACATAAAGAGAACATATTTTTTCTAAAGAACCCAGCCCAAAGTCATGGCATTTATAATGTTTCCTTTCAATTTAGCAATCTGGATTTATGCAGCTAAAGCTTTTAAACATATTGAAGAAAAAGAGAAAAAGTAAGTCACCTTAATTACTCACACTATGCATACCTTGCTACCTGCCTAAACGAAGATGATTTTCAAGAAAACACAAGGGAAGGTTTAAATAAAAGCAGGGAATTGTTTAAAAAAAAAATCTTTATTTTTAGGCAGAGAGTGAATACTTTATTAATAAAACCAAACAACCAAGAGATAAGAATGAGGAAATCTGAAAAAAAAATCAAAATATATGTTTTTAAAAAGGGCCTTTTGTTTTATGCATTTTCTACTATAAGAGGGAGCAAGGCACTTGAAGTCGATGGCTGAGTTTTCATTCCCCCACTGACAGGAGAATACGACTGACAAAGTGAAGTGCTAGAAAATTTGATCAGAATGGAAGGGTTGCCTTTAAACACATAATTTGAGTGCTGCAGTGGCCACAGGTAATGTGTACAGCAGGCTTTCTGAGAATGTCAGATCCCGTAGAAGAAAACAAACCTGGTTGCAGTGGCCATGAACTGCAATCCAAGGACTTGAGAGTTCAGTTCATTGGAACTATCGGCATATTATGTTGTGTTTTGATACAACACTGATGGAGGATAGAAGTTAATCATCCCCCTCTTATGAATTTTTACACTGGATACATGCTGCCTCTCCAAAGGGTGTGCTAAATACCAGAGACTTTCTGATATTTTTCCTTCCTATGAGTTGGGAAGTTTGAAAAGCTTATTTTGCTCAAACTTCCACATGCTAGTATTGTGAAAGTTTATTTCTTTGGCAGGAGCACAGCCTTCCCTAGTGAAACCACAGAAACTCTCTCCCCATGCCAGCACTGTCTTGCTCTCTGTTGAATATTCCCTATACAGTTAGTTTTCTGTAGCCTGCTTTTTCATGAGGCAAGAATCTGACAAAAAAGGTAGCTGTTTCATCATGAGTCTCTGTTTAAGGAACATTATTATTGAATATGAGAGCAAAACAGGAAGGATGATATCTACCTCACATTAATATTAGCCTTTTTTCAAATATCTAACTAAAGAGCCCACCTAATACAGTCTTAATGAACACCAACGCTCAGTACAGTTTCATACTCATTTCAATTACTTAAAACCATACTTGCTGTCCAGAAATTATGATGTGCTTAAAGAGAGGATGTGGAAATTCAAAAGCACAAACAGATTCCAGGCAATGATTTCTCCTTAATAGTGAAACAAACTGATATATTCATTCAATTCATTTTTCAGAGAATTACAGGCCTGCCTTTGGTGAGTGCTGCCCAGGTGACCACAGCTGGCAATCCATTTTTTTAGGATCAGTTCCTCCAGATGGGAATGGATTATCTGAGGGCGCTAAACTGAAACTCACATACTTTCACACCAACATGGGATGAATTTGAATACAGTATTGGAGTTTTTGTCTCTGTATCAAAGAATATAATTTCAGTTCTTCCCTGGGGAAATACAGAAAAAGATATCTAGGCTGAATTTCTCTTTCCTTACACATATCAGTCCACCAGATTGCTTAAAGAAAGAAAACAGAGAGAACAGAGTGAGCTGCTGGGATTATCATTCTGTCTGGAATTCAGACTTCTCCTGCTTAGTTTTCTTAATTAAATGACATATTAGCCATAACCAGTTGCCAAGGTACCTCTACTAGATTATACACTCTTAATTTCTTCCCCTCACAGAATGCTTCCTTGCTTTCTAAATAGCAAGCATAATTCATTTTTTCCAGGCTAGATCTTCCAGCAATAGAGAAAAAGCCTCTGAAGAATTCCAGGTCCTGGTAGCTAGAGGCCAAGAAGAGAAACATTGCTGTCCATCCTTTCTGAAAAATATGGCAGAAAACAACACATGAAATTTAAAAGCAAACTATGACTGTCAGAAGGATTGCCATCCTATGGAAAACATCATATTAATAAACCATCGTTTATTAACATAATAAAAGGTTTAACTTCTCATATGTTTCATTGAATGTAGTGGTCTTCCCTAAACATAGTGATTAACTTCATTTTTGCCAAAGCACACCTAATTTTGGCACTATTGTCCTCAGTGTAAAAATTGCACGGGACATCTCAATTGATACAAAGAACTATTTCCATATCCAAAGTTACTTTTCTATTCCATATCCATATTCCAATGGAATATTCCATTCCATTTCATATCCGTATTCTGCATCAATTGATAAAACAAACTATTTACATATCCAAAGTTAAATTTCTATTTGTCCTAGGGTAAAATAAATGGCTTGCACAAGCAAAACAGCTTTGTCATGCATTCATGGCTACAATTCAGGGTCATAACCAACCCTGCAGAAGCTGTTTGACTTTTACTGCAGAGACTCTTAGTTTTGAGTCTCTGTTTCAGAAAAACCATCAATCCCGTCTTGAAGTGGCACCAGCAATTGCAGACAGCAACACAGCTTTCCATGTCTCAACCTTTGCTACTTCAAACATTAAGAAATATTTGTGTGGAATGCATCTACAAAGATTTGGATATTTGGCTCTACAGTTAAAATTTATATTTACAGAACTTACTTGCAACAGAGGCTCTTGCTTTGGGGAAAAACTCCAGCACTTGAGTAGTTAGACAGGCCACAGAGCCCGAAAAAAAAAAGACAGAAATGCAGATGACCAGAATGCAAGATCTATGTGACCAGTGACAAATAGCTGATGAAACAGAGCATTAATTAGGTATTAGCAATGAAATTCTCTGTTGGTTTTGAGAATATATGGAGTTCTGCTGACAGTGCAGCAGTAAGGGCTGCTGCAGAACTTTTAGTGTGTTCTTCGTCATTGTCATCAGAGTCCTGCAAAGGTTAACATCCTTCAAAACCTCAGCAGCAGTTCCTCCTCTTACACATATCTCTGCTAATAACATATCAGCCCAGATGTTTCAATCACACCCAGCAACAAAGCACTTCAAAATGCTTTCTTATTTTTAATGCACTAGAGGATTTTGGGAAGCTTGCAGCAATATCAGAAATTCTAACCATATATTTTCAAACGCAGTACATATCACTGTGGGTAACAAAAGAAGAGAAGGAAGTGTGAGGTATACAGAAAATATGTTTCAAATCTTTGTCTGACCTTGGTCTGTGTGAATTTTATAACAAGCAAACATTTCCTACATCCATTTTTCTAACAACTTTGAACAGTCAAAGAATATGACAAAAGCCATGGTTAATCTCTGATGAGTTCAGACTACTGAAAACTCATAATATCTTCATCTCAACATGAAAGAAATTTACACCAGAGGTAACACTGGTTTAAAGTACTTGTAGCTGGTTTTTTTGTGCTTGTCTTTTTTTATGGCTTTGATTACAGAAATAAAATTTAAAAATATACTAGAGATTTTGGACAGCAGTGGTTTAAAACAACAATCAAATGAGCTGGCATATTTATGAGACACTCAGTGCTATCTTATTGAATGTAAGTTAACATTAACATTCATACAAACACAAAACCTATAGAGGATAACATTAGACTTTCAAATAATGCAGTGATTTTTATATCTAATGTTCAGTTTGAATGGGTATTTCTTTAAACTGTCTCAGTTTCATTAATAATGTTAGCTTCAATCAAACTGGGTTTTTTTATTAGAACAGGATTATATTTTTTATATAGAAATAATTTATTTGAAACCTCCATATCCAAAATATCAATGACTGTCCACAAATACTTATTATGGTGTAAATATTCTCAGTTACTTAAAAATATTTGCTAGCATAGTTATGCAATGCTCCTTTAATATAAGGAAATCAGTTATATTGCATTTAAACTATGCCTAGAGCATCAAAACCTCTTTTTTAATCACAGACTCACTTCTCAGAAGTGTTTTCATTCACCATCCACAGAAATGAAAAAAATGTATGAAAGACGGACTTTTGCAAATTTTGCTTAATAACGGAATGACTATTAAATTAATCGAAAGGGAAAACAGAAAATCCAGGCTGTAATATGTTGTAGGTAGCCAACAATGGATTCAATAATTTCAACTGCATCCTCTGATGTTCTGATGAACTCCTTCATCCCTATGTACTTAATGTTCTGGATGTTCCTAAGAAGAGGGCCGGTAACATTGCCAGATTTTTCATGTTTTACTTCAGACTTCCACAAATGACCGTCTCTATGCTGGTTTTGCTTGGGCAGAGTTAATCCTCTTTACCGTGAGTGGTGGGGGTGTCATCACTCTCTGCAAATTTCTTCCTGAGCTTGGAGTATTAACAGTGCACTTGCATGAGTGCAAGCACTAAAGGCAGATTCTTAGAATGCAATGGAGCTTAACATAGAGAGGTCTTTGTAATGCACCATGAAAAACAGGGCATCAGTCCTAAATCAAATCTATTTAGGCCAGGTTGTGATCTTAAGATCTCAGGGTTAGTACATCATGAGGCCACCAATTTATTTCTTACAAGTGTTGGACTTGTGGTAGCAGTGATTCTGAGTTAGCTGTTTGTTAAGCCTAAATTAAAAATCTGAAAAAGTTTGGCTTTGCAATTACAATCAATGTTATAACACATTTTACTTATTCATCATGCCCAGAAGTGACGCTTAACCAGGTGTAGAGCCCAGTTGTCAGTGTCTTAGACCAGAATTAGGAGCAGTCTGAAAAATCAATCAACAAAGCAAAGTCTTTAGTACTCTGAAGGGTATTTCGCACATTGAAAATGTAGCCTGAAAAACTGCAGATCAGAAATATGTGAATGCAATTAAATATTGCAGAAAAGAGCATGCTGTGTCATAAACTGAAAGCTTGCTGCTCTTGTCTCTTGTTTCATATAGTAATATATTTACTATAGGAGTTCTCAAACTTTGCCAAGAGTTATCCCCACTGTAATACAATCTGCCAATTGACTCAAGTTAGATTTAAAGAAAAGATCAGGAGAAATCTAGATATTTTTTCTTGAGGATCAGGCTTTACCCCACAAGCTCAGTCCTCCAGGGTAATATGAACTATCCCTAGGGATGTGAATTTAATTTTTTTTTAATTTATTTTTTGTCAAAGCCTCTAAAACCAAAAAAAAATGAAATAGGTATCATCAGATAAAAATGATAAAAATAGACATCTTTCTTTTCTTTCACAAAAGAAGCATAAACACAATGAATGCAATAACATTCATTAGACCAGATATTCAATGGAAAATTTCCATCATAATCTACATGGCTATTAGCTGCAGACTCATGTATCACAGTCAGATATTCCTGCACACTTTTAAAATATTTGCCTGCATCAAACCCACAAGCAGTGAGCAACAGCAATAAAAGGACTTCTGGCTAAGGAACTGGATTAAGATCATGTTGTAAAGATTTATATTCCTTTCCTTACCAAAGATTCAGCTGTGTCAAAACTCAATATGCATGGAAAAAACAGAGTAGAAGAAGCAAGTCAAAGGACTCAGGACAGGAGAGAGGAGCTGTGCTGGGCTAAGCTGCAATCAGCTATCTGTATTTTCCACTGGGGTGGATGCTCAAAGAAGCTCTTGAGGGTCTGCATCTAACCTCACATGTGCAGAGAGTCTGAGGCCATACCTTCAATGACACAGGTATGTGCCTACCATAGCACTAGAATCAACAGAAATTTGTACTCATAACAGAATTGTGGGTCATTACAGCACATGAGACAGACTTTAAGATACTGACCAAGTTATGGACTTGGTCTTCTCCTAACTAGGCATCTCTCTCAGCTTAAAAAATGGTACTTAAAAGACTTCGTTCATTTATTGGTATTCTCTACTTATATATAAAGATTTTAATGAAATGCAATAACATCTGGAGTTTCTACAGTTCTCAATTATTAAAACAAATTGAAGGACTGTCCTGGGGTGACTTTATGATGCTTGTATCCCAATTCATCTGCTTAGCCCAGAAATAAGTTTTGCACCTTTAAGATTGGTTCTGAGATTGAGGTAAATAGTGGTAGAACAGTAATTTCAGTCATTGTGCAAAAATCTTATATAACAACAACAACAACAGGACCAACAACAACAATGACAACAATAATTATGGTCTAGTAATTAAATGCCTTGTCCTTTCTGTTTATGAAAAAGTATAAGCACCATAATTTTGAAAACATTGCCTCAGTAACCATTTGTCAGTTAAAACATGTGGGCAACCTAAAACTATTGCTCACACAGACTTCTCTGCTTTCATTTAAGTATGGACAAAACAAATTACCCTATGAATGTTTGAAATATCAGAGTGAAATTGGACTTTAATCGCCTGCCAGTACATCTAAAGATAATTACAACAGCATTAAATGCTGTAACAAGGCCATATTAATAAAATTTTCACAAAGGCCAGAGAACTAAGAAGCAGACAGAGTGTTCAACAACTCCTTTCAACATAAGCAATAATTGACAGACTGAATATTAAAATTAAATATTATCCAGATAAAACAAATTCAATTGTTATCAAAATAAAAATGATTACAAATATTAAAAACATGGAATGGAATTGACAACTGTTGAAATAAAATATCTCCAAAAACTGTATAAAACAAAACCATCATCAATTCTACTAACAGTTAGGAATGTATGTAGAGTACTAGTGAAATCCATTACTAACATTACTAACACTACATGTCACTAACCTAAAGGAGAGAAATTTCAAATGTTTCTATTTCAGATCTTCAGATTAAAGTAATTTTCTAAAGACTTTCCCTACTGAAATGTTCAGTGAATTGTCTCTATAGTTTTTAGTAAAAAAGAAACTCCTTTGATAACAGAAAAATTATTATGATTTTGAGGTTACACTTCTTACATGAAAGAGGAAGATCAGAGCAAGACTATCTCAGATATTGCTTGCTATTTCACCTCTGTTTGTTCTGTACACTCCAGTGCAGTTCTGATGTCCTTTCAGATGACTTAGGGATTACAAATACACTATTTGATGCTTTTCTTCAAGTGTCTATTACCTGAAACACTCTGGGAACTCCCAGAATGTCCCTGAAACACCATGCCAAGCTTTTGTTTAGGAAAAGCTTTTCTTCTTAAGAACTGAGACATGACTTTCTATTCAAGGAAGTGCACAGTGTTGTGAATGGGCCTCTGAGAAATCAGAAGCCATGGTCTGAAGCAGTGTGCTTTCTACTGCTGCTGTTTTTCTTCGTACTGTGAAAATTTCTCTGTTGTGGCTGTGTGTGTTTTTTCAATAGAGCCCATGGAACCTGCAGTAACTGAAGTAACCCTAATTACTACAGTTATTCATTGCCTGGGAGCACTGAAAAACACAGGGTTTTGGCACTGTCAACCATGCCTCCATCTACTAAATAATGTAAAATGCACCTGATGTCACTAAAAGCAGGAAACTCACCAAAGTAGGAGAGGAAATAAATATAAAAGAAATAATATTTTTTCTTGACAGAAAAGACACAGCAGTTCCCCATATTTAACATTTTGCAGTTTCCCTTCCTTCTTTCCACCTGAGAAATATAAGCAACTCTTCCAGCATACAAAGAGAACAAATTTCCCAAGACTTGTGACAAATCCTTGCAAATTGTCTTTTATCCTGGATAATTTTATTTGTGGCTTATAGAAGGACCTCAGAACCTGATCAGAATGACACATTTTATCTTGGCAGGGAAAAAATGTACCCTCAGAGCTTACTGATATTGAAACATGAAGTAGCAGTTTAAATTAATTTAACCATGCCTCCAATTTTGTTTTCTTCCTACTTCAAAATTAAAGAAATTGCTATCATATCCTTAAACAATCATTTAGAAAGATATTTAAGCTCAGTTTTCAAGAGATAAGCAAGGGGAAGTTATAACCAATCCTTGGCATCTTTTGGCTCTCATATTTGTTCTCCAATAGAGAAAAGATGCTCTTTGTAATGAGTTTTTTCCCTCCTACCAGCCCTCAGTGGTATCCAGGGAAAACAGTAAATTAAAGGTTGTTCCTGTGAATTATTGAGCATTTCCAACCTGGCTGAGGCAAAAGAGATTTATGCTATAAAACTATGGCTCTTTGCAGCTTGTCTTTAATGTATATATTGTCTGACAGAATAAGATATGTCTCTCAAGCTTCCCCTCTCTGTTATATAGCCTATAAAGGTCAGAAGAGCTAAACCCAACATAATGGCATGGAGAAACCTCTCTACAGTTGAATGACTACTAGCTGACTATAATAGCATCACTCTAATAACACAAAATGAAACTACTCAAGCCATATAGCAAATATACTATGTTTCAACATGAAGGAAAGAAATAAGCTTCAAATTAGATTCTGTTTACTCTGTGAGGCCTCCATGAGTTTTATTTTGGATAAGAGACAGCAGTCAGCCTTTGTTTATCTCCTTCATTTTAGCTCTAGAAGGAAAATATTTGGCTCCAGTGTAATTCCAATTGCAAAATCTTCTCTATAAAACCAAGAGTTAAATCCTGATATGGATTATATAATTGTGCTAGATCACAAGGTAGAGGGAGAGTAATTAAACTACTGAGATTAATCAGGCCTTAGTCCATAGTAATTATGCACTACCTCAAAATCCATTTTGACAAGGACTTTTGTCTTTCTATGAAGTTTGAGATACTACTTTTTCAACAGCATAAAGGTAGAATAGTGTTGCTAATGTCGAGAGAGACAACACAAAGTGCTAAGTGCCAGGAGAGGGCCTTGGGACTGGCTTTCCCCATGCTGAATGTCTTAGTGTCAGCTACAGAACCATAGAATGGCCTGGATTTCAAGGGATGTGAAAGATTCAGTTCCAGCACCCCTGCTGTGGGCAGGGACCTTTCCTAGACCACGTTGTTCAGAGATCTATCCAGCCTGGCACTGAACACTTCCACATTGTTAAATGCGTCAGCCACAGCTTCCCCGGGCAACCTGTGCCAGGGCCTCACCACTTTCACTCAAAATAATTTCTTCCTAATATCTGATCCAAATCTACTCTCTGTCAAATTGAAACCTTTCCCCCTGTCCTGTCACTACATCCTTTTGTAAAAAATCCCGCTATTGTGAGTTCCTTCAGGAACTGGAAGGCCACAATTAGGTCAGCCCAAAGCCTTCTCTTCATTAGGCCAAACAACCCCATTCTCTCAGCTTTCCCTCATAGCAGAGGTGCTCCATCCCCCTGATCACCTTGGTGCCTCCTCTGGACTCTCTCCAGCAGCTCCATGTCCTTCCTGTGCTGGGACCCCAGGGCTGGAGGCAGATCTGCAGGTGGGGTCTCAGCAGAGCGGGGCAGAGGGGCAGAATCCCCTCCCTGCCCTGCTGCCCAGGGGCTCTGGGTGCAGCCCAGGACACACTTGGCTCTCTGGGCTGGGAGTGCCCATGGCTGGCTCATGTCCAGCTCTCACCCAGAGCACCCCCAAGTCCTTCTGGGCAGGGCTGCTCTCGATCTGTTCCTGCCCAGCCTGGGCTGGCACCAGGGATTGCCCTGACCCAGGTGCAGCACCTGAGCCTGGCCTTGTTAAACCTCATGGGATTCCCATGGGCCACTGCTCGAGCTTGTCCAGGTCCCTCTGGATGGCATCTGTCCCTCAGGAGTGTCAGCTGCACCACTCAGCTTGGTGTCATCTGCAGATGTGCATACTTAGTGAAATTTTTTACATCAGTATGTTGGAATGGCAGTATGCACTTTCCTCAGATGTGAGTGATGATACAAGGTCTGAGGATACCACAGTTAAATCTCAGATTTATCTTAGGCTATCTCACAGGCACTGATTTCTTGCCTAAAGAACCTGAAATCTGTTAGATGAAATGTAATACAAGATGCATAAATGATGTGCTGAAGCTATTGGAGATCTCTTAGCTAATCTCAGATGTGCTAATTAAAATAGAAGAGGTGCATACAATATTTCAAAAGTATTTGGTATCCAGGGCACAAAACAGTGTTAATAGGGTTGCAATCCTTCTGGTGTCCAAGCAGCACACACCGCACAGCTCTCCATGCAACCAAAACTGATGTGTAACTGTGTCGGGGGGGGGGGGGGGGGGGGGGTTTGGGGGAGGCAGGGATGGAAATGTTATTAAAATCTTCTATTTTTTCTCATAGAAACAATTTTCAATATCAACACTAAAACAGGGTGTGGGCTCTTAAACTCACAAAGATGTTTTAATGGCACACAGAAGACCTTTCTTCTTTTGTTGCTACTGCTCCCAGCCTACATGCACACCTGATTTAATGGTACTGTAAAGGTTGAATAGTTACATGCTTCACAAATAACACATTAAACTACAGTTCTGGGAGAGAAATAGCATAAAACACATAATCCCTTTTAGAAGAAATCTTTAACCCCTACAGTAAAACAAGTACAAAATGGAGAAAATATGTCCTTAAAATGTGTGCACCCTGTTAAATACTTAGGTTAGTTATTGTATCACAAAACCAACACAAATTATAGCACCTACCCTGCTTTTACTGAATGTCTTTAAGAAAAATCTACTCAGGCTCCCAAGGAAGAAATAACAATAACACACTGTACTGAGGAAGTCACAAGTGGACATAGGAAGCCCTCCAGACATAACAAGATAGTTTTACACAACTTTGAATTTACTTCCTCACCCAAGTAGTAGAGTTCTGTTTTGTTTTGGTTTGATTTTTTAGTATTTTTTTTTTGGTTGGCTAGTTCATTGGTGGGTTTTTATTTAATTTTTTTATGATATGCTGACACGTTGAATAACAGAAACCCAATTTTGAACAAACAAATAGAGAAAAACACACACACACACACACACACACACACACACACACACACACAATTAGCCACAGTTACTGTCCATACCTTAACTAACCACTCCTCTTACTGTGAGACCAGTGGCAGGAACAGAGTTTTCCCATACACTTTATAGTTGTACAGTAACTTTTACTAAATATTTTTTTTAATACTGCACAGATACCACTGCTTCTTTCTGCTCATACACAGATGTTTGGGTTTATTTCAGCAGAAAATCAGAGTCACAGAAATCAGAACCAGAAAGGACACGGGATTGTAACTTTAGACTGATCTGTTACACATGCATATGCAGCATGCCCAAAAAATTGTGTGTGAGAGGTTAGTTATTGCCATCACCTAGAAAGATTAAAGGAAGCTACTATTTTGCAGAAAGGCACTACTACTTAAAGTACCATAGCAAGAATAAAATTTAAAAAAAATTAAATTTTTAGGGAAAAATATTATTAACATGGGAAAAAAAATTGCTGTCTTTCAAAAAACCCCGTCTACAGCTTTATAAAATAATTTAATTGTAAGGGCACAAAGATAATGATCTAATAAAGTTTTTTTCATGTTTAATTTCTATTATCTTGCATAAAATAGATTTATCTCTCTAAGGAAAGCATTGGTTTTCTGCACATAGAAGTAATTTCACAGCATAAACCTGTATTCAGTGCTTCCATCAGTACATATTTCCTAAATGCACATTATCCACAAGTTATTTTCAACTGTCAGGTTTCAAAATTTCTCTAATTCTTATACCTCTGCAAGAGCTTTAAGTAACTTTATCAAAGGCAACTTTATTTGCAGATTCAAAAGTATTTTGTGGGACACTTTTTTTGCCTTTGTCTGCAGAATTGCTCAGACTGAGACAGGTTTTTCAGAATTATTCCACAGGCCAGTTTCCCCCAAGATTATCTTTCCATTCTCCTGCAACCTTTAAGCAATGAGTATTGCTCTGCACCATCTCTTCAAGCAATATAAATCACAAAAGCAAGGCACTAATGTATCCTGGATGAGCAAAGATTAGTCTGTTGCATAGTATGACATATTGTGCTCATGCTTAGAAAAGAAAGTGTTTAAATAAATTAATTAATTCCCCAAAATATTTACCTTTTTATGAAAGAGGAAACAAAATTTTAAATTATTTTAAATTTTATCTATTTAAGCCACAGAGGTTTTTTTTTCCCACTAAAATCCTGAAATAATGAGCATATTTAATAAAAAAAAAGAATTAATTTTTGCTGCAGGTGTTGTCATGGTGAGAAGACTATGAATTAAATACAAAATAAAGACATTCCCATCCATTCACAGATCTGAGTAAAAGTGGGCTGTGGGAGGTGGAGACATGGCTATATTTTGATCTGCAGCTGGATTTCTCAGTTAAAGTCAATATTAAAAGAAATCTTCTTGTGAGTGTAGCAAAAATGGAAAATACAGTGAATGGAAAGCCCTGACTGTAGCATTTATATTGTCCAGCTGAAATTTTGATAAGCCATGTTTTTGTTCCCAGTGGAAAGCTTTCTTATGGTTCAAACATTTTGAGCAACCAAGGCCTGAAGGTACACTTTCTTGGTATTGATTCACCTGTACTAATTGTGCTTATGGCAATGTTGTCTACATCAGTTTGGGGTCTCCCTTTTCTTTCATTTGGGATGCTTGAAAATGCCTCCTGGTGTTGCTGTTTGACATACCTTTACTGAAGCTGGGTTCTTTTTTCTTCTCAAATGGACTACTGCTGAGCAAACAGCTCTTTTTCTCTCTTGCTTGCTTTCCTGTGTGACAGAAGTCATACAAGATGACATCTGCTGACTGACAAGATCAGATTTATAATTAACTCTACTTTTTTTTTTTCCAACAAGGGAAAAAACGATCTGAAATCTTCTTTTCCTTACAGGCAAAACCAATGAGTTTTCATATAAAACTACAATTGGATAAGGAGATATTTTTCCCTTCAACAGTGATGAACTCAAAGCAGGCATGCACTGGGTAATGCAGCTAGAGTTGTCATGCATTTTGTTTAATAGTTTGAGAATGTCTTCCCCTGTCTTCAGTGTCGATGGGGAAACTGAACAAAGGGGTAATTTCCCACAATTACAGGTTTCTTTAAAGGGGAAAAAGGCAGGAATAGTACTACACACATATTTGTAGAGACATCCACTCATTCTGTCTACCAGGAAGTCCCCTCTAAACTTGCTTCTTTTTTAATCTGAACTCTGTTTCAAATTCTTTTTCTGCTCTTTGCCCATTCATTTAATATTTCTACTCATTAATTAATTAATTAATAAGAATTTGGGGGTCTGTGCATTGCTGGAGATCTGAACATCTGTTGAAATATTTCAAAGCAGAACATTCTGCAGAGGGACAGCTTTCTCAAAGTAAAATATTAGTGACAAGAAAAGAGGAAAAAAACCTGTGAGTTACAACAGAAACCAAAAAATATGCCAACATTTGAGCAGATGAGATACATCATATACATGTTAGGAGTGTTAAATTTATATAGTAATAGATTCTTCTAGGAGGATGAGGTGGCGTGGTGTAATAATGGCTAGAGAATTGGTCCCTAAGTGTCAGCATCATCTCAGATCCATTTTAAGAAGCTGTACAAGCAAGGCTAGTCCTTCAACATGATGCTGTATTAATATTATTACTATATGTCAGGTTAATACTGGTTGACCACAGAAAGGAGTTACATTTTTCACAGCTTTTCTATAGGATACTGCCCTTACTATATATGTAAAAAAATGCTGTATGCTCTCAAAAATATCCTGGAGATCTCCTGATGTGTGTCTATAAATTTAAGATCCATATTGTGTTTACCTTGATTTGTTACATAATTTGACCCACGTCATCTGTGGAGTAGCATTCTATCCAGAGTCCATATAAAGCCATTAAAATCTTGTCCTTAAAGGGCAGAAGTATTTGAATATATTTGAACAGACTTCAGAAAAGTACTCAAGTGTTTTAGTAAAATTCAAAGCAAGCTATGAACAATTTTCAATTTGCTACCATTGGTAACCAGTTTTAATTTTATAACCCACACATCTATCCCTTGTTTCATATCTGCAGATGCTCCTCATTTAGCTCAAAATATTTTGTATGACATTTTCTAGATGACATGCCAAACAGAGAATCAGGGCCTACAAAAGGTACTCATAAAAACGTATTTCCCCCTGAGATTGAAAGCAGCAAATTGCATTCCACATAAAGTGAAAATATCTCCAAGGTCAAAAAGGACGTCTTGCACTCGTACGCTTCAGGCAGACTGAAATTAAGAAAGCTGGAGGCTAAGCAGAAAAGGGAATGACACAATGCCTGTTACAGAGACCACAGAAATAAGAAAATACTTCAGAATTTGCTTTACTCCAGCAAGAGCAATGTGCCTGGGAATGCTTGAAGACAAAATCAATAAGCTTTTGGCATTAGTTCTAAGCAAGCACTGATTCAATATAGAAGAATCTATTTCACTATAAATTAGAGTAGGGAGTTCTTTCTCTTATGTAAAGGATCATTCATGAAAAAGCTTTAATTGTCAAAGTATTCTTCAAAGGGGGAAAGGTCCATTATTACCCCTGCACACATGGAAAAATAAACCATGTGAAGACAAATTTTGGCAGACATTTTCAGAAGCTAAGGTTAATTGTGGGTTCTTACAGAGTTCAGCAAAAGTCCTGCACCTCCTGCCCAACACACTTCTACTTGCTCTGCCTTTATTAAGGGGTTTGCTGACTGTGGGCTGAAAATTATTGCACTGGTCTAGCAATTCTTAAAATCCATCTGTTTATATTTGGTCTGAGTGCAGAAAAATGGTCCAACTGCTTCCACAGTCCTTGGCAGGCTGGACATGGTTCCTGATTCCATTGATCTCTTGCCTCAGGATCTCACCCAAGACATTTTGGAGGAGACAGCAGTTAGGCTGTGCCACAGCATTATGCGTTAGCTCTGATTTGAAGCTGAATTTCACTATGAGTCCCCACAATGCTGTATTAGTTCAGACTGAATACCAGCTCCATGGATTTATGGAAAGAAAAAAAATAGAGGAAGATCATAATCAGAGTCACTGTAATATGATCATCTCAGTCATGGAGCAGGTATCTTTCTTCTTCCCCAGAAAGAAGTAAATGCTTTTTACCAGGTCACAAAACACTGATGAAACTGGCAGTAGCCACCATGGTGACACACTCATGTCCCTGTCATATTTTCTGGAAGAATCCCTTCACGAGGATTTCTTCTCCTGGGAAGCTGAGAGGCCTCAGAGAAGAATGAAAACAATAATTATCTGATTGCTTCTCCTGTGGTTTGCTGCTTTGGAATGTTGTTGGAGATTGTTTATCCAACAGGTGGTTGTTCGATTGGTTTAATGTGAATTGTTTTTACTTAATGACCAATCACGGTCAGGCTGTGTCGAGACTCTGAGGAGTCAGTCACAAGTTTTTATTTCATGGTTTTCCATCTCAGCAGACTTAATTGATTTTTTCAAGAACAGTGTCTGGTTTAGTGGTAGAAATCTAGAAATCTTAGAATGTTCCTATCAGATTTTGTCCCAGGGGCTCTAAAACATGAATTACTTCTCTGACATTTTATTGCCAGCAAATTAAATTATCAATACAACTTCTCATTTAACATGTAAATCTTCCCTGTTCTAATAAGTATGAGAGCCCTTTCAAGACAAGTGTATGTTTAGCATCAACTAATGAGTAAAGGCAGACCAATTTCTTTTTAAAGAAGAATAAAAAACTTCAGTTGCTTATAATTAGGCAACTAAGTGGATAGATTTTCAAAATTCCTAAGTATTCTTTCTTCACAAAGAAGAAGATGATAAAGAATAGGGTATTTTATTTCCCTCTTCTAAAAAATCTAAAACATTCCCAATTAAATAAATATTCCCAGAGAAATATGAGCAAGTCCTTCAATCACAGTCAGGGAAGGCAGAGAGGTCTCAGGTAAAGAGAATCAAAGGATGCCCCTCATTTTACATACAAGTCATCAGCTAAAAAATGTTAGGAATCTGTATCCCAGCTGTACTTCAGTCAAAGATTAGTTTGTCCAGCTGAATACCTGGTACAGTGTGAAGATAACCAGGTTAGCTCAGAATGAGCCTCTCTGCATACAGAGATCTTGAGGTCACACTAGTTCAGCACTTTACTTTGGCTTCAGTAAAGTTAATTAAATACAGGAGAACTTTCCTCTAATGGAACTATTCATCTTCTGACATCATTTTGTTTCAAGGAACGCTGTCTCTACAAGCAGTCAAATGTAGCTGTACGAATACAGTCCTCTGTGAACTCCTACAATGAGTAAAGACCTTCAGTCTCTGGTCTCTAGACAGAACCTTAGGCATGGGGTGAAGGAAATGACAATGAACTGTCAGTTAGACATGAGTTCTTGTGTCTTTGGGTTAGTCTTGCATGAACAAGAGAAAATAACTTCAATGGCTTTTCGGAAATTCAGTAGAAACCATGAGAGAAGATTGAGCACTATAGCAAGGAATAAAAATAAGATATAAGGAACACATAGACATACATGCACACACAAGCACTCTGAGAATTGTAAAACGATTTGTATTTCTCTGAAACAGTTTTTGCTTCTGACATGAATATTCTAAAAATTTTGATACAGTCCACACTTATTCTACTTGTTCTTAGGTAATATTTGTGTGGCATTATTTGGCAACTAAACACTTACTTTTCTTCTCTTTTATATCTTTGAACCTATATTTTTCAAAGTTGTGTTTTGTAAAAATCAGCCCAGAGAAACAGTTATGAATTTTCAGAGGAACTCATCACTGCACAAAAGACACTGACAACTACAAATAAGCCCTTTATAATGGTGCAGAAAGAAGTACAATGCAGCAGAGTAAACCCTTCCAGCATCTGGGGACAATCCTGACATGTAAAAAGCAATGTGTCTCGGTTTTTTGTTTTTCTTGTTGCTTAAGGCCATCCCCCTAAACGATTGTCTACTGAAGAAACAGCACTGCTGCTGTCTTCCTCTCATGAAGACTCTGCTGAGAAAAGAGCAACTTCTAAGTAAATTGAGCTCTCAGAGAAGCCCTGCCACCAGAGGCTGCTGAAGGCAGCTCTGGTCAGCCAGGGTAATATTTTATTACCAAGGTGAATGCCAAGTATATCCAGCCCCACAGCATATTCAGCATTGGTATAAATTTCTGTCATGACAGCCATGCCACTATTTCATGGGCTAACAGTAAAACTGGGGCTGGTCATTCTGCCAGACATAATGACTTTAATAGTCAGTTCATTTTTTTTCAGCCCTGAAACATCTCAAAATATGTAGGCTGGATGACACCTAGAGATGTAGTCACGGAGTGGTTTGGGTTTCTTTAAAGTCAGGTAACACTTCACTTATACTATTAGTAGGAACTTAATCTGACTCTGTATTGCAATGTGTTTTATAAACATAGATAATGTATAAGATTTTATGGAAAAAATTCCCAGCCTCTCCTTACAGAAGCATCTTTTCTACATTTCCTGTTTTGTAGATGACATGCAATCCATATGAATGCCTGCATGCATTTAGCGTATTCAATACTTTTGTTTAACCACTCAGCCATTGCTGTATATCATAAGGATTATTTCATAGCCCTCGAGGCATGAAGCACAAATTACTGAGTGACTGCAGTGCTACTAGCTGGGATACTAGACTGCTGGCTGACTGTAACTGTGTCAGACGGACAGCACCATTTCCTCTGAATCCCTTCAGGGGGTTCTCCCAACAAAGGAAAATGGTTTTGAAGTTTTGCTTTTACCTCCTTGCTGCCAAGAAAGCCTGTAATAAAATCCATGCTGTTAACCCATGTTAGATCTGGAGCCTGCAAGCTGTGAGCCAACAGTGTTTATAAACTGGATGAGCTCTGCTGAGTAAACTGAATATGTGCAAGTATGCGCACACCTGCAATAGATTAACCATTTTAATTAATCTCTAATTTTCATCCAAACAAGACAGCCTAAACTTATTTCTCCTTCAAAATTTTTGTAATTAGTGTGCACAGATCCAAAACTTGAGCTTTTAAGTAGACAACTCACCTAAACTGCTAATTTTCAAATATGTCAATACAAATTGCTAAATTTTAATATACATGTAGGTGCCCAGATTTCTCTTTTTTTTCCGAGTATCTATGATTCCTACCACATTGCTGGGAAAGTATTGAGGCTAGCTGATATCAAAACATGCAGGCCAATGTTTTCAAAGGAAATTGTCACAAACCCCCGAAGAAGTTATGCAGCTGGTTCTCTATGCAGCCTCCTAACAAGGTTTTCCTTGATGTTTTCCATAATCATGCTTGTACTTTT
This sequence comes from Molothrus ater, assembly GCF_012460135.2. Classification (NCBI taxonomy): domain Eukaryota; kingdom Metazoa; phylum Chordata; class Aves; order Passeriformes; family Icteridae; genus Molothrus; species Molothrus ater. The sequence goes on along the minus strand of NW_023416471.2, from coordinate 3,657,541 downwards.
ATATATAAACACCTGTTTGTAATTTGTTATTATTTTGGAAAATATTTTGCTTTAATGCATCTTTAAAAAGATAAACAGCTAATAATGTTCTGTAAATATGTACTATCCAACCCAAAATCTTGCCTGACTGAAAAAACTTCCAAAGTAAGCCACAATCTAAAATATAGCCCACATGGCTTCTCTGCTTTGCAGCAATGAACTGTGATTTAGAAATGCATGCATGAAAATACACAAAAAAGAATGTAAACTGCACCATTAAAAAACCCCAAACCAAATTAAAACATGGAAAATATTATTTGAATTCCTTGTTACAGTTGTTCTCCCATCAGTAGTTTTCCTTTCCTCATTCCAAACATGTGATCTGTTGTCATTTTTCATGGTACATGTCTAATTCACTCAAACTACAGCACCCAGACAAAGCTGGTCAAGAAATTTCCAAGAAAACAGCTTTTCACTGAAAAATATAGAAACATTGAACCCATAAGGTTTCACAGAGACACTTTATTTTCAGCAAACTTCTACAGGATGACTGCCTGCTTTGAGCCATCTCAGTTGCTGGGCTGCAAAGAAGCCTGACCATGCAAATGGGCTCCCAGCTGGGCTCTCCAGGGAGTCTAGACTCCCAAAGTCAAGAGCCCCAAGAGTCTCCATCTCTGTCTGAAGTGTTTATTTCAGATGACTGCTTTGGCAGTAGGAGGAAAGGAGTCTGCAGTCCTGAAAACTGATATTTGAGATGTTCTCTCAGGGCTTTCCACCACTCCACCACACACCCTGGTGGCAATTTTATACTTGTAGAATCCCTGGAAGACACGTTCAGTCAAAAGTCTGCCAGCTACTGGGATTGCTTTTTTTTTTTTTTTTGTGTTGTTCAGTGTCATTTTCTTAAAAATCAAACCAGAATAGTTCCTTCTTTGGAAAAATTCAAAGCGTCTTTCCTTTTTTTTCCTGAGTCAATACTCAGGATTTCTTATGGTATTAAACTTCCCTTGAGAGGGAAATTCAAAGCTTGGAAATGCCATTCTCCAGAGACAGTCTGACATTCAGGGAATAAGATGTTACACCATGACAAGCACAGACAGACCTCCTCATCTGAGCTGCAGCAAAAGTATTCTAAGCCACAAAAGTCCCCATCCCTTTAAAAAGGGATGAACATATCTCTCCAGAAAATCTTTTTCTTTTTGTATTCTCCTTAGGCAGATACACCACAGAGTCAACCTTCACCATTCTAGAAACACACATGACTAACATAAATAATCTTAAGGCAAATGTCTTCCTCCTGTACAGCAAAACTTCATGCAAATGTAATTAAATCCATGAATCTGGCAGAAGATATATTTCTGGTCTCTGGCCAAATGTCTGTATTTTCAGACTAGGAACCTGGATGTACAAAGAGATCAGATAACATGTAATTCTTCAATTTGTTAATATAAATGCCATTTCTATAAAACAATAGTGGAGAGCTTACTTATGTTGCAGGATCCACCATATCCAAATAAAATCGTCCTTTGGTACACATAAACTACAAAATTTGCTCCTGATGTTCAGAATTAGGAAAACAAAAGTTTCCTTTAATTTTCTTGAAATCAGAGGCTTATGCACACACATACAAACATAGATAGATAGATAGATAGATTAGATAGATAGATTAGACAGATAGATATTTGATAGATATTTGATAGATAGGTGAGCTAATTTTAGAAAAACTGTCCTTCTTATCTGGTTCACATTTTTCTGCACTATGAATTCTTGTTACAGATTTGGCACTGACTGAATCAATGCTTGTTCACAGGAAATAAGCAGTAAGAAGTGATGTTCAAAAACACAGCACTGAAAATTTTTAGACATAAAAATGGCACCCAGCCCACTCTCATTTTAATATCTCTAGCATTTTAATTAAAATAATAGCAACATTTCTTTTCTCATATTTTGAGGAAAATATGTTGATATCTATATCAATAATGTGTAAATATCAGAAAATTTTTCTTTCAAAAAAGTGAAGAGGAATTACAGACTGTTTGCCAGTAAGACCTAGCTATAAATTTCCATGTGGTAGCTCAGTAATCCAAATCTCAGCACTCATTAAGATGCTAATTTTGCATGTGAACATGGAAGTTATTTCAATCTTAAAACAGTATTAAGAATATTTTTAGCAAGTAATTATATGATGCTGATTCCATTCACACCTATTTCACTTGCAACTAATAGAATGCTCCCAATGTTTATGCACAGGTAAGCAGTGCTCTGAGTAAGATGCAAACATGGTAATTCATCAGACCCTTCTGACAGGTAATCTAATCGTGTATGACAGCTACTGTTTTCATGAATAACTGTGATGACTGGGCCAGACTCCTTTCTCAGCAGTCACAGTGGATGTCTAATGTGTTCCATGTATAATTTTTAGGTAGATAAATTGCAGATTACATACCACCACACCTTAAGAAAATTGAAGGGACAGCCTGGAAGCAAACTGCGCTGCTACTGCTGCTGCCCTTTTCTGGCTTTCTGGCAGCTGGGAAGCTTCTTGTTCTGTAAACTTCCACTAATGTTTTCTTTTTTCTCTTTACATGACAGACTCTATCAAGGTATTTAAAAGCTTCACCCAGGTCTTGTGCTTATTTTCCTTCCCAAACTTCAAAGGGAGTTTCATTGTAAGATTGAATGTTTTCCTGAGAGACTAACTTAAGCAAAAGACTGATTAACTACCACAGTAAACTTCATCAACTGGCTCCTGTTTTTTTAAATTATAGGTTAAGAGAAAAGGGAAGAATTCCCTCAGTACCACTTTCCTGAATATGTTAAATGTCCTGCCATAAAATATTTCCAAAAGAAAGCAAACTTGAATGAGTTCTCCTAACACTCCAAGAAATTGGTTAGGTCATTTTTGAATAAGACTGTCCCTTTATTAATAATGAATTATTAATTTATCTTTGACAAACTTTTTCCAGTTTTCTCTGGACCCCACATATGCATAGATTAACTATGCACTCTGTGGACATTCACCTTTCTGTTTTCAATCTTGTGCATGATAAAGTCACCTGGTTTTGGCAGGTTCTTGTACAAAAAGAAAGTCCCCAAATCATAATTCACTTCTGTTTGCCACCATTCCACTTATGATGCAATGGCTTTGTTTTAAATTATGCTTAGGTACTCTTTTCATTCCTCTTCCAAAGGAAAATCCTTGCTCTATTATCACTTCTCATAGAGAAATAATTCCATGTCTTTGGGTCTTCCACAGAATCTTTTTGTAGTTCTTCTAATTTAGTATTTATCACTCCTTAGAAGAGGGAACAAACACTATAGAGGGTTTTCAAGGCATAATACGCATCTTTATAACCTCATGTGACAATGATCTACCTACTTTTTCCTAATAATACATAGTTTCCCTACATAGTTTTGCCTTCTCTGTTTTCATAATTTGGAAATATAATTTACCATTTGATTACCCATTACCTGTATATGTCTTCAAAGTCAGCCTTTGTATTTACTTCACAGATTCATTTACTGTCATCAGTAGACTTTTCACTTCCCATTCATCCCTTTCCCTTGGTTATTTACAAAGTTGGCCCAATGCATATACATACTGCAAGGCCCTATAAATACTGCCTACCTTCCCTCTTTGAGGATACTGAAGAGTTGCTTCAACTCTCTAAGCCAGTTATTTAAATATAGTGGCCTTCCTCCTTATGCCATGACAGCTAAATTACTCCAAGAGCCTTTGAGAAGGGATCTTGTCAAATAACTTCTAGAAACCTAAGCAGAGCATATCAGCTGCAGGTCCCCTGTGTACATGCTTACAATCTTCCTCAAAGAACTACAATAGATTTTCCAGAGCAAAATCTGCTTAACTCTTGCTTAGTGCCTAATATTTATTCTTTGAGTAATACAGAAGAATGGCTAGCAATATTTTTTGCACAAGTAGTATCTTATTACCATGATGTCTCCTGGAAATTCCCTCAAAAATTAACATTGCATTAATCATCTTCTAATTTCATGACACTAATGCAGCTTTAATCATGAAACTACATATTACAGCTTACTAGCTTAACTACTTGGTTTTGAGATCCTGTAAACTCTCAACAAATTCACATGATTCTTACTACTCATTTTAGTGACTTTTTCTATACTGGTTCTTATAGCAGTTAAATTTGAAAACATTTGATGCTACAGTACATCTGCAAAAGAAAAGGAAAAGATGTGGTGCAGAAACCAAGGTCTTTCAAGACGAAACACAAGTGTAAAATATTAATTTAACGTTTTTGCTCTGGCTGGGTATTTCTTTTGCATTTTATCTGCCTTTGGCTATACAGAGTATCTAGTCTATTTTCTAGTCCCAATGTATTAAAAAGGAAAAAAAGGTTCAAGATTTTTTACTGCTTTTAGTGGGTTTCTTTGCATTTGTCCCCTCAAACCTTTTTTTTTTTTTTGTTTTTGTGAAGGAGACAGATGCTATTGTGAGTGCTTCATTGACTGAGTACAGCTTTATGATAAACTTCCCGTGAGTCCAAGTGTTTTCTATGCTATGCTAGTAACAAAAAAATACATAAGACCAAAAAAAAAAAGGAAAAAAAAAAAAGAAAAAAAAAAAAGAAAAAAAAAGAAAAAAAAAGAAACCTCAATAGCTCAAAACACATGAATTTATCTTGATTAAAGTGTCACTCTAGATTATATTTGAAAGGTCCCACTTTCTCAACAGACATAAGATTGCACACTGCACTTTCCTGGCAGTGTCATTTGCCTGTGATAGGTTTTGTGTGGGCAAGTCAAACTGCATTGGCCTGCCAGTGTCACTGCTCAAGAAGAGTGAATGAAGGAAGGTTTCTAAACACCAAGGAGCTGCCTTTCAAAATTTTGACCTAAAGTACCTTTTACCATTATTTTTCATGTCAGAGACATAAGCAGGGACTAGGTATTTCATTAATTTCCAGCCTGAAACTTCCTAAGCAACTGCTTGAGTGAAAACTTACCAGCCTATTAGTCCTATGGCTGCTTCTCTGGCCAGTTCATCAACAAGAAGCCAGACAGCCGCTGGAACCATCCAGCCCCCTCTCAACAGTATTGCCAACAATGTGCACTTTCAAAACCCTCAACAACACTTTGGAGTGGGCAAAAAAATAGAAGATCTGCTCCACCAACTTCCCTTACATGACTTCATACTTCAGCTGCTTTACAACCTATGGTTTGAATCCCAAAGGTATGACAGCAATTTTCAAATTACAATAAAAGAACCAAAAAGCCTCATCTCCGACATTGTAGGTATGTCAAGCTGCTCAGACAAAATATGAAACAATTCTTACAGGCCAGACACATCAGCTGCAATCAATACAGGACTCCCACCAAAACTGTCAAAACCTTGTCTTTCCCCTTCTGACAGCCCTGTGTGCCTCTGAATGTATACAGCTACCTGTCTATCAAATGCCTCAGTGTTCACTGTTTCTGTGAAGATTATAGTTATTTGCAGTCCTTACAGGCAGAATGATGGTCTCTGCTCAGTGTTCAGATGAGTCTCAGATCTTGGCTTGTCTCTACTGATGCATGTTACTATGCAGGTTTTCAAGAGCACTGATATCAACCTGCATGACTCTGTCTGTGAATCTGCTGAAAGTGATAATGCTTTTCTCTTATCAGTTGTGTCCCCAGCTTGCAGACATGATGAAGAAATTCTTTGATCATTTATTTCTCATTGTTTTCCATCAGTACCTGTATCAGTACCTGTAGGGCCAACACTGCCACTGAGAGCATAATTCAGATGCTCTCACTCCTACCACAAACAGCCTTATCCTCCAAATCCCTCCAGCTTGCTTGATCAGTGTAGAGAACAAATATCAAGGTAATGAGTTTAGATACTATTAAATTTGCTGAGAGAGAGAGAGAGAAAGAAAGGACAGGAAGTTATTTCTAAGCAGAGACCCATTACATCAGATTTTTCCCAGAAGCTGATGTTTCCATTTGATCTGCCCACTACCAGAAATGAGTGATAAGCTTCCTCTTTTGGTAGGACACTGCAAAATCTTTAGTTGCTCACTGTTGTGCCATTCACTCATTTACTATCTACTGACTGTTTAAAGCAACACAAGGGGCTGCCAAGCACAATACATAACTGATGCATGAAGCAGCTCTTCTTTGCATTCAGAACTGCAGCCAAAAATGGCAAAGTAATCCTTATTAGCAGTGAGGCCCCAGTGTTGCAAACCCTCCGTGTGCAAAAGTTGTCATAGATGGGGCTAATTTCTGTGGGCAATTTTCAGCACACATCAGGTAAAAAGCACCAGGAAAATTATATACCTCATCTCAAAGCTCTAGTAGGGCTGCTACATGGTAGAAATCTCCAGTCAGTACTGAAACAGAAAAATTCACACATCCCAGTTGGTAGTTGTAAAAATTTTTTTTTCACTTGCATACTTTTTATATACCACCCTCTCCTTAGAGAATCTTCATCTTCTTCTTTTTGGAGAAAATTAAGGATTAGGCTAGATCAATCAATTAATTCAATCTTCATCCAAAGAACATTAAAATACCACCTCTTTCAAGATTGCAGACTGTCCTTATCTTACATAACCTGTGACATGTATGTCCACTGTTACGTTTCTCAGAAAACTTTTATGTATTAATATGGTGACAAGGGAAAACACACAAAAAAGGAGATTTTTAATATGATTACCAAAAAATTCCTTCATTCCTGTTATGCAGACTGGATATCTAGTAAGACTGAAAGATACAACATTATGAAAAAGTCCCTCCACAACAAAAAAAAGAAATTATTGTAAATGAACAGTTAATGATGTGAAATCATCAACAACTAGGCTTAGACAAGACAGATGTCTCCAAAATAACAAAATAAATATAGCAACTTAATATCATGTTAGAAGAAAAAATGCAAACAATCTTTCTCACAGTTTATAAATTTACTAGGAGTGAAGGAAAGAAGCAGTCATATAAAATAAAGTCATCATTACTTTTCAAGATGATGAATTTCCATAATTTGCAAAGATTTACTACTGCAAGGAGCACGTATCTTTTTGAATAGTCCCATTACATTTAACAGACTGTTCATAGGAATGTCTGCGGGAGCAGGTCCTGTATTAATTTCAAAATAAGACTACTTAACTCACAGGAAGCTATATTGCCTTTTAAATGCCTCAAAATCCTTGAACATTTTATTTGTAGTCAATTTCCAATTCACTGTGGTCATCACAGTAGCCCCAAGGTTTCAACTCAACCAGTAAATGCTCCATCAATCATTTATTGATATTTGACATTTAATAAATGTTTAATTGTGTTTAAATTACATGCTTCTATGATGTTTAAGTATTTAACATTAATAGGCTTGCCAACAATTGATTTCTTTCAAACTGCTAACTATCAAAAATCAAACAAATCACTAGTCGTAAAATAAGAGAAATGGCCAACTTCCTAACACATCTTCACCCCATTACATGACCCCAAGAAGATCACGTGCATCTGTAAGGCCACTGTGTGGTTGAAAGAAATCCATTTACCATTCTGCTGTCATTTTCAGAAACAAATACACTAGAGACAGTTCAACCACAGGGGTCTCTCACTTTTCATGTTGACAGTTCTGTGGCCCTCATTGAAGCGGTGTCTGCAGAGGTACCGCAGAAATTTCTAAAGGTTCGGCTACTGCACTCAGCCATTAAACCTCTCAGGTACCAAGGAAAACACAAAAGGATTGTCAGTGACAGGTCTGAGACAGGAAAAAAATACTGAAATATAAGAGGGGATAAAAAGAAAATCCTGCACAGGTATGTCACCCCTGGTCAGATAAAAATACCAGCAGAATGGATGATAAAGCAAGATTTGAAAAGCTGCTGTCTCTGTGAGAAACCCAACTCAATTATTTTTACTGGAAACCTCACACTTCAGTTTGTTGCAACTTGCAGTATTAAAAGCGCACTACGGCTACAAGCTCAGCAATAAGAGTAAGAAAAAGTTCAGAGAAGTAGCAGGCTTAACAATCTCTGGCGCCAGGTTTTGCACACATTTCACCTACTGTGTATCAAAGATGACATGTTTCATTCAAGTGGCTGTTCAAAAGGTGGCAAAATTTAATTTGTCCTAAAGGTGCCATAAAGAATGTACAGACATAAATAACATCAGTGATTAAATGGTTTGACATTTATTAGATGCTCAAAGTTGCTTCTGACAAGTATTTGTAATACAGATGTATTTTTGGAATGACAAAATAAGACATCTTTGTCAAAGGAAAAGAGTATGTACAGGCAGATCCTGAATTCAGCTTGCATCTCCCCACCAAAAATTCACAAATTGCAGCCTTTTCATGAAAGATGTGAACATTTAAAGCTTGTATGTCTGTAACCTTTTGAGATATCTGAGACGATATTGTATAAATATCCAGAATTCCACATCCTCAATATGCATATTTCCCTGCTTAGAGACTGACAAATTTCAGATTGTCAGTCTCTGTACAGGAAGATTAATGGTTTTAGAACTAAATAAGAGTAAAGTAAAACAAAAATTATGGTGAAAGGCTTTTCCTTACTTCTTAACAATTCTAAATCTAAAATTATAGATCTTAGTTCTTAGGAGAGATATCAGACTTTAAGCATTTGGGAAGCAAGACAAACCCAATCAAAAGGCATAGATGGAACACTGCTCTGCTCCCAGCATGTTTGGTAGTAATGTAAGTGTGACTAAATGGTTCTCTCTACTCTGAAGGGTTTTCTCCACTCTGAAGTGAGACCAAGAGCAGAAGAGAGGGTTTTTAGCATATGCTGCATTATGATAATTCTTAATCTGCATAAAGGCCATTGCAGCAAATGCCATTAAAAGTCATACTGAAGATCCTGTAAGAGCAGGGGATGTGAACTTTCTCCAGGGTCAGTTGGGAAGGAAGAGGAATGACAGAATAAGGAAAGCTCTTGGGCAGTTTATCTCCTTTGATATTGAGCAGTAATGGCTCTTGGCTCACTGGTGATTCATGCACACAGAGGGGGCCCATGGACTAACCTTCTCCACCCTCCTATCCTCTCTCCTACCTCAAAGGTACACTAAGCTTGACAATGATACTAAATGGGGAGGAGATGTTGGTTTCCTCTAAGGCAGGGAGACTTCAGCAAACTGGAGAACTGGGCAATCACCAGCTATACGGAGTTCAACAAGGGAAAGAGCTGGATTATGCGCCTGGGATGGGGCAACCCTGGATGTGTGGACAGACCAGGGAATGAGATGTTGGAGAGCAGCACTGTGGAAAGGGACCTGGAGATCCTGGTCCATGGCAAGCTGAACATGAGCCAGCACTGCCCTGGCAGCCAGGAGGGACATCCCTGTCCTGGGGGCATAAGGTCCAGCATCAGAGGGGATTGTGCTGCTCTGTTTTGCACTGGAGCAACCTCACTTGAGTCCTGGAGGCAGTTTTGGGTGCCTCAGTGTCAGAAAGATCTACAGATATTAGAGAGTCCAAAAAGAGAGCTACAACCCCTGATCAGCTTACCCGCGTCCATTGTCTCTGTGTCCAGTGAGCCAGGGTTGTAACTACCCACAGGCAGAGCTAGGAGTTGCTGCCAGAGCGTACCCTTCTAAACAGTTTCATTTCTAATAAATTTCACCTTCTCTGAATTCATCTTCTGAATGAACTTGGATTTCATTCTGGTGAAGAACATTTAAATTATTTTTTCCTGTAATACTAAATAGAGAACAATCTCTCACTTAATGTAATTCTCGAGCACCTAGATATCTGTAGAGTCCAAATTAAACAAACCAAGTTTTTCTTGTGGATGTGTTAATTTAGTCTTATCTGAAATTAACTACTTTTCATCAGTGTATTTATATTTGTACACTACTCACATAACAGCAACCTTGAGAGGATTTAATAAAACACCTGTGCAAATGTGTTGATTGCAGGATTATGACAAAAGCAACACACATGATCTATGGGCACAGTAGATTGCCATCCAAAACATAAAATATTGTCCACACCTAGTGGCTCTTAGCAAGAAAAAAGTAAAGCAAGAGGTTTATAATGTGGAGACACTCTGAAGTCTCCAAGCAAAGCATGCGTGATAAATATGCTAGTTAGAGTTGCAGTACTTGGACTTTACTATTAGTAAATTATCTAAAAAATGAAAAACACCAACAATTCTTTATTATCTGGGATATCTGTAACTGAGCAAAAATCATATTCTCAACGGAAAAGCTCCTATTCTTGCATATAGATAGAACAGAATGGAAAGAAATAGACTAGATTATAACAGACTAGAACATTTAAATTTAAAGGGATCTATAAAAATTTTCTATTACCATCTGAAGGTTTTAGGACTTGTCAAAAGTTCAGGTATGTTATCAAAGACATTGTCCAAATGCTTCAGTCACTGACAGACACTGGACATTGATCACCTTTCTAGGAAGCCTGTTTCAGGGCTTTACCCTCTTACGGGTAAAGAAATTCTTCCCAATATCAACTCTGAACCTTCCTTAGTTCAGCTTTGAACTGTTCCTTCATGTCCTGTCACTGGATCTCCAGGAGAACGGATCAGCACCTTGACATTGGTTTCTCTTGTTTAACTCCATTCTCAACATGCCAGTGCAAACAAGCAGCCTGGAAATGTTTTTTTTTTATGCCTTCAAAACATTTGGTTTCCTTTGCAGCAAAATCTCATGAGCCTCAGAAGCAGCTTTCTCTCCTGTTCCACACAGATTTTTTCTGGTCTGTATTATTTGTTTTAAATGCAGCAATGTAATTTTACAAAGTGTCTGAACATAGTGATCCTTGTCCGCATTTATTTAGCTTTGTAGTTTTTCTTTACAGTCTCAGTGTCCCACAGATCATATCCTACTGGAAAATCCTTGATCATACATTGTTTGATAGAGGTAAAGGTAGCATGGAAAAGACCCTGGAGCAGGATTCTTACAGTTAGGGATACCTTCTTGGCTGAAATCTAAACAAGCAGCTATGATTTTGCATTCAGTTGTGGAAACTTCCAAAATTATACTGGAGGTGAAAAAGCAAATTTCCTTTTGCTAGTCATGCTGATGACAAAACAGAAGTCATGCAAGTGGTCACATGAGACAAGTGTACCTTCACACAATCTCCTCTGCATGTGTGCACTAAAAAGGTGATCTAATAAAGTGAAAAGCCTCAGTCCAAGCTGCCAAGGAGCTGGTACGGAACAGTCTTGAGCTTGCAGCCAGGGTGGTGAGCTTGACAAGCCCCACTGAAGCTCCATTTTAGCTTCTACAACTTAATTGCATTTGCACAGAATTGAAGCATGGGAAGGGGAATTGTAAAACATGTTTAAAGCACAGCCTGCATGCACATATGAGCTTAGGAGCTGAGGTAACTGTGCCTTCCTGTTAGAAATTTGGCATTAGGAACCATTCATTTTTCTGTTCTCAAATTCATGGAGATCTCCTTACTTTATATACCTTCCGTCACATGGATTAGAAATAAAACTGTCAGGATTTCTCTGAGCAATAATAGGTCTTGGAGTAAAATTATTTGATTTGTTGATTGATGTTATGCTTTATTTGTGAAAGTCTAGGCAAACATGGAAGTGCCTGGATCCTTGCACAGTAGGTAGTCATCTGAATACCTAAACCAGATCTCTGCTGTGGTCTTGTTTTCAGTCTACCTAGGAAAACCAGCGTGAATCAGATGACTTTTAATGCAAAGTGAGCAATGAATATTTATCTTCTGTATACTAAAGAGTACAGAGACTATATCTGAAAACTGTTAACTGATGATGTTTATTGGCCAGGAGCTATTACATTCACAGTAACTGTGACTGATATGTGAAGAATTTTATCTCTAAGAATGGTACAACAGTAAAGAAGTATTATTCTAAATGAAGAATTCAAGAAGATTCTTTTTACTACTCAATCAACCAGTTAATGACAATGCTTTCATAGTGATATCATTGTTTTGATAAGTTGTATCCAAATCAGAAACTAATTTCAGAAATAATAATTTTTGATGTTTCAATTAAGTTAAGAACCTGTTCTTCAGGTAGATTGCAAAATATGTGTCTTTGTTCACCAAAGACATCTTTCAGCAGAAGAGGGAAATAAAATCACATTGGAGAGGTACAAATCTGGATTTCCTTTATCAGGTTTTCTTTTATAATTTATAGATGACCTAAGGAAATACGAGAACATTTAGTATACAATTCCTCTTGTTAAATGCCTACTTGGAAGACATACTGAAAACAGGGTTTATAGAGGAGGGAAAAAATGAAGCCAGGTTTACAGGTTGGATTAATGAGAACAACATGGTAACAATGCTGTCATAGAGACACACATTTATAAGTATTTTTTGTTCAGGTTGTCTCTGCAAACACTTTTGAAAACTCTTAGGCTTTTATAGTCTGTCTGCTATAAAGTCAGGCATTAAACAGGCCCAGAAAAAAGCAATCAAAAAATATTTTTCAGTCCTTGATGTTGACCCACTATTGCAAAATTACTTGGAACTGCTTGAAATGGGCCAAAGCTTCCAGTTAAAATTCTGTGCTTCCGGAGGTTAGGGACCCCTGATGCAAACTGATGTCTATGAACACATCTGTGACTTTTGCTGCACACTGCTGTAATGCACGTGGGTTTTTTGGTCTCTGTGAATTACGACTGTTAGTTATGTTTAGCAATATGCATTGCAGCTGAAGTAAACATAAAATGTCTCTGCTGAATAGTTATGGCAATTTCTTTTTCATATAAAGAAATATTTATAAAATAAATATAAATTATTTTATATTTCATATAAAATAAATAAGGCCAAGACAAAAGCATATCTAGAGATAGTATCTTGAAAACTGTAGAACAATAATTCAGAGTTCTACTTCTTTGCTGTTTGAAAAGCACTCTCCTGCTGGTTTAATGTTTTGGCTCAAGTGGGGAAAACAGTTCATTTTCTCTGCCCCACTCCCAACTCACACAATAGTTCTGGTAATTTTTGTTGCTGAGGGAAGAGCTGAGGTCTGAGGTCTGTAAAAAGGTACCAGAGTGCCTTTTCCTAATACACACAGGGCTGTCCCAAGTAAACTTATTAAACAAGCATTTAGTTTGGCTTCTCCAGCATTCTTTGTGGATTAAAGTGTGTGTTTGACCAGCAAGCTTCCAGACTTCAAGTGCCTTAGCCCCTTTTTCTACTTTTTCCACAATTATTATTAGCCATTTGTTAATAATTAGACTAGCAAGAGAAGAACTGAGATTTTAAACAGAAGTGGAGGAAAAATAGATGCTCAAGTTTCACAAGTTCCAGTTTAATATAGATGAAAAAGGGTTTGGTATCATGGTATCATGGAATGCTTTGGGTTAGAAGCGACTTTAAAGATTTTCCAGTTCCAATGGCCTTGTCATTGGGCAGAGACACCTTCCTCTATCCCAGGTTGCTCAAAGGCCCATCCAGCCTGGCCTTGAACACCTCCAGGGATCACCTCCATCACCACCCTCAGAGGGAAGAATTTTTTCCTAATATCTAATGTAAACCTGCTCTCTTTCAGAGTGAAGCCATTCCCCTTTGTCCTGTCACTACATGCCCTTGTAAATAGTCTCTCTCCATCTTTTTTGTAGAATCCCTTCTGGTACGAGAAAGCCACAATTAGGTCAGAACAAAGATTTCAAAGTTGCAGGCTGAACAATCCAAATTCTCTCTGCCTATATCCTTCTTTACAGCAAAATACACACAACTATTATAGTCACTATACGAAATAATCACACAAAGCCATAAATTCAAGCATTCATAAATTCATACAGATATTCAGAAAAAATATTATAGATAGCAATAAAGTTTGAGTCAACAATGTGCCTTGGAAGCCAGGAGGGCTAACCATGTCCTGCGGGCATCAATCATGGTGTCACCAGCTGGGTAAGGAGGGGGATTGTCCTGCTCCTCTGTGGGCTGGGGGGGCTCACCTCGACTGATGGGGGCAGTTTTGGGTGCCACAAAATGAAAATGACATAAAGCTGTCAGGGAGTGTCCAAAGAAGGGACACAGAGCTGGTGAAGGGCCTTGAGGAGAAGCCTTGTGAGGAGTGGCTGAGGGCCCTTGGTCTGTTTAGCCTGGAGGAGACTGAGGGGAGACCTCACTGGGGTCTGAAACTTCCTCAATGGAAAGGGAAGAGGAGGGGCAGACCCTGATCTCTTCTCTGGGGTGCACAGTGACAAGAGGGGAATGGCCTGAAGTTGTGTCAGGGCAGGTTTAGTCTCGGTATCAGGTAAAGGTTCTTGCCCCAGAGGGTGTTTGGGCCCTGGAACAGATTCCCCAAGGCAGTGGTCACAGCACCAGCCTGACCGACTGGACAATGCTCTCGAGCACATGGTGTGACTTGGGGTGTCCTGTGCAGGGCCAGAAACTGGACTCAATGACCCTGATGGATCAGCACATTTTATGATTCTATGATTGAGATACCCATAAAATATTTTCAACTCTAACTGATAAAAAGTTAGATTTGAAGTTTTCCCTATCTTCTGAAAATGAACTTTTACCATTTATTTCAGTAGAATTTAAAAAGTCTAAGCTTGTACTTGGACTTCACTAGAAATTATGGTTTCCACTAGATAAAGCAGATAGTAACTTAGAAATGCAAGACTTAAAGTAATAAATTAACTGAAAGTTTTTACACAGATGTTTGTGCGTTCCATCTTCTTTTTAAAAGAAATAAAAAAATAAATGTGAAATACTGTAGATTTTTGTCAATAATTAGGAAAACAACTGCTCCTCTCTTCATCCTAGATGTTTATCAAGAAATTTTAAAAAATATCAAAGGTATTAATTCTCTCATAAAATATGGGTTTTTTATTTTAAAGAAAGAGAAAAATCAATTTTAGTTTGAAAGACACATTAAAAATGTAAGCCCAAGAGTATGGAATACAAGATTGCAACTCCTAACATTTTTTTTCTCATCTATCAGAAAAAATCAAATTAAACCAATTTGCCTCTAGGGATTTAAACATCATTACAATTCATCTTTATAATGAAGTTAAAATTAACAGAAAGAAGGCAAAATTTAAAAAAAGAAAAAACAATGACCAACCTCAGCCAAAAGCCTTTTCCCCTGCCACCACATGGGTTCATAAAAGAAAAATGAATCAAAGCGTATCTGATAGATATATTTTAAATGAACTTTGAGGTATCAAGAGCATAGATGTCACTGGATTAATGAAACACAAGACTGTGTATACATTCTGCCAATACATTTTCAAAAGCAATAAATGTGTGTTTTCTAAACAAGACACAAAAATACAAAATAAAAGAATTAAGGTATGAAGCTTTGTAATAATTGTGTTAATAACCATACTTGCTCTGAAAATATCTGGTTCCAATGAAGCCTTTTTATTTATTTATCTGCAGAGAAATGGAAGTATAGTGCAGAGGTCAATAAGGGCATCTAATCTATCCAGGCCCCCCATAAATGCTTTAATGAGTTTACTTGCATTCACTGACCTTGGTCATAAATCGTGCTGAGAGTTTTCAATTCCTGCAGTGTGTGAGAGGCACCATACAGCATCAAGCCTGCTGTCTCCCATTCCCTTGGAATGTGCATTAAGCTTATTAGGAATGTTTTAGTTCACAAATTAAGCCCTTTAGGAGAAAAAGGTTGTCACATCCCAGCTATGACAATGATGCTGACAATATTAGATAGTGCTGTAAAGCAGAACGAAGAGAGAGTGCTGGTTGTTTCTACAGCTGTCAGGAAAGATCCCCATCTTGCTAGCTTTTTACCTTGCCTTGACTTCAATTTTTGTAGCATTAAATCATTGTGTACCCATTTTAAACATTCTGCATGCTTTAAACAGACCTGTGGAAAGAAACAGGCATGTACTCTCTGCCTTGGTGAGAGCGCAAACAGAAAGGAGTCTGACTCTAGGAGGCATTTCCACTTACCCTCCTGCCCTTGCAGCCAAGAAGAATTTTTTTCAGCTACTGCAAAACCACAGGGATGACAGAAGTAGAAGTTTATATTTGCCGGAGGGAAATTGCCCTCTCACAAGTTTCTCCACAGATTCTTTGTGCCTGAGAGTTGCAGGGTTACAAAGTGACTGAGACAGCCCAGCTAAATCTGAAATTACAAATTACTCCAGCAAGGAGCATGTTATAGACAAGACAACACCAGGGGCCATCACTGGAACTGCAGTACACTTTCTATGCTTCTTCCTCATTTTGCAGCAATGCCACATACAGAAGCAACACAAAAAGCTTGAGGTTGACCCCACTGGAAAAACAGATATCTAAAAAGCTTTGCAGTCATCACTGCAAGTGCTTGTTTTGTTATCACTGTCTGATTACCCAGAAGATCCTATGCCATTAAAGACTGTGGCCAGGTGTGGAATCACATATCCTCTGAACAGAGAGAGAAGGAAGCAGAGAGGGAACAGAGAGGGAAGCTGTGTAGAAGCTGTGGGAAACTTAGAGAAAAGAATTCAAACAAATATCTCTCTTTCTGTAACCATTGTTTTTGGATATGGTTCTCCAGAGTGTGCTATTCATAGTTCACCAATAGTGTGAGAGAAGATTCCTTAAGGCCAATCAGGTCTTAGGTCCACCATTGTTTCTATAAGAACTGTAGATTTCCAATAATAAAGTGTCTTTTCATGCCTTCTAATGTTGGAGTCTGTATCACCTTTGGCTGTTCCCGATACCCCTTCAGTGATAGACACTCTTCCTACTTATTTGCCTATTTCACACCTCTTTCCAGCACATGACCTTATTCTCTTTTCAAGTCTCTTTGTAACAACAGTTCCTTTCACTATGGAGGACAGGTAGCATCTCTGTGGAATTTCTTGCTTCAGAATTGTTTGGATGCTACATGCTTATGCGTGTCAAAAAAAAACCCTTAATGATTTTAAGAAAGAATAATCCATGCAGTCTATTAACCCCATGGGACTGCTGACTTGAATTGCTGAAGACCAGAATAATACTCTGGGTAAGCATTTTTACACTTATTCCTTATATCCTTCCCCATTCATAAGTGACTGGCTACTCTCTGAAACAGGATAAATTGCAGGATGCGCCCTCAATTTCAATGGGGCCAGTTGCTTTTCTTTTTGCCTGTGACTTTTTGAATTGTTGCTTGCTGTTACTAATGAAAGCAGAATTAAGATAAGTGAAAATTTTAGCTGCAAACTGTGCCCATAAATGATCACTGTTCAATTTGTCTTCCCTGACTAGCAGTTTAGGTATAATACTATCATCACTTTTGCTGAGACATTAAGTGCTTCACAACTGAAACATTTGCTTTACTGATACGTATGCTCAGCAACTACAAGAGATTCCCAATCTGATTCTCACATCTAGGTGTCATTATACTAGAAACGAAAAATATGACTGCAAAATTTTTGCTGTTGCTGTTGCTCACTAAGGTGAATGTCTAATTTTTCTCTTCTGAATCCCCTTAAAAATTGAAAATAAAACTTCAAGAAACACAGATCACAGGTTTAGCCGTTTAGCCAGTTTCACTCTTGAGAAGGTGGGCAGGCTCTAATGGCCCTCTTTGAAATGTCTTACATCCTTTTAGATTCTCTACTTGTTCACTGTATTTCTAACACCTTTGTGGTTTGTTTCACAGAGTGAATGCTTAGAAGAGATCTGCAAATCAATGAAACATCTAGAAGTATAAAAAACTGTTGCATTTTAAAAAATCTGTTTTTTTAAAAAAAACTTATCAATACACAACTTTTCTTGGCATTTTCAGCTTTACAAAAGTAAACTGGAAATGTTTTTTCTCTGATTAGCTTTTTTCAAATAATTTTTTTCTAATCCATGCTGCCTACAGGAAAATACTAACTGAAAGATCTGAAGAGGCATAGCAGAGACCAAGCTACTAGCTGTTAGCTGTTAGTAGAGAAGATCCCAGTGGACAGAGAGGCTGTGTTTTGATGGAGCTAGCATAATAAATGGGGATGTCCCTACAGATCAGGTTCTCATTTGCAGTAAATATCCAATGTATTGGTCTTTGCAAATGTTTGACAACATTGCAAGAGCAGAAACTCTCAGTAGATAGAGAAAAGGGCTGCACATTTTGAACGCCATGTCAGTAGTGTTCATGCTAATGGTGAAGGGAAAAAAACCTGCTGTTTCATATTTACCAAACTTTGCTAAGTGGATCAGCATGTTTCTGTCACAATTTCCCACTAACTTCATACGCACACAGAATCACAGAATCACAGAATCACAGAATCACAGAATCACGGAATTTCTAGGTTGGAAGAGACCTTTAAGATCATCGAGTCCAACCCATGTTCTAACACCTCAACTAGATCATGGCACCAAGTGCCACATCCAGTCTTTTTTTAAACACATCGAGGGATGTGGGTAAAAATCCCTGGGTAGATGATTCCAGTATTTGACCACTCTTTCTGTGAAAAACTTCCTCCTTAATTCTAGCCTGTATCTCCCTTAGTGCAGCTTGAGACTGTGTCCTCTTATTCTGTCTGTTGTTGCCCAGAGAAAGAGACCAACCCCCAGCTCACCACAGTCACCCTTCAGGAAATTGAAGAGAGTGATAAGGTCACCTCTGAGTCTCCTTTTCTCCAGGCTGAACAACCCCAGCTCCCTCAGTCATTCTTCATACGGCTTGTGTTCCAAGCCCCTCACCAGCCTCGTTGCTCTCCTTTGGACACGCTCAAGCATCTCAACGTCCCTCCTAAAGTGAGGGGCCCAGAACTGGGCACAGCACTCAAGGTGCGGCCTCACCAGTGCTGAGTACAGGGGAAGAATTACCCCCCTGCTCCTGCTGGCCACACTATTCCTGATACTAGCCAGGATGCCATTGGCCTCCTTGGCCACCTGGGCACACTGCTGGCTCATGTTCAGCCGACTGTCAACCAGCACCCCCAGGTCCCTTTCCTCCTGAGCACTGTCCAGCCACACCGTCCCCAGCCTATAATGCTGCGGGGGGTTATTGTGGCCAAAGTGCAGGACTCGGCAATTGGACTTACTGAACTTCATCCCATTAGATTCTGCCCATCCATCCAACCGTTCCAAGTCCCTCTGCAAAGCCCTCTGTCCCTCTAACAGATCAACACACGCTCCCAGCTTAGTGTCATCTGCAAATTTGTTAATGAAAGACTCTAAACCCTCATCCATGTCATCAATAAAAATATTAAACAGAACTGGCCCCAGCACGGACCCCTGAGGGACACCACTGGTGACTGGCCGCCAGCTGGATGAAGCACCATTCACCACCACTCTCTGGGTCTGGCCAAACAGCCAGTTGCTAACCCAGCAAAGAGTGCTCCTGTCCAAGCTGTGGGCTGCCAGCTTGTCTAGGAGTGTGCAGTGGGAGACAGTGTCAAAGGCCTTGCTGAAATCCAAATAAACATCTACAGCCTTCCCTGCATCCACTAGGCAGGTTACCTGGTCATAAAAGGTGACCAGGTTGGTTAAACATGACCTACCCGTCCTAAACCCATGCTGACTGGGTCTGATACCCTGGCCATCCTGTAAATTCTGTGTGATGGCACTTAATATAAACTGTTCCATTATCTTGCCAGGTACTGAGGTCAGGCTGACTGGTCTATAATTACCAGGACCCTCCTTTGCACCCTTTTTGTGAATGGGTGTCACACTGGCCAGCTTCCAGTCATCTGGAACCTCACAGTGAGCCAGGACTGTTGGTAAATGATGGAGAGTGGCTTTGCAAGCTCATCTGCCAGCTCTCTCATTACCCTGGGGTGGATCCCGTCTGGTCCCATCGATTTATGAACATCCAAGCATTTCAGTAGTTCTTTGACTGCCTCTTCTTGGATAATGGGGGGACCATTCTGCTCCCTGACACCATCAACCATTCCAGGCGGGCAGGTGTCTTGAGGGCAAATCATCTTCCCACTAAAAACCAAGGCAAAGTAGGCATTAAGCACTTCTGCCTTCTCCTCATCTGCAGATGCTAACTTCCCTCCCTTGTCCAATAAAGAACAAAGGCTGGTCTTACCCTTCCTTCTAGCATTAAGGTATTTGTAAAAACATTTTTTATTATTCTTTAAAGAAGTGGCCATTCTAAGTTCAAAATGAGCTTTAGCCTTCTAATTTTTTTTCTGCATGCTCCAGCAGCCTTCTTGAATACTTCCTTAGAGACCTGACCCTCCTTCCAATGCTGATACATCCTCTTTTTATTCCTAAGCTCCTCCAAAAACTCCTTGCCCAGCCAGGCTGGACTTTTACCCTGTTGACTGATCTTTCTGCACACAGGGACAGTCTTTTCCTGTGCCCTCAAGATCTCTGTTTTGAGGCATGCCCACCTTTCCTGAACTCCTTTCTTTTTAAGGGCTGTTTCCCAAGGGATGCTCTGAATAAGTCTCCTAAACAGACCAAAGTCTGCCCTCCGGAAGTTCAATGTAAGAGTCTTACTGGTGCTCCTCCTGACTTCACCAAATATTGAGAACTCTATTATTTCATGATCACTCTGCCCCAAGCAACCTCCAACCACCACATCTCCCACCAGCCCATCTCTATTTGCAAACAGCAGGTCTAACATAGCCCCTCCCCTGGTGGGTTCACCCACCAGCTGTGACAGAAAGTTGTCCTCCATACATTCTAAGAATTTCCTGCACTGCCTCTTTACTGCTGTATTAAGTTCCCAGCAGATGTCTGGCAGGTTGAAGTCACCCACAAGAACAAGGGCTGATGATCTTGAAACATTACCTGGCTGCTTATAGAATAAGTCATCTACCTCTTCTTCCTGGTTAGGTGGATGATAACAGACTCCCAGTAGGGTGCCAGCCTTGTTGGCCTTCCCCTTAATTCTTACCCATAGACATTCAACTCCATCTTCCTTAGTTTCAATTTCTACGGCATCAAAAGTCTGCTTAATATAAAGGGCCACCCCTCCTCCTCTTCTTCCTTTCCTGTCTCTTCTGAGGAGCTTGTATCCATCCAGTGCAGCACTCCAGCTATGTGAGTCATCCCACCATGTTTCCGTGATGGCAACTACATCACAGTTCTGCAGTTGCACCATGGCCTCCAGCTCTTCTTGTTTGTTGCCCAAGCTGTGTGCATTGGTATACATTGGTATACCTCAGCTGGGCTACTGACTTCGCCCCTGACTTAGCCTTGCAAGCCTTGGGCCTGCTTCCAGATAGCTCAGCTGCTCCCCCTTCCCCCTTCAAACCTAGTTTAAAGCCCTCTCAATGAGGTCTGCCAGCTCATGAGCTAAAAACCTTTTGCCCTTAACAGAGAGATGTACCCCATCTGGTTCTAGCAGAGCAGATGCTGTAAAAGTTTCCCCATGATCAAAGAATCCAAAATTTTGCCGATGACACCAACCCTTAAGCCACTTGATGATGTGGATTCTCCTGTTTCTTTCTTCTTTTTCCTCTGCCACCAAAGGGACTGAGCAGAACACTACCTGTGCTCCTGCCCTATCAAGTACCTGACCCAGTACCCTGAAGTCCTTTCTAATTGCCTTGACACTCCTTTTCTCAATCTCATCACTGCCAGCCTGGAGTATCAGCAGTGGGTAATAATCAGAAGGCTGAATCAGCCCAGGAAGTCTCTCAGTGATATTTTGTACCCAGGCCCCAGGGAGGCAACAGGCCTCCCTGTAGGATGGGTCTGGTCAACATATGGGGCCCTCAGTTCCCTTCAGAAGGGAATCACCTACTACGATTACCCTTCTTTTCTTCTTGATGTTAGAGGTAGTGATCCATCTTACAGATGAATCATAACTGGGGGGTTCACAGGGCAGACAATTTTCTCCTAAATCATCTAGTTGGGTCTCTAGATCCAGGACTTCATACCTATTCTGAAGTGGTACCTGGCTGGATGATGGGAATGGGGAGGAGTTTTTGCTATTACCTCCCCGAATGGGGACCCATTTCCACTCCTCTTCATCTACCGGGTGCCCTTCTGTTGCCCGAGGGTGGGAGGCATAAATCCTCAGTCTCTCGGTCAGAGGCCTCCCTTAAAGATGGAAGGGCTGAGCTCCACCAGTCTATTTCCCTTTCACTTTCCCTGATACTCCTTAACCTTTCAACTTCCTCCCTAAGCTCAGTCACCAGTGAAAGGAGGTCATTCACTTGTTCACACCGCAGGCAGGTCCCCTCCACAACACACCCTGAAGCCACCGATAAGCTCAAACACTCTGGGCACAGATGGGTCTGTACAGACACATCCTTTTTGGAGGGCTCGACTTGGTCACTTACACTTGTACCAGCCACAGTTTTTGACTGTGTAGAAACCATTATGAACAGACACCTCAAACACAACCAGGCAGCAGAAAGACCTCAAAGAACACAGAGGACTCCTTACTAGCAAGAGAGCTGGTAACCCTGCCTGCTTGCCCTGCCTGTGCAAACTGCCATGCAAACTGCCTTGTATACGCCCCAGAGACTCACCACACCCCTGTTTGCCCGCTCCAGGTCGCCGCGCTCCCCAGAGGCCTCTTATAATCAGCCACTCAGCGGCAACACAGGAAGCTCCACCCCTAAAAAAACCAAAAAAAACCGAAAAACCAGGGGAGAGTGCGAACGCAGTCCCCCACTACCACAAATTATGCAGTCAAGTTTCCCGCATTTGGGGAAATCCCAGGGGTCAGCACATCCCAGATGCAAGGGATGAGCCTCGCCCTGGGAAAACCACCTGCCTGATCATGGTGTCTCCCCTGCCAGGTAAGTATAAGTAGTCAGTATAAGTAGTCACAGTTTTAGTCTAAAGGAGGAAGAGAGGATACACCCCATGACTGCAGGGAATTGTAATTTTCAATAGAAGGAGCACTTATTAATTTCATTTATCTTTTCCCAGGCAGTTATGCACAGAAAATAAAGCAACAGCAGTGTGTGGGTCTCTTTCATGGCAACTAGTTTATTGCTGTTAACTACTTTGAAGGGTTGGAATGGCACTTCTAAATTTATTATCAGAATAATTAAGGACATATATAAAACTAATGAGAAGTGATGCTGTTCTGAACACTTCAGAACAAAAACTTATAATTTTTTATTAGAATCACAGAATCCATTAGGTTGGAAACAACCTTGGAGGTCATCAAGTCTAACCAATGACTGAATACCACCATGTCAACTAGACCAGGGCATTGGGTGCCACATCCAATCTTCTCTTAACCACCTCTGGGCTCAGTGACTTCACGACCTCCCTGGGCAGCCCATTCCAATGCCTAATCACCCTTACCAAGAAGAAATTTCTCCTAATGCTTGACCTAAACCTCACCTGGTCCAGTTTGAGATGGTGTCCTCTCATCCTCTCTCTAGATCTGTGGGAGAACAGAACAATCCTTACCTGTGGGAAAACAGATTAACCTAACCCAATTCCTTAGTTGTGGAGAGCTATAAGGTCACCCTGACCCTCCTTTTCTCCCTCAGCTGTGCCTCAACAGACTTGTGCTCCAGACTCTTCCCCAGCTCTGTTTCTTTCTCTGAACTCTCTCCAGCACCACCATCCTTCCAGAATTTAAAGGCCCAGAACTGAACACAGAATTCAAGGTGTCACCCCACTGGCATTCAGTACAGGGAAAGAATCTTTTCCTTGGTCCTGCTGCCCCTCTATTGCTGACACAGACCAGGATGCCCTTGGCCTTCCTGACCACCTGGGCACAGCTGGCTTGTGTTCAGACACTGTTGACCAGCAGCCACATGTCCTTTTTCCACCCAGCAGCTTTCCAGCCTCTCTGCCCCAGCCTCTCTGCCCCTGTTGCAGGGGTTGTTGTGGCCTGAGATTATTTTTATCCTGACATTTCTGTCATCAGTGTTATCACTGGTGACCTGCACAACCAGCAGTGGGTTGAATTAGTCCAGAGAGTCTTATGGTAGTATCCCTTGCCCAAGGGAGGTTGCAGACTTCCCTGTGGGCTGGGTCTATTCAGCACAGAGTGTTCTCAGTTCCCCTCAGAAGGGAATTACCCACTACAGCCTTCTTTTCCTGTTACATGTAGTAATGATGTATCCAGTTGCCTGTGCTAATCTGGGAGACCCCTCAGATGGACCTTCGTGTCCACTGTCATCTGCCAAGTTCCAGGCCCTTATACCTGTTTTCTAAGGGCTCCTGGGAAGACAAGGGAGACTGGGAGGGGACTCTTTAACCTCTGTGAGTGGGGACCTGTCTCAATTCACCATCATCTTTCAGGTCTCTTCCTACAGTCTGATGGCAAGAAAGTCGGGGCTCCTCCAATCCATGCTGAGTTTGCATCCGCTGTGTTTTTCTCATGGTGGAAGGGTGTGACCTTACCACTATCTTTCTCACTCCCTTACCCTCCTCAGTCTCTTCTTTACACTCCTCTTTACACTCTTCTTCTACATCCACACGTCCACTTTAAGCCCTACCACTGGGCAGAGCAGATAATCCACTGTTCCCACCACACAGAGGTGTCTTTTCCATTGTCTTCCAACCCTAACGCTGGGCTTGAGCCCTCCCTGCAGCCACAGACCTGAGCAGCTGCTGCTTCTTGGAGAGCTCTGTCTGGGTCATCATGCTCCTGCTAGCAAAGGCTTTCAATCATTTGTGAAACACTGCTTGATCTATTCCAGTCAGTTCCAAAGGCAGAGTGCACAGAGCATTCCTTGTAATGATCAGTTCTTCTGGTACTAACTGATGTTTAATTTTTGGCAAAGTGACGTACTCGAGTCTTCCAGAAAATCTGTATCCAGAATTATTCACTTTCAACCTAAACAGTTCAATAAGTAGAATAGAATAAAACCAAGTAATCAGCTAACAAATATTTTTGGTTCAGCAGGCTTTGGATTTTCTCCAGGCTACCAGGAGCAAGGAAGATGCTGGTGCAGCAAGGAAGCCATTCCCGTATAATTACTGAAGCCTGGACCCAGTAGGACCCAATGTTGTTTCAGAATATCTAGTTACTGTTACATTTCTAATCTTAGGAGAGCAGGGTACTCTGTCTGACTGGTAGCTGGCTCAGCGTGACAACAATTCTGACTTGAGCACACAAAAGCTATCATAATATAAATATCCAATAGCTTTGATTTGATAGCTCTGCTGCCTGTGTATAAAATGACCAATGTTCTGTCTTCACACTGCAAGTAAAAAAAAATTGTTAATGCATAACAACCAAGGGTCTGCTTAATGAAACAGAGCTGATTATTCAGTGAAAATTGACTTTTGTTATTAACGAACCCAAAGAAATACAAGCTCTGATTTGTAATATAGCCATGATCTCAGAAATAATATTTCAAAACTTCATATATAGTGCAGTTCAACACCTTCCAAGAAGCAGTAGTAGTCTTTTGTGTGTAACAGTAGCAGCAACCACTGTGGCAAAAATTATTGGAATGTTTCTGTTTCAGACTTGGAAAGGTCTTGTATGCCTAAAAGCGTCTACTGTCTTCCAGTTATATTGGTTTATTAATAAAATATTTTTCCTTAATAGTCTTACCTGCTTTGTAAGTCTTTTTGATATTCACTAACCTGATACTGGTCTTGCAGATTTTAATCTACTTTTTCAATGCAAAATGTCAGGTCAATCACAACAGGGTAAAAAAGACAAAAAAGGCAAAGAAGGTTAGCAAGAATGGGTCCCCATCTCTATGTTATTTGGAGTCTTAAAGACAACATATGTAGATTTGGACATATTCAGGTATATGTATAAAAAAATGTGACTTAACTCCTGAAATCTTGATCCTGTGGGCAAAAAGAGTGGGGAAAATAAGTCCTTATGGTTAGTAGGACAAAAGAATTGAATCCAGTGCACTATGAGAGGTTTTAATGCTGAGGCTTTCCACTGCTCACTGATACATTTATTTTATTATAAATGGCAAGAAACTATGGAAAAGCTCTACCACACAATATAGTGATTGTTCATAAAGAGAGAATTTTCTGTATTTTCTATTCTGCAGAGGGTAAACCTGACATTAAAATCAACATGCTTTTATTCAGTTGTTTAATCCCTCGATTTACATTTAGAAAATATAATAATATAGCAATATCAGAAAGGAATAATAATGTTTATTTTGCTACACATGAATGATTTCTGAATGTGCAAGAGACTCTGATGTGCTTTTGATTTTTCATTCACTGCTAGGGATTTTAGAGTTTTTCATGGCACCACTGTTTTCAATCTCAGCAGAAACACTGAAATAAATTATCTGCCTTTAAAGTGTGAAGTATTTGCAGTGCTGCTTATGATTGTATTGAGCAAAAACATAGGGATTTTTTTTCCATGAATAAATTAAGGTATATAATCAGCAGGTGAGTGAGAGAAGATCAGTTGAAGAAGGAAAAGAACAGGAAAAAAAATTCCAAAAGTTCCCAGAGTCCCTCCTCAGTCTACCCCAAGTATAAACCCCAAGTATAAATTTTTAAAAACAAGAAAAGCTTATAAATGTATCTAAAAATATCAAATTGAGTGTAATTTGGTCAATATTAATTTGAGTGAAAACCATATTTCCTGTGTCTGAGTTATTCATGCCTTTAAAATAACATTCTGAAAAAATGAGCAGTGTTACTTTCAGCAAATCCTTGGTTTTTGTTGCTAAACTGATAACAGTAGTTTGTGGTGTAATTAAGTTATTTCTCCTGCAGGGATGTAAATACTTATATTTATGGGTTTTGCACTCTATAGGCCTGAAAATCTATGATGGAACTTCAAGTGTGTGAGTTATTTACTGATTTGAATTAAAATTTTCTTGTAACTCATGTCCCTGTATTTTAAAATCACTTACAAATTTACTTACTAAAAGAAATCACAGTTTTGAAAAATGAACATGTGTTTTGGGTAGCTATATAGATTAGTTTGTACTGTAAGCAAAGTTTTATGTTGAAAATAATTCGATTGTTATGATTACAGATATTTAAGCACATGTATTAAGCATTATTAGTCTGTTTAACGTACATTCTAGAATTGTATTAATTTTTTCACCTTAGATGTTGTTTTCCATTATCAAAAGTAGTAATTGACACTGATTATCAAGTTGCACTGGCTTGGAAGTATTATTATGTTTTGGCATATTTTTTAACTTTTGTTTGAATTTACTTACAATCTGCAAGAGAGAAGTTCATGCAGAGTAGATTCCTGAATGAAAGATGAAGTATTATTCTCTTTTGCTTTGCTTTGTTATGAGCTTATAGCAATAAACCCAGTTCATTACCTGAAGCTAACCTTCACAGTTCATTATTCTTAAAATAAAGACCACAAATAATTACTATTATTTATCTGGAGTTTTAGAAAGAAAAGGATGTTTGCTTGGCTACTGTTGTGTTGGATTATCTCTTCAGGTATGTTGTTGAAAGTTAAATAATACATTGAAATATGGACAGTACTAAATAATGCAGGTTTGCAGGATATGAGTTTCCTTATGTTAAGCAAGAAATTGCTCTTTGAACAGAAAGTTGTAACTGGAATAAAAATAAAGAATCTTTTATTTTAGTCAAGAAAAAGAATTCATTAACTTTCCAAATTAGCTATCATACCTATATGCTAGATAAATATTGAGACAACTCTTTAAAAATGCATGATGTATGCATTATGTATTATATATCAACACATGAACAAATACAGGAAAAGATAATAATTTATTTTGTGCCATAGTTGAATTACAAAATACTTATGGGAGAATTTAGCTTCTTTACAATTTGATCAAGTAGCATTATATTGCTTAAGCATAATTTCTTCAAGACCTTTGAACTGCTTTGCATTTTTTTATGAATTCAGTGTCATGTCCCTGCCTTGGTTTGTAACTCAGATAAAATACAGTATTTAGAGAGTTAACTGCAGCAATAATTTATTTTTCTATTTCTGAATAAAAAAAAATCTTCAATATTGTACCTAAACCATCTTTTAAATCCTTTTAGAAATATAGGAATTATAATATAGGAATATAGGAAATATAGTAATTGTAGATGGCTAAATAATTTTTCTTTCAACATAACATCTGGGAACTCATCAGAGTGGACTCTCCATTCCTGAGAGGTGAGGGGCCCCAAGTGCTGGGCCACATTTGTCATGCTGGTAACCCTTTGGAACACAGCTCTGTTTGGATGTTTACCAGCTGTCAATGGATCAGAGAGTTCCTGGACAAAGCTGAGGACATTCCAGGACTCATTCTAATATATCTTGTTGTGAGCAGTGCTTTACAGCCTGATTTTGTGATCAGTCAATGACCTCTACTTTTTACTCTTCAGTAGCCCTTGAGTGTCATGCTCAGCATCTCCAGCTCTTTGGAGAAGATCCTGCAGCATTTTTAGTTACCAGGGTCACATGCTGAGCCATGCAGCCCATGTTGCCCTGTCCCAGTTAACTACCAATAACAATATAATCTTTAATTCAACATTAATGAAATATTTATTAATTTTCTGCAAAATTTTTGATTTTTGACACCTTTACGGTGTCTCACTGATATTCATAGCTGAGTTTCAGATCCTGGATTTTAACTTCTGATGACACTTATGTCTCCTAAATTTTATTTTCTGTTTGCACTTTCCTGCTTAATTTTTTTAGGGTAACACTCGAATTTCTGTAATTTTTTTCCAATATTTTCCCACCCATCTGGCAAAAATAATACTAAATATTTCACTCCCACATACTTTGCTTTATTTCTAGGAGGCAAAGTTACTTAAATATGCTTACCCAAATAGGTGTCATAACTTTTAGTCCAAGACATAAAAATTTTCCCATTAGCAATTCAGAAAGCACATTTTTCTAGACTATATGGTGTTGTTTGATAAGACAGCAGGAAAGAAGCTATTTTCTGATTTAAAGATAGTTTATCTTCGTTGACAGTTTTCTTCCCAGTTAAAAAAATGTATTGGAAAATACTGTCTTCTCAAATTCAGCACAGACTGTGGTAGGCAGATAAGTACCTAAATATTATTGATCTCATAACTTTTCTGTGTTCATCAGGGTCAATTAACAGAAATTAATTCACAGAGTAACACACATATCACAAAGTTAAGCCTTAAATTTAAAATGTTGCCTGTATGTCACTGACAAACCATAGATAATTTTTGCCTATGCTCATAATGAATCTTCAAATTGTCAAAATACTTTTACCAAAGAAAGGATTTCAAAAAATCAATAATCTACTTGTCATGGGCATGATGACTATTTCAAGCAATGTCCTGGTGCACAAATGAGATCATTCATGCAAACGTCCTTTTCAGCCTTCTTCCCCTTCCCCATCCTCCTCTGAGCACAATGAAATTAATTCTTAATTAAATTAAGAATGACACAGAACTCAGCCATGGTGCATTTCTTAGAGCACTAAAAGCATCCAGTGACTATTAATACAATTAAGAAGTAGACTCAAATAAATGGATTGTTTTTTCTGATAAATGCTGCTAAATTTTTTGTACTTTAACTATCCCAGATCAGATTAAAGCAGCAAGTAACAGCTGCATAACCATTCTTTTTCAGTTTTGTCAGTTCATGAAGACCAATAGTTTGCATTGATGTGTTTGCAGTAATTATTTGCAGTGCATACCATTTATGTTTTTTCTTATACTGACTTGTATGTACTTACCTGTGCTTCAGATTAATCTTCAAATTATTCTGTGCATGTTTGGTCACAAAGTGATAATAATTGACATTCAGCTACTGCATATTTTAAGACGTGGGAGCTCTAGTGTGATGGGCTAGTGCTGCCTGCTTTGCTCTCAGCTAGAAGCTGCTGGAATGCATTAAAGCTGCACTGCCAGATAAATGTAGCTGTGTCCTGCATACTGGAGCACTTGGTTCCCAGGACAGCTGCGTGTCTCCTTCTTACTGATGGTGTTCACACCAAAGGGATATTGAATAGGGTTTCATGAACTACTTTAAGGCGCTGAAGATGCCAAACAGTTTTGCATGTTTTTTCTGGCGCAGATAGCAAAGTGTTTTAGGGAGGAGCACTGATGCTGTTACTGTCTCTGATAGTAGGTTTTCCACCTGAAGTCACATCTGATAGGGCACTCATGGGTGACAGGAAATATATCTTAGCTAAGGATCAACTGATCAATGAATAGTCACTGAGACTTATTATTATTATTATTAGGTATACCTAATAATTTATGTATTATTTATGAGGGTCACAGATGATCGAGAGCATGATATTGAGCACAGGGGATGTAGCAGCTGAGAGCTACCAGTTTGGTGATGGGGTAAGGGGACTGTGGGAGCTGTATCCATATTGCACAATGCTGGGAGCTCAGTTTTATTGTGATTTCATAGAGATGATAAAACACAGCCAGTCAAAGTGTATCAGGATTCTTCTTTTCCTCCCCATGCTGACTGAGTGGAAACACAGCTGTTTCCTTTAAAAGTTGTTAAGCCTGGTGGTAGTTTATGAAGAGCAGAGCAGCTCTTGTTTCAGCCTGCCTCACTGCTATTTTCTGCAAAGACAATGCATAAATACAAATGCTTACATTTTCATTGTTTTTTATTTAGTCATGTGCTTAAATATATCTGAAACATTTTACTGAAATGTTTGCAGTAATAGCTGAAAGAGTAATAATTTCCCTAACAACTCTCTGGACAAGATAGGGATCTTCCCTAGAAAAGACTGCAAAATTTACCCTAAGATATAAAATTATATTGTTAAATTGTCACAAAGTTTTCTTTTTTTTGTGTTGTGTTTGTAATTTCTTTCTAACTCAGATAAACTTCATGGCCAATGAAGGGACTCATTTTATATGCAGTGGAAGTCTTGGCTCTGAGTTTATAGATTGTATTCCTCAAAGGGTCCTCATTCAAATCAGAATTTCAAATAGGTTCACATTAAAGACAGAATTCGAACTGGTGAGTCTTCCTGTAATTAACTGTGATAACACAGGGGATGTGGAATGCCCTTTAAAACATAGCTGTAGGCTTGCAGCTGTCTTAATGGGATGTACTATAGTTCAGTCACTGTAGTATGTATTATGATTTAACAGACCAAAACACATTTTCAAGAGATTGACATGCATGCACATTTTGCGATGTGGCAAAATTCAACCAGCTGAGAAAATAGTCAGCTCTTCTCAAGCTTTTTTAAAAGCATAGGCAGTCATGTTGACATTACTAGAGTCTGGCTAAAATGTTACAAATTTGAATATTACTAGACACAAGTGAGGTTTAAAAAGACATAGGAATAGCCAATCAACTTCCACTTAGTATTTTACAGACTGATGCACTAGGGTGATGCACTGATTTCAGGAAAATGGCTCCTTTGCCACTCAGCTTCCTCTTCCACTGCTTACAATAGACTACCCTCAGCTTGTGCTTCAGCCTTATCAAATCTGTATGGTTTCTCCATTCAGAATAAATAACAGCCTGCAGGATGAACTTGCAATTAAAATGATAGGTGAACTTGTTTATTTAATCAAAGAAGCACACAGCTGTAACAATAAAATTTGCAAATACCATCCACAGGGAGATCTAGACAGTATGCTGAGGGTTCGTAAGATGACATAAGGAGTTCTCACAGCAAACTTGGTGCTATTTAAGCCAAAGACATTCTGAGCATGAGCCTTTAAGAGAACAAAGTATATATGTTTTCCTGAACATTGCCGAGAGAACTTCACAAGATGGGAGCAGGCTGGTAGTAGAACAATAAGTGTCAACAGTAGATGGATTAATTGGCCATAACCTACTGCCTCATGAATGCCAGGGGACAGCAGCAATGTCGGAATTGCCTTGAGGTTCTTGCCCTAATGAGGAACTGTGGAATAAGTTTCCTGTCTGCATTTTCCTCACGGGAGTACTTCACCCTCTAATGCTTCAGGAGGTTGAAAAGACAATGACTGATAATGTCTCACTCAAATTTAGATTCACAGGTAACAAAGCCAAAGCTAAGCCTATTTTTCTACCTCATTTCAATTGCAGTCTTAATAGTATTTATTTGTAATTTCTAGAAAAAACCTACAAAGAAATCTATGTTCTGTTGCATACTTATATATAGGGTTATAAATCCTGAGGCAAAAATGTTTTCCTTGGAGAGATATCAGATGAATTACTAGAAAAAATTATGGTGAGAATTGTATGCCTGAGAGTCCTGAGGTGGCTTTTTCTAACCTGAGATACTGTCAGACAAGACACTTTCCTCAGTCACTGTGTTAGTGCCTTAAAAGAACCAATGATTGCTCTGCCCACCCATTTGTGTGACTTTTTTTTAAATCAGGAGGATATCCTGCATCTTTAAGATAGCACTAGTCTCTGATCTGAAGTTCAAATTGCTATGTGGAAAGAAAGAAAATAAAATGTCGTTGATACTGTCTCATTCAGATACCCACTTCAGAAGAATATCTAAAATTACTTTTCTCCTTTATTTTGTTTATTTTACTCACTTCAGGTCCACAAATGCAAAAATATTTATAGGTAGGCTATCTTTTCTTTTATTTCCCTTTTTCCTTTTTGTCTTTTGAGTCCCTTATACCCTTTTTATTCATTGAAATGTTGTCATAGTTATGATTAATTGCAACAATATGCATTTTTTCTTCTGTTGCACAATGTTTTTAATATTAAAAGAAACTCAGTTGGAACAAGAAGAATGCAATTATATATTTCCAATATTTATTTGAAAAGACCTTTTAATGAGAATTTTCATAAAAATTGGGCATTTGTATGGACAAAATAGTACTTAGAGTATAATGCAAGAGAATTAAGTATTATTCTACATCATGATGTTTGGCAAGTTTATTATACAGAAAGTACCTAGGGAAAGGTTACATAAAATCAGCTTTCTAAAGCACAATAATTTGTACCTAAACAGCATAAACAAGCCTTTTTAAGAGAAACACAAAGAAATTTTTATGTCTTTTTCCACTTCCTAATGTGGCAAGAATAATAATCTATGGAGTTTTTTAAAACCTTTATTCGGCTTTAATTTATTATGTGACAACTAGTTGGTGTTTTTTCTTTTTTTGTTTGTTTGGTTTGATTTGTTTTTGTTTGGTTGGCTTAGGATTCTTTGTGGGGCTTTTTAAACTGAAACAGTAGGACTTGACAAAGCAAAGCATAACTAATAGAAAATGTTGCAATTCTGGATGAATAAACAGATCAATTTCCTAAAGGGTAAGACAAACCTGCAATGCATTATCCATTACTATTCTAATATCTCTCACAATCTATCAGTGTGACAAAAGTACAAGCTGTCTTCATTTTTCTAAGCTGTGGACACTTTCTATACCTAGTGAAATCTAGTTCACATTTTAGTTCATGCAAACTGCAAGCACTGCAGAACATGGAATTGAATGTTGGTGTCACAGAGAAGACTAGTAAAAAATTACAGAAGATTCCATGATATTTAGAATGTTCGAAAAAAGAAAACTTCAATGGGAAAGATTGTAAATGCAGGTAAATGGAACTGCAATTTAAGTGCAGAGACCTTTCAGCACAGAGGTGTTCAGCTGCATCCCTGGAAAGAGCCCTGTAACCCCCAGTCCCTGAGGGGAGGTGGGAGTCCCTCTGCCATTGTGAAAGAAATGCACCATTTCTTTCACCTATTAACAGGGCTGCATTATGTGCTGACTACTCTTAGGCTTGACAAAAATATGAGGAACTCTTTTATTTTCACATTTTTTGTCCCTTCCAGTCTTATCAATTTTCAAATTACCAAGTCACTGTAAAATAGACAGTGGAAAAGTGCTATGGAAGAGGACATCTGTGTGATAGAAGGGAGCTAAGAAAGAATTTGGGGAAAGGTGACAATTGGATTTGAGACAGAAAGGGGAAAACAAGAAAACTTCCCCCTGAAATCTGTCAGAATTTTCTTTAAATTCCTCACTTGCTTATTAGGACATTAAAATTCATCTTTTATTTTGCATGACACACCCAATTAATCTCATATGGGTGTGTGCTCACAAAACTCTACCTGCATGCATGTATGCAGGTGAACTCACTTCCTACTTTATGTCTCCATTATTATCACTAAATATCCCAGTGTGAATTATAAACACATCTATAATTTCATAAAATGAAGCCAATGCTTTTCATAAATTGATACCTAAAGTCTCAGCCAAGAACAACTGTTAATTAAAAAAGACATTATGGTGTTAAGTATTTTATCATAGTTTATAGAGCTCCTAATTTTTCTTGATTGTCTCTTTCAATGGCTCATAAGTTATTTGTACTTTTATTAATTGCTCAATTTTTAAAAATCTGAAACACAAATTTTCTAAAGCCCTGAAAGCCATAATTATACAAAATGTGACATTTCAGCCTGTGGCTTTTAAGTGTTTGTGATCCAGGTATTCAGAAATATTTAAATGCCTAAAGATGTATCTCAGTCTTAAAAGTATTGAGGTATAAAGGTAGAACACAAGCATAGGCTGGGAAATAGGCAGCTATCATGCTTGTGCATTTCTGTCAGTCCTATTATGAATTGCTAAATGCTTTTGAAATCTAGTCTTGTAATCCCAAATTTAGGATTTTTTAAGAAGAATCTTCCTAAGGGAAGCACAATTACAGTGTATCTCCACCCATCATGAATATATAACACAATACATTGTGATGCTCATTCTTAGTCCAAAATGGGTATTTTTAAATTTGTTACTTTTAGTTAAAAAAAAAAAGTCAACAGGTTGTCTTTTAATTTTTTGTCACAAAAACACAGATGTCACAATACTATGCAGTAAGTGATTTACAAGCTACTATACCAAGAGCATTGGTATAAACAAGATAATAGGCATTTGTCCTCTAAGGTCAATTTTTACAGTATTCATCACCTCTAAATAAAATCAGAACATTCTAGGTAAATTATATGGCAATGATTTCAATGGCTAAAGAAACTATTTCTTATCTGCTGCTGTGGTTTGCAAATTCAAAACAAAATAGATACTCTCATGGCAAATTTATTTCCATGCACAGAGAGGTAAGCATTGGCTGGTTTAGGGCATTTGTTCAAAGAAAGAATTTATGGGAATATCTCATCCTCTCCATTTATATTTCAAAGTCTTAGAATGCTTTCAATGAGAATGTTGGTAGAGAAAATCTGAAATAAAGCAGGACCAGTCCTTTGCTTTAATTTTACTCTTTTTGCTTCCCACCTTCCCTTTCTCTGACAGAGGGGAAAAAAGACATTAGTTTAAGAGTATGGAGACTGATGAAGGTTTTTCAATGACTGTCAATAAGCACACGTTCTAAACAGAACATTCCCCATTTAGGCACAAAATCTCCTCTACCATAATTTATTGGGATCCTTATGGACTCCAACTCCTCTAGACTTTCTGCCCCCCTGCCAGTGTGCAAAAAACCACTCAACTACAATTTAAATCAGAGATAATGAGGAGCTTCTGCAGAGAAAGACAGAGTAGGAAACCAGAGATTGACTTCAGAGTGAGGAGATAAGTATTAAGAACAATACCATTTGGGAACAGTATCATTTTGGGAGCTGGTGAAGGAAGAAGTCTGAGATCAAAGTAGAAAGCTATCATAGGCATGGGGGAAAACAGGAAAACCAGTGCATTAAATGGTTTGACTGCTAGAGAAAGAAATTTGCCTAAGTCTCCAACTGGACAAGGAAAGGACAGGAAAAAGAGTGTAGGGAAGAAGCAGAAGGAGTAGAAAAACAGGTTCAGGTGGAACAGGCCGTAAGAGCTCAAATTCAGTAAAGGATGCTTTCCAAGATCTAATGGAAGTCTGTGTTCTGGAGCAGACATCTAGGTTCTTAAAGTTTACTATTGCCATGTTGACAGTACCACCTGAGAAAAGCATTGAAAAATCATGTATGAAGAGTCAAGTTGTGTTTCCTACCTCAGCTGTAGGGTGTGACACACACAGTGCACTCCAGTGTCCCACAGCTCTACTGGTCTCTCTTTCTGGAGACTGAACAGGTTCTAAACCTGCTGATGACTTATTTCTGCATCACTATCCACCCCAAGAACACATTTTTGTTTCCATTTTCATTTTCTTAAAAAAAAACAGACTGAAAAAGTGTGCTTCCTGTCAAGAAATATGAGTCAGAAGTAGCATTGCCTGTGCAAACTTCATGCGACTTTTTGCATTACATACCTGTATCCTGCATCAGCACACAGATCCATCAAACCTGTTCCTGAATTCAGCAATGTGATGAGCAAAACCAACCTCTAGAGCCCCAATTTCTTCTGTTATTGAATTAAGATTATGCTACAGTGAATGGAAAAAACTGAACTCATAAAAGTAAAGTTAAGAGCTGAAAGATGAAAAATGTGGAAAATAAGAAGAGGAAAGTAAATGGGAAATATACTTACATGAGAAGATAAGATGTTGGGGGGAAAGCTGTGGCTGAAATAACTTCAGGAAAAAAGTAAAGAGCTTTTAAGGTGCACAAGGAATAAAGAAATGCCATGAATACTTCAACAAAGGATATAGTAAATTGTAAATTAGGATACAGAAAAAAATAAAACAAATACTTCTGCTCAGGGCTTGGAAAGAAACACTATGCTTTACTAACAACATTTTACAGGGATCCAATGAAATCTATTGCTATCTGAGGACAACGTTAAACAGAATCTATTAGAATGATGTAGTTTTACATCAACAGGCCTGTATAACTTTATCCATGCATTTTTAGTAAGTTGGCTGAAGGATTTTCTGGACTTTTCTTAATGCTATTATATTAATTAGCAAATCAAAGGCATTCTAAAGGGCTCAGAAGTTCAAAATTTCTCCAATGGGAAATTGTGGATATTTATATCTTACAAGGAAGAGACATAGAAAAGCTAGTGTGAAATAAAAATAAAATGAAATTAATATAACTCAGGTCAATTGATACCATCTAAATAGAAAAAAAAAAAAGCTCTTGTAAATAAAATCAGATTCAGTCTTTGGTGAGATTAGAATTTTGCTTGGTAAATTTAGCACAGATAAAATTTTTATAAGGCTTTTGACTTAGCATCTCTTACGTTTTAATTAGCAAATTAATGATAAACAGTACAACAATGCATATATTAGAAGGGCAGATAATTAGATAATTGATTAGTTGCAAAAACAACAGGCAATAAAGATTTCTTATTAAATAGGGGCTGTTTCTAGGATTGAATCGTGTAAACCCCTGTGTTTCTAGGTGTGATTCAGTAGCCTGTATTAGCACAGAAGCCCATGAAGGTTACACAAACCTCACAGACAAGGGGAAGACAAAGGGGAGCAGATCAGGAATGGAAAAAAATAATTTTACAGAGGAACAAAAATTCTTTCCTTCTACATCAGCCAAAGCCAAAATTCAATACATGTTGCACAATGAAAAAGCATTTCCTCATAGTAGAAAGTCTGAAAAAGAAACTCTGGGTCACTGCAGAAAAAAAAAAATCCCAGTAAAATATAGACACTACATGGTTTAATGAAACCTAGAAGGAACAAGCAAGGAGGAGGAGTAATGAAAAGCTGTGGTGATTTTCTGCCTCTAGATAGCACTGGTGAGATTGATATTGGCAAACTGCCTCCTGCTCTCCATACTGCACACAGTTCATTTTTAAAATGTCACTGAAAAAATTGGAGATGATATAGAAAAAGCCTGCAAAATTATTCCAGGCTGCAGAAAATTCAGGTGAACAAGGACTTAAAAATATCCGTCTGTTAATCTTAGCAAAAAAAAAAGAAATCCAGATGGCAGGTAGCTTGATTGCAGTCTATAAACTCCCTCAAAATATGCTAGAGAAGTCTTTAATCTAACAGGGAAAGATGGAAACCAGTGGTTAGAAATGGAAGACAGGAAAATTCCAAATGGAAATAAGATAAAAAATTCCACAGTGTAGGTAAATAACAGCTGGAACAAACTCCCAAAGGGAATGATTGATTGTTCATTACCTGGTGCTCTCAAATCAAAGCTGGGCATCTTTTCAGAAAATGTGCTTCGTCTCAAGTCACTGGAAGAAATATATTGTCCTGTAGAATGCAGGACACATGTGACTAGATGATCTAATGGTCTATTTTGGCCTTAAAATCTGTCAGTCAAAGGCTGTAAAATACTGCTGTTCAAAATTGGATTGTATACCTCCTTCTACCACACAAAATGCCTGGATTATGTCTCTCAAATCAGTCAATTCAAAATGTCTGTAAGCAGTTGCTGACGTTGTTTGGTCAGTATTTGGTGGTTGGATCTCCATGTTACATTCTTGTTTACTGATGGTTACCATCACAACCAAAGCAAATAAAAACAATGCAGAGAATTTTCTGGCATCTTTATCTGAATTAGCCCCAGGGAAATTCAAAATAACAGATCTTAACTAAAAACCTTTAAGCAAAGCAGTGATTTTCACACTCTCAAGATAGATAGATTTCATTGAGTGAGACATGAAAGTTCACATTACATAATGACAATTTAATGACCAGAAGTCTGTCAGTTAGGTGTCCATGATTTTGTTCAATGACCAGAGCAATGAATCTATGAATAGTGTACACCTACAGAAGTCTCTGAAAATCATATGGTCAAAAATGTATCAAAAATGCTGTTATTACCTCACTTCACAGTAAATTTTTTATTTGCAAGTAATACAGGCCCATCTTTGTTGGATTTCACACTGCCCTGGTCATAATTGCAGAAGTGTCCTCCTCTCCAAATCTTCACAAATTGTAGGTCATAAAGAGAGAAGTATTAAATGTATCCTATTACACTACCTGGAAAAACATGAACTAACTACTCCAAATACAGAGGTATAAACGGGTAAAAATTACAGAACTCTGCACAATAACATGGCACCAAGTAGTGTTGTTTTTTGAGAAACATCTGGGCCTCTCTGACCAGGTTCCTATAGCTCTGGAATACAGAGCAGTGGATAAGGACAAGGCTTGAGAGGGTGTCAGCTGCCTCGGGAAATAGAAATTTAAACCCAAGCCTACTGCTCTGTCTGAACATAAGTTAAGTGGTAAGTTACCAGGTGGATATATTCCAAAGATGGATAAAACATCCATTTGTTGTGCTTCTCTTGTGGAGAGAATATTCTAGGGATCAAACTCAGCTTCCCAAAGAAGGGCTGCGTGGACTAAGACAGTTTTACAGCTCCATCAAGAGTTAACAGTAGTGTCTTCCATCCTGATCAGACATGAATAAAAGGTAAGTTTTAAATTATTTTCTCAGCAATAGATATTATCCATTTTGTATGCAGATAAAATTAGGCACATGAAATCTTTACCTATCACCTTGTAAAGGACTTTTTTCTGCCATTCCTTTGTCTAGATATTAAGTTATTAAGTGACAAAAATAATTGTTACCCCTTTTTCATCCCAAGTTATTTGGGATTCATTATTTTTTATGTATCTGTGCATAGAGTTGAACATTTTTGCTGAAGTATCAAAATGCATTTATGCAGCAATATTACTGAGACTGAGTCTGTTATTCAAATTCAAATATTCCAGCAATCTTCTCTTAGAAAGGCAATGGTACACTTGGCAGGGAGCCTAAGGAGATGTAAGAATTGCCCTATCCTCACTTTTCAGAACAATCAATCAAATTATGGCAAGTACCTGTGTATAGGCAACACAGGCTGTTAGCACACAGCAGAATTTTGGGAATGGCTCCTACACAAGTGGGATAAAGGAGAGAGGGCTGAGAGGTAGTGGCTCTTTTCAGTACAAGAATGACAGGAGCTTTTCATTATTCCTTAATATGGTGCAATCTCAGTTTTTATTACTAAAATCATCCTAACTGTGGGGTGTTTAGTTCAGAGGATTTTTGTTTTATTTTGTTTTCTTGGGAGCTGTTTTTTTTTAAACATGTATTACTGCTTTTTATAGCTTGACAGCCTTAGCTATGCTTTGATTGTAAAATACTTTTTGAAATAGATCTGATTGACTATGAATGAAACTTGAGACATTTTCTTGAATCAACAGCATAATATCTTAAAATGTTTCACATCTTGACAGCCTGGAAGAGAAGATTTTGCCAATTAGCTTTTTTCTCTAATAATTTTTTCTCTTCTAGAATAATTTTCTCTTCTAGTCAAAATCTAAAATTTTGACTCATTTTTTACAATTCATTATGTCTATTTTATCATAATGATCATCCCAAGACTCCTGATGCCAATACAGAAGATGTAGTATGAGTAAGAAATACAGGCATCATATGAGACCTTAGAACAATAAAATATTCCCTTGGAGGTTCAGGTCTTAGGAAGATAAAATCTTGAGAAGATTGCACGCAAGTCTTCAATTGCACATTTCTAGATTGCATAATTTTAAACACATCTAAAATGCATAAACCACTACATGTTTAGAAAAGCACAAGATAAAATCAGTTTCATGTAATCTGTCATCTGGGTACCACAGAAACCTCCCTTCCACTTCCTTTTACTGATCCCCTCCTCCCACACATCCTGTGCCAAATGGATGCATGCTCTGATTTATCAATAAAAACTGTCTTAAATTACCAATTCAGCCTCCTTTTGCCTTTTTTGAATAGAAGAAGCCAAGGCAGTATCAGTTATCTGCAGTCACATTGCAACCTGCTTTCTTTTGTTTTAGCTTTTCCATTAGTATCTCTAAACCACCTTTTGTTTCATCTGTTTTGTGACAGTGCTTTAAGTAAGGACTTCAGCTGTTGGAGACATACACTTCAAGATGACAAGAATGACATGTTTCAAACCAAATTAATGACATTATGTAAGGGACTCACATAACAAGTTTTCCTTAGCAACAGCATGCACACCCTTGAAGCTATACTTTAGTGGCTGAGCCTGGCAAAGAACACTAGTACATACTGCGTCCCCATCTTTATTCTAACAATCACTGAACAAACTAGCCTTCCTTTGATATCATTCTTCTTTCACATTCATTTTTAAAATGACATCATGCAGCAGAGGGAGAAATCTTAATCAAAATAGAAGTCTAACGAAATTTGTGTTCTCAGTTTCCTGGTATTCATAATTTTTATTCTTATGGTAAATGCATTACACCAGCAGAAAGTGAAACCTCAGAAGAATAAGTCTTCTATTAGGAGCAATGGTATTTTATCCTAGGCAGCCTCCAAACATAGACATATTGGTCTTGCTCAATATAAGTAATGGGCACAAAAGCCAAGCAAAATACCAAGCCCTAGTACCCTTTCTTGCCTTTTAGATTGTTACCATTACGATGTGATAAAACTTACTCGTGGGAATTAAACATGTAATCACATAGGAAATAACATCTGGTTTGCCTTGTTCTCAGGTCCCAATGGGTTAATTTGTTTGCTTTTTCCAGGAATAGAAGAAAAACTTGCATTTGAAAAAGCAGCAGAAAAATATTCTTCTGGATAGTTACAAAAGTAGCACCAGTAATCACTCAAAAAATCATGTTTCTGAGACCTCAGTGTTCCTGGGCACCTCTATCTGCCAACAAACATTGACAGGCTGCAAATGCACTTGGCCTGAGACCTCCCTCAGAAAGCACAAGCCATCGTATAGCTCCTCCATAGATATCAATCTTTATTCCCGAGTCCTTGGCATGTTACACTGCACATGTAGCCCCATAATAGTAAAGCCATGCCCCAGGGAAGAGCTGTTCAGTGAGGGATATTAAAAAATCTCCAACTATTTCTAAATATGAAAATTCTGTGTCTATTACTAAAGTAAAGAGATTTGGTGAAAACAGAAATTCGAATTCCAAAGACGTGCTAGCAAGTGCTGCAATGCTTGTACTGATGCTGTAGACCTACATATTTTCTTGTGCTTCTGAGTAGCAGAAGAAAATAGAGGTGTCATATCACTTCCTGTTTTTAAAATAGTGCATTTTGCTATTTTAATATCTAAGGAAGCATGAAAATGAGGATGAAAATCCCCACCTACCACACATGAAAAATATCTCTTTTTTGTTCTGACAATCAGCATTTTAATATAGAGATTTGAAAAATCCCAAACCTGAACAAATTGTTCTGAGAAGGAAATACTTTAATCTGAGTCTTAATATGCTTAAATTGTAGAATATTACAATATTTAATTTTCAGTTTTAAATGATGAACAGGACTTCCAGTCATTTGGGAAATGCTCACCTGCTCACTTGTCCACTTCCTGGACCCTGAAGAATTTGGACTTCTCCCTCTTCTTTACTACACTTGTGAAGACAATAATAAGTGACATGAAGGTTCACAGTTCTTCTCCTGTGTTAGTTGGATGTACCTCTACATTTCTACCTGCCTCCCCTAAGAGAGGCAACATAAAATATGAGGGGTTTTAAGTTGTCTCGTGTATAGTTGGTGAAGTAGTACTGCAGAAAAAAATTTGCAGATCTGGTGATAATACCAGTCCTTCAAAAAGAAAAAACAATGTTCCTCTTTCTTAGTCTGACTGGTAATTTGTAGGTGCCCAAATTTAAACTCTTCAGACTTTTCAGATACAGTAAATAATGCCGCTACTTAAAATGTCGCACTTCACACTGTCAGAGCTAAAGGGGTCCTACTAGTTCTGAACTTTGAGATCTGTGCTTTCAAGAATTATTGAATTACCTCTGCACAGCCTCTAATTTCATGCTCTTAAGTTAAAAATAACAGCTTAAGCACTTTTTCTCACTTCTGTATCTTGAGACATAGCATAGTATAGAAAAAGTGTTTAAAAAAAGACTCAAACACGCAAGGAGCAGCAAAGCTTAAAAAGCACTACAAAATTAAAATCAACCTTCCTCAACATTAGAAACCTCTGTGGGTCTTAACAATAAAGAACACTGTCAGTGTCCACAGCAACAGATATGGTAGGCAGGTACCTACACCCAAAAATTGCCATCATTGAAGCCTTGGAAGACACTGAGGCTGCCCTATAATAAAGATTATCTTTTGCAGATAAATTACAAGTGCATTTTCAAAGGGCAGAGGGGAAAAAGTTAGCAAAGCTAAGCATAAAGATATGTCTGAAGACACAGCCTAGCACAATATATGATCAGGCTGAAGAGGAGATGGATAAGTCATAATCTGGGAGAGTAGTGTTCTGATGTTCTTTGGGGAAACACAATGCAGACCTAGACTACAATTGTACTAATCACAAAGAGAAAAATGTAACTGTGTTTTTCTGAATTCAGAAAGCCCACAAGTATGAAGCTACACAGACAGTTTTTGCAATAACAGCAGACTAATTGAAGTTTACTCCTGAATTGCCTGGATTGTTTCTGTTCTATCTTCTTTTTGTAAAGACCCACATTCATTGTAAGCCTTAAAATTAAGGAAGAAAAAGACTGGTGTGTTGGGGGACAACTGTTCAAGGAAAGTAATATTTGCCAAGTAGAAAATTGAAGTTGACAACAAAGATTCTGACTTTTTATTCTGAATAATAAAAATCAGGATTTATAACATTTTGGCAAATCTACTTTTAAACCATAACAAGACTGAAATGTCATTGACTTTTCTAGTCTCTTGAGCCATTTTCATGTGCAGTTTAGGTTGAATAAACTGTATATATAAGGTTTGACTTTCAGATAAGGAAAAAAAGTTATCCCCAGAACTATGAAGGAAAAAGATTGAGAGCTACGGATCAATGCATTAAAATTTCAGGGCTCTTGGCATTTCTTTAGCAAGAAAGAAAAAGCTTGCAAACAAGCAGGAAAACAAGTTAATGTATCTCCAGGCTATTCTAAAGAAAAAAAGAGGAGAAGCCTTCCTGGTCTCTTGTGGTTTGTCTTCATTATGCATTTATTTAACTGGTCTGGGTACAGTATCATACAGTCTGACAAATTAGCACTTTAGTACACGAGTTTACACCATAATTACATTGGTTCAGTCTCTGCCCTCCATACAGAGACTGAACCAATGTAATTATGGCTATAGTCTGAGGCAAAAGATAACTAAATATAAGCATTGTGTTTTCACAAATGTATTCATTAAAAAAAAAAAAATTAAAAGGACTTTTTCTTCTGTGACTATCCCTCTACAAAAGCAAAGTTCAGTCCATATTAAGAAAAAATATATAAGAGAACAAAAGACCAAAAAGGGTAAATGCACATGTATGGGTTCAGCACAGCAAGCTGTGCCCTGAATGGAGATCCATTCAATGCCTTTTGATGTGACATTCCTAACACACAAAGGGCTGCAATGTTACCTACACCATCCTCTCTTTCCTTAGCTTCAGTAAATGGCACTTTAAATAGTACTTCACAGGGCCCAAGCTCCTTAATTATCAGGATCACAAAACCACAGTGTAAAATATGTGCCAAACACCCTCCTCCAAATTTCCAAAATTTAAGGCAACCAGCTATAGCTCCAAGGCTGTCATACAGCCATGGAAACTACTGCTGCACCAGAAACTTGGACTTTCATTGTTTTCATGAAAACTATTTTTTTCTTCTGCATTTGTAACCCAAAGACACACATCTCTTACGTTTAGTACCAGTTTTTTGCTATAAGGCAGTTCAGTAAATTTATTCCATGACCGTATAAGAATAATAGTTTCTCCTTATAAGAATAATGTTTCTTCTAGCTTCCTCCTTGCCAATATCTTGTTACAAAACAAAAAATATCAAGATGTAAATCTTTTCTCAAACACTGACAATCAAGAGAGTGGTAAATTAACCTTCAAGAAAAATCTTCTTTGTTAGCTCTACCTATGCATGTATTTAGTTTTTCATCTTTTCAGATTTTTCATCTGCAAATGTTCTTCAATCCAGGGACTCTTTTAGTCAGGTTCTTTTGCATGTTTCTCCAGTTATCTCTTCCATGATGCATGCTTCTAATTCTTTTAAAATCCAAATTGTAGCTAGTTCTATCATGTGAATAATTTAGAAATTCTGAATCAGTTGAACTCTGACAACATTTAGTATATTTGTAAGTACATTCCACATGAAA
This sequence comes from Molothrus ater, assembly GCF_012460135.2. Classification (NCBI taxonomy): domain Eukaryota; kingdom Metazoa; phylum Chordata; class Aves; order Passeriformes; family Icteridae; genus Molothrus; species Molothrus ater. The sequence continues at coordinate 3,613,012 of NW_023416471.2, read as the reverse complement.
AGCAGTATTTTTCTCTGGGATATTTGCATTTTCTAATTTACTCGGAGATGTTAGATGCATATGTACCTTTGGTGGATTTGAGTCTTTCAGGTCCATATGATGAAAAACAAATATGTGAGCTGAAGACTCATAGCCTGGTCTTCAAGTTATTGACTAAATTCCAAAGCCTTTAGAAAAACTATAGGAAGACAACTTTCTGCCACATTCAGACATTATGTCCTGCTAGATATTTACACTGTCTCATCTTATTGGTAGATTTTCATCTAGTTTTATTTGACATCTTTTGTGATTTCCCAGATAGCTGGGGAAACAAGCACACACATATGCACATAAAACCAGAAAATATGTAATAGACATAAAAATTGTGATTTGAAAAGCTTACTTCATTCTTTCTTGTTTTGCTGTTCCTCATAACCCAAAAGTATTGTCATAAAATGTTTTAAGTGCATGCATCTGCTGTGTGTGAAAAGAAACATTAGAGGTATTAGCAAACGAAACAGTTTTATGAAGAAGGCACGCTTTCTTGAAAATATATAAATAATTTTAATCTTCCTTGACTAGAAACACTTCTGTATTTGCTTATGGAAGAGGAAATAAATCAAGTTGCCACCAAAGAACTCAGGGTACAGAAGATGAGGGAAACAGATCAGCAGAATCATCAGCGAGAGCTGTATAAAAGTATTGTGACACAGAGGCAATGAATGGGACTTCCCTGTGTCACTAATGGGGAACCGCAGCAGCTTCCAAAAAGACAATTCAGTGCAACTGCTGAGAAGCAGTCAACAGTCACTCCTCTGTGTGTTCAGACACAATGTCTTTCACAATGCATATACCACGCCAATAATGAACAGCACCAAAAATACACTGTTTAGTGTGCTCTTAAGACTACATGAAGTATATATAGTGACTATATGAAGTCCTTTATTTATGAAATTCTGTCATCCATTTCAAGCAGGTGACAGTTGTGATTTAAGACATCCAGTATATACACATTATTACTGTCAAATATCTATGGCTAGCAGGGACTTCCACCTTCAAGATGTCTTTAATGACATGACACTGGGTAATTGACATGATGCTTTAAGTGCTCTCCAGCTGAAGGCACTTTGGTGGAGAAATACTGTTATGAATCCTCAGGTTGATGCTCTAGCACAGTCAGATTCTCTGTGGCAGATCTCTGAAGATAGTCTCTGTCCACAGTACTCAGACAAGGAATTGGTAATAGGTAACTTCTGTGTGATATGTGCAAAATATTTGTTCAAAACTGAAGGCAGGTTTGATTTATAACATAAGAGATGGCAGGACTAGCTTTGACTCTTTTCCAGAGCAATCCCCTCTCAGCAAACTTACAGTGATCTCTGATCAGAGAAAGGAACTGATTTGTATATTGAGTTTCTAAAGGAAGGAAAAGGAGATAGATTTTTTTTAAGACAGGAAAGACATTTCAGACTTGATTGCAAATTTGTTTCTTTGTTGATCAAATGCTGTTTCATAAACACTGTTTCTGATTCATTACATTTAGTTGTTTGTTCATTAGAATTAGTTGTTATTTGTCATACAATGGTAACAATTGCAAACAAAATAATATAAGTGCAGTAGAATTGATTGGGTGCTAGATCATAGGCAGCTTCTCTCAATATATTTGCATTGTACTAATGTTCATAGCAGGCAATGAAAAAGAAAAAAATAAGAAAAGTTGAGCAAATCTGCAACAAGATTTCAACAACTCGTCTCAACTTAGTGGCTCTGAATGAGAATAGATTAAATCCCTTAAATATGGTTTGAATTAAAATTACCCATTTTGAAATAATCTGGTATCAACCATTTGTATTTAACACTTTGTCAATGCGTTAGTGACTGTATTATCTAAATCACTCTGTTAATTTAATCTTTTAAAACACTATGAACCTGAAGAAAAAAATAGATAAATCTAGGTTGTATTAAGTATAAAACAGGCTTATGTTGTACTTCCTTTTGGAATATCTAGAAACTTTTAAACTAATAAGAAATTATTAGCTTGATTTTGAATCCCTTCCTCAAGAAAGTTTAGGGAAAAGAAGGTGAAGATTTTGTTCAAGTCCTATATTACAAGCACAGCAGAAGCTTACAGTGCAGCTATGTTCTCTTTTACCTTGAATGAAACATTCTGAAAAATTTTATGGATTAAAGTAATATTAATTCCTTGTATTTAGACCATATAAAGCACAGAATTTCCTGATAAATTGTATGCATTTTTACTTTTATAATTTATGACTGAAGATTTTAAATAGGCATGTTTCATATTCCTTTGTTTAAAAGTCTTCTTGGTAGGATTTGTACTTTCATATAGAATTTAAAATTCACTATAATAAATTTTGTTAAAAAAATAATTTCTGTGAAAGTGTTTTCTGTTGAAGTTCAATCCAAATTAGAAAGTTATTTATTGCTTGAATGCCCTAAATAGCTGAGTGGAATGGAGCCGCAGATCTTCAGGGAAGCATACCATAGAGCACCAGATTTAGCAATTCCCTGGAGCAAGAAATTGGGAAAGGGAGGCAGGAGAGTGGTAACTGTTCATTAAACTAAAGAGAAAGTGCACAGCTGAAGCTAGGATTGGTGAGCTGGGAAGAGTATAGACATGAGGTACAATTGTGGACAGCTAGGGTGAGGAAGACCAAGGCAAAGCTGGAACTGAGCCCAGCAAGGGACATAAGGAATAACAGGAATGGCTTCTACAAGTGTGTTACCCACAAAAGGAAGGTCAAAAAACAATGTAAACCCCCTGATAAACAATGCTGGTAAATTGGTAACGGTGGGTGAGGAGAAGGCTGAGTTGCTTAATAATTCTTTTTGCCTCAGTCTTCTCTGGAAACCTCTCTTCTCACACCTCTTGTGTGGATGGACAGCAGGATAGGGAATGGGGAGCAAAAGGCTCCCTGTAAGAAAAGATCAGGTCTGTGATCACCTGAGGAACCTGAATGTACATAAGTTGATGGAACCTGATGAGATTCATCCCAGAGTCCTAAGGGAATTGGCTGATGTAGCTGCCACGCTCCATGATATTTGAAAAGTAATGGCAATCAAATGGAATCCCAGGCGCCTGAAAAGGGAAAACATTGTACTCAACTTGAAAAGGGTAGAAAGGAGGACCCTGGGAATTTTGAACTGTCAGCCTCTGTGCCTGGGAAGATCATGGACGGATCCTCCTAGAAACTCTGCTAAGGCTCATGGAGGATGGGGAGGTGATTCCAGACACCCAGCACAGCTGTGCTAAGGGCAAGCCCTGCCTGGCCAACCTTGTGGTCTTCTGTGATGGAATGGCTCCATCAGTGTACAAAGGAAGGGTTACAGATGTCACTTATCTGAAATTAAATAAAGCCTTTGACACAGTTCCCCACAACCTCCTTCTCCAAACTGGAGAGAGATAGACTGGATGGACTCTTCAATGGATAAGGAATTGGGTGGATGGTCACATCCAAGCATTGTGGTCAACAGCTCAGAGCACTGATGGACATCAGTGGCAAGTGGTGCCTTTCAGGGGTTTGTGCTGGGACCAGCTCTATTTAATATCTTCATTAATGGTACTGATGAAAGTGCACCCTTCACAAATTTGATGATGAAATTCCCATCTGTGAAATGTTCAAGATTAGGCTGTGTGGAGTTATGAGTAATCTGATCCAGTGGAAAGTGTTCCTGCCCATGGCAAGAGGTTGGAATCAGATGATCTTTAAGATGATCCATTTCAACCCAAACCATTCTATGATTCCATAATTCTGGGGTTTTTTTTTGTCATTTTCACTTCCCTGTTTTCAAAGTCTTACCATATCTACACTTTACTACAACTTTCAAAATATTGATAAAATTCTCTTTAAGAAAAATATGGTTTAAAACAGGAAACAAAGAGTTCTCATCTCAGTCAAGGCAACTGCATTGAAATGTAAAACATGGCTATTGCAACCATATAGACTGCTAAATGACAATATGGCAATTTTACAGGTAAGTCTGGCAGATACAAAAAAAAATTTTCAATTAGGTTGTAAAGGAAGTAGACTTCTTGTCTGACTATTGTGAAAAAAATAAATCTGTTTTTGTTTAAGCGATTTAGTGATAGGTAAGCATGGAGAGCTGTTGTTCCTTGCAAATCTGTTTTCCCTTCTGTCATATGAAGCTGTTCAATTAAGAAGATACAGACTAACAGAGTCAAAGAATGACTAAATAATGAGAATCTTAACAAACTACTCAAAAACTGGATTCACGTAGAATTTATGCAGTACTTTTCATACTATGATCATGTTTATTATTTAAATTTTGCCATATGGCAGCAGCAAAGATATTACAGAAATCCAGAGACAAGAGCACAGATGTTTCTTCCCATCATCTAAGCCCAATATAAATTATATTTGCAAAAGTCTAGCAATTACATCCATGCTAAACAACACTAAATTATGCATGACAAAAAAAAAGAGATATGTTATAAATAACAAATCATTTTTATTACAATTACAATTCAGTTAATATTTATAACACACTAAATACTTTGCAGGAGTAAGAGCTTCAGAAAAACAAAGACAGTTCCTTTATGACATCTCTTTTGCTGCACTCTCACAGGATTAGTTGGAGTCAGGTATTGAGACAACTAAACCCGGAAGAAAATGGTCTTAGTGGTCTTGCATTCTGTCACGGGCAGGGGGCACAGAATTTTAATTGCTTCTTTAAAAAATAAACTCTACCATACAAAGATTGATACACACTCATATACAATATTGGATAAGATCGGACTCTATCTATAAAACCCTGTCAAGCTTCATTTATCAAACTTTACATTTTAAAAGTCAAAATCATTTGTAACACTAATTGCATGCTCCATGGAGAAGGAGAACTACTGGCAACACACTGTCCAATTTTTTATCAAAAAGGCTTTTTCTTGTTTTACTCAAATAAAGTTTGGGTTAATATGTCCTGAAGAGCACCACTGAATGGACTTGCAGTAGAAATTCGTTATGGAGGTTTTTGTGTGTATTGATTGTCCAGAAGATCCACTATAAAACACAACTACCCAGGATGGGCCAAAATTACCTAAAAATGTACAAAAAGCAGTACCAAGATGTGACCTTATCAGAGATACACACCAGAGACACCTGACTAGATCTATTACAGGTGTTGTGTTAACCAAAGTCTCCCTGTTACAAATTACAGCACTTGCCAAAACAAAATAGGAAAACAAAGTGTGTACAAATACAGTCATCTCTACGTGACTTAGATTAAACAAGTTGATTCAAATTCTTCCTTTGACAACAGAAAATAAAATTACAGGCAATAGCCTTTTTGAATATGTCTGTCACAGAGAAGATACCTGAGTCTTCACTGTGTGTTGGGAAGGACTGAATGGAATACACTTCCTGAATTATCTAATGCATAGCCCTGATGCCATAAATTCTTAATGTATGTTTCTGAAACAAATGGGGAGTTTGCTTCATAGTGGGAGGGTGCTCTAGAAGTGGGAGAAACTAATTATTGAGGAGCTTAACATAATATCTAAGATTAATTCATAGTCTATTTACCCCCTTTATCTTTTGGTATAAATATATTTCTTCTTTAGGATTAAGTCTTTGATGTCATGACATCCATGCCTTGGTATTGGCAGGCTAAACAAAGCTCTTCTAACATTCTTCTGTTCTCTGAGAATTCTTTCCCCAATATCTTAGGATCATATTTGTGTTTTTCAAGGCTACCTCCTCCTGAGAGTGCACAGTTATTTTGTGATTAGTCACAATGTCCAGCTGTTTATTCACATCTTCCTTGGTTTGTTTTTTTTGTTTGGTTTTTTTTGCCCCTCAATTTACAAAATCCTATTTATTGGAAAAAATGTTCTGTTCTGAATTCCCAACACAGGTATCAATAAAATGTGGTGACATTCAGCACTGGAAACATGAATAGATATTTGGGTCAAGAACATGCAAAACTGGCTTTGGTAAACAAAAATTCTTGCACATAGTGCAGGGATAAATGAGGAGATAGAAAGCAAACAGATAACATGTTGAGCATTGGGATCCCAGAGAAAACAAACAGAAACTATTAAAGTTTAACACACATGTCAAATCTTCTTTTCTGCATGGGCTTTTGTATCTATCTTGAGGCTGAAAATGAGGGGCCTGGGTAACAGAGGTAAAGCCTAAATTAATTTAGCACACTTTGGCAAGTAAACTTTGGCAAGTAAACCTGCATAAAATTTGAGGTTAAAAGAATTCTTCACATTTGCCTTCAAAGAAGAAACTCTGAAGATTCTCATGGAAGATCCTTCTGTTGTGGATCATTTATCACAATATCTGACTTTTTTAGCAAAGTAAGCAGCCATGATACAAAAGGGAGATTTTTTACTAAACAAGCAAACAGACAAAAAACAAGCAAACAAAAAAAATCATCATCATAATCATCAAAGCAACAAAAAATTGGTCAATTCTTGAAATGGAGGGAGGTTATCAGTTCCATAGGTATAAGTGGCTGTTCAACATTTTTGTATGTGTAATGAAAAAGGGGGGATGGAATGGAACAGGGACTTTTGCCATCAGGTCAATTATTGAACTTTTGCCATAAGGTCAATTATTTGGTATTATAAGGGTGAGGGTTGACTGAGGTGAATGGATGCATGACCAAGGAATCTATCTAAAATAGTAAAAAAGTCTCAATGTGACTGAATATCACCTAGGCAGAGGATGGTGTGGGGGAAGGATTTCTATATGTGAAGATATAGTTGTTCTCAATTGTCCAATTAGCCCCAACACCTTGCTCCTGAGTAGTCTGATAAGAGTTTGGTGCTCATGAAAGATAAAAAAAGTGAACAAACAAGCAATTCAAATGTCAAGAAGGGATAAGCAAATAAAGTAGAGAACATAATTGCTTTGCTACCTAAATTCATGTTGGACATGCACCAGGAGTATTATCTACAGTTCTGGTCTCACTATCTCAGAAAGGATGTGGAAAATACTTAGACTTCCTTTTTGCTTTATCTAAAAGCATAAACCAATTTCCTTTTAAGCAACAGTCAAGCAGTCTCAGACTTCTTAGGCAAAATAGAGAACCTTGAGGGAATATGACAGAAATCTATAAAATCCATAGTGGATTAATCAATGATCAAAGTATGTAGATGAGACTACTAGGAGAATAGTGAATGCTAACACAGTACATTAGTATTACAATGACAAAATAAATGAAAGATCAAATGTGTTAATAATTAGTCTCCTGGGTAACAATGCCTCCATTTCCACAAAATATCTTGCATGGCTCAGCTCCATAGAAAAGTAGAACACAAAACTAAATGCCAGCATTAAAATAAAAAAGGTATTATTCTAAGTAAAATTGTCATAAACTTATCAAGGAAGAATATGGATAGTAAATAAAAAGCACATCATTTCCTGTGGCTGTTTGAGCACAAACTGAAATACAGTATTTTGGTTATTTTTCTCAAGGTGAGGAATACAGACCCTGACCTATAACAGTGACTGAGTGCTGCATTCTGAGGCATAATACAGCAAAGGTTCACTCACACACACATAAAAAGTACATTTAAGAGGTATATTGTGTGGTGCAGTGTCTCAATTTGAAAGGAAAAGGTAAGGCTTAAATACAACCACTCGCTGTACCAATAAATAAGATTTGAAAATCCACAGTGGTGCTTAATGCGAGTCTACCTCTCCACTGTCAGCCAAAATAAAACAGGCCAAGCATTATGTGTTCACAAATGGACAAATGAAGGACAAATATGATATCCCATTCTGGACAAGCCATGAGTGGTGTAGGCATCATGATTGCAGGACAAACTTACAAAAATAAGCCTCACAGTCGAACAATTAGATGTTGCTTCACAACTTTTTCAAGAGAGCACTAGGCTGACTGCTTGTACATGTTTAACAAGTGGGAAACTCGTATGTGGTAAAAAAGCAGGTCTAAAGGAAGAGTCAGACTCTGAATGACCCTCACTAGTGCTAAGAGTACCATCCTCAAAGAAGAAAACCCTTTTCTCTCTTGTAAACTTTTCTTCTCCACAAATAATGTCCTTGAACTCACTGATGAGGGATGTGCACATCCAATCTGGAACAGGTTAATCACAAACATAAGTAAACTGAATAAGTAAAGTAAAGGTTCACTTGGTGCAGTAGGTACTATCTTGGAATGAGAAGGCAGCATCTTTTTTATTCATTTGTGTACTATACCACAGAACACAATTTTAAAAGTCCACAAAAAACCCCAAAAAACCCACCAAAAACCAAAAACAATACAAACCAAACTAAACCAAACAAAAAAAAAAAAAAAAAAAAAAAAAAAAAAAAAAAAAAACCCAAAAAAAACCCAAACAAAAAAACCAAAAAAAACCCCCAAAAACAAAAGAAAACAAAACAAAACAAAACAAAAAAACCCACACACAAAAAAAGAGGCTGCATCACAGTTCTTAATAAAAGCATTCTTAGATGTGCTGGCATACTGAAGGAAAAGGCACAATTTGGTTTTTTGTGTGCTCTCTTTCAGGAGAGCTGGAAAAAGAATGCATGGCAATGTTGTTTTAAGTAGGACATAAGTAGATATTTGATGATGTGGGAACATGAGAAAAGCCAGGAGAACAAGAGCTTGTGCTGTCCCTTTGGTTATACATGGTGAGGATGAGCATACAATTGGAAAGAGGGGGAAAATATACATATAAAATATCATGGAAACACAGAGGTTATATGCTGGGGAAAGAAGAGAAAAGGAAGAGAAAAAAAAAGGTTACCTAGGGCAAAAAATACTACAAAACAAAAAAAAATAAGGAATGTTAAAAGGACAAGAAAGAAGATACTTTAGGGGAAGCATTGTGGCTAAAATGCTAGAATAAAGGTATCTCCATTAGCTCAGACAATAGAGTTTATACCTTTATTGCTGGAATGTTCTTTCATCTCTGTGGACTATTTTCTTATCTGGAATTGCAGTGTGACTATATTTGCACCTAATTTGAACAAAAAAATATGCATGTCTGTAGGAGAAAAAAAAAACAAGAATAGAAGATTCACTTAGACCAATAAAAACCTCAGGGACCTGGAAATATCTGCAATTAAAAACTATACAAACAAAAACAAAACCAGAAAAACCCCTAGTGAAAATAGAGAGAGAGACACTCAAGCCTAGAAATTGTAAAGGTAAGCTGTTTTGTATGGCATATGCTTTGACTTTTATAATATAAGAAAACACAGCAAACATCAGACATTATCCTTCTACTGCTGTACCTGCATATTTATTTTAACATATCTCTGCAAAGCTATTTTATCTTCAGCTTTCTTTTCTACAGCAGGAATATCATCAATTATTTCCTAATGGACAAAGACACATGAGCAGTCACCAGTAACTTGCAGACATATAGATGATCTGAGAATATGCATAATGCAGGCTTAAAAGATTTCAGATCCATATAAATTGCTCAGCTGCCAGTTTGGACAATACCAGTAATGTAAGGGTTAAGCAATGGATGTAAAAACTACAAGTACTCAAACACTACTGAATTATAAAAAACAAGATTTTGGGCAGCATTGACATGACACAAACACAAGCACTGTCAAACATGACAATAAATCACTTGTCACAGGGAAAGAGCAAAAACTGTTTAATGCAAGCAGATGTTTCTGTGAAGGATATGCAGCACTGATCTTCTTCAAGAAAAACAGTGAATAGGAAACTATATTAAGTTTGCTGTCACCAAGAAAGAGAATACATATCCTGCAACTCTGAATGAAAAAATGAGACTATCTATTGCACATACATTTATGGAAAGCAGCTCTCTACAAACACTGACAGGATTAGTGCTATCTTTAGAATCACAGATTTTCTATTTTTTTCCATAGGTTATGCAAGCAAGATGTAATTAAAATGTGAACATTGATTTTTGCCTTTTTCCCTTAAGTTTTAATATGTCACATTGAAACCGCAGACAATAAATAAGATGATTTAAAATGACAGGTACATCAGGAAACAAGAGAAAATTCTTTTAAATGGTTCAATATTATCCCCTTTGATGCATACAGAGTTTCTTTAGCTGTGAAAATATTTTGGCTATTTCTCTCCTCCAATCCTGTCACTTTACCTCACACTCATTTACAGTGTTGGGGAATACTGCTTCAAGAAATTATTCAAACCGGAAAACAAACCTGGTTTGTTTTCAGGCTAAATTAAAAAATACTGAGATACTGAGTAGGATTCACTTAGTTCAGCTCTGTGGTTTTGACCTTAAATGATCAGTACTTTCCATCTATCTGAGTTACCAAGATGCTGAGGAAGCCATAAGAAGAATAATCAGAGATGGATTTTGTCAGCTCTCTAATAGGGCGTTACAGAGGCAAACTCCAATCAGAGGAGCACACACTAGAGGCAAAATCTGCAATAATCCAGGTGCAAACCGAGGAAAAAGTTTTCCACACAAAAAGCAGGTAAGTGCAGGGACACATTCCTCAGAGAGTTTGTGGAACTTGCACTTATGATGCTTATCAAAATTCAGTTATATAAAGTCAGAATTAACATTCTCCAACTTGAAAATTATCCCTGCTTTGCATTTACTAGAAGGCACCCACAAATGTCCCATTTGAACGAAATCATTTTATGATACCAAACAAATATTGAAAACAGAATAGGCTGCTAAAGCACATAAAAATATTGAGGTTTTTCCCACATGTTTGTGCAGCATATAAATGTGAAGTCTTCTGGATCTTGACTTTGAAGTTAAACAGACAAACATTAATAAAATAATGAAAAGAGTTTGCTTGTATTTCTGCTTTTAAAAGAATTCTGGATTATCCACATATCTAGACCTTAATAAATAGAAAATGAATGAATCATTATACTGGATGTTCTGTATCAACATTTAATTCTTCAAATTTAGCTTAATTCACTGGTAATTCTTAGATTCTTTCTATGAGATGGCATCTTAGCAGCCTGAACAGAAATGAATTAGCTACACAGTTACCACACATCCAGGCCAAATAAAAACACCTTCCTTGGTAGATTCAGCACTCACTCCTAAATCTCAATGAACATGAAATACTCTTATTTAGAGATTGCAGTTTCAGACTTTCATTTAGTTGCACAAAGAAGTCAGACAAAAATATAAAGCTTTCCTGTACTTGGCTGTGTGTTTTCAGTGAACAAAGAGAACATCCCAGCCTCTGGGGATATTGATCTTTTCAGAAGCACTAGATCCATATTTTAAAAGACAATATAAGAGTTTTCTGTGCTGGGTATTTATGCAGAGTTGTGAAAATCAGAAAAAATTAAATGTAGTAGAAGAGTAAACTATCTGTTGATACATGCATGGTGAACTGCACAGACTTATTCTGTGTAGAAGGAAAAAGATTCAGTAAGGCAAAATTATCACATTCTCTTAAAAAATTAGAGACACGATATCTTCTCAGTTAAAAAAGCATAAATTCAGAATAACCCTATTCAGTGGTTTACTCCACTCTGCCAGATGATATAACCTCGTGTAAACTTGCTGCAAGAACATAATCTGTCCCTTTGTCAAAATCAGGTGTTCATAAATCCAAACTTCATAATTATTTTTCTAATTCTAGCAGAAATTTAAGACAGAACGCATATACTGAATTTAACGTCAAGGCATATATTTCCAAGAAAGCAGGAGGTATGTGATGTAAGTTATAAGTAATAATAACTTAAGAAGCTTAGCTTCAAGGTTATTTTATATAGTTATTGATAAAGCACAACTTCATTAAGAAATCCCAGTTGTTTACATCTACTGATTGTATGGAAAGAACCCAAAACCAAAAGAAACCAAAAGTGATAAAAAGTGGGATTCAACATTCACAAACCTGACTAAATTTGCAGTGCTGTCACTCTGGGCATTAACCTCATTTAGTATATTGTGTGACTGACCATTCTAGCTACAGGAAAAACAAACATAATAAAACTCCAGACTGTGTGTTTCACATGATGATATGATGGAAATCTGCAGTACTGTGTTACTTCTGGAGTTGAAATAGTAGAATTCTAGGACACACTTCAAGTTTAAATTATTTTCTAGGGTTGGCTAGCACAAAACACCAAGCAATTCTAGAGGACTACTCAAAGGTAATCTCCTATCAGAGTAGGAAATGGATACATTTATAACAACAAATATTTTGTGCAGAGATCACACTGTAAAAGTTCATCCTGTCTTTGGAGAAGTCATAATTTTCTGTAATTTTCACCTTTTAGCTATGTGGATTCCCTCCAAAACCAGGGGAAGCACCCAAAAGAGAATTACCTTTTTAGTTACAACCACTGTACGTCGAATCAGTCACCTTTCAGTGAATTACAATGAGTGTACCAGATATTGAATCAAAGTTATCACCTCCTAAATCATACCAGGCTTAAGTCCATGTAAGAAACACTGCATGGTTGAGTAGTTATTTCCCTCAGTAAATTAAAATCCCAATTTCCTACAGCAGCTAACATTTACAAAAGCAATTATATTCGGGACTGGCCTAGTATAACTCTTTAGGAAAAAACTCAGTATGGTAGTCTTTTAGGTAGTTATTCTAATTTTTTTTATGGGGAAGACACAAGCACTGATGACAGAAGACACTGGAGACATAAAGCACTTGGTGTTTCACGTCTCCAATATAATACTAACTATAACATGGTCACCATGCCTTACAGAGCAAATCCTAAGTAACAGTTACTGCACTCATACATGGAATGTCCTTTTGCTTTATGTGGTTTACCCTAAAATAAAAAGATTAGCATGAATTAGCTGATTCTTTAAAAAAAATAGATTTTATATTCGAAATATTAATTTGATATAATTAAGCTGCTCAACGACACAGATGTAATCTTTTACTATCAGATTGCCTACAACAGTCTTTGTAACATCTTTATTGTGTTTTCACAGACAGACAATTTAAAATATATAATTTGATTTCTAATTGTAGAATTTTTGATATTTACACTTTATATTAATACTATGTATTATTGAGAGTGTTCTTCTTTGCTTTGAAATTTTACATTTATTATGTTTTTACTTTACATTGTGACTTACCACATAAAATTAAACTTGCTCACTCTAATGTGTTTTACAAAAAACCCTTGTTTCAAAATTAAATTATATTTTTCCAAATCAGAACAATAAAAAAATGTTAAAAATGTACTATAATTTGAGGAAAAAAAACAACCTCTTTTTCCTATGTTACTATTCAAGAAAAGTCAGTTGGAAGTAGTCTTCTCAATACCTTGATAATCAGTGCTTTTTGATTAAATAGCATACAGTCATTATACTTTATCTACTCAAAATAAATTTTTTTTCTACAATATTTCAGTTAAATGTTAAAAGATGTTCCCCTCAGAAACTAGTTAGCATATTGTTCCAGTCTCCCAAAATGTCAAAAACAAGACTGGTCATCAATTACTTCCTGCAGCACTATTAAAATACTGTATTTTCAACGAAAAGAATGTGAACATTCTAGAATGATAATTCAAGAGACAGAGAATTGATGCGATAAAAAAATATGTAATTTCTTTTTTCTTTAATAAAAATTTCAGCCATAGGAGTAAATGAAAAAAACAGCAGGAAATAATGATATTTTTCTTTTGGATGGAGATGTGGGGGAAGAGATAAATTTCAGGTAGAACATGCCATTATTTTGAATGGGATTTACAATAAACTGAATTATGAAGTTGCTGGGAAATATTCAGTCAACTCTGTCTCCTCTAACATTGATGTGGTGTCTGTGACAGTGAGAAATGAAGAAGACTTTATGTAAATAACTTTGTCATCTACCATCCAATTTTTCATACAGATAGTTTTGAAAGTAAAAGCATGGAACTTTATAACTGCTCAAACCACAGTGATGATGAAATTCCATGTTTTCCCAGATTGCTACCATTACAATTTGAGAATATTTTCTTAAGTTGTAAATTTAACATCCTGTGTTGAACTAGCAGCATATATTTCTGTTTAAATCCCATATAAGTGTGATAGAAAATATATTCAATTTTACAGGTTAAAAAAGTCACTGATGCTTGTGTCACATGTTTTCAATGACCAAGCTGCAGTCTGTAAAAGTAGACTATATTATCTCTGTTGAGATGTTAAAATATTTCAAACCTTTCCTAGAAATTTTTCTGGTGTGAAGAATATAGATCATGGGAGAAAATATTAAGAAAATATTCTAGTTAACCCTAAAAAGTAGTGTTTATATACCACATAATCACAGAATCATAGAGTTATTTAATTTGGAGAAGACTTTCAAGATCCTCAAGTCCAAAAATTAATCCAGCACTGCAAGATCCATCACTAAACCATGTCCCTGAGTACCATACCTTCATAATTTTATAATGCTTCCATGGGCAACCTCTTCCAGTGCTTGGTAACCCATTCAGTGAAGGATTTGCCCTAATGTCCAATCTAAACTTCCTCTGGTGCAGCTTGAGGCTGTTTCCTCTTGTTCTGTTGCTGGTTGCGCAGGAGAAGAGCCTGATCCTCACCCCACTGCAGCCACCTCTCTGGGATGGGAGGGAGAAAGAAGGTCCCACCTGACCCCCCTTTCCTCCAGTCTGAGCACCTCCAGCTCCCTCAGCTGCTCCTCAATGGACTTGTGCTCCACTCCCTTCCCCAGCTCCATTCCCTCCTCTACACACGCTGCAGCCCCTCAAGGACTTTCTGCTGCCCAGGGGCCCACAAGTGCACCCAGCACTGCAGCTGTGGCCGCAGCGCTGCCCAGCACAGGGCCACGCTCACTGCCCTGCTCCTGCTGCCCCACTGCTGCTGACACAGGCCACCATGCCCTGGGCCTTCTTGGCCACCTGGCCACACGCTGCCTCATCTTCAGCTCCTCTTGACCAGCTCCCCTAGGTCCTTTTCCACCAGGCAGCTTTCCAGCCTCCAAAAATACACTTAACTATATAACTACAGAATAGTACATAATTTATTTCTATATATTATTTTCAAATTCTGTATATTAGAACATACAATTAATATATAGATCTATGCTATATAATTATATATATTTATTAAAATATCTCGACATGAAATAGTAGTAATTCAAGTAAATCCATAATGTAAGCCATGAAAACACATTACAATAGATTAATATATAATCTTTATTAGATTAATATATAATCTGAAAATAGATTAGATTAGATGTTTCATATGTTTAATATCAGAATATAAACATTGGTCCTTAGAAACTATTGCTAAATTCCACAACACCGGCTTATTTATATTTATTAGGAGGTGAAATGCCCTTTGATTTTTTAAAATCTTTCTTGAAGAAATGTTAACTCTGAAAGCTCTACAGTAGTAGTAGACTAGTACTCTGAGGGAGCTCAGGGATTTTCAAAGGACAGATTTATTGAAGCGAATACATATCCAAGGAAAACAGACCATATGATTCATTATGATCCAATTTGTTTGACAAATAATCCTGTTACTTTGCCAATTGGCCCCTAACAAATGAGATTCTCAGTTATCCATTACCCAAAATTATTGGTGAGCATGTTAAGTTAAAAGTTTATGATTAGCACATTTTTTAAAGCACCTTATTTTTTGTTGTTTTGCTCATGACTACTGCAGATAATATAATGTCTCTTTTCTAATGGAACAAACTTATATCAATGATCATTACCTCTGTAAACTTTTAGTTACGCACCTGAATATTTTACTCTATATAGAGGTGCTACTTTTGCTGACTGAAATTCACTTTATTGTAACCTTCAAGTTCATTTTTTAAGGTTTCCTTACATATTTGTGCTAGTTAAACTGTGGTGCTTTTGAAAAATTCAGAAAAGAAATCTAAAAAACCTTAACTAACCAACCAACCAACCAACCAACCAATCAATCAAACAACTGAAAAAACCTAAAAAATATTTCCTTCACATACAACAGGACTTAACTGAAAATTAGTATTTATCAAATATTGATTAGCAATTTTACAGCATGTACCACATTCCACATGCAAAATTGAAAATCTTATTCTCCTAAAACTGGGACTCATCATCTGAGAAACTGCACCTTACATCTCAAATAATAAATTTGTATACATGTGTATTTTTGCCTCTAAAGAAGTAATTAAACATTAACATAAATTATTCCTGAGGTATACAAGTATATTGAAAAATTAAAGTTGTATTAACCTAAAAAAATTATGTCCATATTACTCTCAAGCATCTAAGGAAAGCATGAAAAATTCTCATTTATTAAGAATGGAGAGAAATGTTTCAAAGAACTACTTACTGCTATTGCATTATTTGCTTTTTATTAACCCATATTAGGGGGAAAAAATGTTAAATTTTTGGGAGGTATTCCAAAACAAATTTTTTATAAAGATTAATTTCTCAGTACAGTCCTTTCCATATTTTCCCAAAGTTTCTTGCATGGTGACTACACCTCTTTAATCTAGATAAGTAATTTTACTTACAAGTTGTTGGGGTTTTTTATTAAAATGCTGCATGGATGGCTTGTATCTCTCACTGGTTCTCAAAGCCAAATGCAAAACCAAATAGAACAGGCACAAAAATTTGTATTAATATATTTATTTTTCTCTCACAATTCCACAAAGAAAATTTGTATTTCAAGATTACTTCTTTTTAGAAGCTTATAATGCAAACTTCTGAGGCACTGAACAGGTAATCCCATTTCAAGATGAAAAGAAATGCTGACCTATCAGAACTTCAGGAGCATCAAATGTTTAAATTTACACTCAGCTTGCATCAAAAAATCCACAGCATAAGGACAGACACTGCTTTGCAAAATATGTGAGAGCACGTAAAGAGATAAAGTAAACCAAAGGTTAAAATGTTAACAGAATCCTATTTTAAGTGATACACTAAGCAAATCTGAATAAATCCAATAAAAGAGATGCAGCGCAAAGCATGAAATTGGGCTTGAACACAGAAGGATCAGGGCCTTTGTACTTCGCATCATTAAGAACTCCAGCAAACCTTGTTAGGGCTCTGTATACTTTTGGATAATTTAGAAGAATGTTTCTGTTCATAATTCAGAATCTCTGAGACTCTCCTGATTAATAATTAATTACAACGGCTACTGAATTTCAGTATTTTTATTTTGTCATGCCAGTACAATAAAACTGTCTTATGTACCCAAGAACTGTGTTTCAATTTTCATCTTTTCATGCAAATTCTGCTGGATTTTAAGGACATAGCCAACAAAACCCATCTATAATTACTTTGGTTTGACAAGTTTGACCACTGAAATGGAAAGATTTTAAGCTGATTTTCTGCCTTCAGTCAAGCAGTCTGAAAAATTTCAGATATACATTTGCTCAGAATGAGGTTAGCAACTAGGGTAGAGAGGGCAGAAGAGGGAAAGACAGGCCAGAAAAATATGGTGGTGGAAAACACTAAGAAGAAATACAATAAGAAATGGCAACAGAAGGGTCAGCTAGCAAGACTGGCAGGAGATGTGGGATGGCAAGGAAAAAAGAAAAAAAAATACAAGATTGGAGAAAGATATTGAGACTGGAAGAGTTACTAGTTAAGTTCTGCCTTGTGAGGACCCATATGGATAAAGGATAAAGAAGGAGAGCAACTTAAGTGCATTCACAGTTTGCAAAGACAGCCTTTATTTTTTAAAGTAAACACAGTTTCTGATCATTCACAAGCAGAAGTGTTCAGCATTTATTCTGCTGTAAACTGCACACAGACTGGAGTCAGGACCTCTGTGAAGGATTTTCATTGAAAATTAACTCTTCTGCAGTTAATTGAAAATTAACTGCACAGCTCTCAGTCAGACTTATAATTTGGATGGTGGCACCCTGTGCTTTAATAAATTTGTCATTCTGTGGAGAAGCAGACTCTGCACAGATGGGGTTTTTTTCAGTAGTAAGTGTCCAGTGTTTATGACTGGCCACATCATACACAGAAGTTCGCTGACAAAAGATTTGGATGAGGTGAAACTTTATCCCTTTTTCTTCTTCAACGGCCATTAAGTCACCATCATTCTCTGAACCCTCAAATCTTTGCACAGCAGGATAAACACAGCCTAAGAATGCTGGCATTTGCTCTCTTCATTCATGACATATCTCTCCTGGAACTGGAAAATGGCTTCCTATTCCTGTAGTGTTCCGATATTTTCCTATAATATTCCTACAGATATTTTCCCATAGTTTTCCTACAGGATTCTGCAGTCTGCCTCCCCACAAACCAGGAAATGTTTCCTTAACAAAGATGAGATTGGGACATAAGATTCGTGTTTTAATTGATCTGAAAAAGGCAATATGGCAAAAAAACTCAACCATACTGCAAAAAGCAAATATGTTATCAGTCAAGTGACAATATTGTACAGTCTAGCAATGCCACTGAGCTGCAGCTACCAAAAAAAGTTTGAAAAATACACATTGCTCTTTCATGCTGGTTTTACTCTTCTAGCATACTGACAGTGTATTTTTTAATCAGTTAACTTGATCTCAAACTAAGCAGGCTCTCCAGGCAGAATAAGTTCACATGCAACGCCACCTAACTGTGAAAGCCATCTGAAATGCACTATGATCTGTACACACTCTGACTTCAAGCTTTCAACACCCATCACTCCCCTACAAACAGCCAAACCACAAGCTTATATCTGTTCCAGACAAGCACCTCACCTTAGCCACCAGTTTAGTCACAATCAGACCTCAGCAGAGATAGTCAGGCTTCCTGTTTTCCAAATATGTATATGTAGTGTGGCATTTCAAGTCCAAGTCTTCATAGCAATGCTTGGCCTCAGCCTGTGCAGCATTGTTTTGCTCTGCCATTCTGCAAAACTCTGGGCATTCAGCCCCACAACAAGCCCAGCTGGCCACTATTTGGTAGCAGTTACGCATGGAAGAAAACAGCACTGTTAACTTGAGTACAGGCTTTTGTTAGTTCAATTATTGACTGAACAGGCTGGTACAAATTTTAATAAAGACTGAAGTGATTAAAGTGTAAGAAAATTGGTATTTGCAATGACAAGATCAAATGGTTTAATATGGGTCGCAATAATAAATTAACAAAATTAGTAGCTAACCTTATCAAAGTGCAGTTTCTCATCTAAGAATTTTGGCATTTTTCCACACTGACCTCAAATTAATGTTTAAAGGAGTGAATTTGCATAATACATTACACAGCACATACACAGAGTTACTAACAGCTTGTTGAAACAGTCATGTTTTCTCACTTAGGCAGAAGTAGAACAGCAGCAGCTTGCATACTAAACTCCCTGTTTGGTACTCTGTTCTTGCAGCTGCATGTAGGGAACTGATTTAGCTTCCTTTGAAAGGCAGAGATAGGGGTGACCTGTTGATTAATTCTGTTCATTTCAAGGTATATTTGTTTCAGTAAATGTGTATAAGCAATGATATTTGTGCAGTTGATCTATTAAATGATAACATTACTGTAACATTCATCTCATTTTATGTCATTACTGAGATGCAATAGACTATTGTGCTAGTTCTGGCTGGAATAGAGTTAATTTTCCTCACAATTGATAGCATGGAATTGTGCTGGAAAAACCGTTGACTAAGCAGGGATGTTTTAGTTATTGTTGCACAGGGCTTGCACTGAGCCAAGGCCTTTCCTGTTTCTCACCCCACCCCAAGAGTGAGCAGGTTGGGGTTGCACAAGGATTAAGGAGGGAACACTAAAGCATTTCTACAGCATTTAGACAGGAAAGGTGACCCAAATAGACTACATGCATACCCTTATACCATATGGCATGAATATTTAAAGCTGAGGAAGAAGGAAGAGGAAGATACAGAGAGTGGTGACAGCTGCCTTCTCAAGTCACAGTTAGGTGTGATGGAGCGCAGATTTCCTTGGGATGGCTGAACACCTGCCTGCCCAAGGGGTGAAAGTATTCCTTCTTTTGCTTGGCTTGCATGTGTGGGTTTTGCTTTACCTGTTAAACTCTCTGCATCTCAATTCATGACATTTGCTTTTTTCCCCCTAATTTTCTCCCTCATCCCTCTAGTGGCAGGTGTGAGTGAGCAGCTGCATGGTTCTTAGTTGGCACTGGGATTAAAAAAAACCCAAATGTATTCTGCAATACAAAACACAGAAATCTTCTTCATTGGTTCAAAACTTGCAACATGCTATTTTTATACCTTCCTGACACAATGTTCAGTGTTGTGAACAGGGCCATGCTGGAGACAGAGAGTTCCTGTAAGGGCGGCACCCATGGCTCCTCGTTTGCCCATCACATAGGGACTTGATGCTTCAGAGCCATGCTAAGAATTAAAGAAATGAAAGAGGAAAGCACTTTAGATTACAAGATTCTGCACAGTGTTAATGCAGTGCTAAAAGGAATATAAAGTAAGAAAGAGCTTAAACATATGATCATACACCATCTTTTTCACAGGAATCCCTCATTTATTCACAGCACAGAATGGATGGTACTTATTTAAAAAGCAGCTGTTTAAATCTTTTTTCTCTTCATTGTTTTCATGTAGTTATAACATTATTCAAGTCATGCTCTGAAGACAGAATTACTTATTTCCCCTTGGACCCCTTTAGAGCAATCAGCACTAAATACCTAAATTTCAGAGTGAATGGATGAATTTATTTTCATGGGGCCTTTATACAGTGAATGACTGGTTAACTTGGTTTATCAGACAAGCCAATACCTCAACTCTGTAGGAGTGATGGGGGGTATCATGGTCGGGACGGGGGGAGATGAGAGGTCTCTGAAGCCAGGTCATGGAACTTGTGGTTTATTACAAAGGGCATGGGTGTAGGGCCCTGGGGCCCTGCTGGGAGCTGCCAGCTGCAGCTCGGAGCAGGCCCGAGAGAAGAGAGGGGTAGAGAGGATGAGAGGGTAAGAGAGTAAGGGCATAAGAGAGTAAAAGGGGTAAGAGCTAAGAGAAAAGTGTAAGAGTATAGAAAGTAAGAGCTAAGAGGTAAGAGCATAGAAAAGTAAGTAAGTAAGCAAAGTTCCTGTTACAATACAATAAATCATCTTCTGTGTTGAATATTCTGATTCTCACTAACCAATCTAGTACAATATACAAATCCTATAGCATTTCCATACAACCTATAAGAATCACTACATTACCATACTATGCTACATTTTAAACCCTAAAAATTACTCTTTGGACCCCTTCTGCGAAGCTGGCAGGGTCTGCTCAGACCCTTGGACCTGCCTGCTTGCAGAGGCTCTTGTTTCATCAAAAGGGGATTACCTTCAGCGGCCACATGATTGTTTTCCCGTTGTTCAGTAACTAAGGGATCTCAAAACTTGCTTTCATTTCAATCTCACTTATAGTTTCCATATTCTCAAAATCTTTTGCCAGGCAATCATATTTATAAGGCTTTCCTGTTTCATCGTACCCAACAACTCCACTGGTGTTTTGGTAGCCCAACTTGGTGCTGCAGTCCCCCTATCACCCACACACACACTCTAGCCCATGGCCACCAATTCCTGCCTTCTGGCTACTTCTCCTTCTGGTTCAAGTGTTCACACAAGGATCGCTGCTTATCACATGCAGGTAGCTGTGAAGAATCTGAGTGCAGCAGACCTACAGCCTTTCACAGCAAAGATCTGAAAGCAAACTACCATAACCCACAGAAATTATGCTTTCTTCTGGCAGAAAACCTACATAACCAGAACACAATGTCTAGAACCATTGTTCTAGGATGGGCTTCTTGTGGGTATGATAAAGCAAATTTCTCACAGCTGCAACATTAAGTGAAGTTACTTTGTGGCTAGAAACACTTAAAATTGACTTTCTAATAACCAGCATGCTGTGAAGTAATCCATGAAGCAGTTTTTAATGAATATCAAAATAGCAAAAGAAGTGGCCATTTGCAGGCAGGCCTGACAGATCCTGACACTCTGTCATCCTGGCTAAGATTTAAATTTTGAGAGTTATCTTATTCAAGACTGGAAAAAAACTAACCAGGAAATCTGAGTTTGTAGTTAGAATTTATTATTCATTTGTGAGAAAGCAGCTGCACACTCTTTCATACCACTAAACCACAACTAGATCCCTCACTATTCACTGAGAAGAGGTCAGATTTATCTTTAGGAACTTGGATGTGTCTTATCCTATTACTGCTTTAATTTGCGTCTAGGGAGTGCAAAGTGCTGAAATATTCCAGTCAACATTTCCCTCTTTGGATTTTTCCATAAAGTATCGTACAGGGCCACAAGACAGATCCAACTTAAACCATGCTACAGGTCCCATTAGCACACCCCTGTGTAACTAAAGGCTAAAGAGCTTTTAAATTACTGCTTCTTTTCCTGAAAGGAGAAATTTGTAAAAGCCTTGATATGATGAGTGTTGAATTCTCCTGCATTAAAAGCAGCTCCTTAAAAGCCTCCATTGAACTTTTTATATGGAAAATTTTCATTTAAAAAACTACAGACAAATAGTCACTGTAACATAAGTGCCCACTGTACTGGGTGGTTAATGAGTGTTCACGTATCATTTGACCTTTGAAATTGAGGAGGGACATGGCTTCATTGTGATGAGATTATTTTGAATTTTTCAAGGTTCTTGCTGCTCCTCCTCACTTGGCACTGCTGACAAATATAATAGCTATGCTTTCACTTCCATCATCTATATCAAAATGGAACTAATACATCACCCAGGACATTCCCTGGCAGAATCCTACTCAGTAAATCCTTTCATTTAGACTACGAAATATTAATAATTTTTGCAAGATTTCAGCCAATCAGGAAATCCCATCTTTCAAATGAAGGACTGTCAACCATTTGACCATGCTTACTAGAGGCATTACTTATGTTCTACAGCTCATTATACAATACAACATCCATCATTATAGCAGTCATAAAGAAGTTTCTGATGTTAGGCATCAGGGAAGCTACATCTGACTGATGCACAGAGACAACAGGAGGCAGAAGTGCTTGTAGTGTGCTCTCTTGAGCCAGGCTGTTTTTCCAAGGTGAATTCAATACTGTGGAGTAGCATTCCAAAATGTTACAAACTGGTGACTAATCTGCCAGTCTGTCTGGAAAAGTGGGCAGTACTGATCTGCAGCAAAACTGCTGAACAGCTTGTGGCTTCTCCATATTCATCTACCTTAAATTCACAGTCTCCTAAAAGCACAGCTTCCAGAATGCTCAGTAATTCATACTGATGCTTACTGTAGCAGCAATTCCCAAAGCTAATTCTCTTGGCAAAGGGGAAGCTGCAGTTCCTGGGTGCACTCAGGATCATCTGGGAAGATGGAATGTGTGTCCATCCACTTCTCCCTGTTATCTACACTGCTTCTTCCCCAAATTGGTATAACAACAATCAACCTGTAGATATCCAATAAGTATATTTCCACAGAGATAGATTTTCTTAGGGATTTATCACTACAGAGGAGAACAATGGCACTAAGTTTCTGGGTTTTGTTTTCAATTATATCAAAAAATACTGAAAAATCTGTTCAACTAAAGGAAGGAGACTACAGAGATACGCAAGTTAAGCTAAACCTGTCAAAAGAAGTTAAAACACAGATTTCCCCACTCACTCCATTCTTATAATGAAAAAGAAGAAAAACAGGAGGGAGAAGAGAGAGGAGAGAATGCAAGGACAGGTATGAAGTTTATTAGCTTTGACGGTTTGCAGAGTTAATGACTTCAGAGGAGAATGTATAGTGTGCCTGTCTGAAACTGATGCTAGAACAAATGGAAGTCGGACAAAAAAGATAATATTCTCTCTGAGTCTGTTACTATTAGTAAAAAGTTTAAAGTTCTATTAATAGGAAATTACAAGAAAAGCATAAGGGTGTAAAGTAGGTATGACTCCAAAAATCAGTATTTTGCTTTAAGGCATCTAGTAAGTTTTAATCCATAAACAAAAGCACAAATAAATTATTTAGGGTTTTGGTTTGGAGTTTTTTCCACTAGGGAGAAGGATATTTTTTTATTCTGGAATTCTGAGGAAGTTGGAAAATGAAACCACATATCAAGAAGTGAGAATTTACAATGGAGCTTTCATCCAGAGAAAGGTACCATCAATCTAGAAACCAGAACATGGCTCAACAGAATACTAATAGAGGTTCAAAAAAGAAGCATTACAAGGGGAAATGAGTTGGGAAAACATCTCGTTTGAGCAAGAGTTAAGACTCTGTAATAGTTAGGGCTCAAATAAATCTTTACTGAAAAAAAATGTGGTAAGTCAAAAATAGACTAAACATGTAACAGTGTGAAAATGGCAGGTTGTCTCATCAAGTGTTTTTTACAGAAAAATGATCAGTATTCTGGGCAAGGAAAATGATCCACATTTCTTATCTTTGGAATGCAGTGGAATTTGATGCAACAGCATGTAGGAAGTTAATATTTCAAGGGAAAAAGGTGGGAATTTGTACAAGAATAAAGGGATGCAGGTTTGCCTGTAGGGGGGTTTAAAAAACCAAAAATCATCCCTTGAAGATGTGTTTTAGTGGACTCCTCAGAAATGTAAGAAGTCAACTGGGGGTCAATACTTTTACTGATGATCTCAGCATAATATGCTGTTGTGTGCTTCTGAAGCAAAGCTCAGAGATACTCTTGTAAAAACAGTGGATCAAATAGAATCCAAAACCTAAGATAAATTTCAAGAGTCTTTTGTTTCTGTAAAACTGCCCACAGAATTCCAAACTCTCTTGAAGTTATTGTTGACTCATCAAGAATTTGCATAGGTCTAAGCACTTGTGGGGATGGGGAAGAAGTTACAATATTGTTAGAAATACTAAGAAAATACAAAGAACACACTTGATAAATTAAAAAAAAAAAGTAAAGTTCTAATCCAGAAAATGTATGATATATGCATTACTTTTAAAAACAAAGATTAGCCACATGACTTTTATTCAGATTTTAGTGCAAGCTCAAAATTAGTCCTTGAGGGACAAGAAATGAGCATGCCAGAAACATGAATCAATTTACATTTCTTCACATCCACCATTGGAGATATGTGTATACCTCAGGCTAGAATGGCAGAACGATCAGCAATGTGACTCTGCAACTCTGATCTGGGTAAGTATTCAGAGTCACGTAAAATTAGGAGCATTGCTGTTTGCTTTCCTCCCTGTCACTGCAAATCTACTTTTTCAGGGTTTAAACACACTCCTAATTACTTCTGTGCATGAAGAAGCAGACAAAAAGGCCTTTTCTTGGCTCTAAACAAGGTGTAAAGAAAGGAAGCTATGATTTTTCAGTCTTCACTTGTATGATTTCCTTTGCAAATATTGTCTTCTGCAATTCAACTAGAAATTATGTGTACATATACACAAACATATTCCCAGGGTGAAAAGGTCCAGAGTAGATCTCTAGCTCTTGATGTGATCATGCCTTAAAACACTAGGCTGCATGAAGGAATCATCTAGCACCCCATTGCAGAGCTGTTATTATGGTCTGTGTGTGAAGTTAAATCATAGAAACAGTTCAAATTCTGCAGCTCATAGGTCTGAGAAACAGTTTAACCATATTATGGTTAAAACTATGTATTGCCTAACTAATGCATAAGCATTCCTTAGGCTACAGGAATATTTTAGCAAATATGAAATCAAATTTAGAAAAAATAACCATTTACTATAGTTGTATAACCATTTACTATAGCCCAACACACAATGTTACATGGCATTCATTAACATAAGTGCTTATAATTCTGCTGCTTCTTCTCTCATCTTGAAGATTCATTGTGAATTATTGTGGTTTAAACTAAAATTCTTCAAATTACCTAAGAATAAAAATACAAGGAAACACATATTGGTAACTCCAGAAGTGAATAATTCCCTAGGAAAACAAGTTATTTGAAAATGCCTGTTGAGCCTTAATGGCTTTTACATGAAGCATCATGGTTTCTGTTACCTTTCACCAAGTCACCCTTCAACCTAGAAGAAGTTCTTTCAGACTACTTGAAACAGGAAATTTAGGGAACTTGTAGGGCCCCTGACAGAGCAGCAGTCCATAGAGAGTGAATGGCTCCAAAAGTGAGGTTGGTACTCTCTGTTTTGGTTTTTCGATGATTATTATTGTTACTGTCATTGTTATTATTATTATTACTATTATTACTGCTGGTAAGCCAATTAGAGTGAAAAGTTCTTGCAGTTCACTGGAAATCAAAGGAAAATATCTTATGTCTATTTTGTTGTGTGGAAACACAAAGAGCAGTAACTACCAAAAAACCTGAAAGCATTACTGCCATACTTGCCACCTTTGGTTGCATATAACTGACTCCTTGCTTCAGTTATAGTTCCAATGATGTTGATTTGAATGCATTACACTAAAATCACACAAAGATCAAGAGAGACACCACTGTCACGTGCTACAATATTCAGTTACCCAACATAAAAATGCAAAAAAGTATGTAAGACATATGAGAATAATTAGGTATTCAATAAATAAGATGAAATTTTAAAGATATTTTACAATTGCAGGTAGGCCATGCTACAAGAATATATTTTGTGGACAGATGAGAAATGCCTCCAAGCATAAAGAGTCACTCTTCAATGGAATAAATCAGTCTTTGACGCTGTCTTACTTTTTGAAAAACTACCAGCAAATCCAAAGTATTCTTCACTGCTAATACTAAATTTATATCAACAAGAGTTGCATAGTGCTTTTCTGCTGTGGTCTCTGTTACAGAGGAGCTGCTTCATTGCTCTACATCTTTTGTCTGTTTGAATTTCTTTATTTTTTTTTCTTCATTACTTCTTCTCCTCAGAGCTCAGATATTCTTTAAATGGGATTTCAATTTTCCTTTAATTCATACAGAAAAATTTGTGCTGTGTAGACAATTATTTTCAAACTAATGACAGTAGTTTTAGTCCTGTGAGCCTCTGTTCACACAATTTCATTTCTTGATCTGTCATGCTATCAATATTTTCCTAAGCCCCTCTGAAAACAGCCATGTATATATTTTTTAGCATGTCAGCTGTATTTAAAACAAAAATCCATTAACACTAATACAAAATTACCAAGCAGACCATATTTTATAACCTGTACTCTAACAATGCAGCCATTTCTGCCATTACTGTTTGCATGTATAACATCACAGTTCAATCAACTCTGAAAGCTGGAAAGGATAAACAAGAAATGACTGCACGGTCATGTCCTAAGTAATAAAACACTGCCATAAACAGGCAGTCAGAAACATGCTCAAACAAGGTAAGGAAAGTATCTACCACTTAGCTTGCATCCACAGTACTATATAGTATGCATTTTAACTACTACAAAAAAGAAAAATTCTTCCAGAATTTCTGAGCATACCTGAAGGGTCATCTGTAAGAGAACACTAGGTAAAATGTCAAGCATGAAGAAAGGAGTTATTCTTCTCCTTCTCACTTTGTTCTCTGCCACAGCAAACATCCTGTATTTGATCCACAATTTGTAAAGCTCCTTTGACATCTTGGTTGTGAATACTAGCTGTGAACATCACAGCTGCACTCAAGACACAAATTAACACCCTCAAGATCAGGCAGCTGTGGGGACAACTCATACAGTGTCATTACTTACCTGCAGAGTAGACTTTAAAAAATATTTATTTTGCAGGTAATGTATGTAAGCAAGTCATTTTAATTTCTTTTCCAATCTAACATTTCTAATGTTACTTGCTATGTTACACTTGAGCCTAAAACTGCCTCATTCAGTAAAGGATTTTTCAGTCACTCTGTCCATGCTTTGAACAAGGTCCCCAGGCTGAACAGCTGCAGAACTTAATCTGGCTTCTCAGTAATGAATTCATTCACTTCATTCATACACAAGTCATGCATAAGTACCACAACTTTAAAGTAAGACCAAAACCAATCTTTTTAAATCAAGTGAATGTACAGTAGACTTGAAGTGAAGAAGCTGGCACAGAGTTCACAAAGGATTTGCTGTGTTAGTGAATAAGCTGCGCACATTGCTGCTGGAAAAAATTTCTTTCAATGTTGCCATCTAATTCTCTTTCTCACTTACAAAATTTTATCCGTCACTGCTGTCCCTAGGAAGAGGAATGAGCAGCTGATATCCAGCAGCACCCTTTAAGATGGGTCCTTTGAGGAGGCCTGTAGTGCAGCTGTAGGTGTAAGGACATCTTTCTTCATGCTCGCCCACTAACCTGGATGTTAAGGTGGCAAATGTGGCAAATTAGCCCCTTTGTGGGAGATTCCCAAAAAGTTGCCAAGACATCCTGGCAACCTCTGTCCAACACAGTGCATTTGTGCTGAGCAAGCTGCCTGGTTGGTAACCTGGGTCAGGTGCAAAACAGCCAGTAAGACAAGGAGAATCTCTGCAACCAGCATGCTGGACTGCCGTCAAGCATAGAGTTTTCCTATTTTTTTATTGGTAGGGCAGAGAAATTTGAAGGAACACTGTTAGAAGTAAGTGGGAAAGTGATGTCACTATGGACAGTGCAAAGCTGACATTACACATTTTATATTTGGCCTTTCTGCTGGAGGCAATTTTACTATTTCATGTGCCACAAGGTGCTCTGTAATGGTCATAACAATCAAGAGTCTGTTTATAAGGGCTGTGGTATAAATAGTCCTTCAATGCCATTCTGCCCTTCACCAGATATACAGCTGAATATATCTGTTTGAAATTAATCTTTCCTCTTTTTATTTCTGTCTGTGGTTTAGAACGAAAAAACTTAAATTGAAAAATAAATTACATGAGTTCTAGATCATTCCTTTGTACCTCTCATAGAGCCATAGTATGGGGCACTTCACTGTTTTGCCATGTATTTATATTGGGCTACACATAAATATCCTTAAAGGAACACTTAAAAGACTTATGAAGAAAGTTCAGATGTCTGAATGCCTTTGTCACTGTAGATGCTAATGCACCAGGCATGAGCAGTGTTTTACTTTAAATGTCATTTTTTTAAAGTGTTGTAACTTCTTGACCTGCAGAATTTCATTCTGCAAATTGGAGTTTGTGCTTTGTAGGAGAGTCTCTTGTCCAGTTTTTATTTCACAGCCAAAGCTATCTACTTGAAAATACTCTGAATTGAGGTCACCAACAAGGCATTTGAAAAATGATGCTTGTTTAGTCCATTCCACATGTGCAAGTGTTGCTTTGCTGCATGTTCCAAAATCCTCTAATACATTTCTCAGCAATAAATTTTTTTTCATCTCAAGTGTAGTGCCTCACATATTTAAACAACTGTTTGAATAAATAATGGAATGGGAAGTCATTGTTATTCTGATGGGATACAGTAGTGTCTGTGTGGATTTTGTTTGTCAGAAGTGCCACTGTTGCCAGGAGACTCTGAGGGAAGATGTCAAAAGACGACAAACTGAAAGGACAGACTATCTGGACTATCCTGAAACCTGCCTCTTGCATGCTAACAAATTTGGGCAGTGTTCCTTTCCTCACTGACTTCAGCAACAACAAAATTGGGTTGCTAGTTTCACTTAGGGAGAAGTTGGAAAGGATCCCATGAGGCATTGTTAAATTTCTGACACCAAAGAAACAGCTAAGTTATCTCTGCTTCCAATAGCTTTTCTACACATTCTTTGGATGTAGCTAAATCACCCTCTCAAGAAGGTTATAAATGTTGCTTGCCTTCTGAACAGACTCTGCTGTATGGTGTTTTCCTAAAGCAAGATCTCTAGAAAGCGTAGCTGTAAGACCTTCTAAAACTGGGCAGATATTAATCAGACTTGGTTGTTACAACAGGATACAGTTTAGGTCCTGATGCTGTGCCCTCACTTTAATGTGCAGGCACATCAGTCTCTCAAAGAAACAATGTCATTAAAAAAGAAATTACCCAAATTCAGATGAAAAATAGGATAGAAATTAAACTGGCAGCAGTGTAACTTTAAACTACAACTTTCATAAAGATAGATGTGAAAGCACCTTGGACTTTAGGAGGACCCCTGGATTTCATTATCAAAGTGACACCCACAGCTCAGAGGCAGCCACCTGTTTTTGTCTAGTGTTTTGATGCTGGTGAATCACAGTATAAATCAGTACTCCAGATGGCCTCCCTTGCAGCTGCACTCAGCAGGGCCACAGAGAGGATGTGCCCAGCTGTGATGTCACATCCACTGATTTATATTCTACTGTTTTTACTGTGGATGATCTTTCATTTTCTCTTTACCTACAACTCATTTCCTCCATGAGAAAAGATCTCTGTCTTCATGTGCTGCTCCCTCACACACTCACACAAAGAACCCTCTTTCAAGCCTCTCAAATGAATTCCCCCTGCCCAGATCTTTACTGCAGACCTAGATCCACCCCAGCTCCACGCACTGTCCCACAGCCTGGTCTTTTCAGGCTCTGCAGCCACCACATATCCTTCCTGTGCTGGCACAGCGACATTTCACACTTTCTAGGTATGAAGCATCCACACTGCCCCTTCCCCTCCCAGAAAAGCTCTATTTGCCGGTGCTGCTGCACTCTCCCTGCTCTCTGCTGAGGGCAGCTCTCAGCACTCTCCCTGCTCTCAGCAAAGACAGCCCAGAGCTGCCTTTGCAGTAGGCTGGTTCTTGGCAGGTTGGCCGCCCCTGCAGCCACCAGCTGCCCCAGAGGTGACTCACAGCTCACTCCTGTGTGCCAGCATTGTAGGGCGGCCACTGGGATAACTTTTGTGCACCTCTGCTCCAGGCTGAAGGCTGAGGGAGTGTGTGGTGAGCACCCTGTGCCAGCCTCGGGTTTCCCAGGCAATCGAGTGCTCTTCTTCTGCAGCTCATTTGTGAGCACTGAGGGATGGACGTCATGCAGTGTTGTCAGTGTATCAAAATAATTTTCAGAAATAGACAACAGATGTTACTAGATGATGCCCTCAAGATTACAGTGTTTGCTTGATTGGGAGGGCACCTTTCTCCATCATAGGAAAGTCTGGGGTTTTTTCCAACAAGAATCCATGTGTTTCTCCTTCTGTGGAGGAAATACAGTCTGAGTACAGGATCCTTATCATATATTGACTAAAAATATTTAAGGGCATATGAAGTACGGAAAAAACCCTAGAAAAGATGCTTTTACTCTCTATTTCCTATTGCTGGTAGAATAAAACTAATCTACTTATTTGAATGAAAGAGGGAGAAAGAATCAGTTGTCTAAGGTGGCAATAATTGCCCTCTATTTAAATATAGCACTAGCATTCAAGAGGGTGGTTCATTAATATATGTCTCTCATTCATCATAAAGAATAAACAATCATGGCTTCAAAACAGACTGTCATCATAAAGCTTCATCTAAATCTATTGAAAACAGTAGAAAGATTCATTCTACTTACTGAGTTTTGTGTCAGACTTTGTAATAAAAAATAACACTTTTTAGACTTCCTACTATGAGCTTTTCAAGCCTTCTTATACAGTTTATTCAATACAAAACAATTACATTCACAATGTGACAAAATATCACAAGGGACTTCATTTCTACTGCTGTCTCAATAAATTTGGTTTCTTCATGCAGAATTCCAGGGTTCCAGGCTGCTTAGAATTTGCAATTCCTTTTGGTAAAAGACTTAAATATTAATGTATGACATGACAAAAATTACATAAGATATTTTGGAGAACTGCCATATTGGCTGAAAACTATCTGAAGCTAAAATTAATGTGAAATTTATCTTATAAAATGTCAGTGTAGCTTCCTATAAAAGTTGGAGCAGAACTATGCACTGGGCTTCTGGAGTTTAAGATTCTGTCTTCTACAGGCTCTGCCATTATGATTGCTAGACAGTTACTAGCCCCTTGTAAATGTGAACATTTTCAGGAACTGTGATTGCACATGGCAAAATTTATTAGTATCAGAGGCCAAATTACAAAGATAACAGACGAAAGAGCAGCTTTGAAATTCAGAGTCTCAGATTGCTCTGATGTCACAAGAATAAATAAATCATAGCCCAGCCACCACCCTAAAGGAGTTTTAGTGCCTCATTTCTTGCAGCCCCATCTATATTTAGAAATTAAATACAGAAAGAAAACATTTTGTCAGTATAGAACTTAGGGTATGTCTGCCTCATGGAAAGCAGCATGTCCTGGGCAAATGTGGCACAAACTAACTTCAGAAACAACTTGTGCAGTCCCTTCAGATCAAGACTGTACGAAAGCCCATGAACATTCTGCTGTGCTCTGTTGGCATTCCATCAGGCACTGAGCTGGCAGCTGGAACCCTGTGCTCTGTACTACTGTCCTTCAGACAGTACAAAAGGCATTCACTGCCTTAAAGCATCTACAGCTGAAGATGTAAAACCTGATTTTTATGCTAACATCATTCTGCCAATACTTTCAAAGCCAAAGGGTGTTATTACCATGCTCAACTTTTAGTACATTTATTGTACAGTCAATTAATTACAATGACTCATTGCTAAAACACTGTACAGGGTGAGATGGACACAATTAACAGGAAACATATTTTATGCGGCTTCATATGTTCATTATTTTATTTAACCCTAGACATTTACAGAGTGATGTCAGTATGATAATCTGAATGTGGTGTACAGAACAGTCAATTACAGTTTCTTACATGCTTAAAAATGCCCAAGACTGTGCACTATGAGAAGAATAAAGAAAGAATAAATGGGAAACAGTTCAGAATAAAAAGAAAACAGAACTTTATTTAAATCCATGTCTTGAAAGAAAAGCTTCAAATCTTATGTTACATTATATTATATAGAAAAATGGAACATATGAAAAAAATTTAGATAAATTTGCTGGCTGAAGTGCAAGTTAGTGTCAGATAACCTGCTTTAACGTTTATTTTTCATATCCTCAAGGATATATCTATTAAAAATACCTGATTTCTGGAAACAACAATTAAGCAGAAAATGAGAAACCTAAAGTTTTTTGTTGTTTATGGTCTGTTGCAGATCTTTGCAGACTTAAAATCAAGATAAAGAAAAAATTTTTCATTCCATAAATGCATGCCTTCATGTATTGTGCTAGAAGTTAACCTGAGAAAAATTAAGAAGCAATTGCAAGAGGGCATACTGTCATACTGGAAGGAGAGAAATTATTTCATCAGCATGAAACAAGGCATAAGCTGCCTGGATGAGGACAGGAGAAGAGTGCT
Source organism: Molothrus ater (assembly GCF_012460135.2). Classification (NCBI taxonomy): domain Eukaryota; kingdom Metazoa; phylum Chordata; class Aves; order Passeriformes; family Icteridae; genus Molothrus; species Molothrus ater. Next base: position 3,580,120 of record NW_023416471.2, on the reverse strand, counting down.
AAGCTTCCACAGATGCTGACTTTATAGCACTTTTCCACTACTACTCAGAGGGTTATTTAAATATTCTTTGCAGTTCACCCATGGTTCTCACCAGTCTCTCATGATTTCCTCAGTTTTTTTCCTTTCCTTTCTGATCTTTGCTGCTTTCAAAGCTGACAGTCTCTTTTCTCCCCTGCATTCTACTTTCCCTTTTCAAACACTAACAGATTCCAGACACCACCTGCACATTTTCCTGTGGCTCCTGCTCAAGGCCTGGGTGACACTGTCCCAAAACTGAGCTTGCTGCCACCATATCCCTTCTCCATGCAATTGCCTTCTTTACTTTTTTCATCCCTGCTGCATTTGGCCTGTACCCTTCTCTCTGAGTTCTTGGACTGCATCTCTAACACAATTCCTAATTGTTGTTTCTGAAGAGTTGAGATATTCATCATCTTTCATCTTCCTCTTCATTGCCATTCCTGGGTCACTGTGTCACATACACTGACATACAGCTGACCATAGTTTTTCTCATACAGGGAATTATTTAGGCACTGGGCATCTCAATCTCTTTCCTTACCTTGTCACCTCTGGATTGGTAGCTTCTCCCCTTCTTAGACCAGCAGCCTCAAAGTCGCTTTCCTCCATTTGTTCTCATATCAAACATACCCAAACATTAACCTGTTTTCTGGAGCTCTTCAGTTTCCTGGATTTTTGTCTTTTCTGATAGTCTGTTGAGTTCATCTATGGTGACACCAGCCTTCAAGTCAATAATCAGTCCATCCCCTGGTCTGCATATTACCTCTTATTTTAAAATAATGATGAGTCTTAGATCTAAATCTGCCCTAAAAAAGCTATTATTGAATTGTAGTCTTCATAATGTGCTATTTTAACCTTTTTCTGCAGTTCTCCATTTTAATAGTCCTTCAGTCATTAGGATTTTTGACTTCTTGTTATACAACATCCATGACTTTTCTGTTCTCAGACCATCCTTCCCTATTTTAGCTCTTAGGATGATCACTGGGTCTCCCAGCGCTTCATGTTTCTCTATCCACAACTCATGTTCATCTCAGCCATTGGAAGACCCATTGGAAGAGCCACTAACTCACAGACCCCTCTTGTTCTCTGCTCTGGCACTTGCTGTGGAAATCCTTTAATCAATGTAGATTCCCCTATATCAGCTTCATTTTCTCCTGTTTCTCCTTATCTCTTCTCTTTCTGGATGATGGGCAATCTTCCTGAACAAGGTGGTAACACATATAATTAGTAAAAATTATTATTTCTGAAAATTATCATAGGAGGTGGAGATAGGTCAACATAAAAAAGCATTCTTACAATCACTATCTGTCAGTAATATTATGTATCTTTTCAGGACACATCTGATAATTTTTTTAAGCCTTCTATATTTCAAAAAAACCCTGGATTTGTTTTCCTGTGTGGGATAGGAAAACAAAGATTACAGAAGATTAATACGCTTGTTGGATTTGGGTAAAGGCTTACTAATAGTTGTTGGGTGACTTATTATTTCCAGTAGCATTTAAATCTTGAAATAAATATATTGTGAGACTTAATTATCCCTACAGACAAAATGGGTAATTTTTCTTACATTAAAAATGGAGCTAACATAGCACTGGTTTTATTCATATACTTCATATCTTGGCCGAAAAACTTATCCCTTCAAAATCACTAGTATTAAATTCTGATCAGAGTTTTATTAAGAAAGAATTATGGGTCAACAACAACCCTTTTTATATGTGTGTGCAGCGCATATTAAAAAAAACAACACTCAAAGTCTAAACAGGTTTGCAAAACTTATGTTTACAAAGCTTTACTTCCAGAAGATAGAATGAATTGCATAGTTCATTTTAACCACAGAGTGTGAGACAACAAAGGAAGATTGGATTATGCTTTGCAATATCTGGCATCAAAATAGGTTGACCATAGGTTGAGGATTTAACAAACAGAATACTGTCCTGGGATTTTTATTGGAAAGTATCTAAAGGAACTTAGTTAAAGGAAGACCTCTGCTCTCTCAATTCTCTGTTATCATAGGCTGCTTAATCTTTCAGAAAGCTTTTCTAGAATAACCAATAGGTCAGGACAAGGTTCGTGGTTGTAATTGTCTATGAAAGATCAAAGAAAATAAAGGCACTGCATTTTGCCTACTTCTGTTTCCCAATTACTGGTACATAGGAATAGTGGCTGAATTCACTGTCAAGCTTGCACAGTGAGAAAGCAACCAATGACTTGAGGGAGAACTTAATAATTTTCTCCTAATAGGAGCAAAATAAATAATTCAGATTGAAAACATGAAAATGCTGAATGGTCTGACAAGCCTGCATAATGTCTGTGACTAGGTAGAAAACCCAAGTTCAGCATTAAAAACAGTCTTTTCTGCTGAAGATAAATATAAAGGATGTTAGTTCTGCCCTCTTCTTAAGTACCATTTTGTGAATCAGCTCTATTTTTCAGAGGAGATAGATGTTCCTCTGCACCTAAAACAGTAGGTCTTTTTTAGACATAAGGGAGTCATTGGTTCCAGTGACTGTCTGGAGCAGAGTAATTGCTCACAGGAACAGATGCTCCAAGACCCAGTTAGGTGATTATCTTCAACTGTCTTGTTCTGACACTGATAGCAGAGGCACTCAGTTTCTCCATATGTGCCTTGTGATATCTGTCCTTGTGGCTTCAAATGAACACAGTCTGTTTCTGAGATCTAATCAGGGATCAGCTTTGCTGACAAAATTACTCTTGGTTCCCAATCAAGAGGGAACACTTGATGTGCAGCTCTGTGTCTGCTTTGGGTCCCGTTGCTCCCTGAGTATTCTGTGACTGGAGGTAAGGCTCTGGCTTCATCACTCTTTTGAATTTATTTAACCTGTGCTAAAGCTTCCTAGAGCTTGCCAAGGCAAGCAGAGTAAAAGCCCAATTAAAAGCTGTACACGCATTAAAGGTTTTTGGCATATAATATCTTTTGACAGACAGAATCTCTGCAATTACTTTGCAAACAGGAAGAATACTGAATCTTATTGAGTATCTTCTTTGAAAATGATAATTATAACTGTGTCACCTGCTGGGTAACTTGCAGCCATCAAGTTTATTAATTTCCATTACTTTTCCTGAAAGCTGGGTTCCTCTCTCATCTCAGAGAGGCACATAATTTTGTATTTAATTACAAATTTAATATGCGTCTTGAAGTTATTCCTGAAGACCTTTCACAAAAATATGTATTTTTGTATACATAGTATTTTCAATTGGTCTCAAAACACTGATAAACTCTACAATACTGAAACTCACAGACAATAAATATGAACCTTTTTTTTTTTTTGCAGAGGACAGTTATATAAAAAGAAGTTTAGTGATTTGACAAAAATCCCAAATTCAATTCTCAGTCTCATTTTTTACTCTTTAACCATTCTTCTCTGTTCTGATCACTGTCACTTCATGGGCTATGCACTTTGATGATATTTTGATTTTCATCCTTCTGAAACAGTGTATTACTAGCAGAAAAGAAGATACCTAACTACATTGTTTAATACTGTTCAGTTCCTAGGAAGTCAAACTCTTAAAAATTTATATGTTTAAGAACAAAATAGAACATAGAGGAAGAAAGACATTTTGAAAAATCTCCTGAGACAACTGAAAGGTCATCACCATCATCATCATCCTCATCAATTATCATCATCATTTTGGAGAGATAAGCCACTCTTTTGGTTCCTCATAATCTTCTGCAAGAAATAACCTCTTTACAGAATGCACTGTTTCTCTTAATTCTTCACTAACTCTGAAAAATTTTCTAAAACAGGATAAAGCATTACCCCAGAAAAGACTCTGTGCACCTTATCTGATCTTTGTAAAGGGCCCTGACTTTGAGATGCTGTCCTCTCAGGGCTACAAACATTCAGACTTTTTGGCAGAAGAGTATCTTCTCTTCTCAGTTGAGTATGGAGAACATGAATTTCCACATTCATAAGAGATTTAAGGTTGACAAGGTATCCATTAAGTTGCAGTAACAGGTTTATACAGCACTAGGCCATTATATTTGTTCATCTTATCAGCTTTTCTTCCCTCAATAATTGGAACAAACGACCCAAACTCTATAGATGTTGGTACTGTTTCATTTATTTAGCAATAGAAAGGACCATGCTTCCATGTAATTTACATGCAATTAAGCTTTTTTACACAAGAAAAGTCAGTTTCTGGTCCAACTTGTGATTAATAGTGTATCTGAAAAGAAGAGGAAACTTTATATGCACTTTCCAGATATGCAGTGCCATCTTTAAAATGCAGATGTCCTTTGGGGTAATTAGTTTGTACCCTGAAGCAAGAAGCTTGATTATCATTACATAATTAAGTTAACTATGGCTACAAATATAATTAATGACCTAAATATTTTCCAGTATTTGGAAAAAAAAAAAGTAGCAGCAACATTGTAAGCCAGTGATCTCCTCAGGCTGATTACGCTGTACATAGCATAGAATCAGGATACAAGAATCATTTAGGTTGGAAAAGACCTTTAAGGTTAAATCCCAATCATTAACCTTCTAAGCCCACTACAAAACTGCATCCCAATGTGCCACATCTATGGATCCTTTGAACAACTCAAGGAATGGTGATACTGTCTCTTTCTGGGCAGCCTGGTTGACTGTTTGATAACCCTTTCCATCTTCAAAACAAGCCCAGTGAATTGTATTTTCTTAATATAACGTGGGAAACGACAAAACTTTTCTTGGTCGCCTGTGTTACATCCAGTTCCTTGGCAGCTGGGGCAAGAAAATTATTATCATTATAATAATTACTTAGGTGGAGCTTAATTTTAAAACACCAGTTCATAAAATCCCTATTAGAGGAACCAGAAGTCATTTAATAGCAGTAACTTCAGACACGTAAATACTGTGCTGCTTCTGTGGTCACTTATTGGTCAAAAAAGTTTGCCAAAACTATTATAAATTATCTAACCCTGGATATTGATCAGCTGCAGGAATCTTATCTAAAAATACTGAGCTGATATAAATTTACTAGTGATAACTCCTTTTGATGCAATATCTTCATAGAAGGAAATAAAATCAAATAGCCAAACTTTGAAAGCATTTATAAAAGTAGGATCAAGTTAGAATTGTTCTATAATCACATGAGAAATTGTTTAATCTTTCAGGTAATAGCAGAATAGTGACTGTATTTGCAGCTGCTTGGTTCTGATTTTCTAACTTGATCTTACTTTTCAAAGGAAGCTAAAAAACCCTAAGAGTAGGCAAGCTGCCTGTTTTAGTTTAGCAAGGCTTCTTCTCATCAAAGTTTCCTTTAATTCATCAGTCTTAAAACTGCAAAGAAACATAATTGATATTGCTTAAAATATTCCATTAAAAAAATTCTTCCCTTGCCTTCAGGGAGTGAAGCGGAGTATCTGCCCCTTTGTAAAGAAATTCTTTGTTAATCTTTGATTTTAAATTATTGGAAAAAGTCCTCTGAGTCATCATCTTTAAGAGATCATTCTTCCTGAAATATCATAATACACCTGAAGTACACTCCACAAAGCAAGTGGAAGGTTAAATTACCTTATTATTGATGACAGTTTACTTCAATGAGCAATTGTATAACATGGAATTTAATACTTTTTTTATTATTTTTACAGAAATACCTCAATTAAATACCTTCAGATCTAGCAGAAATAATGTTGGATTTTAGTCTGCGTAGAGATTTCCAGTATTTCATAGTTTGTGATTTGCTACCCTGAAGTAATTTTTTAAAAAATAAAGATCAGAGTTCCATGGTTATGGTTAAGTGCTTATCCTGGGCAAATTAAATTAAACCTCTGGCATAAGATGAAAAGCTTGCTTCACCTAATTGAGCATCTAATGAATGTGGTTGAATTTAAGCTACTCACAAAAATTTTGTTTTTCAAAACTTAATGATTAGCATCCATTCAGATGGAGAAAGAAACACATTGCATTTATGTACACATAAGATTTGAAAGAATAATTCTGATTAGACTCTGATCTCTTCATAAGGTTTTGCTTCAAATTGAACTGTCCTGTATTGATAACTGCAGTTACTCCCACAATACACTGGCTCACTGGCTTTTGATTCATACAATTGCTTTTTCTTATTTCGGTGGGCTTTTCTGTGCTTTAGTGTGTACATTCACTAGGAGGCTGTGCTCTTTATAAGCTTTTACTCTGATCAAGCTAGGATGTTCATTTTTTCCCCCTAGAATATGCACCTGGAAACTAGATATAGATTTTTTTACCATTAAAATGTCAAGCAACCGGGGGAAAAGGGTAGAAAAAATTTTGGACTCTTTTGATATAACTGAAAGCTTTATACCTTTGACCTTGCTCCATTTGATGGTATTCCTCTATGAATTCTTCATCTTACTGCATTGCAAAAGCCTGAGATGGGCCCTTTTTTCTTCTTTACTCATTATTACACATGAATAAAGTTCTGGACCCACCTTGTCTTTTGGGTTAGGATAAAGGAAGAAATTCTTGTAAAGGAAAAAGTCAAATATATTTATACTAGAAATCTCATTTTTGTGGAAACCCACAGGCTTTTAGACAAAGGGTTTTGAATGAAGAAATTGTGTCCAAAGAAAGTTCACAGCCTTTTTTTCACACCACACAGCTTGGTCACAGTTCCATTACTAAGAGCTCATGTGGTTATCTACACTTGTTTCCTTCAATTCCACACTTAAAAAGTCCCCCAAAAACCCTCTTGTACAGCAAGAGCCTGATTTGACCATGTCTTTTTGAAGTTTGAGCCAGCTTTTTCGCTTCAAAACATTTTGTTCTGCCTTCCCCTTCTTTTTAAATCACTACATTTTGTGATACTGCCTGCATTGAGACCCTAATCCCTTTTTGCATCTCCCTACTGCTTTTATTTGTTCAGGCTTTTCTTACTATTTCCATTGTCTAGAACTGGGAGCTTTCATTTAATGCCTTTATATCATTTATCCATTTATCCTACGCCTACACTGAATTTGAAGATGTAATTGATGTACACGAAGGCATGTCCCTACAAGCCTTTAAAACTACCTGATTCTATTTCCCTTCAGTGCAAACCTGTCAGTAATTTGAGTGACTTGCTCAAGATGTGAGTCTCTTCACCCTGAAATCTGAGCCTACTTCTCCCCTACACTGCTCCAAAATTGCCTGGTTTAGTGCTAGCACAGATATATATGCTAAAGTGTGCCAGTCATCTTAATTCTGGCAGCATAGATCCATTTATAGTGCATTTCAAACTCAGAGCAATATGTGTTTTATTTCATTGGAATAACACATATTCTGTTCCTCACCCTGAGAATAATTTGTCTGTGTCCTGCTTCCACGTGATTCCAGACTATGGTTTCTTTGGCTAAGATTCCCTCCATTTCCTATACACACCCCTGAAAGTGCATTATGCCATTTGCTGACAAAATAAGGTTTGTTCTATTCTCAGACGAAATCATATAATACACACTGCTCACTGATGTCCCATGTTTCTGAGTTTCAAAGCATTTGGTAGCTGAAGACATGGGTGTGAACTTAACCACTTCATGACTGCTGGTCTCCGCTGTGATGAGCTCTGCAGACAGCAAGTTGTGCTCCTCTTTCTCCCAGTTATTGGTATGGGAACTAGGGCATGGGAGTATTTTCACACAGAAATGTGAAACAACAAATATAAAAAAAATTATATTTGCTTCACTGTAAAGGTTGATTTCCCAATGCAATTTGAAATCTGTGAGACTAAGATTATGGGCTTTTTTTATTTCTACTAAACAAGTTATGCAGTATTGCACTTGGACTTTTTCCATTATATAACTCATATTCCCAGGGACTCCAGCTCCTCCCAAGTATCTTGCATCCTTTCTGATATTTTAAATGATAATATTTACAGCAAATGACATATTATGGACTAGGAAGAATTTTCAGAGATGGAAATAGGCTTCCAATGAAGTAGGTGGAACCACTTACACATTGAATGTTTTTGTACTCATTGATTTTAAGAATACTTGTGAGCCTGTAAAGATGGAAAAACCAACAACAAGACCTTTCCATTTTCTCTAGGGGAGTAAATAGAGAAGAGTAAGAATGCCAGTCTCCAAGACCCCTGCTAACAATAATAGTTTGAGATATTTGTTCTATTTTGGGAAATGCTTCCTTCCCATATAGACTGAAAGCCCTATATATTAGAGAGCTCCTCTGCATTGAATATGCCTCATTTCTGTTGCTTGCCTCACACACAAATGGTCTGCAGTTTTAAGCAGTGGTTTTCTCACTGCTGAAAAGAGGATTTGTGCTAATACTCCCTTTGGAGTCATCTGTAAATAACTGAAATTGTTCTTCACAGTGTTGTTCCTGACCACTGCTGCTTCCTCAAGGAACTTCTTCAGCTTTTATTTTGTGGCACGGCTTCCATTTATTGTTCACAGTCCAGAGCAGCATTCTCAGATCACTGTGCTGAGCAGATAGATTAGGTACACTTCTTACCAGGCATATTACACTGAGGGATATTTGCTGAAGCAAAAGTATTACCTATGGCAACAGCTGTGATCCCTGTTACTCCTAGGCTTTCTTCTCTTGGGGTGATCTTTGTCCTTTGTACACTTTGTTTTATAGAATTAGCTGTATGATACCCAGGCCTGTTTTGGTTGTTATTATTAAGTACCACTTCTGGCAGCACACTCTTTTGTACATCAGTGTGTAGCTTAGAATCATTTAATAACTATTTCCTTTCATTTTTTAATGGAGAATTTGACTGTGGTGTTATTGGGTATTCACAATTTTGTGCATTTTATACAAGCCCTTCCAAACACTTGCAAAATGATGTCATTAAGTTTCTTGCAAAATTTATACACAAGCTGAGCTTTGTCTTGGCTCCAGCATCTTCCTGAGCAGTTGTTAGAGCTCTGTCTTTCTAAATTAGGTTCATTTGAATGAGATAGTTCAGATTTATTTATTTATTCAAATAATTCTTTTTGCTCTTGAGTGATGCCTACATTTTATATACTTCATTCTGGTCTAGACTATTTCTGATGAGAGCCAAATTTCTTTGACAAAATCAGACAAGGATTTTTGGGTTTTTCTTTCACTTCCTTTCCCTTCCCCCAGTGTTTTGTTCACCTAATCAGTGTTGGGTCCTCTTTCTAGGTTATTTTTCATCTCCTAATTCTTTAATTAAGCCACTGGCTTTTTGCAGTTTCATTATTTTTAAATACAACACACCCAAAGTCTTTACTATTACATGAAATTTAAAAATACTCTTTGAAGTTTTTCTGTGGCTTCAGCTATCTTCCTGTTGGATTTAAGTGCTGTGTATCACAGTTAGCCATTCAGTAGTAATATGATTAATAATCAAAATATCTTTTGATTCTTTTCTTGCAGACACAAAATGAAATACTGCAGATACCAGTAATACTTTTCCATCCTCCCTACCTCCATGCATTTTATGGCTACTGAGCTCTTTGGCCTTTTGTTCTGGCTCCATTTCATGGCCCTGTGGGATTCAGCAGCTGCCCAGTGTTTCTAGCACTTAACCCTCTGTGGCCTAATCTTTATGTCTGAAACCAGGACGACAATTTCTGCACTCAAACCCTGTTGTGGATGCAGCCAATCCTGTGGCTGCTGTATGAACTCTTTACCTTTGAAGTGGTAGTGAAGAGGAAGCTACCATCTTCAGGCAGGGATACCAGCTGGTGCCACGCCTGTCTCAGTGCTGTGCACTAAAAGGTTCAGAAATTTCCCAGGATTCTTCCCTGCAGCATAGAAGGATCTCACCCACATCAGCTTGTTCATAAGGAGAAAATGTGTCCAATGTAATTCTCTGCAGCACGGTCTCTTGTACATTGGTTTTGGATTAAAAAAAAAAATTACCAGCTTTTAAAAAACAACCACATTAAACAACCATTATTAAACCAAAATAAATACAAATTGCCTGCTTCTTTACTGAATGGAAGCTGGTAGGTAGGAAAACAATTACATGTTATCTAGATTGTTAAACCAGCATAAAGATATATTCTTCCTCAGGAAATATTTTTGACTCTATTTCTGTATTTCAAATACTTGTGGAAATAAGAAAGAAGATATTTTTCTTCCCTAGAGTGACTCATTTTGTTAACAAAGATCCAGGGAATATTATCTCTGGATGAGAATATGAGAAGCTATGAGAAAAGTTTATCTGTAAATTCCAAATTATAACTTAATTGTCAAGTTGAAATAAGTGAAATTTGATTGAGTATACCACACTATCTTTTTTAATCATACTTATGTTGGGGCTTAGAGAGCCACTGACTCACTCTGCTAGAGCAAATTCTTTACACACAATAGAAGAAATCAGGTTCACATGTCTTTATCAGGCAATAGACCTAATCTTATAAAATGTCCATTAGAAGTACCTACATTTTTGGTTCAGCAAATTTCTCTGTAAAAATCTATTCTTTTTGTTTGAGCATATTATTTAATGTAAAATATTCATTGTCTGCTTTAAAAATAAATTTTTTACCTTCTTGCTCAATATATTGGTAAAATTTCAGAAAGATAGGATTCTGATTTTAAAATCAGTTTCTACAAACTGGAGCAGAACACAAACTGATTTTCTTTCAAACCTCAGAAGAAATAGCTCTTCACAAAAAATGATCACTCTTTACATAAGTCAAGATGCAACCAGCCTCCTCCACATTCCTCCTACAAAATGTTCAGTTTAGATTTTGCCAATTACTTGCACTCTAATTTGAAGAATTCCATCTATGCACAGAAGAATCCCCCAGTTTTCAAGGCTCTATTTTCAGCACAAACTGCACAACTACCAGCCAAAGCTGGGAAGTTTCTGGTATGGTCTTGCTTATTAGTACATTTCTATGTGCTTATACATATGTGCACAGAAAGGGATACTTTTTTGTGTTTAGTGTTTTACATAAAGCCATTCATTATTCCATGAATTTCAGACCGGGGCTCACAGTCCTTTATTAAATGATTGACAAATAATTGAATGATATTGAACAGAAGCATTAATCTAAAGACCAGTCTTTTTCCTTTCCCATACAACTTCCATTTACAAGGTCTTCCCTTCTTCAAATAATCTCCATGAGTTCATTTTTTAATGTATAACCACTCTTGAACTTGTTCTTCTCTTCCTAATGGGAAAATTAAAGTTAATTTTTGTGCTTATGTTGCACATTTATCAAATGGTGATACTTTCAAAACCTGAACAGCACTGTCTTCCCAGAAGTACACGGAAGTCAGTTTTATTTATAAGCATGCAGACTTCTGTCCTGTTTCCTGTGAATAGAAAAACCCCAAACAACTCGATCAATACAACATTTCTCCCTCCTAGCTGCAGGAATAATGTTCTCATGTGCTGCATTAAAGTAGGTTAAAACATATCACTTAGGTTGGAAGGTCTAAGCTTCTGGCAAAAAAGGAATAGAAAACCGTCAACAAAGGATTATTTTCCTGCAGAAGGCAAACAGAAAGAACAGATGTAAAGGTCTGTGATCTGTTTATTTGCTATGGGAGTAACCAGGTAGCACAATACCTGTGCCATGCAGTTACTTGAAATGTGTCTGAACTTCACCTCAAGGCCTTTTGGGAATACATGATGAAATCGCCCTTTGTTAGTGCCCTAGTTCAAGATCTACATTTTTCCAAGGGAATTTTTCTCCATAAAGCACAGATGAGAAGGATAGAGTCATTCAGAATATAGTTGCAGCTTATGAATTTAACTTTCAATGACTTTCAACAAATCTTTAGTAGAAGATTTACCAAACACAAAATTCATATTTAGTAGGCTGGAGCTGTAAAGTAAAATGAAGGGATAAATGTGAAAGTACTCATATCAAACAGTATCAATTCCGTGTTACAAAATCAACTACACAGGGGCTGCAGATTCTCATCTACAGATGAATATAGATTGCTGACCATATGTAGAGTTATAACATAGCTGCAAAGACAGTGACTAACAAATACCACAAATTCAGAGTACTGCATCAATTCTGAAAGGATTCTTTCCCCCCTGACATGCCATATCCAATCTCTCCAAGCCTACCAGGATGACTTCAGTCACTCATAGCATTTCTGCCATGGATTTGTTTCACTAGATGAGGTAAAGAGGGAATCTGCTTCTCTCTCCTGTGCCAGCTTTGTTTTGGGTCCCAAGGCATTGCAGAGTTCATGTGTCAGCAGGCGGATGGAAGAGATTAAATTGTGTTCACTCAAATTTACCCAAAAAATTAATTCAGATGTTCTGAGCACTGGACTTTTGATGTCCCAGTCCCTAGTCTTGACAACTTTGTGGCAAGTAGGCAATTTCTTTAACTATAATGAACTATATTTTGTGAATTTCCTCTCATTTGAAGAATAGAGGAGTGGCTTTTTTTTTCTCTTCCCTCTTTTGCTTTACTAGTGAAGATTTTTAGCAATTATTAATGTGTTATATTCAGTTTAGTTAAATCCCTTGATATGCTGCTCAAGCAGCATAGCAGTCTTGTGGCTTAACATACCACAAAGAAGCTTTTCTCATCATTTGGGGACAGAAAAATAAATATCAGTGTATAAACATCTATAATAGATGAAATTAAACAGCCTGAAAGTACACAAAGTTAGCGAGCACTGGGAATTAATATGTGAACTTAAAAAAAAATCAACTGCCTGAAAAGGAGATGGCAAGGAGCTCTGGTGAAAGAAGAGTTCTGGAGTTCTGGAGAAAGGCAATTAGGAAATTGTTCAAGTATTGGATTTAGAACCGATGGTATTTAAACATTTTCATCCACCTTGGCAAACAGAGAAGGAGTATGCTGATGCAATGTGCCAGTGCCATGTATTCTATGTTTTATCAGGTCATGGCTACATTCCAGCTAAAATATATAAAAGGCCATATGGATGTCTTTTCATTGCATGCTAATCTGCTACTGCCAAAACAGCTTGGCTTCTGGCCCACTCTACACCACTGCTCTTCCCAAGCATGCAGAAAGAGAGCAGGACACAAACCTGATGACTGTTTTGGGAAGTCTGGGTGCATATTCTGGGAAAGCTGCAGAGTCTTCCCTGTTATTAGCTCTTCCAAGGGGCTCTTGCTGTCCTCATCTTGATATGACCAGGTGTCTGTATCATGTGAATAGGAGCATGCATGTATTCAGGACACATGGGTTTAAAGAACATAAGATTCCTGATATATGACCTATAGATGGGCTAGGGAAGGATGTTCACACCGAGGCAAAGAGAAAGGAAGGAATCCTGTGTTAGTTTAAACTGCCTCTGTTGCCAAGAGTTAAATAAGTTAAGCTACCTAGTAAGACTTAAGGGGATATTTGAGGACCCAAGAAAAACCCACTGCTATTTTTTCAGATGATAGCTTTCAAGTCTCCAAGTTTAAAATTAATAGTCAGATACAGGAAGGGGGGAAAAGAAACAGTCATTCCTACTTTCAGGCATTAAAAATAACCACTTTTTTTTTTTTTTCCCCTGCATGTTTAGGCATTTCATTTTCTTTACACCAAAGATTCAGAAGTATCTGGAGGAGTATCTCTGTTTGCAAACTATTGTTTGTACTTATTCCAAACTTCAGTGGGCAGCTGGGTGAGATTGACTGACATGATACACAATGTGGTTATACTACACAACTTCTCTTCTGCTTACTTATAAATTTTTGTCCATGTATCTGAACTGCATCTATTTTCTTACAACCAGTAGATTTCAGTAGATTCTTGAATGAGAATTATTCTACATAATTCTGCATAAATGGATGCTATTGATAAGTATAGTCATACATTGGGCAGGGGAAAGAAATAGATTATTTACATCTTATGCAAACGACTTTTCACAATAATTGATCAGATTGGTCAGATTTGGACTGCATGTGGTATAACAAACAGCAACTAATACATAATTTTTAACAAGAATACTAGCACAGGACCACTATTCCCAAATAACCCCTTCCCAAATATACTCTCCTGTCTTCCAAAAACCTAGGGCTTGGGAATTCCCAGAACTGTGGGTTTGCTCAGGCTCTTGTTTTTAACAGCCATCAGATTCCTTTCTGAATTTGCCTGACATCTTTGTGAAGCTATGTCCTCTTTTTCTTTTTGTTTCATTTGGTTCTTTGGGTTTTTTGGGGTTTTTTTAATTTGTTTGTTTGTTTGTTTCTATGGATTGGTTTGGGGTTTTGGTTTGGTTTTTTTTTTTTTGTTTTTTTTCTGGGTTTATTTTGTTGATGAGTCTCAGCTTTTCAATCTTTCCTCATATTGAAGTGACTCTAATTGTCTCTGTTCCGTACCCAATATTTTTTCAAATTTTAGTATAACATTTCAAAGATTAAATAATTAGAACTATTGAAAATATTAAATACAGGGACATAATGTTGATATATGCAAATTCTCATTAATATTTTCTGGTATGTTTGGTGTGGTTTGGGTTTTTTTTTCCTTATCTCTCCTTCTAAGAATATAGTCCAGTGCTGTGATTTTCTTCTTATCTGCTACTGAACACTCAATCTGACATTTTCAAAGACATGCACCATTTTTTTTCAGTAATAGCTACTTTATAGCCCATAATTTTGTATGCATATATAAGTTTCCATATTCTGAAATTAATTTCCCAGTCCATTTGTCTTGTCTCTTGTAAATGTATTGCAATGCCTAAGCCTGAAAAGTACAGTTGGTGCCAAAAGATTATAAACCCATAAAAAAATAAAGAAAAAACTTCAGTAGATATGCATGCCCAGAATTAAAGGTGTGTTTCTGAATAAAGGCATTTCCATGCCAATACAGAAGATATGTTTGAGGGAAGATACTGAAGCATTAAGTCTACTAAAATTGTTGAAACGTCAGTTGAAGTCTGGACAAAGTGTTACAGCAAATGCCAGAACTATTTCAGAGAAAAGACTCTAGTTTCAAAGATATCCAAAGACTATGGGAATGCCAATAGGATTTTAATCTTTGTGCAAGCCTGAAGCTACTGAAAGCCAAAAACATTTAAATAAGGATTCAATATCAGAGGAATAACACAAAATCAGAAAAATGAGGGAAAGGTGTTTTCCTTTTCAAGACAATCCAGAGAATTTCTTGTACCAGAAGACCTAGTTGAAAAGAAAATCTTTAAAACAAATTACAATCAGAAGAGATCAATTCCATCAAACTTTTATCTGCATACAAGGAAGTAAGTGCACCATCATAAAAACCATTAACTTTGTAGTGTCTCTGTTGGTCAGGTGATTCAAATATTTATATGAATTATGCAGGAAGCCTTCAGGAAAACTAATGAATATTTCATATGATAAATAAGGTATTACCCTTTCTCTTCTTTCAGATTTTTTCCTGAGACTAATTGCTAGCTAGATGCCTAGAAAAACATTAGATATGTTTTGCTAGGTTATAGATCAATCATAGACAAGTGCTTTTGCTTATTTATGCCTCTAAAAGGATGAACTCAGAAATAACCAGTCATGAATCTTACAGAAAAAGAATTGCTCTGTAATAATTTCTGAATATGATTAATTTGGTACTAGGGTCTTTTCTTTTTGAATATACAGGTCTTGTCTAATGATAAATAGATAGAAAGAAACAGGAGAAAAAGAAAAGGAAAAAAAAATTACTCCTTCCCATCTCATTAGAAATAAGCAGTTAAGAGAAAATCTTATGAAAGACAAGGTCGGGGGGGGAGGGTTGGGGGGTGATAAAAGAGAAGATAAAGACTACTGTAATTCTGTAAGTTTTCTAAATAAGTTATCTGCTGTTAATAACTTTGATACCAGACAAATGAACAGACACCTCTTGGTGGATCTGAAGATGGTAAGACTACCAGGGAATAGGAGTATGGATGTAAATACAACAGTGTCTGTGCTTTGTCCTTACTGTTAAAATAAGCCAAACCTTGTATTTGCATCCATTTATAGATATTTGTGCTGTGGGTACAAGTGTAAATACTGTTCAGCAGGAGAGTTTTGCACTCTCATCCTGAATCAACGAAAGCCTCCTGCTCTTATTTCCAATGTATGTAGAATTATAAATTAGTAGATTTGCTAATCACTTCCTCTCAGTCCAAGAATCTAGAGTTGGGACTCTGAGGAAGACAGATAGAACGGTAAGTTATAAATGTACATATTGTAAATATCTCTAAAGAGAGAGCAGCCTTTTTTTTTCTTTTCTTTCTCTGTGTGATCATCTCTGGAGGTATTCACATCAGGGAAGGTTCCAAAAACTCTTAGGCAGAGCCCTCAAAAATTGATATTGGGGGATTATTTGTAGCAAAAAGACAGAAATTTGTTGATGCTATCTAGTATATCTTCAACAGTTTAATCCTATTTTTGATTTGATCTATTGCAACCAGCCGTTGGCTAGTACAAAATTGTGAAGAGAAAAAAGAACTACTACTAAGAAATTTAAAAATTAAGAAAAGCTGAAGAAAGCAAAAAAAGTATGACATCTACTGCAGTACTGATGATAGAGTGAGTTTCAAACAAATATCTAAGGGGAACTAACACTGCAAGGTCACAATTTTTAATTATGCATTCTCTGGCAAAAAAAGAAAAAGCAGACCAGACATATAGGCAGCTGATCCCAGGCAGCAGCTAACTTTTGGGTGTTAACCACGCCCCCAACAAGTCAGGATCAACTGTGCTCAGTAGCAGCTCAGAGAAATCCACCTGAAGAAGTCATCCACATCTGAGTGTATTAGAGAATAATTTTTCACCACAACTCAAGCAGATTATCAGCAACAAGGGCAAGTGTTGGGCACTGGGCTCTTCTGGGTGGAACCCCTTTGACACCAGAGATTAGCCATATTTTTCACTTTTACCTATAGAAAATCCCTACGCACCAGTCTAGTGGAAGTTGAATAAGAATTATCCATTTTACGTATTTTAATTTACCATCACCAGATTCTGTCATTGTCTGAGACTCATTCAAGAACCTGCAATACAAACATCCCAGCTAAATTGGATAGTTGGTAAACAAGTGCAAGTCTCAGCAATCCGTGTCGTGTCAGCTAAAATCATAGTAAATATAGATGATAGCCAAGGGACACTTGGGGCTGCTGAAAAGGAGAGTCTTCTTGAACATCTATAAATTTATTTTAGCTTACATTCATTTTCTAATATATATCCTACTTATTCTAGTCCACCATCATGCTGGCCAGCACAAATTGTCACAGAACAAAATTTTCAATAATATATCAATTTTGAATAAAAAAAAAGCTTTCCTGAGAGACATGAAATTGGCTGTTATTTTGAGCCCTGCTCATGTAATTTTTTGGATGTCATTGTTTTCAACAGCTGCAAGACAAAATGAAGCAGGCACATCCAGACTTTATTTACGTTTTTAAATTTTATATAGTTTGAAATTCAGTCCCAGGAAAATGTTCATTAAAAAAGTATCTCTTTTGCATACTCATCTAGATTTAAGAAAATTTGCAAATATGGATTTCTGACCCAGCCATTTGAGCCAGAATGCCTCCCACAGTTTTGCTACATGTGCACATTTGTTTGTTATATTATCCCCTTTTTTCTCCAACCCTAAAATAATCCTGTGTATTCCCAGCTAAGGAACAGACGTGGTTATCATCTACAATAAGCAATATTCTAACCTGAACTGACAAAAAATTAAAGCTCCACTGCCTAAAAGCTTAATATTAATAGATATTATTTTAAAAGACAGTAAGAAAAAAATGAAATCAAGGTTTGCAATAGATATCAATATGCATCTGGTTCTACAAAGCCAAAAGCTACTCTGTTTTGGAAAGTAGAATACTCCAAGAAAGTGAAGAGTCAATTGAATCTCTAAAATCATCAGTAATTTCTAATTTCTGTGCAGTTGTTTTGTGGTACCAGACAGGCCAACAGAAGTGTTAGAACTTTGTATACTGGAATGAGGATGGAATTTGATTGATGTGTAGAGGAGGAACCTTAAAATTCACAGTCAAACACCTTTTCTCCTAACACTACTGTCTCACTGGAAACCGACTTCCTCTTAGTGCGACATTTCTGTTATCTTGCTTGTCTTAATGTAAATTAATTACTGTATAAGAGTGTTTATTAGATAATTATTATTACTTGTATCAACAATGAGTTCTCCATAAAATCTAAAAATATATTCTGCATCTAATGTATAATGTAAAGATATTGTTTCTTGTTAAAAAATATTCCTTTGGAAAACACTAAAGCAGTTTTATAATGTGATTTCCTTTGGTATTCTTAAAGGAGAATAGCAGAATTAGGCTTACTGTAAAGCACACAGAAAAGCAGAATGAATAGTAAGAATTAAGATTGTGAGACACCAAAACTGAATTGTAGGGTTGTACAGCTTACCTACCCCTACAGCCCTTAAAGTTAAGAGTGTCCACTTGTAAATCCCTAGAAATTCCATCTTGTGAGGAAATTAAG
This sequence comes from Molothrus ater, assembly GCF_012460135.2. NCBI lineage: Eukaryota > Metazoa > Chordata > Aves > Passeriformes > Icteridae > Molothrus > Molothrus ater. The sequence goes on along the minus strand of NW_023416471.2, from coordinate 3,561,799 downwards.
TACCAAATTTCTGTTTCAAGAACAATTCAGTCTTGTCAGTCTGCAGCTAGAGAATCCTAAAATCACAAAGAATTGGTTGAAATAGGTGAACACTTAAAATTTATACTTAACTACTGACTGATATGAATATCAAACAGAAGGAGCCCTCTGGAAAGTGACCTGAAGCTTCTCACAAAAAAACCTAGACCACAGAGTGTACACTCTTTAGGATAAGGAAAAGCAGACATGTTCTCCCCAGATCACTTCCCTAATGACCCAACCCACAGTGCAACCTCCAGCAGAGCAGTCAATGTCAGCACATGAACTTTACACAGCTGAAAAAGACAGCAATTGAGGCTGCATCATCATGAAGGACTGGGATCTGTAAGAGACAACAAATCTAAAATTAGGAAAAGCCAAGAAAACTTTAATGCTAAGAGAGAATGGTGTCCGCCTCTCATTTCTTTGAGAGGCAGCATGTTCCATTCCACAGTTTGTAATGGATTACATCAGACTTAATTTTGGAGAGAAAAATATAACTAGCTGTCCCAACATAACATTTTTCCACACAGGAAATGACAGAACAGTTTGCAGGACACTGCATGAATGTGCAATGAATGCTCCCAACTCTCATTGAACCAGAACTGACTCATTATAATGCAAGTAATGCAAGTGAATATCATCATAATGCACAGGGCCTTTCTGGCCTTATTATGGCAAGCTATAGGTTTTAGTTATATTTTCCCTTCTAGGCAATCAGATAAAGAAATATAAAAATGATTTGGAAGCAAGAATCTTCTGTTTCTGTTGGAAGTGAACAGAAGGTTAATGGCATTGTTTTTACACTACATATCCTCTCTGTGAATCCAGTGTCTCATGGTGATAGCTGTAAGAACTGATTATTAAACTCTCAAACAATTTCCAGAATGATTTATACATAAACTAGGTGAATTTTTTTTACATAGATGATTTAACTTGTAAACTTTCTTATGAAAGTTTTGGCAACTGATAATAAAAAATTGGATAGCAGTCTTTGCTTGCTAGTAGAACAATTGGTAACATACAAGATGTGGATGTGGTCCACAACTGCAAGATTTCCCATTATTTGCTGCTGAAAGGTCAGTAACAGTGTTACATATACTGAATGCTGCTACTGGGAAGACTCAGAGACTTCTTCCAGTGAAATGTTACACCATTTGCTAAAAGGTAGAGGACTCTGAGATAAAAAACACTTAAGACAATGAAGAAGAAATGGTGACAATTTCTCTCCTAAACTCACAATTGTATTTACAGTCTTGGAGTAAACAGCATGGAAATAATTTTGGACATGTTTTTTTCTGATGCAGTGATGATGCACTAGAAGACTGCTTGTGCAGATGAACAGAAGTATTTAAATAGTGAACAATGGAGAAAATTATCTGCAATAGCAATTCTCTCTCTTGTCTGAATTGACAAGACACTGAAGTTATAGCTTCAGGAATGTAAATGACATTTTATTTTGACCTTCTGGCTCCAGGCACAAACCTGAAATTATGGTGAAAACTGTATAAAAATTCACACATCCGCTTCTTAACTGTATTAGTTTTCTTACAAAAGCAGAGATGTATAGTCAGAAAAGCTTGGCCATGTGTAGGTGTTTGCTTAAAGAAATTTTGCATTCATAACTTTCCCTCAATTGTATTCGAAGACATACTTACAATCACACATGTTTTCTTATCTTGTTTCTTGTTAGTCTTCTATTAGCCTTATCTTATCTTTCTTCAGGTAAGGAATTTGGAGCAGATGAGCATCATGCTTGGAGAAAGAAAGCAAGCCCTTCCATGCACAAAAGAGGGACTAAAGCCATTGTCATGGCAACAGGAATGAGATGCGAATGCTCTGGTTGCCTGTATTTTAGTACATAGATAAAGATAGTATAAGTTTAGACTAGAAGTGTAATATTCCTTGATTCTGCTTTTAAATTATAGATTAAGTCATATAAATTTCAAGGAAAAAACATTTAAACTGATTGGTGCACTAATTAATTTAAAGATCTTATAATTTTCAAGAATGTGAAACAGTGCAGAAGTGTTACATAAAAATCAATCTTTTAAATTTATGAACAGTTGTCTCACATTAGTTTATGTTGATAAAATATTCTATTTTCAAGAGAGTCTGTCCTAAATAAAATTATTTCCTGAAATTCAAAATTTAAGCCAACAATATATTCCCTTGCACCCTATAGCATGCAAACTCATAAATTGAAATAAGATCACTGCATTCACTAAATTGAAAAGGTACATGATTTGTAACTGTGTTTTCTCCCTTTGTTGTTCTATAGGAGGATTACATAAATTTGAACAGGCTTTGAGAAGAGCACAGATCCAGTGGTCTTGTACTGTAATCAATATCTGCAGAGCGCATGAATGTCATCCTTACTTGTACACCTGTGCATTAACTGGGAAAGCATCCTGTGTAAACAAATTATTTGGAATTCTTACACACAGACTATCTTCTAGCATTGATCTTACAGCTGTTATTGACACTAAATTTTTTAGATCACAACTTCCCAAAATATATATTTTTGAATTTGTCTTTATATTCTGTTACATTTCTTTTAATTTAAATTCTTATTTTTAGACATCCTCTTGGCTCCAGGACTGCTGTGTAAAATCTGTTTGATCTCTTGATGTGACATCATATTCCAATGATAAAGCTGAGCCCCAAATGATCCATATAAGCACCTTGGAAAGGGCTGTGCAGGGACTGTTTCTGTGCACCTAAGAACACAATTCTCTGAGTCACTCTGAAGAGGTATTTCCTCTCCTTGAACACAGAAAAACAAAAGAAAAAGCCTCGTGTGGCCACTGTTTCCCTTTCCACACTGGTCTGCATGGTTGCTGCCATTGAGTGTGCTCCTACATGAAATTATTTAATGCTTTTAATATTTCTGCTTTTCTGACAAAATCTGCTACAAACACATCCAAACACATTTTCTGTTTTATGAACTGGTCCCTTGTGTCTCAGAGAGACATGATCAAAGCCTGAGTTCTAATTTTCAAAATCCCAGTGACTTCAAAATATATATTTAAATAAATTACTACATGGGCATGTGATGGTATTAAGAAACTTTTATAATTTCAATCAAGATGAAACATTCAAACACCTGATGGAGACTGAACAAAGCATCGTCTGGTTTTAGCTACCAACCTAAGCCATCATTGAAAGTAAAACTGAGAAAGATTATTTTGTTCGCCTTTTTTTAATCTCTTTTCTGTCTTTTCTGTTTGAATTCACAGTTACAAATTTTTGGCTTTCAGTAGCATGGCCCCTATGTTAAAACAGATTTAATCAGACTTAAATTGAAGACATTTAGATAAACTGTTGAGATCTACATTTAGTTTAGACACTGTTTTGTTACCTGGGTGAAAACATTAAGATTTTTTATTTCCCATTTTCAGATAGGAGCTTGTATCAGCTGCTATTCTCAGAGTGAAGCAAATCAAATAACCTTTTTTTGTCAAGAGCTTCTCCATTTGGCTTGGCAGAAGTCAGAGTCATATTTATCTTCTCATACTGGAGCCATTATTGGTTGCCTGACCTGCACACTTTTCCAATGATAGAAATCCACCTGTGCTTTCCAAGATCTCCAAGCAAGAGGTGTTTAAGGTTATCTGCTGCTGTCTGGCTATAAGAAATGTGGCTGTTTGTCAACCAAGGCAATACTGACTGGTTTTAGGCAAGCAGATGCTGTAAACTGATCTCATCTTTATACAAATATCTCACAAAAGCCACCATGCCAATCCCTTCTGTCCCCTCCCTATTGGTAGAAGACAAATCTTTCTTAAAATAGTATGAATTTTTAGATTCCAAATATTTCACCTTACCAAGGAACTGCAGGTTCACATTTCTCCCTTGGTCTCTAATAGACATGAAAATGTGTATTCACTATGAACTTTTCTTTATTCTTGTTAAGTTTCAGTCCTCATACAATTCCAAGTCACAGATTTGTTGACACCAATGTACTTTGCTGTTTTCCCAGTGACCTCATCTTGGCTAGATGCTCTCTCAGTCCCAGTATTTGCACATTTCCAACTGTCAAATTTCCCTTTTCCCCAGTTTCATTCTGTTTTACCTTGACTGAAGTTTCTAGAACTGTAGAATATCCAACAATTTAAAATAATGAAATAATCTTAAAAGATCCTTCTGCCTGTGATGAGCAGTGGAGCCATGCTCTGATCATCATCCATTTTTTTCTCTCCCCTGTCAAAAACTTTATTTTTGACATTCAATCATTCTCTGTGTGATCGGAACAATTTATCATTAATTTGAAAGTGAAGAATATTTCTAGAATACATACTTTCCTGTTGATTTTCCAATTCCATAAATCCACTTGTCTCTTTTCCTTAAAAAAAATTAGCTACTTTTGAGTGCAAGGAGTTTTAAAGCCTTTTACCATCAGTAGGAATTTAAATATTTATATTTCTTTTAATCATTGGACCATAGACATAACTCTCCCAGAGCAAAGCAATTCTTTTTCACCCGAAATGTGTTGCTGTTTTCCGAAGTAATTCAACAAAGACTGAATTCAAAATGAACACAGTAGAATTTCAGATTTGCTGATTAGCAAGTGTTTACTTGTTCATTAGATTGAACCAAAAAACTCTGTAGTAACTACAGACTTTCTCCCATAGTAACAGCAATACGCACAGTAGGGAAAATTACTATATACTTGATTCTCTCAATAAATTCTTAAAATAAGCTCTGTGTCCCTAAACCTATGTCCAGTGTGAAAGAAAAAGTGGGTAGATAAGTATATGAACAGCCACTGTAATTTTTCCAGCCTTGACCACTAGAATATACATTGGTGTTTCTTCTGAAAAACTGGCAAATCTATAAGCAGGTGATGTGTGAAGCAAAGTCCAACAAAACTCCTTTCATTTATGTCTGTTTAGGAAATTGTGTTCTAGGGCTGTCTGCTTTCTCACTTCCATTTCTGTCCATGGAAATTTCTCTTTGTAGATTTTAATTTTTAAAATATTATTCACATTTCTTCCCATTTGATCATATTGACAACTTTGTGTTTTCACAGATCAATGAGACTTTATTGATTCTTATTCAGACTGCAACATGTACCAAGACAGCACCCTTCAACAAACAAGCAAGAGCCTTCAAACATGGTTAGAAGCATAATTTCAGACAAATCCCTTTGCTCTGTTGAAGCTCTGTCATTATCACAAAATTGTTTTCCCTTTGCCCTTTTGATTAATTTTGATTTACCAGTACCCACTTTTAAAGCCAAGTGTAGAACACAAAATTAAACAAAACATTGGTGCCAGTTACTATGCAACAATGCCAATGGTTAAAAATTCTTTTAATCTCAGTTTTCAACTTGATCCATATGTAAGGCAACATTAAATTACTGATTGCTCTCACTTTTAGAGCAACTGTAAACTCACACCCTGACCACCCACAGTTCCACACCTCCCATCACAACACAGCCAGCATCTTTTCAACTGTGTTCTTTGGTGACCTGCATATCCAAAATACAGCCTGTCACCACAGTCACCAGGCTTTGGGCACATAATGCTTTAGGCAGTGCCACTGTGAAAATACTGTGACTAGAAAGCCCAAAAAACTTATATTTTGATCATAATTTGCAACAGAAAATTGAACTGGAATTCTACAGACATTATGTTGCCAAATTTTAAAAGTCATGACAGAGATGACACGGCATTCTCAGAGTCTGGATGTGTGTTGGGGGTGGTGAGATGGGGGCTTGTTTGGTGTTTTTAATTTTTTAATTAAAACATGGGAAAATGACGAGGGCTGCTCTAAGATTCCACATAGATTTTGACAAAGCCCTGTGGAATATCTCGTCTTTTCTTTAGCTATTGATCCTTATTTATATGGTGCTTCTGTCACACTTACACCTCTACTAAACTCCTGCTAGGTGAGTTAAACACAGACTTTTTTTTCTTGGATTTAGAAGAATGCTCTGAATCCCATCTTGGAAGAGCTGTTATTTTCTCCCCAATTAAATGTATATCATCATCAAGGCATGCTCTTCAGCATCAAGGACAGAACACTTTTCCTTCTTGCCTAGGACATATTTGATTCACTGTTTCATATATTAAAATCAAAATATCCTACCATCTGGGTAAGAGTTATCAAAAATATTCAGAAAATGAACAGAGTTCCATTTCTCATCTGCATCTGCAGGAGCTTTAACAACTAAAACTTTCCAAACTACAGATTTCCCATTTCAGCTACATCTCATGTGTCCTCTCTGGAAAGCTATCAAGAGCTGCAAATCATGAGTTTTTGCACAGAGTGTATCTTTAAAAATGTAAAAAAATTCAAACTGTAAGGTACCTTTCCTATCAGCAATTACATATTGATTACCTGTTTTAAAACCCAACACAATGTAATTATTATCGCTTGACTTATCTTTCAAAGGCCCAATATTTGATGAATAAAAATTCCCAACTCATTTTGTGTATTTGAATGCCAATTAGGCTAATAGTTTGAGAATTCTTGTGTAACCCATTTGAGTAAGTTTGCCTTACAGCTCCCTTTGAGCTTTTGCAGATTCTTTCCCACATTATACTAGCCGAGTCTTACTAATATACACTTACTAACAGACAAGAAAAAGCAATGAGACTGATTTGGTCAGTCAAATGGACTGATTTGTTTGTCAAAACAAACAAAATCCTTTTGCCATGCAAACCTTAATTCTTTATCTGGTTGAAGGACTTTCACTAGCATGCTCCATTAAGAATGTCTGACAGCTGTATTCAATTTTTTGACACCATTGCTATCAATCTGAATTGCTTCCATTAAACTCATACTGTTTGTTTTAGCCTATAAAATAAATAGTTTTAAATAATTTAAAACAAAAGAGAACACAGATAATGCATCTTTTCACTGTCACAGGTATTAAAGCATTTTGGGGAAAAAAAGGTCATCTTGTGTTTGCAAAGCTGTGTGTCTCTATACTACTGCAAGTGATTCAGACAACATAGCTTACTTAGGATCTATTTTATCTTCATTAGACATTTTTAACTGCAAGACAGGTAATTATTCATTCTGAACATATGCAGGACTTCTGGAAGGTAGGTTACAGGATGACCAAAACGTCCTGAAACGAAGTGTTTTATATCATGAAATTGAGGAAGCAAAAAAGGGAGAATGGCACTGAACCATGTTCAAGTGGATTTGAGATACAAAGATGTGTATTTCTGAGGAGCAGGCCAGTGATGCGAGGCAGTTCTGGCAAGTAGGACATGCACAGCATTTGCATGATCATTGATGTAGACTTAAAACATGTAATTCTTGAAGAATCTATCACACCCCATGCTCTGGCTGACACTGCAGATACCCAGCTCCAGAGAGTTCCATCATGTGCAATGGGCAGAGCTGGAAGGCTGTGTGGGTGCCAGAGCCTACAAATGCCCACACTTTTAGCTGGCATGCCAAGAATGGAGATAAGACAAAAGAAGTAAGTTAAGACGGAAATGAAAATAGACCAGCTATTTGGGGAGACCATGAGACTTTGCATGTCATGATTTGAAAGGAACAAAGCCATTGTTCCCTTGCTTTCCTGTATGATGGATGTCTCTGATGCAAAAGGAGTGGCAATGGTGGAGGTAAAACTGTGACCAGAGACTCCAGTCTACTGATACCTAAAATATGAATGATTTTTGTAGACTGGGCATCACATTAACAGGCACTGCATAAGAGGAAGAATGTGCTATACTGAAAACCAGAAGCTCTGACATGTGTAATTAAAAATGTCTTTGCTTTTGTAGCCCAAATAGCATAATTTTATATAAATTATGGATATTTAAAAAAATTAATTAATTTCTTACTACTCTTATTGCTATTAAATTATTTACCTAAAGGAAGGGGAGTAATGGAAATCATGCACTACTGATGCTCCACAGAAATTCTGGTGTACAAAGATTAGGTGATGCAATATAGACTTTAAATATTTATTCCTTCCTAAAATATGCATATTGAAAGACTTACAGGTCCAAAATTTAATATTTTAATTTACAGAGAAACTGGGGACAGACAAATTTTTGCCAGTAACAGAACTGTCTGAAAAATCCTAATAATTCTCCATTCACTTGGGCTTATTCTAGACAATATATTATGTTTATAAGTTCCCTTTTTAGAAGACAAAATTAATGCCTTTGGCTGATTTTTGAAATTTGTTATATTATAACAGAATAGTTATCCAAAAATAACAACAGTCAATGACTGACTCTATGTTTTATATTTTACCATAGAGATATATAATCCATCACGAGACAAATAACCCACTTAAACTGAGCAATAGTGTCACTATCAGTAAAGATATAGAGAGGGATCCTGCATGTTTTTTAAAACACAATGCACAGGCATACATCAAATATAGTTAGTATAATTTCATATAGTAAAAGAATAAATTATTGATTACTGGAATTAATAGAATATGTTCTATCCACATGGACATGCTGATATATATGGATTCCAAAATAGGATGACCTTAAAATGGTGAAGGGCTGCTTTAAATTAGACCCATACCCATTGCTGCCTTCTAGGTTTTATCTTGAAACATCAGCTTTAAAATTATGTGGATTTACTTTGTGTGTGTATATGCTTTTATATTTACAGTTAACACTATCCAGACAAACATTAAATAGCCTCAGGCACTGACTGAAATTTATACTTTATTGTCTTTGCAAGTCATTATGTTCAAGCTCCACCACCACTTTGGGAAGCAAACCCATAAAACATCTACGCCTGTTCAATTTGCCCTGCACAATTACAGAACATTATATTAGCTTTAAATAATTTTTTTAAAAAATGTTCAGTCTAATTACAGTTGAACTGTTATTTTGACTTGCTATTTTCTAATGGTGTGGTTTTTAATTTACAAGAACAACTTCCATTTCATTGCTCCCCAATGCTTCAAAGATAAACATTGATTCAAGTAAAAAAAATTCTAGAATTTTAAACCTTCTAATACTTTCTATTAAGTCAGTGCATGACTTCCTTTGCAAAAGCGCTGCCCATTTCCTTCCCACACTGTGCAATCTCACATGTTTACATCTCTGAAGTGAGTATCTATCCTCTTCTCTTCAGCAGCTGTGAAATAGATTGCACCTTTGATCTCACTACAGATAACTGTCATTCCCAACAGATACTGACATATCAACCTTTTCAAAGAAGTTATGTTTGTTGTTTCTCTCATTTAAAAAAAAACAAACTACAGTTTGTTAAAACCAAGGCATTGATGACGCTGACCACATCTCACAATAACATTACCTTTTATTAGAGATCTTATTTTACATATCCCCATAAGATATAAAACCTTCCAAGAGAAAATATCAAAAACCTTCAGCTGAAATCAGTTTGTTTCAGATAATATGAGCAAGTAAACCAAAGAAAATTAAGATAAATGAACATAAAAAAACCCCAAACCATAAAATCAAAACAGGTACAACTCTTGTATGGAAAGTAATTACAAGGTTTTAAACCATTTCTTACACAGCACTGTACTTAAAATCATACTGGCAAGGTAAAGATGGTTGCTTCTCTTAACAAATAGCTCCAAACCCAGCAGCTATAAAAACAGAAAAATACCCCAAAATAATAAAATTGAATTATATGGCCAATTCACAAAGAAACAACATAAGAATTCATTAAGACTTGTGCAAAACAAAAATCCATCAAAAAACGCAACCCAAGGAAAACACAACCTCATTGACAGCAACATTCTGAACCAATTCAAGCAAAATTCTTTTTGAGACTTTGACTCGAGTTTTGATTTAGTAAGGGATTTCAGGAAAAGATCTTAAATTGAAGCTGTCACTACACAAAAAAAAAAAAAAAAAAGAAAAAAAAAGGCAAAGGAACAAGGATTACATCTGCTGGTTAAGGAAGATTCAGGCACAGTGATTATACAGCTGATGATAAAAGTAAAGAAGCAATGCTATATGAAAAACCTTTCAAAGCAATTCCAAGAGGCAAAACACTTTAAAATTTTATTGCATCAAAATTTTCCTTTTCTGTCTGGCAAGACTGAAACAGTATTTTGAATGTTTTCCTGCACAGAACACATAAAAGAAAGTATCTTAAACATTTTAATTCTGAAGAAGCAACAAAATAAGTGTTATGAGAAATTTCTGCTGGCAAGTCTACTAAGCTTTCAGTTCCAACAAAGTCCAGCATTTTCAAATACTTTTTCTAAGAAGTTACAGTACATGTTTATTGCATGAAAACATCCATTTATTGGATTTATCTGATTCTTCCATTTGTGGTTAGAGATTCCTGTATTCTTGATGTAACTTGCACCAGATCCTACTAAAGTATTCCCATTATTACAAAACACACAGTAGATTGAATTAAGAAAATCTACACAATCTCAACAGAGATCCAACCTGTGACAATGCATAAAATCTAAGTATGACTTTCATTTTATTTTTAGATAGCCTGTAGCTACATGAAATAATTTGATAGATTTTGATATTTGATATAATTGTTGAACAACAATGATGAAATTAAATACAGGAAGCAATATTAGAGCTAGCACATATTTTTACCAGTTATGATGACTTTTCATGCATTAGTATTGAGGATAAGCAACAGGGTATGGAAAAGTAGAGCACAAGCGAGAGATAGAAGAACGAGCTATGAAAATAAATGACAACTATAAAATGGGATCATACTCAAGTGAATGCTTATATATAACTGTAAACAGCAGCTCTACTTAGGGAAATGCTTTCCACACTTGGATGGCTTAAGCACTAAATATGAATTAATATGGGAAAAAGCAAAGTCTCCATTCTTCAGTAACATGAACACTGGCAATGTAAGTGAGGTTGTTTGTAAAATGTTGTTTAAAATATAGGCACATGATTTGGAATTAACAGGTCACCACAGTCTGTGACATGCAAGCACATGTTTTGATGGGTTTGCAAACTCTATCTTGCTTACTATCAACTCTTTGCATCAAGTTGCAATTTTCTTGAAAGCAGCTGAATTTAGCTTCTACAGTAATTCTTTTTTTGTTGGTGTTTCAGGTTATAACATCATATTAATACATTCAAATAGTCAAAATGTTCAGAATAAGGTAGCACAAACTTGGTGCAGGAGTACATAGATCAGTGTGGCCAGCATTGTCAAATAGGAGATACACAGCTTAAGTATTATATAAACTACCTTTTCCCCGAAAACATTAACATAGACACCAAAATTGTAACAAGACATATCAAAAATAAGGCACATTTATTTTGATATGGTAATATTGAAATAGAAAACTCATTTCAGAGGACACTGGTATCTAAATGAGTTTTATAAAAAATCTTGTATTCATGATAATTATGAACATTTCTCATCATGGTAATGGAATAATTGCACATATCCCAGTGTGTCAAGTAACAAAATGGGAGTTTTATTAAACAATTCCATTGCAAAATTACTTTGTAGGTTCAGGTTTTTCTATTTACATAACTCAGGTGAATGGTAGAAGTATTAAAATCTACCATCACTTATCACAAGTACTGCAGGCTTTCATTTTACCACAATTAATAATCCCCTTTGTGTTGAATAAACTGAAATTAATTGCGGAATAAATTGAGATTATTGTCATTTATATAAGTGATTGCAGATATTTGGACATTAGCTACTACACAGGAACATTTTATTCCATTTTTTTTCCAAGCTGCATCAGGACATTTTACACTGAGTTATTCACACATAAATTCATCAACAATCAGGAAAAGAAGGCTGTTTAAAATCTAATCCCCTGTTTATGAAAATTAAAACACCAGAAACATGATTAATTAGCATTTAACCTGAGATTTAATCTGTTGAGAGGTTAACATCCATAGAAATTTCTTCATTTGTTGTATTAACTGATAATGATGTTGCTATTTTATGGGGGAAAAAATCCGAACCAAAAAAAAGTTGCTTGCACATGGCTTTTCATTGTGTTGGTCAAAAAAAAAAAGCAAACTATAGAATGCATCTTTTTCTCACAGTATCCAGAAGCTGGAATAACATTAATGTGCCTCTTATTGCACATGAAACTCAGAGGAGATACAATTGCAGATTCTTCTTTATCTGAGTATGAAAGCAGGATTTAATCTCAGCCGAATCCGGAACGTATTTATCTCCATAGAACTCATATTTATTTCACTTATATTTCTGGCATCTGGAGGTGAATGCATCAAAGATAAAGATGTGGGTGTAAGACTTTCCACTCTGAATTTGGTAAAGAGTTTATGGACCTGTATCTGGAGGGAAAAAAAAAAAAAACCAACAAAAAACTACATTTAGAAAAAGCAGTAAATATAAAATTGTACAGTTCCTTGCAGGAACCAGAAATTCTAATGCCAAAGATTTTGAATATTTTTAAATGTCATAGATCAAATACTGTGCAATAATTTAGATCTTTTTAGACAGTAGTCACTCACTACTTTCCAATGTAATTTAATTAGTATATTCAAAATTACTAGAAATATTTGGATTTGAACCCTTCTTGTTTCAAAATAAAACAATATTTACTCTTCCACCCAAAAGAAAATCCCAAACTTATTTTAAAATTTTATTTAAAAATTCCTACAGATTAAAAACCATACCTTTCCCTGAGTGGTAGAACAGAGCAGACCCGTGTCTCTGTTTGAAAATTTACAATCAAATCCCTTTCTGTGAAGAATCAGAGCAGCTTCATCAGATGGTTTGGTATCTACCTACAAACAAACACAACAGAATATTACTCACAAAGTATCAGTCAGGAACACATTTTAGGACATAAAAAAAATTATACTTATCATACAGAGGATAGAGACATTTACACCTTAAAAAATGTTCAGCCTAGATTGAACTGTCGTGTCTTTTTAAAAAAATTTATACAGCTAAACACAGAAAGAAGTAAATGGCAAAGAGTTGAAACATATAATGTACTGAATATAAATATTAATGTAATGAATATAAATATAAGTCATTGAATTTAAAGGTCATCAGATGCACATGTACTCACGACTCAAGACTGAAGTGTAGCTATCATACCTGTATTAAATGGTTCCCCACAAAAATTAGATGGCAAAACAGAAAACAAATTAGAAATCTTATGTTAACTGCAATACTCAGTTTTAAATATTCAATGGCATTATGTTGAACAAACCTTCATATAGCAAAAATGCTCTCTAACTCACCTTAAGGTGTCCAGAAAAATGTACACTGAGGTACACATACAAAAAATGTAATGTTTATCTCTAAGATATTCAGTGCTTTTGAGCCTCAAGAGACATTATAGAGTAAGCTGCTCCGCACCCATCTCTAGCTCCATTACCCTCCCCTGGACATGTTCCAGCCCCTCAATATCTTTATTGTGGCTGTACCCCTACACTCACTGTAGTCACTTATTTAATATGATACATTATTTCTTTAATTACTGCTGTTTTACATTCTTCCGCTCTTAATCTTATTATATATATAATAAGACCATAAAAAAGATGGTTCTATCAAAAGCCATGACAGTTCTTCAGGCTATTTTTCTGTGATTTATTTCTGGTTTACTTCTCTTATACTGGTGCTTTTTCACAAAAGCATTGGCCATGAATTAAGTTCATTTCTGGTACTTCAGAATGCATCTGTGCTTGGAGAAATTAATGCCAACAAGAATTAGGCCCTCTGTGATGCATTAGCTCCTGAAGGTGTACCAAACAAAAGGTCTTACTCTAAGAGATCCAAATTTCTTTTCATAAAGGTGATCATGGATCAGCTTGTACCAGCTTCTTTGAAACGCAGCATGACAAAGAATCAAAGTACAATAAATTCATAGTATAAAGTACTCATTCATATAATAAAAAAATTATAAACTTTATGGGTTTAGGTTCCTCACTTAAAATAGTAAAAAATTTATTCAATAGTATTTGGAGTTGAAATTAGGTATTTTTTAGTAAAACACTAACAGTTAGAAACTCTGCATAGCTTACAAATTACAAATAAAACTCTGCTTCAAAAGATTTTGTGAACAATAGCTTATAATCACCTAAAATCAATTTTATAATTTATGAATAATGCCTACATTCAGCATATGAAAAAAAGTTTCCAGTATTTATTAACAGTGATGGCTAAAGAAGTTCTTATCCTGCTTACTGAAACAGCAGTACCCCTTTCTAAATGAAGTGAGGTAATAGCTGTGATATTTTCCACCCCCCCCACCACTATGAAACACCTGACTTGATTTTCATTGTCACTGATGTGACAGTGTTGCACATAAAAGTAGATATTTTTATGCACACAAAATAATACTGTCTGCTTAAACATCAGATTAGGGAAACATTAAAATTCATACTGAAAAAGCCTAACTTCCTATGGGGTAAATTAATGTTAGAAATGACAAGCCAGTAATGGGTATCAACACTTCCTCTAATTCACTTAAATTATCTTCTAGTAATCTGCATAAAAGATGCATGTATGCATTTCAAATGATGGCATGAATATTTCATCTCCCAATTTTTTAGAATTAAATATTATCCTTATTAAGATTCAAAAGATTTAGAACAAAAAGGTAACACACAATTAATGATACCCTGAGTAAAAGTGTTTTGGTCAGTATAAATATCTATGATTTAGTACTCCACCTTCTACTACGCACATATTTTTTTACCGTTGCAAAAAAATAAAGCTGTTCTAACCCATTATCAAAGCAGGTGAAAGATTAAGTTGTCACAGCCTCCACATCTACTTTAACTTACCTGTTCTTATATCATCTCTATGTAAATTAGATTAAATACATTTAAGGTTTATGAATGTCTTAGCAAGGATGAACTTAATTTATGCCAAATACACCTTCTAAACATGACCATGCTAACTGCATGAAAACCTGTAACAATCTCCTCAATTTTCAACAAGTTACAACATTCTTAAACTTGTAAAACTTCACAGCACTGTTATTCAACAAAAAAGCCCTAAAGACTGTGCTATTAAATCTCTAACAAGCTTTCTTAGAAGAGCTGACAAAGTTTGATTTGATTTTGATCTCTGAGAATTAAAATGCGACCTTATAAGAAAATTTAAAAAAGAAAATTGTTAGGCTTTCTCATAACCAGTATCCCAGGGCAATGCTTCTAAACTTTTGATGAAAAAAAAACATTTAAACTCTTTTTAAGTTCAATTACTGTAAGCTAATAGACACACACTGAAAAGTTTAGGCAATATGGCAAATTTATGTATTTATGCTTAGTATAAAGGGACAAATCTACTGTGTTCTAGATCTTAAATCCCAGTTTATTTACATAAGGTAAAATATCTGTAGTCTGAAAAGCTGGAGTTCTGTTAAGAAAAAAATCTTTAAATGATGTAATCCCAATGGACTGGACTCTTCCATGACAAGATGAGATGTCTTACAACAAAAACAATACTCTTTCTGATTTCTACCTTAAATATTAACAATTATTTTAATTTGGTACCCGCTCCTCTGTAATTGTAATGGACTAAAAAAATCAACTTCAACAGTTTAAGCAATGGAGAGGCATAAATTTCCATTAAAAAAATTCATTGTTTCAATTAGCCAGAATTACGTCACCTGTCATTCAAAGTCTTGGAAGCAAGAGAATGGAAGCAGAAAATGAGGAGAGATTTACAGAATTATTTGCATGGCATAGCACCATTTTTGCTGTGGGGAAGAACATTCTAGCGTTCCCATCCTATGACTGCTGCAAGCTCTCACTTTGAAGTGGACACATTAATGCTGCCAGCTCAAGAGCCGTCGATCAGTAATCAATGAAACATACAGCTGAGGACAGAGGAGAGATCACAGTCTCAAACAGTCCTATTTCAGCTGGGACAGTGGGGCCTGAACAGCCCAGATAAAACCAGAGAATCCATTTAGAAGTAGTAACACTGAATTCTGAAAGCAGGCACTAAGCAAGCCTGCCTTTTCACAGCTTTCATACACAGATCATAAAAACCAGGGGATGGATTTACACTGCAAAAAGAGAAGGAAAATGTTCACGAAGGTCTGCCCCTGAACTTGTAATGCTAAAATTCAAAATTCAAAATTCAACCTGTAATGCTGAGCTGGTTGAAGTAAATGAAAATATACACAGCGAAGTATGAAATATTCACTTCATGTGAAGATTTAATTTAGTATCAGGGTATTCCTAACTTTTCAAAGGCACAAGATCCATAAAATCAAGAAATCTTCCACTTTGAAATTCAGAATAAGAATCAGTCACAGCTGAAGGGCCTTACACAAGATTGAACTACTTACACAGAAAGCATGAGAAAGCAAACACTGCTTAAATTTTAAAATACAGATTAAAACAGAATGAAGATCAGATTAAACAGAATATAATGTCATGTTAATACAGACAAGCCCAGCCATCATGGAGACTCTAGAGGAAAAGGGACAAATAGTTTGTATCTAACTATGCCAGAAGTAAAAAGGGATTGCACTGTGCTAGCAGCACTGGTGAATAGCCCTGCAGTACAACCTAAAGTTAACACAATCACATTTTTAAAGTAGCTGAAAAACTGAAAATAATTTATAGAACAGTTGGCAGGAAAATAATGCAAAATGAGTTCCAGTCCCTCAGTTAATCAAAGGGAAAATTAAATTCTGGTGGTTACATACCTTTCTTTCCTTTGAAGGAGAAAAACACTGAGAACAGAAGATCCTTTTTTTGTTTGAATTTTTTGCTGGTATTTTGTTTGTTAGTTTGTTTTTTGGTGTTGGTTAGATGTTTGGGTTTTGTTTGTTTGTTTGTTTTGGTTTCCTTACCAGAGAATATTTTCATAGGAACCAATAATGAGATGGTATTAGAATAGCTCAATTAGATCATGTAACTAAGCTTAAAAACATTTTAACAATAAAATTTGGGTTTAAAACTATATTCTTTATCAAAAACATACTCAGAACAAACTCCAATGACCTTAAATTTAATTCTTCTAGTACAGAAAAGGCTGAGGTATATGAATGGTTCTCAAACTTTGGGAACTTATTGAAAGGTACCCCCTCCAGAGACAGAATTTTGCATTATGTGTACTAATATGTTGTGAAAAAACACAATCCCTTCATTTCTTGTTATTCAAACAGACACAAGTCTCCAGTTCTTGCAGAATTATGAAAAGCTCATCATCACGCTGCAGTTTGTCATATCATGTAAACCCGTTCACAAAGTACTTTACAATAAGCTTATATAAGTACTTATATCAATAAGCTACATCATATGTTTGCAAAAATCAGTGGTTTGACCTTACCTTTGCTTGGATTGTCCTCAGATTGACTATATGCATGTCACAAGGCAGGGACGACATCAGTGGAGCAAAAGTACTTATCAGCTCTGGGACACCTGAATCTGCATTTGTTGTCATTGGAATTACAGGATGATTTAAGAAGAGAGAAGTCATATGGCTAAGAAGTGATGGAAAACTGACTGGTGCCTTCTCTTCATTCTGCAAAATACAAAAGAATGATTCAAGTTAACATACTATCATGTCTAAATTTTGAAACTCACTTACTTTATACTTCCAGTAGTTACACAGAAAATTTCAATCTCTAGACTGCCCTTTCAATTACTTTTGGAAAATTTTGGTCATCCATTAATTTTCTTCTATTGATAGATATACTTGCTGTTTTTATAAACAATAATCTTTCAAAATTATGATGACACCTATTTTTACAGAAATTCTGTGTTAGCCCTTGATATTTGAACAATACAGTTTGGAAAAAAGAAATTAGTTACTACTTTAGCAAGTTGTTCCTATTTATTCAGTATCTCTTTGCATATGGAGAGGCAGACAGCCTTTTGCAGGACTCCTTTTCCACATTATTTTATGACCTGTATTTCTTGCTTTCTCCAACTTGTATCCCAAATCCCTCTTTCTATTTTAAATCTATTTCTCTCAAACTATTGCTGGAAGAAAGAACAGCTAGCATCTTTGTCTTGGACTGCATTGCAAAAGATTTCTTCCAGAAATTTTATTTCAATGTCATGCCAGAAGGAACCAAAGGTATTTTATCTCAATATCTTACAAATTTTGTACATTCCAAAGTTTCATATTTGCATTATTTTTACCTGGCTGCAGAGGTT
Source organism: Molothrus ater (assembly GCF_012460135.2). NCBI lineage: Eukaryota > Metazoa > Chordata > Aves > Passeriformes > Icteridae > Molothrus > Molothrus ater. The sequence continues at coordinate 3,543,746 of NW_023416471.2, read as the reverse complement.
GCCTTACAAACCTGAGATGACCAAATCTTACACATTCACAACAACCAGTTAAAGCTCCAGAGAAGCCAAGGAAAGGAAATAAAAGAACTTTAAACAGGCAATTTCTATTTTAGAATGTCAGTGAAGATAAGACTAGAAATGGAAGTGAAAACTTCTTTTGCTCTTATTTTTCCCTTGCATACTTAATCAGATAAATCCCTGCTTGTTGGTGATATTCAGCGAAAACTTTGTAGAAAGTTTATTGAAAATATAGTATCTTAAGCACTGATATATTACATTTGCATTTTATGATAGGCTGGAAATATGGAAATAAAAAACAAATAGGAGACATTTAAAGCAAAGGGGAAGATTATTTTTCAGCCTATAACAGAAAACCATTAACAATAATTTCTGTCTTGAGGTGTGTTTGCATGTATGCATATTTATTTATATTTCTGCAGTAGCACGAAATACGGCTGACAGTGAAGAAACTGAAAATATTCCTGGCCTGAATCAATGAAAGATGGTAATTTCTGTTTTATTCTTGGTGCTTTCCTTAGTAATAAATAACACTCTGGCTCTTTGGTATCTACTAAGCATTGAGGCTTAGTATTTTTAAGAATCTATTATGAATCCCAAATGATAAAAGTGGACTGTTGTAAAGGATTGCTCCTCCATGTGTGTCATTGCATTTATTTCTATTGAATTCCATCATCTCATGGCATCTTTAATCAGTACTGAGTCTTCTAATTCCTCAATTTAGCCCTTGATTTTTTTTTCACTACCTTGAAAAGTTCAGTATCATTCGTAGACTTCATTGCAATGATTTTCTTCTATTCTAATTACAGTATGAGCAATCTTGCTCTGCGTACAGCTTAATAGAAAAGTCTTCCATTCAAGTGCCTGAATACATGCTCTATACACAGGGAAAATGTGCAGATGCATGTAATTTCAAAGAAGAGTTCATTTTCTCACCCCAAAAGGAACACTGTTCACTGTGTTGCCATAGAAGTGCTAAAGTCAGTCAAAACATTTAATTGCCATTTATTCTCTCATCTTTCACCTTTTTTTTCCCCCATGTAAAGTAAGTTGATTGCTTGCATCTGAGAACTTAAAATGAGGTCTTCTAAAACATCTTACAAATCACACATGAATCAGAAAAATAATCTATTCGTCCTTTTACACTATTTAAAACAAAATATTGTAGATAAGCACAGCCTTGAAGGACCGGCAAATGCTAGATCCAGAACTGATTCACCTTGGCTCATTTTTGCTCTCACTGTTGTCTAAATGTCATATCACCAGCAGGAACATTGTTCTTATGCATTATCCACATTGGAACTAAGACTTAGGGGGAGATTTTATATTGAATCTTGTATTCCCACATCTGGAACGACAGTCAGTTCTGGATGGTTGCACCAGCAGAAAAAGTGCAGTCATTCCCTGAATCTGCATAACTGCAGTGGGAATGGAGCATAGAGAAGGTGTCAAAAGCTGCCAGGAGACCAAGGGAAAAAGTGTTTTTGCAAGCATGGTGAAGACAATGCTTTCACAGAAGACTGGGAAGGGACTCTTCAAATCACACTCTCCCCTAGGTACATCACAATCATTCAAAGGCTGGAGTATATCTTTTCCCTCAAGTCTAGTGATCCAGAATTTAAACAGGACTGTCTGGAAAGAGAGATGAGAAGGGTTTGCACACAAACAATGTAATAGGAAGAATACTTACTCTATGCACAACTTCACCATGTGGATGGCTTTCAGTAGTGCCCTGCTGATGTGCATCAAAAGATGTAGTCCCACAATCTCCATCTAATTAAAGTATTGCTCTCTCAAAAGTGACATCACTTCCTCAATTTCCATGGCAGCATTTATCACTCAAAGTGTGAGTGGAGCTCCTCTGGCTGCCTTACAAACATTAAGTACTGGCAAGAATCTGACGAATGCCAGATGATGATGTGCTGGCTTAATGAGCTCAAATCAAAGCATATACCGCCTTTTTAACCATCTTACAGTACATCCACATACAGTTATCCAATTGGAAACTGTGTTGACATACAACCCCTTGAATGACTGTACAGTAAACATAAATGAAGCCTCATTTAGGATCTCCCCTTGTCATCAAAAGTAAGGTAAATAATTCTAAATTTTCAGTTTTGAGGAGACACAAACTATAATCCAATATAGTATTGGATCACAATTTGCAACAAGTTTCAAGAATACCTTCATCTATAAAAGATCATTACATCAGAAATGAGCTATTTTATTGATACTCACAGAAATAATTGAAAGGCTTGGGTTGGAAAGGAACTTAAAGGTCAACTTGTTCCAACCCCTCTGCCACAGGCAGGGATCCACCTACCACATCAGGTTACTCAGGGTCCCATCCAACATGGCCTTAAAGACTTCCAGGGATGCGTGATGGGGACGAATCTGATTTTTATTTATGTGTTATACATGAGCTGAAGGATTCCTATGGGGGTTGTACACATGCTGGCAGCCCTGTCCCCAGGGAAGCTTTGCTTGGCAGCTGGTCAGGGAGAGAAGCTTCCACAACTGGGCTGTGAGCAATCCCCCACCACTTGCCAGTGAGGTAGATGGCCATAAGCCTGGGAAAAAATGCCAGGGAAATCGGGCTGTGGGAGGGACTTCAGCACATACAAGCAGGTAATGAGACACAAGGGGGCACTGGACTTGGAGGGATCAGGGGTTCACTCAGAGGGTCAGCTTGACCCCCTACCCTTCCTTGCCTTCTCCTCCCTGTCGATGGCTTCCCTGCCCGCACCTGCTCTGCCCTGCCTCACCATTCCCACAAAACACCTCTGCCCTGCCTCACCATTCCCACAAACCAGCTTGGAGCTGTGTCCACTGTTCCCTGACACTGCTGCTCCACGTCCTGCGCTGCCGCTCTGCCTCCGAGACTCAGAGGGTTTTCTGCTAAGAGTTTAAATTAACCAACTAAGGTCCTTAATTAGAGGGCGAAAATGCTAATTAGACTCTTCAGAAATCGTTTTGTAATTGAACAGAAGAAATCAATGGAAAATTTTGTAGAGAAGAAAGTAAAGCTGAAGGAGTCGATAATTGGACACTAATTTAGCTAATGGAGAATGAATGAACTTTTCAACACAGACAAGTAATCTAAAATTTCCCATATAAAACTAAGAAAAGGAAACTGAGGCAGACAGTTTATCAAATCACATTCTCTTGACTATTTTCTCCTCCTCCAGAGTCTTCTCTGCAGTGACAACATCCCCAAAAAAACCTTAATCATAACAGTAAATCCAACCCTCATTGGCATACACACAACTTAATCTAACAAGCTGAAATGTGGATGCTGACTCAGTGTGTAAGAACAATCAAATACAATCTGGAAACAGGAATTATTCTGGGTCTGCTAAATCAAGGGATAGAGACTAAAATAGCCTGATACCAAACCACTTGGATTATTGCTGGAAATAAAAAGTTTCTCATTCTCTTTCATGTTGTGTCAAGAAACAATTTTTATCAGCTTTCTCTCTTGACAGGTTCAGAAAACCAATGGGCAGCACTCTTCAAAGGAGAATGTTTCTAGACTGAAAAATCTAATCTGTGGAGCAAAAATGCTTTTCAGAGCATTTTTATTACCAAAGAATATGGAGAAAATATTTTAAATTATCTTTATCATAAACTAACAAATGACAGCAATCAATAATGTAAATCAAAGAATTCCAAAGACAAATACAGGGAAAAACAATTGTTTCTTTCTGTACAATTCAAAGACTGACAATCCATCAGTATGTTTGATGTGATGCTGCTTCTATATGAGAAACTGATTCTGCAATACGGTGCTAGGCTGCTCATAGGTGAGAAACAAACAGCAGACAATATCACTGATTATGTGAATAACAGGTTTAAAACACGTGACAAAAATAAGTGACAGGAAAGGGCAGATGCCTAAGCTTTAAAATTAATTACATTTTTCACCAAATGCAAACAGCTTGAATCCTTAACTACAGTGGTTCCTTATTTGTGAAGGAAGGAGTTTAACTTCACCTTATTTGGAAGGTGGAGTTTAAGCAGGAAGGAGTGACAAATACGCACAGTGCTCTATACACACATTGCCCTAAGGCTCATGACTTAGAAAAGAAATTCAGGTTTTGTTTCAAACTGACGCTAATCTAGTTCATTAAGTTGACATCAAATAGTAAATGGCTTCAACTTAAGTTACAGGCTTTCCATGCAAGACTGCCTGGCTGTTATCTCACCAAGTGAAAATCAGATGTTCTTGCTTTAAATTCAAAGTTGCACACTGCAATACAGAAAGAATAATCAAAGTCTGACAAGTTCTGAAAGTCTTCCAGATATGGATGATTCATTCCCTTTCCTCTGAGGTTGATACATGAAGCTAGATTTTTGCATGCCATTGTAACAACTACTAGTGATTTTCAGAAGGAAAGAAGAAAGATAATGGGTCTTACACTTCTAATACAACAAACAGCAATTAATGATCGACATAAGTTGGGTTAAATCTTCTGAGCTAAATTATTCCTTTTCAGTGTCCAAGAGCGCAAGTTAAGGTAAAAATCGGTCAAAGAAAACAGTGACCGAGACTTCAAGCAGCTTTGAAAATGGCTGGTGATTGCAGAGGAAATTTTGTATGGAAATCAAAGAAGGTGATAAGAAGATCTTCTCTGTACTATGGGATTCAGAACATCTAAGACCTCAAAGCTGCACAAAAATCTTCACCAGAACAATCTTCATGTAATCTATGAAGCTAAAAATCCAGGCTTAGACCCGTTAGACTTTTAGGAAAGCATGGGTAAGTTGCAACTAGAAATAACAGTCATAAATGTGAGTACTGAACAGGCAAATTCCAGGAATCTTAAAAAGACTATAAAGAAGGATACTGATGCCAGACTATTTTCTGCTATACCAGAGAATCTGGCTTTCCTGAAATGCTGGGGGCAAAAATACAGATATATATATATATATATATATATATAAGGATTTAGATTGTTTGCATACATATTTTTGTCTACACTTAAAAAAACCAACAATTATGTTACATTTTTGCACATCAAAGCATATTTTTCTTTTGGCAAGAGATTTCAAGTCCTTTAACTGAGAACTAACGTCTGGAGTGCTTAGGGTCTTTTGATAGCTATTAAAGTGACCAGCAAAAGACAACTCATGAGAGCAGAGTAAATCTAATTTAATCTCTCTACCCCAGGGAATGGAAAATTTTCTACCAATTCACCTGGTCATTGCTAATGAAAATGCATTGGAAATGCATGTCTGCTGCACTAGCTGAAAGGGGCTCCTGGAGGCTGATTATAGAAGAAATGAAAATTCTGAGGCACCATAAAATATCCACAAGACTGGGTGTTGGCTCAGTGACTCTAAAATCACCACATATTTTCTGTACCAATCCTTAGTTGACACTAAAACTGCAGATGAGAAACCTGGGATTGTTGAAGCTAACCAAATCCAGGGAAATCTGCGTCCATAGGAGGAATTTTTCCCAGTCTGCTAGAACCAAACTTGATGATGTCCAACAAGAGGTGATTCCTTTCATTCCAGGCTGATAGATAGGAGCCTTCCATGGTTCTGCTCCTCCAAGACCATGCAGGAGTAAGGAAGAGCATTATTCCTGTTAGGCATATATGGAAACACATGGCCATGCCTACATGTGAGTAGAGACAGCACTTTTTCCAGAACCTACATTAGCAGAGCACTTGGGAAACAGAAGCAGAACAACAATCCAAACCTGACTGTGCCCTCCAACTGACCAGGTCTGAAGTTCAAGACCTTGACGTTCTTGATTAACAAGAACACTCAACAACCACTGATACCTTGGTGTGGACTTTAAGCCCTTTTGATAACCAGGTCTGGACCTTAGGCTTCCTAAAGATTCACCAGGTCAGACTTCATCTTCTTCCAGGAGCTGGCCTGTGACCTGTTAGCTTGCAGTTTGCTGTTTAGAGGCACACACAGAAAATACAGGTCTTGCCAGTTGTACTGGTCCCTCAGTCCAATAGTGTATCTCTCTCCAATAGCTGTCACACACATCACACACACACCACTTCCTCTGTTTGTTTCCTAGTCTTACCTGAAGATGGCTAATGGCTCACACAGATTCAGAAAAGTTGAGCTGCACATAAATCAGATGTAATAATCTAGAATGAGCTGTGGTGGTCAAGTGCTGGACTTCATCAGAGCATTTTATGCACCTTTTACCCTTACTTTTCTCACTTGTTACTCCTCAATCCTTCCCCTCCTGTGTAAGGTCTACTTAACATTCCATAACTAGCCTCTTGTTTTACAAAAAAGAAAAAAAAAATTTAAAAATCCAGAATTTTCTTTGTCCAAGGCAATTTCTGTTGATCCATCTTGTTGGGTTTCACACCAGGAACAATCTAATTTTCTCCCTTTCATGGTCTCAGGAGCAGCTAGTGCTCCACTGTTCCACCTATCACTGTTCTTAGGTGACTCCATTTAGTATAGTTAATGTTCAATCAGGTGCCATAACAGAAATCATGTTCTATAAAGAGATCATTTGGAGAACATCTGCTTGCTGGTCTATGGAAGAGTGCAGATGGTAAAGAAAGTATCCAGTCACCATGATCATAAGCACATCACCACAATTACTAAGGCTGATAAATACACAGCCATCAACATAGCTGGATGAAAGTGATCAGAAAAGCAGATAGACAGTATGCGATGCTTCTTTAGCCATAAAAGTATTTTATACTTCAGTTATAACCTTTCCTGCCAGTTTTATTTCTTCTATTCTAATTCTTCTTAGAGTTTATCATTTAATAATGACACAGGAGGAGCAGCTTAATGCCTAAATAAATCCCCCATCCAAGGCTTGTGGAAGGGACCTTTTCCTAGAAGATTGGCAAGATCTTATCCCATCCCAATGATGGTAGAAAACAGCAATCAGAAATTTTCTGGAGTTCAGTTTTGACTGAGGAAGTAGTTAAACAACCGATGGTAAGGACAGAAAGTCCACAGTGATATCCACTAATTTCCAGGCACTGGAACTCTGCTCCTCATGCAAAGTGGAGGAAATTTGCTACTAGAGGAAACTTGCATGTAACAAGGAGGTTATTCCCAGAGAGTAATTTCATTTGAGAATACAAGAAGAAGACTTGTACACTTTCTCCCTACTTTCAGAAGGATTCTGCCCTGCAATCAGATCTTGCAGCAGGAATTAACCCTTCCTAGAAGTGGTGATACAGGAAGGTTTAAATTTCAGACCTCAAACTGCACTAGCTCAAATAAGCTCACAAAAGACAATAAAGAGGCCTACCCTCATCCTTTGATGAATTGTATGAGCTGCAAGTGGAGACACCAAGGTTTTATACTATGCATAATACTGAGGTAAATTTCTTTCTAACCAGAGCCAGCAGACAGGTACACGCAAATGAGGACAGGTAAAATCAAACCAATGAAAATAATTCACTGTTGAGATGTACATAATTACATGAAAAAGAACACAAAAGAGACATAGCTGTATGTCCAGAACCCAGAGGAAGGCAGTCCTCTGTACTATTTGCTCAACCCAAGAGTCAAGTGGCTGCTGCCCTATTACAGGATGAGAATGTTTCATACGAGGAACATAGGGATGGAGCTTGCAGACAAAGCAGTCTTTATTTAATAGCTTTCTGCAACATATCTTTGTCACTGTATCATGAAAAAAAAATTTGAAGGAAATTAAGCTGTAAGGTGCCCTGACATAAAAACAATGACAGTGCTTGTCTGAAAACAGATGGTATTTGTAGATAAAGAGATGGAAACATTACTCTTGATTTGCGAACACAAAGTTCCTCCATAAGAAACACACTATGAACTATATAGTGGTAGAAGCAATAATGAATTAAAAGTAGTGTTTTAAGCAAAATTGGAAAGTAACATGTACCTAAATATCTCTTCAAATGAAATACAAAATTAGTGTTTACCCCTTAGTAAATATATGTGGTAAGACTCTAAAGAAGATCCATAGTATTTTGTGTGAAAACAAGAGGAAAATGTCTTTTTTGTACCTTCTGTGGCCACCATAAACCCCCAACACCCTAACAATTTTATACATATTTGATGAGTTCATTGTGGCACTTACAATTAAAAATTATATTAGAGTATCTGAATTTGTCACACATGGGCTTGAAAAAGCATCTAAATTGTAATAATTATGCCAATGTCAAATTTCTGCTTTTTAAAACATCAAGTTAATTATGAGTTAATTATAAGTTTTTAAGGTATGGTTACATCTAGCATAGCAATGCACAGTATAATATATGTTATTTGCTACAGCAAGAAACATGCACATGCATTATAAATAAGCACATCAAGAAGGGGCAAAATCAACACAATAATCAGACAAAAATGGCTGTATTACCAACCATAAATTTTCAGAAAAAGTGGGCATTTATAGAGATGTAGTAAAAAAAGAGTAGTTTTATGTGCTGGAAGAAAGTGAGTTTGATTATCTCCAACATATTTGTGATTTTATTAACTGTATTATCGTTCCTCTAAACAACCTCATACAAAAGTAAGAGCCATTTGAGCCACTGAATCCTCTGCTCTCTGCTTAAGCCTAGTCCATAAACCCAGTTAGACAAATTAAGTTAGTCAAGACAAGGTATGAAATAGGAGTCTGTAGAAGGAAGTGTTTGCCTGGTATGGCATCTTTTCTCCAGCTACATCTTTGATGAAATAATATATTACTATTTCTTTCACTTCTGTACTGATATAGCATGCTGGGATTCAGAAAATAAAAGGGCATTAATGATTTTTTTCCGAAACTTACAATAAATATAAAGTAGTCTGTATTTTCAAAAAGACAGAAACATTTACTGTTTTGACAAGTATTAATAAACTATATTCAGTTTAATTCTCAGCTAAATATTTATCCCTTCAATTTAAAAATGACATGAATTCAGTTCTTCGTTAAAAATCTGAAGAAAGAGAAGACAGTCTTAGAAGACTATTCAAAGAGATATTCAAGCTGAAAAATGTTTGCAAGGAGAAAATGAGCATATAAGAAGCATTAGTCACTTCCAGTAGAATAAAAAGATGTATGTAGAAATTATATCAAAAATACAGTAAAAAAATCTGAAGCCTGAGGAACATAGCTATCAATAAATGAGTATAATGTAAAGTGAAATGAAATTTGCCCAGCTCTTACTACAATAAAACTGTTAAAAACAATACTGTCATTGTGAATAAACCTTTAGTATCCATCTTAGGGGAAAAAAAATCCACCAACAACTAAACAGAACATATAAACGCAAATCGCCCCCCCCAAGTCTCTTCCTTCTCCACAAATACCAAAAAGCTTCAGCAAAACACATCAACCTGAAGTCTTTTTCAGAGACAAAATCTGAATGAGTATTTATGACTGATTAGATGAGCTAGAATTCAAAACCCAAAACTCAGGTAGTGTTAGGATTAAGAACCTATTAGAATACAGACTGAGTATACCATTGTTTATTAAGAATTATTAAGAATTTCACTCTATCCACTCACTGCACAATGAGTCTTACACCTCAGGACATTCTTTTCATTTGACCCTGCCATTAAAATTTAATTATTAAAATTATTTTTAAGCTATTATGATCAGGGTGGGGTTGGGGAAGGGAAGAAGTATTTTAGACATATAAATGAAAATAAAATGTTGGTAGATACTGGATAACAAAAACTCTCCACAGTAATTTCACCAGTGATGCACAATTATTTTAATTCTTTCTAAACTGCACATGTGACACTTCACATACTCTCCTTTTATAGGGAAGTTTCACAAAGAGCAGCAATCATCCTGTTCTTCAGAATTGTTTTTGAGAAAAGATAGAATGAAATGTTTTGGAACATACATTAGGAAAAGCTTGCAATGCCAAAGATGTCAAATGGTCAAAACTTTCTCTTCCAGTGGCTCCTGAAGTAAATAATAAAATAGGGCTTGACAACAAAATCAGGGTCAGTGTGAGTCATACTGTAGCTGATTACATATATAAACAACATATAATTTCACCATAATTTTTTCTGACATGGTTATTTTTAAGCTATTATGACAACTATCTTCTGAATAACTGGGCTAAAAAAGTATGATTGCACATCTAAGAAACAGAAAGAGAATTACTCTTACTTTAACACTGAAATAGTAACATGAATCAGAAAATGTTACAAATGTTCAGATACTGTTTGAAAAACAATTTTCTAGAACATTCTAAATATACAAAAGGGGAATTCCAGGTGCAGCAACAGAAAGAAAATGTTTCCTTAAAACATCTTTCTTGGCTCCTGGGGCTTGTACATTGGATCAGCTGCCTCTTGGACTGTGCCTACTCCCTCACAGCTCTAATTCCACTTTCTGTGAAGTCCCTTCAAGAGTGTAAAAGAACAAATTGCCCTTCAAGTCCTCTGCAGCCATTTAAAACCATAAGCTCAGCATGAAGAGTTATAGGGAAAGAAAGATGCTGGAACACAGGTTTCCAAAAGAGCTCAGAAATTTTTGATTGTAGTAGGTAACTGCCCCTTCTCCTTTGAAAGATTCTCAGTAACTTGTACAGAAGCTTTCAAATCTCCAGGACAGATGATTTTAACAAAGAAAGGGAATTACACTGCTATTCTGCTGAGATGATACCTGACTTGTATCACAAAAAAGTTGGCAAATATATGCAAAGACACATGTAAATACTGCATTAACTAGAAAATCCCAGCATTGTTTAGGCTGCCTTTACTCTGTCTGAGGTGACTTCAAAATGTTTTCCAACGGAGTCTTTTGGCTTCTAGCAGGAGCTGCTCTGAAATTGAACTTGTGGCCAGCCCCACTCAAGGGAGAACTGTGTTACTTAGCAGAGAAATCTCAGTGTGCATTGACTAGTTTCCTTTTAGAAGAAAGTAAACAAGGAGCTCCCCTGGAGGTATGGCACCAAACATGCCCTAGCCCATCACATCTAACATAAGAGTCATGGTCAGAATGGATGACTAACCTTTTATGTCTGTTGTGACAGAAAAATAGACTGCATTGAGCAGGGACTGGACTGGAAGTGTTCCAGAGGTGCCTTTTACCGAGTTGTTTTATGGTTCTGCAGAAAGCACCAAGACTGTGCACAATGTCACTACAAGCATTACGGCACTAACTGATTTGATCTGCTTCTGTTGTTTCAAATTATTTTCTAATGTAAACATAGATTTGCATGTCCAATAATTCTTACTTACCAGGTCCACATTCTAATTTAACACAACACAAATTACCCTGGGTACTAAGGAATTTTTGGGTGGCAATATAGATCCCTCTGCAGGTTTCCTCTTGGAACGATGGAGTAACCTGTGCAATGCTTCTTGCTGTCACAGTCAGACTGCTGCTGACCTCAGGTTAGCTTGGGTAGCTGCACATCATACTGATAAATGCAGTTAATATGCAGCCTGCATTATACATGATGAGGAACTAGAAAATCATAATGACATGTACAACCTGAAAAGAACTCCACTGTCAATCATTAAATGGTGAAAATTAGCTTTAAGCTTGATATTATCATACTCTCACAGTGGTTAATGATAGCCATTATAAACCAGAATTAATTCCAATTTATCTGCATATTCATTAGGAGCTTGGTATACAACCTCTCATCTTTAGCTATGCAATGGTTTTAAAATACACTCAGTGCTGTCATCATGATTCTTCCTCAGTACAAAGATGTACTTCTGATTTTGTCCTTCTCAAAATTGATTTTTTTAAAAAAAGAGAAAATACAAAGAGTGGAAAGAAAATTTAGGTTATTCAAAAGACTAGGATACAAAAAGGCAAAGTAAGATACATGCAAATAAAAAAAGCACAACAAAATGGTCTCAACTTCCCAAGAATCATAATGAAATCAAAAGGTTTTTATGTCTGCCATCTAAATATTTCCACTTGAATCTTATTCTCTAAGAAAATTATATTTATAAGAGGTTTTCTCTTTCTACCCCTTCAACTGACATTATTTCTCAACCTTTGTTTAGACTCAATTAACATTGTTAAGAAGCAGAACCCACACTGATTAGCTTTTTAAAGGTTGTTCAGTAAAAAATTAATTTAAAAAGAAAAAAAGAGACTTCCACAATGGTATCCCCCCACTCATCTGTTGAAGCGTGAGTGTGGAACTAAGTACTGCAGGAATAGTGAGAGAGGAAGTCTTTACTAACAGAATATGAAAGCAAGGTGACAAAACTCCCTTGGAAGCTACATTTCCTGAGTTCTACAGCTCATGGAATAATTTCTTTACTGAGTTCTTCACTGCTGCAACAGAAATTAATATTTGCATCTTATTTGGCATAAAAATTCCAGACAGTGAATCCTACCACATCTGTTCCATGTCTTCTTTCCAACAGCAGTCGGAAGACATTAGCTGTAATCTTGTTATCTTGAACACCTTGTCCAAGGCCACGGTTGTCATCCTGCATAAGCCGACGATCCATGATCACTTCCAGCTGACCTGAAACAGCAACATGAGCATTACACTAGTATCAAGAACAGGTAAGGGTTCTATTAAACATAAATAACCTGCCATAAAATTTAACTTATTTTAAAAAATCATAATATTTCCCTTGAGCTTGGAAGAGCTAGGGGTGATCAGTATCATTACAGCTGATTATTAAAACAGTTAATATCACTAGACTGTGGCTGTTTATAAACGTCAAAAAATTGTCACTGCAGAATGTCCAACAGCTTTTACTTTCAGAGTTTATGTAAAAGTTTAATATGAAAAATTATTACTATTAACTACTATTTGCAACAAGGATACTTGGCAATCAAACATCCAACATAAGAATCACTTCCAAGCAGGAGACACCTTCTGGAGAGGCACTATCTTCACCTTGTACTCCATTCTTTTGTTTCACACTTGAACCAGAAGGAAAAAAGGTATCAACAGGAGTATATAAATAATCACAATCACTTCTTGTATAGAAAAATTCACTTGTGGGAATAGGAAAGAACTTTGCACTGGATAAACACTGAGCATGAAATTCTGAGTTTAAACTGAACTGCAGTATGGCCACTCAAAATAGCTCTTTAGGCATGACGTTAAATTATATATAACCTGGATGGTGAAGTTCACTATTTTTCAAGTCTCTATATCCAGAATATATAACCAGACTGGGGCACGTAATTAAGACTTTTATGTTTTTTGCACACTGAATCTTCAAACAAGTGTACATATTTTCTAAATAAAACTGGAAGACTGACGTGCTTGCCTCCTGAATAAGAAGTTCACAATTTAAGCTTCTAGAAAAGGCTGCTTACTAAGGCAGTCTTTTTTATACTTTAGTGTTCTACAAACACTTACCTGATTTTCTCAATACTTATTCCTCCCTTCCCTTGAGTACAAACAGATTTGTCTATCCAGGACAGAAATCAGCTGACAATGAGTAAGAAAAAGCCTGCTATTTTGAACTAAAGTACTGTGCATGTAACTTTCAGATGTTGGGTTATGCCTTGAGACACCTGTCTGACACAAAGGCACACAGCTACTGAGGTTAGGTTACTTAGGTTTGTTTGCCTAAACTGTAAGATTTTTGAATTTTCTTCCATGATCCCTCTGAGTTCCTGAAAGACCTTCAGAAAAAATGTCATGAAGCATATGATACTCTGCAACCTCTGAAACTTCAGCTTCATTTCTGTTCTTTTTTGAGGAATCCAACATGCCTTCAAGACAAGGTAGCCAATTAGTAACTTAATGAAATATTACTTAATGATAACAAATCAGATTAATTCATTCTCTGTTTTTTCTTAGTGGGCACAGAGTAAATATTTCATGTTGGTGTATCTTAAATTACATAATAAAATTTGTCAAAGAGTGAAACAGTCAAGAAATCAGCATCATGTCAGGTATGGAATACATCTGTTGCTCCTTTATTTAACTGGAGTAGGTAAAAAGCCTATAATGTCCTCTGACAGATTTGAAACAAGTGCTCACAGAAGGTCAGTTTCTCCCTGATGTTTAACTGCAAAATGTCGAACAGTGCTAGCCTTAACTTCCCCAATTTAATGGCAGAAAGTGGGAGTGTCTGTGGATTTAGATGGTGCATTATCTTGTGATGCAGAGACTAAGATTGTTAAACAAATACAGATACTATTATCAGGTAATAGAGCCTCTGCAGACTAATTAAGTCTCCAATACCCATTTAATGAGTGCTTAACAACATCAGTGGTGTCAGGGTCATTCACAGGATCAGGCCAATAGGAGTGGGTTTCCAGCAAGGGGAGGCATGAAAAAATGATTTGGGTCTTGTATCTGGTAGACTTGGAACAGAAGGCTGATATTTTCCACCGTGGTTTTATTACAGCATCACTGTACAGGTCAGTGTTAATTTCTTGCCCTAAAGTGAATTAGGTTTGCTAATGCTGCCACCAATCCAGCATGGTATTCACCTTTTGGAAGAACAGAGCATTTATGACATTTTTCTTAAAAGAAACTGTGAAGTAGGTTTTGGTGCAGTTTCTGATGGACTCTTTCTTTTCTGAGTATTCATTCCATTACTGTCCAAAACCATATAAATTTAAATTGACAACATATATTACAGCAAAAAATTATACATATTAAGTTATAAATTATATACCTTATTTTGCCCACTACCACTAGCTTTATTTTAATACCTCCCCCATTCTGATAGAATGAATAACTAACTGTCCTCTGTTTCCAGTCCTCCAGGCCATTCATCATACCCTGTTCTGCTCCAAGGAGCAAGACTATGTCTCTTTTGGAATTCTTAATATGAATTGATTTTTCTTGTCAACATATTCATCACCTCTGTCAAAGTACTCCATTAAATTTGTGAGGTATCATTTTGCTTCAGAAGTATGTTCAATCTTACCCAGGGTCATATTTATCCTTTATTTCACTAACACTAATCTTCAAAAAAAGTTGCTGTTGTTTTTCCTTGACAGGGAAGTTAGGCTGTGCTGTATATACCTTAAGATTAGTGCTGCCTACACTAAAGCAAACAAACAGAACAAAAAACATGATCAGCATCCTTTTTAAGTCCTCTCCTACCAGGGCAGTATGAAAAAGAATAAACTCTTTAGTTCTGTTATTTCATTCCACCAGAGTTCTTGGGTGAACAATAGCTGGTTCTGACAATTTATTGCTCCTTCTTTGCAGTCTTTTTTGCAATCTTTTTCCTCTTCCTCTAGTTTGAGAGAGATCTTTCATTGAAGGTGACAGGATCTCATGTGGGACCAACCTCTTCCTCCTCTGTAATGGATATACTCTGAAACTTGTCAGAATCAGAGAAACTTATTTCCTCTCTTCAAATGCTTGTAGGTAAGTATAGTAATCCCTGAATTAACTATTCTAGAATATCATGAAGGAGAGACCTTTGCCATATCTTTCATCTTATATTTACCGTTTTTCAAGCTTGCAACACCTAGGGACTGAGCTGAATGAAGTGTCAAACGAACACCAACATCTTGGATGTAAGCCATGGTAGTCATAGGATAGATATTTGCTTGAAGAGGCAACTTGCTCATCGTCTGTCTAGGCTGGATCTGCAATATGAACGCAAACTTCAAAAACATACATTCTTTTTATGCAATTAAATTTCAAAGATATTTTCAGACATTTATCCCATGTGCTTTGGAAGACCAGCCATCACGAAAGCATTCACTCAACTGTATTATTTAGCTTTTTTGAGATTTGTGGCTAAAATTACCACCTTGGAAATGGTAGCTAGAGTGTACTTTTAGATCAAACAATATTAAGAAAAAATGTGAAAGATTCATCAAGGGAACCTACAAAAAGGCAACCTATAAAAAGGAATAATCACAGTTATAAAATGAGAGAAAAAATATTCTCCTCTAGAGAGCAAGCAGTGAATAGATTTAAGGCAGCAGAAAAGGAACTGTTGGTTTATAATGAGCACTTATTGAAATGCTGTTGAAATTCTTGAATGGTACATGACAAATGAGTAGTAGTATTAAAATTATTTTCATGTTTAAGTATTCACTGTCTCCAGCAAAATGCAGTAGTACAGTAACTGGAAATCCAGTAGTCTTTTATTCAGGACTCATAGTCTCCCCGTATTTGCAAAACTATTTTTAGCAAGAAAGGTAAGGAAAACTAATTTTTCTCTTTTGTGTGTGCTGCACAGTTCAAGTTAAGACAATAGCCCCTTCCTCAGATGTATTACCAACAGAAAAAGCATTATACATCAAAAAATACATCATTTATTTCCAACACAGTAGTAAGCAGCTGTTCACTAGGTGTGGGTTTTAACTAAATAAACAAAGCAGAGGAAAGGAAGTCATGCATACATATAAGCAACTAGCTACATGGTGACTTGTCATAACTTCTTGTATATAACTCTTCTCTTAAAAAGAACTTAAAAGAATAGTCAACAAACTACTTAAACACAGTTAAGGAGTGCACTCCTTAGCACACAGTTACTTCTTAGTCTGGTCTACATCAAATTTTATAACAGGTACATTTTTAAAAAGCATTTCTCCTTTTAAATGATTAGTGTACTTTAACATGAGAGTTTGTTTAATATAAGCTCTTTACATTTAGACAGTCAAAACCTGACACTCTAAGCTTTTACAATTAAAAGATGGTAATTACCTGATATCCATTAAGATCAGTATAGAATCTATTTTGACTGTTTATGTCAGATGAAATTCTCATTGCAAGTTCACGATTATATTCTCCTCTTATGTCCACAATATTGGAAACTTCAAGAGACTGACCTTCCAAACCTACATGAAAAAGATGCATTTAAAATCTCTAAAAGTGATTGCACATGTATAAGAATGATTGTGCTCCCAGGACACAGATCTAGATTGTGATCTAGATTTTGTTTTCTCTCATACCTAACCAGATACTGGAAGACAGTTATGCAATAGATGATAGAGCAATATTTCTAATTTGGTACAAATTGAACAGACAGTCTGAAAGAGAGCACTGAAGGGGAATAGGAGCAATACACAGTAAGAACTACTGTGGGTGCCAGCAAACCAGTAGGGAACAACAGGCAGCTGTTGAGAACTGTCTTTAAATAAACATGCTAGCGCAAGACCTGGTCAGTCACTTCTCCCCTTCACTCTTTAGCAGCTGTCCCCATTCCCGGACAAGAATGAAGTCACTAGATTCTTGATAGAACTGTGCAACTGAGCAGGAAACTTTGAGCAGCTCCTTTAATCAAATAAAAATCTCCCTTAAGGACAGTGTATTAAGAAATTTGAACTGATACAACCACAAGCAGGACACAAAATTTTGTTGACAGGGAAAAGTTTAATATTTATTAAAAGATGGATTAGGTGTCTGAAAAGGCAGACAAGTTTTTCGGTGAGATTTTTTTTTTCCTAAAGTGCCTTGTACTGAAAATTAAATACCTTTAATAATAACCTGACCTTTTCAAACAGTTCAAGTCACAGTCTGGAGTGGAATTATACCATCGTTCAGCACCACCACTTTACCTTTTCTGTAATCTAATGGGACTAATGATTGCAAAAAGAATTGCACCAAGCAGAACACATATGTATTTGTTTCCACATCTATTTTAAAATCTAAATGCCACCTGCAGAAGTACAGCAACTGTTAAAATGTTAACATTTACCAATGGCTATTAAACTTCAGTGCTAAATGAAAAACACTTGGTTCAGCTAATTAGTTCTATTTTCCCAAACCTACTCTGGAAAATGTGGATTTTAATGCTCCACTTTTGATACTCTCAGTAACAGATTTTCTAAATATTTCATGTATTTTTCCCAAATATTTAAAAGCATGAGTACATTGAAGAAGAATAAAGTCATTTACTTTAGACTGTCATCATTTTTGTACTGCATAATTTGAGTATATAAAAATACCACTATAAAGAGAATAAATTATGACAAGCTTCTGATAAAAAGATTAACCAAATCATGCTAATATCAAAAACAGATGCCGATGGCAGAATTTAAAAATCACTCGGTGGTCAATTACTGAACAGAGTTGTCAACCCAGGGTATTTTCTGCCCAAAATCAACAGAATTTTAAAGTCAAAAGTAGTAAAAGCTATTTTCCCCAAAATTGCTGAAGATGTAGGAGTTGGGAGTACTATCCAACAGCTGTATTAGCCACACAATCAGTCTTGCTACCGCTTGGCAAGGAGGGGAGGTAGGTTAAAACAGGAGATGAGATCCTGATTTGAAATCAAAATGCATTTATACACATAGTGATTTTTTCCCACATGTTTTGTTACTGTACATGTCTAGTGAGACTTCAAAATATCTTATTTTAATTGAAGTAATGCTATATAAATAACTAATAAATATAACTAATAACTATAAATTACAAAGCCAAGGAAATAGAGCTCAGCAAAACAACGATGCAAAGCTATCAAATTTTAAACTTTGAAAAAGAACACTTAAAGAAATTTAGATAAAAACACACCAAAGAGCAAACACACAATATATAAAATATATTTTGCATAATTTTTTCTTGTCAAAGTAGAAGCATGGTACAGGACTTATCCATGTACACATTACATTTGTAATGTTGTAAGTGTTGAAACATTGTGATGAATTGCCAGAAAAACCAAAGGAAAAAAGTAGACAGTACACTCACAAGGAAAGATAACTTTAACTGTTAGGAATTGGCAAGCAAGTGATTTTCACTGACAACTCATTTTCTGTGAACTGAAATACTTCTAGCAGGTATTTAGTAGCAAATTAAAGAAAAAGGAGTATTACAGATTAATCCACTTTAAAATAACAACCTCTCCCTAACAAAAAAAAAAAAAAACAAAAAAAACAAAAAAAAAACCAAAAAAACCAAAAAAAGGCTTTTCAGGCTTTTTCCCTTGCTGACAATTTTAATTTACTAAAACTCACAGAGGAACGTAATTTTTTTTTCCACAATCTTGGCAACCTGGTACCTCTTGACCTCAAAGTATCTTTTTTCATCATAAGATGATTTTAACTATTTGTCACTAAAACAAATCTACAGGATATATATATATATATATATATATATATATATATATATAGTTTTGAATATAAGTTGAACATCCTCAGGATGTTCAGCAATGAATGCAAACTCTTGGCGTGTGTACCTAAGGAGTTAATGTTTGATCCAGAATTGCTGTATCAGTTGGGAACTCAATTCTGATGAGCTTTTGGCATATGTATAAATTCCAGCAACTTCACACTTCAATGTACAAGTCACAAAAATGAAGTATCTGAATCAATTTTATTTCTAGATCAAAAACACTAGAACTACACTAGAACTAAAACAAATACACTAGAACTAAAACAAAACAAAAGACAAACAAAAAACAAATCAAACAGATGATGTCATTACTATTTTTGAAACCTAAAAGAAAGAAGGAGAAGAGCAAGCAAGACTTTCAAAGTACTGATAACTTTTTTTTTAGAAGTTGTTTAGGAAAAATAATTAAATATGATAAATAGGATTTTTAAAAACACGAAGACAATTTTGACTCCTACAGTAAAGTTGGTAATACAAAACATGTAAGTTCCTTCAACTGAAAACATTAATCAGTGCCTCTTTATTTCAGAATAATTCCAGTAAATATAAATAATGAATGTATGTTTCTTAATTATAGGAAGATACACTTAAGCATGTTAACTTGAGTTTCCATATGAAAATAATTGTATACAATTGCACCATGATTTCCTCCCTCTTTTACATTTTTCAGTGGCCAATTC
Organism: Molothrus ater; assembly: GCF_012460135.2. NCBI lineage: Eukaryota > Metazoa > Chordata > Aves > Passeriformes > Icteridae > Molothrus > Molothrus ater. Next base: position 3,524,101 of record NW_023416471.2, on the reverse strand, counting down.
CATCAAGTTTGGAAGGGTAGAGAGTTTACAAAATTACTGTTTACTTAAAATTTCCTTGGAAATCAGTAGCTGAACAGTAGAGAAACAAGCAACTTAAAAAGAAATCTAAAGGAAACAAAGGAAAACTGGTATGATGTTATGTCCTAAGAGCCAAAAAGTTGATGTTTGGTGCTGATGTCTATCAACAGACATAGAAAATTCTGTCATGAGCTCTCCCAAGCAGAAAAAGGACATACAAAGGGAGGTAATAAATAAGTAAAGCCTAAAGTTATGAAGTAAAACAGACTTCTCTATTAAGGTCACTGATATATTTTGTACTTCTGTCAGTAAATGTGAAACTAGGAAAGAAACTATATTCTTACATTCTCTCCAAGGTATTTCAAAGTTTCTTTTCTGATTTTCAAAATGTGTAGCTAGTTACAGCATTCCGATGAGTCAGTAAAGTCTGAAGAGGTATTTCTAACAAATCAGTTGAGTTTAAGTATAACAGCTTAATGTCTAGCATGATACTCAGAGAGAAATCGCAGAGCACAGAGCAAAGTGTATTGGAGTCAATATAACCTCAGTCTCATGAATTCTGCACTAGTGCAGAGGTGAATTTAAACATTAAAAAGGCAGGTAGGATCCAAGATCATTGTGATGTAAAATAACTGCCAAGAGAGACAGAATTTCACAACTCTTACCCTGGACTTTATACAGCCGCATGGTATGTGTCACGTGGTGAAAAAAACAAACAACTTCTGAGAAAATTGTTCCATGAGCAACTCTTATGGTAGGTGGGTCTGTAAAAATATAAGGCTACAAAAAGAAAACAGAAAGTCAGAGTGAGTATTTTGGAAGTTTTTCATAAAGGCACTGTCAATAAATTAAGGTATTTAATAAATATTAAAATAGTGGGTTTTTTAAACCATTCTAGATCTAAAACACTGGAGATTAAAATTTATTCCTAATCTGAAACTCAGCAACTTCTCTTCAGAGTCCTTTATTCTCTTCAGCTAAAATTAGGTTAAGTCTCATTACACATCTCACAAGCATTTTATGAAGATTAAGCGATACAAGTCTACAGACAAGCACATGAATATATTGATACTGCATCTGGATTGAGCTCTTTTGCTAGAAAAATTATAACTGCTAACCATCAATCAAATACTGTACTTTCAAAATTTGGGGCAGGTAGTTTGACTACCTCCATCAGTGGTACACACTGGACAAGGAAAGCCTCCCCTACTCTGCTGTGTAGATCAGTTTGTATATACCTTGAAAATAGAAGAGTAAGATTTTTCTTCATCAGAAGCAGACAGAGTTGTCAGAGGAACTCTCTGGAATGCAGGGTAGGGCTGGGAATCATTATGAAATGTCAATAAGGACAGCGACTTACTACCCATGGCTCCCACAGACTAGGACAAATTTTGCATATTTACAACAAACCAAAGAGATGAAGAAAATTATTTTTCCATGTAGTCACAGTATTTAGAGTCTTGGCTAGGCAAACAGTGACTATTTTAAAAAAAACAACATTGATCCCAAATGTGTGTTGCATCCCCAGATTGAAATAAATGGATGGCTGCAAAGGTAAAAATGAATTAAATATTGAGAGTGTACAAGCCAAAAATGAAAACTCAACACATGCAGCTACTTCAATAGGGAACAGCTGTAAATAAAGACTTCACTCACAAAAACCACAACCCAACTGCTTGAAAAACACATTATTCAGAGGGATCTAGGCAGAAAGCTCTCAGAGGGTGGTTGTCTTATTTCTGTATATAACAAGGCCACAAGGACAGAGCATGGTCTTTGTTGAAGCAATGACACCAAAGAACAGATGCAGCTTGAGGAAGAGCAGAGATCAAGCTCACATACATACAGACAAAACACACTAGAGAAGAGCAAGTACAGGTAAATATCCAATATTCTTTGAGCATATAATTGTATGTATAACAGGGAAGATTTCAAGAAGTATTTTATAAAAGAAAAAACTGAAAGGGACTTTTGGGGCGAAAAGCTCACCTTCTGTATTCACGTACTTACTCTTAGAGCTGCAGAATACTCTTTAATAAAAGCTTTGCCAGAGGTACAAGAGGCAACTCTGCAGTTATCAACTGCAGGAATATTTTGTACAGGAGTTTGGAAGAGAAATCACAGTTACTTATGCTTTAAGAAGATTGTTTGGCTTAGGGAGAAAAGGCTTTTTCCTACTGAAAATCTTATCCAGTCAATCAATAAAAAAACCTCAAAATAGTGTTTTAGATTTCTTAAAAGTCCACATGAAAAAATTATGGAATACTTCCATAGGATCTCATCTTGTCAATAAGACAGACAAATGTTATCTGTTATGCAAAATCCATTTGCTAGGTGAGAAACACAGAAGGATTATGGCATTCAGGGGGCATATTAGACAGATGAGCTAATATACTGAGATAAAAGAAATTTGAAGACCAGATCTTAGGTTAGAACCTCTTATTTCCATTAAAAACTGACAGTATCCATAACTGTAGCCTGAATACTCCCCTTCTGGCAGAAGAAACTGATATTTGCTTTTCTATCACATATAAGCAAAGAAGACAAACTAATTTAATTGGTGACTACCTGGCTTCTAGAAGTTAAAAATCCCACAGAGGAGGAACTGGATGACCAAACAAATGGTGGAGTAATCAAACCCTTCAAAATCCTCCCTGCAGGGCAGAGCAACATGAAGATACTCAAGCTAGTAAAGACAGACTGAAACACCACCTAAAGGAACTCTCAGAAAGGAACTGAGAAACCAGAGGTCATCAGGACAAGCCAATGACCTGTGACCTAGGAGAATGTCACTTGCATGGACAACAGACTGCCAGATATGTTCTGTTATCAAAGTAACACAGATCTTATGGTCTTATGTAGTTTTTAAGAGTATTTCTTGCTCCGTTCTCGCTGGAGCTAGCCAGCAAAATGGAGAGATGCTGGGTGAGTGACAGGAATATAAAACACTGTGCACTTGCTAGAAAAAATTACCTGAAGTAATTTCAAAAATTAAAAATTTAAAAAAACCCCTAAACCCAAATATTTGGAGGAACTCTTTTCCATTGAGTTTTTTAGTACAAAACATGAGCATATTGCCAACAGCTATCAAAACACACACAAACCTGAAATGAGATGGGTATATCAGCTCTCAGATTCTGGGATATTGCCACAAACATTAAGTTCACACACCTGAAGCTCCAGGCTGGAAATTAGCTCCTCTTCTGAAGATAAATGCAACTTATTATAGACTGTTCCAAACTAAACAGAAAGATGGGCTGATGGAAAAGGAACAGTTATTTTGCAAATATTGCCTAAACTAATAAATTTTTAAAAAATAATAATTCTTAATTTTGCTAGGACATGCATTGAGTTTGCAAGCCTCCAATTCAGTCACGATGCTAGAAAAGGCCCAAAAGAGGAAGGTAGCTTACAAAGGCAGATGGTATCACGTAGTTTTGGGGATCAGACAAGTTCTTTTTGATAGAAACAGTGGCAATATGATGTATACTCAAGTTCTCAAGGACAACTGATGTTCCCTGATTATTGGGCAAGCAGGAAAAATGAAGTAAAAATATGGTGGTGATAGAACAGGGAAGCCTTCAAATTCATATTTAGTGCTTAGAAAAGCACTAATCCTAGAACTTGATTAGTTGATAGTTACCAAGAGAAATACCAAGAGTTCAGAACCTATAAAGAGATAATTGCCCAGGTTGCCTCACGAAAAACATTTCAATTAACCAGGCTTTTGCTTTTAAACAGGAAAATATCCTTATGCATTGAATATGCAATTATTCTAGTATCATTGTAAAGATCCTTGGTGAGATGCACCGGTCTGTGAAAGGATCCTGGTCCTGGATCTGAAATGCAAAGGTACTTTTGATATGAAAGTCTAAGGCAATGTGGAAAGAACAAACGATGATAGATATTTGCAAAACTGATTTGACAAAGTCTTTGTCTCAATCCATTGTTAAGTCTGCTTTGTAAACAATCATGGACTAAAGGACCTTCCAGCATCAAGTACACTGTGATGACTCACACCTTGAATTAGAATAAAAATATGTTGCTTTCATATCCAATGGCCAGCTTGAAGACTCCACTTTCTAAAGAGTTAAACTAAATAGCTGCTGTAATATCTGTTCCCCTCAGCTCTAGTGGAATGAATTCCATTGTACAAGATCCAGCAGCCTAGTGAAGCAGCTTCTGTTGAGCCTGGAAATCAGCATTTTTCAGAAACAGGACAACAGAACTGTGGATCAAAGGGTTCAGAAATCATTTTTCTGTACTCCAAGAGAAATAAGACAATCTTTTTTTGAAATTATAGTGGGCAGAAGGCCTGGGGAGGAGCTAGCTAGGAATTTTAAGGGAGAATACTTGGAACAAAATAATACCTCATAGATCCCTAAGGTATATTAAAATACTTAACATCGAAACAGGTGCCAAAGGGTGGAAATAACTGGAGATACACCTTCACCAAAATATTTACTGGCTTGTATAGAAAATGGCATGGTATATTGCAGCCTGGAGGCACAAAGCATGGGCAATTAACTTTTCCCCTTATAGACAAGTAAAGCACTCCCAACCATTTTAGTGGCCAGGAAACTTCTGGTAGTGCCGCACACTGTTGGTCTGGGTGCCAAAAAAACTAAGAGGAAAGTTTTCAACCACACATGAAATGTTCTGGATTGATCTAAAATTTTAAAAAAGAAAAATCACAGGACAAAGCTTGCAGGAAAAAGTGTTTCTCAATAGCAGGTTGCCCCTTATTTGGCAGGGTTTGAGGTTAGACTGAGATAATATCATGTATTTCAGCTCTAGCACGAGAGATCCTGCAAGGGGAAAAAAGAAAAATCTGTTTTCTTACATATTCTGTTAGTGCTTAAGTACCTGTGGGAACTAGTACATACACAGAATCACAGAACCAGCTGCCTGAGGGAGAATCAAAATTTCCTAGTCCAGGTATAACAAAAACCATCACTTTGATACTGAAAAAAATTATTTGTAAAACAAAAAGTTCAACTACTCACATTGATCCCACAAACATTTAGCATCTGATGCTTTGGAAAAAACTGCTTTGCTCAATTCCCTATTGATAGGAAGCAGGGCTAGTAAGAAATCATCACATATTGACTTGTCTTGAATATACAGAAGAAAATACAGACATATAACTGTTTCAAAGTTTATTGAATACTGTGAGGTTTTTTCCCACTGATCTACAAAAAAACAAGTTGGGCATTCTTCACAAAGTCACAGGAACTAAAAAACATGTTTTCTCCTCATGAACAGGACATTATATTTATTGTGAGGCCCAAGGAAATCCCTTCCTTCCAAACTTCATTAACACTGTCAATCAGTCAAACACTTTACTGCCATTTAAAAAAATTAAGATGCTGCCTTTTTCACTGGTGCCTTGTTTTCTGTTTTGATTTTGCAGAGAAGACAAAGGCATGGTGGGGGACTGTCCTATCTCTCTAGACCTGCAGGATGGAGCACCCACTCTGTGCCTCTGTTCTGGACTTTGCACCGTTGTAGTTCAGCAATATGGCTAGATAAATTATTAAAACAGACAAAGCAAAATAATTTCTGAGTATACCAAAGGAAAATAGTCCAACATAAAAAGCAATTATTCTTTGCAATTTTTGCTAAAAAACATAGGGTAAACGGTGTAAGAAAAAAATCAAAACAATAAAACACCTAGCCAAAAATCAAGAAAACTGCCTGCCATCTATCCTATTGCCAATTCACACATGGCCTTAGAAAGTTAGTCAATCCACATTACACTAAGAACCCTGAACAGATGGCATTTCTTTTAAGACAGAAAGCATTAGCTCAAACTGGTTTAGAAACCACTATAGAATTACTCTGTTATTCCCAGTGGGACAATTTAATTAGTGTTATTAAAATGCAAGCCAAATGAGCCTTATGGTGAAGCAAAATATTACTGAAGCAGAATTTTCCGAAGTATAACAACTCCATTTTAATTGTATAAAATGTTACAAAAGTTGAACAGCATCCTTTTAATGTTAACTTAAAATGCAGTTTAATTTCATTTTTCTTTTCTAATTGTGCTTGCAGACATGTGACAGACTTTTTCTGTTTAAACCATAACATTTTGCTACCTCAATTTGTCCAGATTATTTTCATAAAGCAAATTACTTAAATGTATAGTTAAAATTACATAACTGCTACATTTAGTGATTATTTTTAAATAATAATAAGTCAAAGATGAATTAGAATATAAAATGAAATAAAGTGTGACCATGCAGCTAGTGAAAGGTAAAAATTAAAAACCCTAAGTGATATTGTTCAAGTATTCACAGATAAAAACACAATAAAAAAAAGAAATATGAAATGGCATATAAAATGAAGGATAAGGAAACCCTGATGAACATATCTGAAGTAAATTACTAAGGGACTAAATACACTAAACCTATCAAATCACAGACCTCAAAAGGTGTGCTTCTAGGAAAGATTGCCAAAAGTAAAGGAAACTGTTCTGCTTCCTCTCAGATAGATTTACACATATAAAAGGGAGAAATAGGAAAAGAAAAAAAGAAAACACAAAGAAAGCCAAACATCTTTCCCTCCCACCAAAAAAAGTAGAATGATTACTCTTGTATATTTCCTAAAATTGTAAGCGTAGAGCTCTTCATTTGCCTTATGTCTGCAACTTGAGTTTACACAAGAGAAACTCAGAAGAAACATACTGGCAACTAGCTAGCTTCATAAATGTTTATTATTTTAACTTTTGCTTTCTAAAATATCACCCTTCCTGTTCCAAAAGGGAAGTAGTAGACTCCATATGGTAATGAAATCACTGTAAGACACTGCCATTTCCCAAATTCCAATTTGAAAACTAATAGGAGTATGCTGCTGCTCTCCAATAATTACACAGCTAAAAATACAGATAACCCTCGAGAACTAAATCAGAACAGTTCCTTACTATTCTGTCACCAACTGGGAGTCAGTATCTTAATTAAGTATGCCAATATCAGCTTAAAAAGTAGCTCTGAACCAAAAGCAACACATTCACAATTAAAAAAAAAATCAGAAAAGTGAAGATGTAGAAATGAATCAATCCACATTTTCATCATAGAAAGTAAAAATTAACTTATTTCATCGATAATGAATGGTCACATCTCACTGGATTTCTGGCAAGGATCACATCTTAATTTTTTGCAGGGGGAATCATAAATATTCTCTAGATTTTCACATTTTCAAATTTCTATTGTGTTTTTACTCTTATGTAGGGTTAGGAAGTATGAACTTCTGCCAATCATTTCAATAGCCCATGTCATTATGCCTAGCCACACAGCTTTTATTCCAGTTTTAGGGACAACTAGCTCTTCCAATCTGTATCTGCCAAACACTTCAAGGTACTTCAAGATTAGAATTTCTTTGTAAACAGAAAGTTTACCTTGGCATCTCCATCTGGTAAGAAGAGATAAGCTCCACTTTTATCTCGGTTACTGGTAGTTCCATACCAAGCAAACTCCACCTTCATTTGATGATTCTTACCATCTTCCTTGGTGTTTATTTTCTAAAAGGACAGAGATTCATGTTAGGTTTCCATAAAGCAGCACAAAAAAGTAAAATATAGTGTTTTGAAATAAAATATAACATACCTCCAGTAATCCAGACATTCCAGAAAACCATAGTTTCATGTACGCATTTTCTAAGATTATATTATCCACAGAATGCTGCATCTCTTTTATCTTGAAAACTCTGTCTGACTTCTCCTGTCTGCTATTCCTTACATATATGTTATAGTCAGCTAAAACTGCTTCTGAACTCTCATCCTCCAGAAGCTGGTAAACTCCAATCCCAAGAGGTGGCAGATGTGCCACAAAAGACATCTGTTAGGAGCAAATAAGTAGTCATTACTAAAAATAGCAGAATATCAACTTTTTATACTAAATTTATGTGCAGAGCAACTACTTTTGCTTGAATAATTTTAGGATGGCTGAGTTTTCCCATAGTCCATAAATAAATATGAAGAATTAACAAACAGAAATATCTGCATGACTAATTTGCTTAGCATCAAGATTACCATTATATTAATGCAGTAACAATTTTGAATCTTCTTAGGAATGTTTGTTGTGATATGCAGTACTGAGTATATTTGCTTTTCATTGTAGATGCATGTGTACTGGATCAAGTGCACACAGACTCTACTTATCCCTTGATTTTGAAATTTAAATTTAAAAATGCATGAATTTAAATAACTAAGTATAAAGCAAGTGTCTCATTTTCAGTCTCTTTTTTTAGAAGCTATAATCTGCATAGAAGAGTAGTATACAAGGTACATCTCCAAAGCAATTTGTTTAGAATTTGAAGTCCAGACAAGTAATTTCACTTCCTCTTCTTCAAGCAATAAAAGTACTAATTGTTCTGGTTTTGGCTAGAATAAACTTAAATTTCTTCATAGCAGCACTTTTGGTGCTTGGTTTCAGTATTAACCACTTTGATAACACAGAGATAAATATCTCAGCTACAGCTGAGCAGGGCTTATGCAGCATCAGGGCCCTTTCTGCTGCTCCACCAGGGAGGAGGCTGAGGGAGCACAAGGAATTGGGAGGGGACACAGCCAGGACAACTGACCCCAACTGACCAGAGGGATATTCCAGACCCATCATGTGACATGATGCTCAGCAATAATAACTGTGAGAAGAAAAAGGAAGGGGGGATGTTTGGAGTGATGGTGTTTGTCTTCCCAAGTCACTGTGATGGAGCCCTGCTCTGCTGGGGATGGCTGACCACCTCCCCAAACTTGGGACACCGGGAATGAACTCCTTGTTTTTCTTTGCTTGTGTGCACAGCTTCAGCTTTAACCACAAGCTTTCTCACCATTGCCCATCCAACTTTTTCCTCCACCCCACTGGGTCAGTGAGCGAGGAAGTGTGTGGGGTTGAGCTGCTTAGCAAGGTTTACCCATAATAATTATCCCTTTGGAACACAGCTGAGAGACAGTTATTGACTTAGCTTCACAGAAATATTATCCTGAACCAAGTTCCTACGTCAAAAGGAATCAAAACATAAGCCTGCAATACTGTGTTACTATTGCAGTCAGACACCATTACAATTTCATTAAAATTTAATGAAATAAATTTCTAATATGTGATGTGATCATCTAGGACAATCTTCTATAATGATGTACAACTCAAAAATTCTTAGAAGTTTTGTTTCAAACAAAAAAACAGAAGGTGGGCTTGAAGATATTTGCCCAGCTTAAGTATTTGGAAGGGAAGAGGACATCTAAATGTAAATGCTTAAGCCATTTCATGTACAAGAAAAGCCATTTCATGTTCCAGCTGGAATGCTTGAGAACATACAGACGTGTGTGACTGTGTGTAGAGATTGGCACTTGAAGGAAGAAGCAGCTCAATTGAGAAAGTGAGGGGAAAAGACACACATCCAGTATTTTCCAGTCATGCAGCTGAAACTGATCCTTTAAATGTAGTAAATTATATCTCAAAATTTTAACAGCTTATCAGTTTAAGAAACATTAATGCTAAACACATGCATGTTGAGTTTTAGGGGGTTTTTGTTGTTGTTTTGGGTTTTATTTGTTGGGTTTTTTTTAATTTAAAATTACTGAATTAATAGTACTGTCTACAGAGAATAGAATTCCCAATATATAAGTACACTTTCCATTTCCTTCAACTATGAAGCTACAATATATATAAAAAACCATATTTTAATGTTTTTTACTTAAAGTAGGGGTACCTGATAAGCTTCATGTGATACTGTAGTTGCTCCATCCCAAACAGCACTAATCTGGACATTAACAGGTTTTCCCAAAGGAGACAATAATTTAACTCTAGGTGAATTCACATTGACAGAAACCACTGAAAATCGCTCTTGTTCCGTAGGATTATGTATCAAAAGGTATCTGAAAAAAACATATTTACTAAATTTTTTTTTGGCAACCAAGCTTCTTCCTTCAGGTTTAATGTTACTGCACACAAATTTTACATACAGAGGATCAAAACAATGTTAGAACAACAGGTACATACCACAACAAATAAATATACAAAACATAACCAAGAAACAATGGATATTTAACATCAATTATGTGCAGATCTTTTCTTAATGCTATTATTTGTCGAAGAAATTTTGAAAATTCCTTACAAAAAATACATCTATTTCCCATTATAATTGCTAAAGAATTGCTATTAACAGTTGCAAGCACAATCAAGATACTTAAGGGCATTTTAAATGTATTTTTCAGGCTGAACTATCAAGCTCTCATCCACAATAGCATCTTTTTAACACAGCTTAGAAAAAATGAGGGAAGAAAACTGGTTCTACACATATATTCACTAAAGGAGCTAGTTTCTCTCTCCTAAAAGGTAAAGTACAAAATTATTAAAATTATAATTTAGCATCATTCGCTATGGCAACTCTTTGCATAGCTTCTTAATAGGTACATATGGAATGACTATTTTTTCCATAGTGTTCAATTTGAACACAGATTATGCTATTAACCCAAAGAATCAGCCCTGAGCTGAAGACTGACTTTATTAGCCCATATATTTTTTATTATTATTACAGGTTCATGTGTTGTAAGGTATAGAAAAACAGAACTATACTAGAACATTTTTGTTTCATGCATCTGTAGGATTATCATCGTACTTCTTGTCTTTTCACTGACAAGCTCAAAGAATGCAGTATTTGCAGCTGTTCCCTGAAGTTTACCTCTGTTTGTGTCATCCTTTAGAAGAAGTCTTTTAAAACAAAAACTGCTCTTGCCAAAACTTCTGGTGTCTTCTTAACTATACACAGCAGAAGCAATACTCAATCTCCAACCTCCTTAACACTCCCCACTGTAAAGCAGTTTACTTCTTCATGAGATCTGATTTTACATCAGTTCCCATGAGATCCATTGTTTACTTATCAAATCACTCCTTCCATATTTCTTCTAAGTAGATTCTCCTTCTCTGCTCTGTGTTTTCTATGCAGATTCTTCAGGGTTTTGTCCATGGTTTTATTTCTTTTGCTTTCACATCTTAAACCTCAAATTCAATTACCCCTTCACAGACCAAACCATTTCACCTAGAATTGTCTCCATCCATCCAATCTACAAATCTCATTCAGAATCCTGACCAGGCCACCATTTCCCCCTTATCTTCCTACTGGCTTCCTTTGTTTGCCTGCATCAAACTTGCTTGTAAATTTCTCAGTGCTTCACTACTACCTTATTACCTCACAATCAGTATGAAATGAAAGGTCAACTCCAACTTCTCATTAGTTGAATAAACAAAATCAGAGGCTTTATTAGCTTTTTATATCAAGAACTTTTGGATGACTTGCCATATATCAAATGAGCTTCCCATAAAAAAATATTTTCCTTTTAACTCCTTAAATTCCTGTCCTGAAGTATTGCTTCAATCATGATTTCTAAGTATACCAATGATATTCAACGTGCATTTGTGATCACAACCAAAAATGCCTTTGGATGCTTTCTTTTGCCCTGTTTCATGTTGAAGACTCCTAGATTACCAGACAATATAATAGTTAACCATATTCTGGGTTAGCTTTCAGAGTCTTTAAGAACTTGTGCAAGACTCTCTAAAAACCTCCCCTAGACTTGGGTAGGGAAATTTACACTTCTGGTTATGTGGAGCTGTCTCCTTTCTCACGGTTAATCTCAATAGGTGTTTTTGTTGGTTTGTTTTGGTTTTTTTTTAATGACATTAGTGGAATCAAAAAACCTAGCTAAACCAACCCTGCTCTCAGTCTCAACCCAATACAAATTAGGAAGAGAATAGAAATTATATCAAAATTTTTAAGAACTCCTCATGTACTGTGAAAAAAGAGTGTTAAGAACTCTGTCAGAAACAATACAGGTTGAGAGATGATTGAACACCAAAGCTCAAAATAATTCCTCATTCTCATCCATCAATAGACCACATATTTTTTTCTTTATTCTTCTTATAAAATTTAATTCCTCAATTCCTATGCTTCCAGGTAAAAGGAGACCTTATGCATACAATTTTTTCAGTAATGCTACACATCATCATTAAATTTAAATTATCTGCCAAGCAAAGAACATATTAGTGCAAAATATATTTCCAGAAACTTTGTTCACCTTCCCATAGCTAGAAACATATTTCACAACTTTAATTAGTTGCATGACATATTTACCTATAGCAAAACATAAACATAACCTTCAGTTTTATGAACTGCTGTATTATTATTATATTTCTTCAGGCTATTTTTTTTTTAAATTGTATTTGTATTAAACAAATCTATTGTTGTATCAAAATATATACATTTTTTAACTTCTTGAATCAGTGAATTTTAAGTTCATTATGTGTGTGTAGAGTAATAAGATAGAGGAGGCTAGCAATGACAGAGTAGATTTTCAGCACTTGAAATAAAGGAGTTTTGACTAGATACTAATATTTTGTTTTAACATACTATTTCAGGAGGACTTTTGTATAGTAGTTATAGAAAACAAGACATAATTCTTGTGCATATACAAAAGCACTGACTAATGTGCTAATTAAATTAGATTACCTCAGCAGTACTATTCAGCTCCCACCCTTAAACAATATCCCACTATAAAAATTTTAGATTTTATTTGAAAAAAAAGATCTACACCTCAATTAAACTGTATAATTGCAAAGGCTGTCTCATAAAAAAGTTGTATGTATTAATGCACTGTGGTTGCATTACAGAGAGAAGCAACTTGATAATATTTAAAGTTTTCTATTCCTTACCTTGAAGCAAAAACATGAATATTACTGTCTTTCAAAAAAAGCAAGCAAATATTTTCTTTTCATTATTCAGGTAACTGGTCTTCAGCAACAACACCAATAAAAAAAATTAAGTTTACATCTTTCATTCAGTTAAAGAGTGAAGGGTTTTAAGGGTTATCGGTAAAAATTTATATGAAAAAATTTTATCTGAAATATTTTACTTTAGAAGCACCAAGAGTCAGCCATAATTTATTTTGTTTATTCAGGAAATCTAATAATGCTAAAACTATGCTAAAATAAACTGCATTGGTACAAAAACCATGACTAAACCACTCACACAGAGACCATGCATTTCACCTCTGCACTGGGAGCAGGAGTTAACTGCTCCCAGCCCATTCGAAAAAGAGAAGTTATTGTAGCTCTTAATCCTAAATTGGATGCGTCACAAATTTTTGAAATTTAAGAAAAGCAAATCCTGACAACTCTTCAGACAGTTTTAGAAATATATACCTTGAATTCTTTTACTCCCATACTTTTTTGGGTCTCTGAAATTCCAAACAGGTGTCTTTTAGTCATAGAAGCATGACCACTTTCCCTAGATAATCTAATATTAACAACATTAATAAACTCTATTAAATGTTTACATACAAGAATATTTTGACCAGATTTTCCTGTAGTACAAGATTTAACTCATTGTGGAACATTTTCAGCAAGCACTGGAACACACCCCTCGCCTCCCACCCCACTGCTTCTTACTTTAAATACTTTCATTTTTAAATTAAGAAAATATGCCAACTGCTGTAGCTATATTTACAGACAAAAATATGAATAAAGATTATTTATTTAGATCTCTAACAACTCTAATCTCTGCCTTGTAAAATAATATTTTTTCATACAGTTCAAACAGAAGAGCTTCAGTATTTCAAAAATCCCTGTTTTCTGTTTCTCCAATATGCAAAAACATATAGGCATATATGTTGATACATACATTTACTGATAACACCTGCAACACCCCATAGTTAGGACTTCCTTTTGAAGTTCATTCATCCTTCCTTCATAAGGGATGCATTCAACTAAGGTGAGAAACCACAACTCACTACTAGTAAATATCAGAGCATTGTAAGTGATAAGGGCTTATTCAAAAACCACCTTTCAAGGCACATGGGATTTACAGTTCAAGACAACAGTGTTCACTGTCCAGCAGAGTAACTTTATTCAAATACATCTGGAGAACCAATTCCTTGAGGACCTCTAGCTCAGACTGACCAATTTTACTAAAATTTCTACAGCAAACTTTCTGAGATGGATAGGAGCATTTCCCATTATAAATGGCTTCATCAGAGTCAGTTCTTTGGACCCATAAGCACAATTTTAATGCAAAGTTACACAAACAAAACCTTCAAAGCTGATTAGTTTCTTTCACTCTTCTCCTATAAAGGCCAAGGTAAAAACCACCTAAGTGGTGAAAAAAATGCAACAAGTACACCCAAATCTGAGAAAAGATACGAGCCATGAAGCTAAATTATATACTATATCTGTGGTCTTCCAGTGAAGAACAAAGAGAACAAACAGATGCATGTGAGTTCTGAAAGGAACAAGAGAGGAGTAGTGAAAACAGATTCAAAGGCTTTATGCTATAGAGAAAAGGAATTTAAGTAACTACATATGTCAATAGTCACCAGAGAGGCTGTTGGGTTAGAAACCATAATTCAGCTAGAAATGTATCCTGAGTTCTTGACTCTTGATGGACTTTGATAGAACTTTAAAATTGTAAACAACACTGAAATTCTCTAAAAAAAAATAATCTCACTGGGTAATAGAATCAAAACTGTCTCACATCTCAAAATTGCAAGAAAAAATTGCTTTGAAACTGGGAGAAGTCAGTAGGCGGTAATATTTAATTACTGAACACTGATGTATATAAGGTAGAAACAAACTCAGATTTAATATTTAAACTACATAAAGCACTGCTTCCCATGGTAGCTTCCAAAAATACCATTAAAAAAATCAAAACCACAAGACTTCTGATGTATGGCAGAATTTCAACAAAAAAGCCCCCAAAAGTCCAAGAAAATGAGAATCCTAAGAAACTCTAATGAATTGCCATTACACAGATGCATGTCTTTGGGGATGGAGGTACACGGCAGGAAAAGAATCCAGACCATCTATCTGAACCAGACATTTATCTGTTCATTGTGCAAATATGTACAACTTCCCCTGAAGAAAAGACTACTGTTATTCTTGCATTGAAGCCCAAGACAACATCAAGATACTTTTTTCCTCTTTTTTAAAAAAGTACAGAATAAAACCATAAGTAACTTGAGCATAAAAATTACTCCCCTGTTATTTATAAAGCTCTCTCCTTGCTGTAGAGGGACCACTGGGAAAAACATAGAATAAAACCTAACATTAGCCATTCCCTTTTCTTAAGAAGGAAAACTCTACTGAATACTTACTCCAACTGGTAGGTAAAAAAAAAAAAAAAAAAAAAAAAGGTCAAGTATTTACCTAGCTCTTTTCAAAACTCTAATGGCCCCTCATGTAAGGGTCAAGGCCTCCTCAGTCAAGAGTATGAATAACATGACATTTTAAGTACAGGTCTCCTCATCCATTTTTTATGCTTTTCTGCTAGGAATTACTAAAGATGACCTATAAAATATAATTATAGAGCCTATAAAATAATTGTTCTGGAAATAAATGCCATATATACAATCTTCGGGACATTATCTGTTCATAGTGCTCCTCTGGTTATACAGAAATTAGACATTTTCCAATATCTCAATCCATGTTCTGTTCTTAATATTCCTTTAGGAACAAAACTCATCAAAAGCCAACTGTGCAGGCTCATGATTGTGACACTCTCCTTGGCAGCAGATTAATGGTTTTTTTCCTACAGCTCTTCTATCAGTTACTAAATTGGGCTTCAGAAGCTGTGTGTTTCACAGCATTTCAAGACACTTTTCAGTTCTATTCAAAATTCATTTTGTAAGAAACTTAGGCAACAGAGAAAATTTTGGACAAAGTTACTCAAACCCTCATGCATGAAAATCTTCTGACCAATGTGCTTCACTTTCTGAAAGTATTTGAGTCTGACTCATACTAATTTCAAAGAAAATTTGACTCAGCAGGTAAACTATCCTTATTTTCCCCTCTGTGAAATTAATATTTATTTCTCAAATGTAAAATATTCTCATGATTTCACCCAAATTATACTTCTTCTACTTCATGTTATTGCAAATACTGAACTTTATGTCTCTGTGCACCTTGAGTTATTATCAGTGACATCTGATTCACAGCCTTCTTTCAACAGTAGGAAACTACTTAAAAAAAAAAGGAAACAAAAAGTATCAAAATCAATTTGTCAATTAATTTTGAGATAAAAACTCATAAGTTTGGAACAAATATGCATGGAGACTTGTCCAATAATATGAAAATAATTTTCTTCCTAGTTCATATTTCAAAAGGAAACAAAATCAGCAATACCTATTTGATACATCAGAGGTTTTTCTGGGTTCTTTTCCAGAAGGGGAAGTACACTTCCTATGTTAAATCATACCAACTAATTTACAGAAATCTGATGTTAGGGATTTAGAAACAGAATTTCTGGGGAATGAGGAGAGGGAGGGGTGTAGAGAGGTAAAGGTAAAATGCAGGATTTTCCAGTATGAGGAAATTTCTTGATCCTTTGTGTTCCTACAGAGAACTGATCTTTTGCTACCAATCTACACAGTTAGTACTAGTAGTTACTGCACTGCTCAATACTCCTCACCACACGTGAAATCCACCTATCTATGGTAGTAATTTTAAAAAATCACCAAAAAAAGACCTCCACAACCCCCACAAACATCATTCTGCAAACATTTAATGCATAAAACACTTAAAATACCAGCACTCAGACAGTCTTTCACCAAAAGTGATACAAGAACACTCCAGCTTTTACAACAGATTTGCCAAGTGACAAAATAGCTTTTGTCAGAGGAAAAGACCTTTTTGTCTTGACCAGAAAATTCCATTTTTTTCTGTACAATAAACAATAAATTGTTGTGCTTGTGCACGACTCTTAAGCAGAAATATTCTCTCATTAGAGCTACCAGCTCTTATACAAACATCATGCAGTCTTTAAGATCACTGGAAGGTCTTATATGTCTTAAACCAGTCCCTTTTTCTCCTTATTCCACCTGGTCAAACAGAGGTCTATGCACAAAACACTTTTCTATAACCTTAGATCATGTTAGGTACTACAAAATACCCCTTTTCCACTGTGACTCCCAAGAGTAAACTGAGGAGACAAAGGAAAATCTAGATACTAACAAAACCTCCTGTGGACTAGGAGGTTGCTGTAGCTTGACCTCTTAGACAAAATGAGAAATCAGAAGAGCAAACTTTGAAAAATGCTGTAGTTGCTATTCTTGAAAAAGTCCAAATCTGACTATATTGTTTTGCAGCTCAAGCACCAGTTTTTTCTAATACAATAATAAATTTTTAATTATTGTAAACAACATTTTCTCCAATTATGTCTTCCTATTTTCCATTGTATGTACAATGACTGTTTGTAACAAACCTGCATGCATTTATAGACTTATCTTCCATACTATCAGTCTTTTCAAGCTAAATAGATGATGCTCTTGATCCTCTTGGGTGCTTTCTTTGACTTAGTGCTCCTGCTTTCCTATTAACTCTTTCCAACTTCTCACCCCATATTTTTGATGAAGCCTTCATAACTCTTGAGTACAGCACACTATTTCAGCTGCATTTTACAAACATTTCCATTTAAATCATCCAAGAGCAAACTTGGCTTTGATACCATACAAGTAACTCTATCAATGCCATCTTCTGTCATCGCAGTCTTCTTCTGCTTCACTAATGTACATTTGGTCAGTCGACACCTTACTTTTCAATGTGATGTGCAATACTTCCACTTGCCTGCTTCTTTGATTATGAAATAATGTCTCCAGTTTACCAAGACAGTTTTAAATACTAATCCTATATAGAGTGGTTGTTGCCAGTATGACATCCACTTTTATAATCTATTTACATTCTACTCTGTTAGCATGACAGATAGAAAATTACTTGTGACTTTAATATCTTGCCCAAAGAAATCCTTACTTGTGTTTTGGCCTTACTTTGCACAATAAAAATTCCACCCTACTCAGACTGATTCAATTTGGATTTAGATTGGATTTAGATTTTTCAGATTGGATTTAATTTGAATAATACATGATATCCAACATTTACCAATGAACATTTATCAATGAACATTTAGAAAACAGCTGGGCAATCAACAAATCTGTCTATTAACTGAGTGAAGGTAGCACAAAGTTAAGGTCAAAGCAACATATGAAACTACAGTGAATTGTGCTTAATCAACGCCTAATAATATTAAAATAATTTCAATAGTTTCTAGAGATTAAACATACCTCCTCTGAGATACAGTAGATACTGAAACCATTTGCATGCATAACTATACAATCCTAGACATTCAATTAAATTGAAAAGTCTTTTGTTTATGATTAGGACCTATGCTCTCAGATATAGTGTCAGATGTAAACACAAAATCTGGAGCAGTAGGAATATGGGTGGTTTATTAAAAATCAAGTTAAACAAACAGCTTTCTAATAAGCCAGAGAAAAGCAGGTTCTTCCCCAAAAGAAGATTCCAATACCTTCCCCCAAGGGTCTTTTAATTGGCTGGATAAAGTCAAAGGAGATTTATCAGTTTACCTAACAAAATTAAATAAATGCTAATACGTTCCTCTATATCACATTCAGATAAGCATCTCATAAGTTCATCAATACTATCACAAATGTAACAAGAAAAGAAAATCACTTTACATCAAAGCAGCAAATTATAATCCATTTAATCTGTTCATTGTAGAGTAGAATATTAATCTTGAATATATATAATAAAATGTTATAATATATGAATAAATAAATGTCCATTTTCTTAAATAAGACATCTTTTGAAGCTTATGAATAATAACCTTCATAAGAGTTAATAGGATGGTAATCTTAACCTCAAATTACCAGCAAACAACATAAATTTGTGTTACTTTCATAAGGTGTAAAAAGGTGGAAACAGAACCTATTATCCAGGGATCAGCTTTTCATTATACTATTAAACTGATGGCATCAAGAAATGAGGAGATACTTCCAATAAATAAGTAAATTCACATGAATCTACTTCAGTAGACTTGCAACTAACACAATATAATGCCATAATTATAACAGCATTTGAAAAGAAAATGTAGTTTAGAAACAGAGCTACGCTAAAATTACATATTATTTCCAAAAGGAGTAATGTCTGACAGTTCTGGTTAACATACAAATAAAAAAAAAACAGTGATTCTGTGCTTATAAAAAAATAATCTTAGCTTGACATTTCAGAGTCACTGTAGGATTACCCTTCCTAATGACAACCCCAAATCTTAACTTCAGACTCATTAATAAAACAATGAATTCTCTCCTTTATAACTCTACAGAGAAATCTTTATAATATCCATTGCTCATGTAAAAGGCGCAGAATTATGCAGACAACAGGCACACAATCCATCCCTCCACTCTCACAGGAAACAGGACCTTTGTGTGGCTTTCTCAAGAACAAACCATGGAACAACCTCAAGAAAACAGCATTCACAAAAAACACAGACAACAGCACAGCAAGAACTATATATTTTGAGAACACGAAAAGAATCAACATCAACCTAAGACAAGACTTTTAAATGTTATGTACCTACTACATATGCCAGATACACATACTTCCTATGATTTAGATGGATTGTAGTGGCACATATATCCTAATCTGGAGCACATAACTACTGTCCAATTAAGGATAAAAGGATTAAGTCCAAAGGCACTATTTTAAATTTTTCTTTTACCACAAAGTTGTGAGATGTTCTGAGGTCCAAGATGGGCTTGAAGCCCCCTGACTTTTTCAGGATCAGGAAGTACCTTCACTAAAATCCTTTCATTGTTCCTCTTGTAGTGCAGGCTTTATAAATCTGCATTTAGAAGGGAAAAAAAATCTGGTTCAGAAGAGCAGAAAGACTTTTAAGTATTCCATATCACTGCAGTCTGTGCCTTGAGAGCCTTGGACTAACTACGATACAGCCTCAAGGTAACTCCAGTAAAAAGGCTGAAGGGCCAGTGCCTAGAAAAAAAAGAAATAATACACAAATGTGCTAATATACTGAAAATATGTATATCCTATTTCCAAAACTCCTTCAACAAGTACATGCATACAATGCAGATCTTTCAACTGTATTCAACCATTCCCTACCATGCTCCTTCATAATGATCCCTTTCTGTGCTTTGAAAACAAGCTCAGGCTTTTCCTTCCCATAGAGTATGTTTAGTTCACCTGTTTCTTCTGCATTTCATGATATTTCCACTGCAGTGTTTTCAGAGGAAACCAGAAATTTATTGTAAGACCTAATTGTCATATTTTATTTAAATCTTGTAATTTTTTATAGCTACTGAAGCATCAAACACCTTCAATGTCTGATTGTACTGGTACTGCAAACCCCAACAAAAGATGCTGATATTCCATGTATTGAAATGAAAGGACTAAATTTGTGCAACTTAGAAAAACAGCAAAGATCCTATGAATCCTACAAACTAAGAACTTATTTACTGCTTTAATTTTGCAGTGGCAATTTCAAGGACAGTCAGTAGACAAAAACATTTAGAACAGACTGTCATTGGTTCATCCACATTAAGACCAAAAACTGAAAAAAAGTTTGATGTATAAGAATTTTTATACACTAAAAATTAATCTTTAAAAGTTTGAAATGTAACAACTTTTAGAATAACTTGAATTCAGAACCATAGCATTCAAAAACTGAGTTTTAAAAAATAAAAATTATTTCCACAAAAAGCTTTGAAGTACAATTAATTGTAAATCAAAGTTGCTTTTTTCTTCTTCACAATGAAAACTTATCGTACCTCAAAAAATGTACCACCATTCAATTTTAAAGCCCTTAAACAAAACCAGGCATTCATCTCTGAGCTTATTTGTTGTTTTGTTTTTAGACTTCATAGATAACTTTTAAGGAGATGTCAATTACCAGCACCTGGAGTCAGTTCTGAGATAAGCCTGTATGAATTATATTTTTTAATGTTTTTTTAACACAAAAAGTAGAAAATTCACACAGAAAATACAGAAACCTCTGAAAAACTATTAGGACCTTACAAAAAGAGTGAGAATAAAGAGATCAAGGCGCTGTGAAACTCTTCCATACCCCTCACTTCCTGTCCCATTAGACATTGTCAATGGAGATTTTGCTGGTTTGGTCATAAAGATATTTGCACAACTAAGTTCCACCTAAAAAACAGAATGAATGAATGTATCATGCTTTTTTGTTCAATTTGAATGTGCACCACTTTTACCAGAGTGATTTTTACCAAAACAGTTATTTCAAGTTCACATTTAGTAACATTTCAAGATTCAGATGAGTTATCCTGAGTCAGCCAAGCATTTCATTGCCTCTGCAACAGCTCCTCCATCATGAAAACCAAGGAGAATGCTTTTTAAATATCCCATCAATTTAGTCAAAATGACCTTGAGTTTACTACAAACAGAACATGTTCCTGGCAGTTAGAGGTCACCTGAAATCTAGTAAATTGATCAGGCAGCTGAACACTGAGATTAACACTTTAAAGTAATTTTCAAAAAACCATTAGGCTGTATTCCAACTTAAGCAGCCAGGGTATTGGAAACTAAATGCACGCTCTTCATATATCACCTCTAAAGTATTTTCTAATTTTTCACCTACTTGCACTACTGTGTGCTTAATAGATGGGCTTAATTAAGCATTGTTTCTTAATAGAAACAGTGAGTATTAAGGCTTGACTGAATGAGTATTCATCCTGCCCACCTCCCTGAAAGATACAAATACAGAGGTTTCACTTAAACAAACACACAAGGTTGTACATTTTGTGATCACTAGTTCATCCAATTAAAACTTAATAGTATTGGTTTGGTTAGTGTTTGCTTGTTTTTTCAAGATCTGTTTTCTTCTCTGGGAAACAGGTGTGCACATTAACAATGCATGAATTGCTACAAATATTTATGAACACATCTTAAATGTTATGGTATTCTTTTCTGTTTTCTTTAAATTTGGTTTTTTTTCCTTCATTGAGCTTTGAAAATACCTTTCCTTCCACTGTACTTTTTTTTCCCAGCAGTCTTGGAGTATAACTAGGAATATATGCCTCTGAAATCATGCAAGCATAAAAGGAATTTAAGATGTTTATTATTAAAATGTCAAATGCTGTTGGAGAGTCCTCTCCTTGTAAATACATTGGACTGAAGTTTAGATACAATTATACCAAAACTGGCAACATAGGTCTAAGGGGGGGGGGGGGAGCGGGGGGGGAGGGCGGGGGAAGGAAACAAAAAAATCACCACCAAAGCAAAAATTGCCAAATGAAGAATATTACCCTGATCCAGTCACATTCTAAGCTCACAAAGACACAGTTATGGTATGCGACTATCAAAGTTTCCTTCTCAAATTATTCTTGCTGTAGTCATCCAACCAAACACAGTACCATACCCACTGCTCTGTCAATAATTTTTTACTTTGGTACATTATTCTCTATTGCATATTAAAGTTAGCAATATAGCTTTAATTTCTGCATTAAAATGCTGTCTTGAGAAAGCAGTGAATACCCTGCCAAGTGAATTTTTGAAAATATTATCAAGTTGAAAAATTATAGAGGTAAATTGG
This sequence comes from Molothrus ater, assembly GCF_012460135.2. Lineage (NCBI taxonomy): Eukaryota > Metazoa > Chordata > Aves > Passeriformes > Icteridae > Molothrus > Molothrus ater. Next base: position 3,501,676 of record NW_023416471.2, on the reverse strand, counting down.
GATTTTCTTTCTCAAAAAATACCATGCATTTTGGACCTAACAGTATAAACACAACTTACGCCAAAACTTTATTAAATACAACTTTATGCCAAAACCTGCTCATGGATAACAAAGTCAGGATAATAGCCAAGATTATTTTGTGGCCTCTATTTGAAAAAAGGAAACATTCTTTTATAATGTGGATATCACTAAACTGCTTTAACAGATCTTTGAGGAAATAATTTATATCCTCCCATAATTAATCCTCTGGGTAACCTAAATATTTCAGCTAATGGAAATAGCTAGCTAAGCTATTTTATAATCTGCTAAGCTATAAAACTGGCCTGATAAGAAGGTTATCATATCATATTGTTCCTCTAAGATCAGTTGACAAAAATTATTTGTGGGTAAATTATAAGAATAGCTGGTTTAGCACAAAAAAATCCTAAATAGATGATTTTTTAAAAATTTTTCATTACCATAGTATCTTCAGTTCAGATAGGAAGATAGGATAGAGTGCAGTAGAACTCAGTATTGAAACTGCCCAGATAGGTATGTGAAGGTTCAAGAGTTAAAATGAGAAGGGGGAAGAAGAGCTAAAACCTAATTGCCATTGTTGGGCCTTTTCACTATGATTCACCATATTGAGCCAAACATGACCACTACAAGATGCAAGCTGGTGCAGACACTCAATCGAGTCATTTGGTTGTGTAGCATGCTCCCCTGCAATGCTGTCTCCAGAAAACAGCACAGACAGGAATAGCTGGAAAACCCTTCCCCTCACAGTCACCATGCCCTTGATCTGCTGCTGACAGCCTAAACAACAGGCGTTCCAAACACACCCCCCACACACCAAGTCCAGTGAGGGCAAGTCTTTTGCCATTCAAAAAGTATGAGCTCTGGTAGACTGTTCCTGAAAACCTATTATTATACTAAATAGCTGGGGGGCAGTAAGAGAGTATGAGCCAGCAACCAATTTAGCAGCACACACAATGGGCTTTGTCTCCAGGACATGCAGTAATTTTAAACTTCAGAGCAAGACTGAAGTAGTTCCATATCTAGTTGGATATTTTCTTGTGAAAGCATTTTCAGCTAAACAAAATATTTTTTAAAAAATCATGTAAATTCATTTATCAGTTAAAAGGGATTTAATGTAATTAAAGACTCCATAATTTCAGTATTCAAAAGCCTGATCATTAGCCCACTTAGTCATCCTGAGGTCATGGAGTCAAAGACCTAAAATATGCTGTACACCTATTTCATCAAAATGAACACATTACTTTAAAAATACATTTCTGGATTCATTAAGATATCACAACAGCACTACAGAGAAAAGATGCACAGGTGTGGGCAGAAGCAATACCAAAGAGGTTACAGGTGGCACCTGCTTAGAAGCAGTTTGAAATATAATTCTCAACTACACAACGATACGGAGATACTTCACACTGGAACATTAACAACTGAATGAGAGATCTCTTTCTGCTTTCTTTTTCTTCCATGTAATCAAGTTGTCCTAGCTCTCCTGTTCAGTCTGTCAGATCAGTTTTCACTCCCAACTACAACTTCACCAACTAGTTAAGTGAAGAGAACACTTAACTAAAAAGTACACAAAAGAAAGGATGGATGAAACAGGCAAAAAGCACACTACCAACTATGGTCCTGTAGAAAGCTGGTTATATTTGCAATCAGTAAAATTAGGGAAAAAAAAAAGAAAAAAAACTGAAATTTGAAAAGCCATTATAAGTTTCCCATCACCCTCTAAAAGCACAGGTGATATGACCCACACTTATGTAAGAATAACCAAGATAGAATACAGATTTTTTTTGTAAATTCTGACACAGAAATGCAAAAATATGAAAAGCTATTTTCACATCTTGCCAGTTACACTGATTTAATTTCTATGCCATATAATGACATACTAGAACACACTAGCAGAAAGAAATCCAGAGATACAATTACACATAGAGGAATAATAAAGAAGATTAAGAACAGAAGATAAGCAAATAACAAATTTTTAGTGAAAATCAGTTTTTAAAGTCTGTTGATGCTCCAAAATTTTAAATGGAAAAAAAAACAGTCTCCTTCTTAAAAGCTTTAAAGTTTGAAGTTCAAGCATAGTAATTCTTAATAATAGATTTATTGAGCTGATTTTAAGCTTCTACTGAAAATAACATTTCTCATGAAATGCTACAAGAAAATTCAGACACAATCATAATAATCATATATTAGATTTAACTAGTAGTTACAGTGACAGCTTACATACCACTTTTCCCAATGGTAATAAATTTAGTGGAGATTCAGACTACAACCAGAGATAAAGTTAGAAGGCTAAAGAGACTAAGCTAATTTTTATAAGCAAAAACAGCTTAACAAAGAGATATTCAAATAAAAACTTTAACAACAAATTAAACAGGAAGTACTGTACACTTATGTAAAACATTTATGTGAAACACTTTCAAAGTTTTCTAAAAAGGATGTAAAAAACCCCAGGATTTAGTCAGTAATATCAATATTCTCTTATAATATTTTTTTGCCCTTTCTGTCTCCTTTTTCCCCTCTTCAATCTTTTTCTCATATTTCTGACTGCAGTCTTTGGAACATATATCATACCTTATATGACTGTATGGTATCTTCACAATACCAGATAACAAAGTTAGCAATTTTCTACTAGTACTATTTTCTTAGTAAGCTAAGACCAGTTTAGAAACTACCAACATTACCCAGAACAATATTATTGGTAATGTCATGTATATCTATTTAATTTACAAGTCAGAAGGGGAAAAAAAAGGGCAAATATCTGAAATTAATTAAGATCAAAAAGGGGAAAACTTACTTAGCATATTATGCAGAGACAAAAGTGGAACACTATATGCAAACAAAAGGTGTATTAGGGGATGAAAAGGGCACAGGGAAAATTTCAACAGCTAACCTAGGTAAGGAAAGCAAAGGCAACAAAGCTATCCTCAAACGGCAAAGAAAATCTACATCATAACTTGCTTCCAACCAAGTGCTTATATACTACATATACAATCCTCTTCCAGTGAAGAAACCTGAGGAGATAATTTTGAAAAGCTAAAACATTTTTGTTAAATTAATAAGCACCTGAGTTCTTGGTCATTTTGGACAAGTTTAAGATCATCTATTAGCATCTCTGTAGCACTCCAATAAGAAAAGTCCTTTAGTCCTTTTTTTAAAAAAGCATTCTCTAGAGAAAAGCATACACTAGACACATTATGTATATTTAGTGCTGGAAGACTGAAGACAGCTTCTCTAGAAAGGTCACAAGAACTAAACCTTACTCACTTTTTCAAAGATTTTAACTATATATATATATATACACACACTTCAGAAGTTAGTCAGCTGAATAGTGGGACATCTGCATCAATTAAGCAAGTAAGTCTTTTTAGCATGCCACTCAAACTACAGAAATCAGATACTAACATCAGGAAAACAGCATTCACTGCTTTTTAAATGAATCTTAAATCTTCTGTTCTGTAAGCAAAAACCTTGCATTATTTGATTTGCACAGACAACAGTTCTCATACCCAGACATCTTATTCACTTTATTTGGATCAGCCACTTTAAATGAATGTGTACATTATTTCAGGTGGGATACTGAGTGTTCATGGACATAGCAGGATGCCAATTTCAGCTGAATACCCTACAATTACATATAAATAAAAAGTAACTCCTCTTAATAGAACAGAAAGTTGGAGTTAAGAGAGAACAGAATCTTAGATTATCTTCTACTTGATTTTTAAAGTCAATTCAGTATTTATAAACAGTAATTTTTAGGCCTTATAAAAACTTAACATTTTGCTCACAGAGTTAACTAAGGCACCTGCAATTCTGCCTATTTAGAATCTTCTATTGCTTCTCTCAAGCACAATTTATTTAGTATTACAATGCTGTAAAAGCACACAGAAACAGAACACTTACTTCAGCTGTGGTATGTGAGAAATGCCTGTAGTTTTAACATGCTGGGTCCTCTTTCAATGAGACATAATAATATTAGCATAATCTCCCGGAGTAACTTACTAATTAAAACTACTTACTAGGTAGTGAAAACCCATATATTGCTAAAAGAATCTCATACACTGAGTAATATATAAATTATTTACCTTGGTTGCAATGTCAGCTTTATAACTGTCTTGCGTGGCAAAGAATCTTGAGAAGCCTGAACATCATCCTATAAGAGAACATCTTTGAATTTGCTTTTGAATACACTTCAGTAAGTAATATATGAGCTTTGCCTATTATATGCATTTTGTGGAGTACAAAACCATGTTAACACCAGAAACCAAATCTTATTTTAGCCCATTACTGAGGACGACAAACAACAAAATTTAATAAACTAAGTACTTCACACTGACAAAAGTAAGACATTTACTTCGACCAAATCACTGGGAAATATTAGTTTTCATTAAAGATCTTATTAGATTCCGTTATCAAATTATTACACCTGTAATAATTTGTATGGAAAAATTTCATTTTTGCATACAAGCCTTCATAATCACCAACTTCCTTCAAATTTTGCAAATACTTACCACATATTTTTATTAAATTTCTGCTACTATAAATTTATTCTGAAACAATATGCTGCTGTGCACTTACCACAAGCAATCACTGTATAGTCTCCTGTGAGCTCTCATTGTTACCTTATATTGTACAAAAAGAAAAGTTTCAAAAAACATAATTTAGCGTGTGGTGTGGCACAGGGCTCACTTCCACTGAGGAAAGGTAGAGACAAGACGTTGCTGTCACTGCTGCATAGCCTAAGAGAATAGCCAAACTGCTGATTCACAGTGCATTCCAGTCAGTTCTTACAATGGTGACCACTACAGACTTTGAAATTGAAGTGTAGAGTTGTCAGTTCTCAAAACATCCTTAAAATCATGTTTTTCAAGTCTAGCAATTGTCACTTACATTTACATTTTCTTTCTGCACTAATGTACAGGAATTGTGTAATGGTTGTAGTTTTATTTTTAGATTTTCAATCTCATCCACGATCCAACCAAAGCTGGGTCATTCTGGGATCTTTAAGGGTCTTCTCATTATCAGTGTATTGCCTTCCAAGTGATTGATTGTTTGCTTACTAGTGTAGAGTTTGTAAAACTTAACATAAGAAGTACAAAGAATTCATGAGAAAACCATGAATGCTTTTGTGTGGAACTAATAATTAAGAAGAGTAGAAAAAGTGCAAGTGGTGTCATTCCAGAGTTCTTCAATAGTGTCTTATTCCCAACTTCCTTTTCTCTGCCTCCAAGAAAGGGAACTTTTCCCTGGTTGTCCCTGCTACCTGCTGGAATGCTGCTGCTATGGTCTTGTGCTCTGTTCATCTAAGTGTTTTTGACTTCTTCAGCCCTCAAAAACAACAGCCACTTTCATTCTTACAGTCTTCATCATTTGTCTTTCTCAACTCTCTTGACATTCATTCTGAATGCCCATCTCTGAGCAATTCCTGATGTCAGCTTCCATCAGCCACCAAAGTACCACTCCAAAACGAATGCCTTTGAACTTCCAACTTACTCAAGGTTTGCAGAGGTGTTCTGTAAGTTATCCTGAAGTTCTCCTGTTAGCAGTCTACAAATACCACATTACAAAGCTTTTGTTGCTATTTCCAATGCATAGTGGAGATACTAGATTAATGATACACTGCAGATATTGTGTGGCAAACAGATAAATTTTAATCTGCTTTTGTAATCACCTTATTTTTTTGCTTTATATAGACACAATAAATTCATTGCAATAACAACTTCCTTTTTAATTTCTGCTTTCACAGTGGTAATAATAGCTTATTGAATTAGTATGCTCCTAGGCAATATACAGTTGAAACAGTAATTAGTGCTTCTACAATGCAGTGGTATTAATCCAGACTGATGAAGAACAGGAACAACAGAAGTTTATTAAAATGTAACATCACAACATCTTCCAATATAATTCAGAGCAGCAGTAAAACCTTCATCCCATGAATGCCTTCAAAATATTCCCACTATATGAAAGTGCACATTCATTTTCCAAAGAGGAGAAAAATTAATATATTTGAGACACACATGCATGTAGCATACACATGCAGCATATATTTCTACATATATATTTGTATAAAAGTAATAAAAAGTATAAAGAACTATTTTAACAAAAATTTTTATATATACATGTGACTGGAAGAATAGTTCAAGATATGACACACCTGGCACAACTAAACCCGTAGAATGTATGTCATGTTTATTAGGTCAGAAGTGTGAGATAATGATATCATAAAGACTGTCTTAACCCTGCTGTGCTTATGCACAAAGAACTTAAAGCATGTCATTTTGTCTATCTTCAGGGTAAATGCACTAAGTAGACTTCCTAAAAATTCATAGCTGTCACACAAGAGCACTTTTGTTCAGAAAGTGAGGAAACTAAGAATTCTGAAAGGAAGCAATATTAGCAAGTGTGTTTCTTCAAGGTATTCTTTACTGTAAAATAGGTCTCAAAATGATACATGAGGATCCATTGCTGACTTTATCATCCATTTCATTGAACACTCCTGTTTCAAATAATTTCAGCAAAGTAAAAAGAGCATTGTATTGAGGTATTGTCTTGACCTAATCTTGCAAACTAAGATTAGACTTCTGTTAGGGATGGGAATTTTCTTCTTCCCACATTTATTACGTTCCTCTGTGAAGCGAAGTCAAATTACAGGACTGCGTACTGTTATATATTCACTTATGTATATCCCTTAAGTCATGCCCACAAGAAAATTAGAACACCTGCTTTTACCATCTAACTCAAAAAGGGGAACAAAATAAGTCCCTTTCCTTTAGCCATGTGGGCTTTTTTCAGCATCAACTGCTGACATGTTCACTTTTTAATTTCCAATATTTTCAGTTAATGCAAAGAGTGATAAGTAGCACATTTCTGAGAAGGCATTAGGTGCAAATTTAATTCTGACATTTCCCAGGGTTACTCAAACTGAATTCAAAAGACATAGTTCACATTTCATTTTTGGAAAAAATCAAGGAAGAGAGCTCACCATCTTCAGGAGTGGAGTTGCTGTGTCATAGTTATAAGCACTTTTGTCTTTTAGGATAAGAATATGAACAGAGTCAATTATTACTTTCTTCAAATTCATTATTGAATGGAAAAGCCTGTTAAAACATTAAAAATCTTAGTTAGTTTTCAATTGGTTTTATTCAATGCTGTAACATCAAAATTTAAAAACATTTAAGAACTCAAAAATTATGAGTTGCAGAAAAATAAATAAGAATTTTAGCATCAATATATCATGAAATTAAGATCAGTTAGTAGCAATGGGTGACCAGCCTGAAAAATGCAGAAATATTCTGAATTATATTCTTGTCTTGCATACTGAAAGTGAGGTACAGCTCCTCCTGTATGATGTGCTACCAAAGGTGTATTCTCAGAATACCAAGTATTTTTTCAAAATGCTAATCTTAGGAAAGTTTGCAATTTGTATATTTGATTTTCAGTTTCTATAGTGGAGACAAGCCTGAAACATTTGTCAGAATGTCAAGACTATGTTTACACAGGATTAAGAGAACAATCAGAAACACAAAAAATATAAGCTATAAACTATATAAACTACCAGGATGTCTACAAATTTCTGAGGAGAGAGAGCTGGATAATTTTATTTGTAAAGTGAAAAAAGCCTTTATTTCACTCTCTCATAACTAAGTGCATTGTGAATACTTATGATATAGTAGATTAAAAGTATGGAATTTAAAAATACTTTTCATAAAATAGTTTTAAACAAGAGTATTTTAGATGCATTTAAAACAATTACTTATTTAATGAACATGCTCTATCATCAGTCTACCATCATCACCTCAATTAATCAAATTTACTAGTTCTTAACATTCCAATATGAAGCAATTTACTGAACAAACCCATAAATTAAAGCATGTGTATACATAGACATACGTATATCATGAAAAGTTCTCAAAAAAATTCTATGAAGACACTAGCAGAATTTCTCAATACTTAGAAATACCCCCCAGATGAGACAATAAACAATGACAGACAAGTAGAAGACTTTCAACACAAAAAAGATTTCCCACTTTTAAGATACGTAGACTACAGAGGGTGTGGGATTTTCCAAAGAATATATGCTTAAATTAGCATATCTTTGATTATTGCTTATGACAGAGAAATACAAAAACTTCTCCTACTTAGTGCAGAAAAATTCTGTTATTAAGGAAACGTCAGTAATGTGTCTACCTTTTGAAACATCAAAATTTTGTTTGGACATTAAATTCTTATTCAGAGAGTTCAAAAATATTGCCTAAATGAAGAGCATGAGTAATCAAATCTACTTCTCATGTAGAGCACCTCTACACTTTCAGTGGAGCACATTGCTGTATCAAATTTGTATGTCTGAAATAAACACTTCGATTTTAAAAATGCAAAAGGAGATTAAGATTTAAGTTTATGTATATATAATAAATTACCTGGTGCCATAATCCACAACTACCCAATCTTTGGCTGTTCCTGTAATAGCATCATGATGCTGGAAGAGTCCAAGGTTCCTCCTAGCCTCTGTCAGCAATTTATAGTTATCCACAGAAGGAAATACACTCATCTTCTCAGATTTACTGGACTGTACTAAAGCCAAGGAATAGAGAATTTCAGCTGCCCTGGAATTGCAGAGAATAACCAAGTATTTTTACAGGGTTAAAATGTAAAAAGCAATACATGCTTGATCTGAAGAATAAATGGTAAATAGTTCCATAAGCTCTATAAAACCTTGTTCTTGTACATTTTAGCTTCCTGCCAGACTTCTGTGGTGGAAAATGGACCTTTAAAATAAAAATATGACAGTGCAAACCAAAATACACAGTCATAGATGTGTGAGAGGTATATGGAATTGGTCCTAAAACCTCACAGCATCGTTAGAGTGCCTTACAAGAAGCATGTATTTTCCATTTCAAAAAACAACTTATTAATCAAATAAATTTGTTTTAAATAAATATCCTAATCTGTATACTACTGAATATCTATTCTGCCATTTGCACTTAAAGCAAACTAAATTCTTCTAAAGGCTTAACCCTCTCATGCACCTGCTCACTACATAGTCACCTGGAGAGAACACTGGGTTCCGAAACCTTACACTGAACAGAATGCAGAGCCTTTCTCTTCTATTTCTGTTGCAAAAACCTAGCACTAAAATATTACCACTAGATTTTCACTTGCTTTATGAGAATCTAAATTTATTTTACAAAAAATATCCCCATAATTGCCAGTTATTATGGATATTTAGATGACAAAAATGCTTGCATAAATTCTGGGAAAACATCTGTTAACTTTTTTCCTATCTTCTCCTAAAATGTTATAGTTCTCTTTTTGCAAGTCTGAAAAGTGCCTGATTATTTTTCAAAATTTATTAGAGGTTAATGAACATTTCTCGAGTACTTGAAGCAACAAAGATGATGCAGGTTAATGACATAAAAAGCAAAGAAATCACAACAACTATTTTTCTTGTAATGTTAACTTCCAGGCCTACAAGTAATAAATTAAAAAGTAAAGGAAAATAAGTTAACTTTTTTATTTACAGAAGTTGTCAGTGAGAGCATGTGTGGAATTTTAAACTATAGAAAACAAAAAAAAATTAACAAAAAACACTTGGTTTTCAGACTATGCATGGAATTAATTGTTAACATGAAAAATTCCTTTAGATTTAATTTTCTCTTCATCTTTATACAATGCATAGGCAACAGTTATATAAAAACTGCAACTACCATGTACCCAAGTAAACTGAAAGATGCAGTATACATGTAACAGCCTAAACTATTCTCATATTGTCAATATTTCACGAACAGGTGAAGACTTTGCTCCTGTGGGTTAGATAATTGCTCATAAACTACATACAAAATCAAGGTGTTAAGAAGTTTTAAGTCCTATATTTAATTACCAGTGCTAGATTAACCCTAATCACTGTAATTTAAATGTTGCTTAATGCAAATTCCTACTTCTATGAATCCCTCCTACTTTGTCCTCTTGCAGTTTAATTTGAAAGAAAAATGAAAATATTTTAGTTGAAAAAAAGTCATCAGATGGTCACTCATCTAGTGAATGAATAAGCCCTGTCCTAAAGCATTTTACCTTTTTTTTAAAAAATCAAATTAGCCACTAAACACTGACCTAACTTTGCTATAAAGAAGAGAACATAACAAATTTTAGTCCTCAAAATAACGTGAGAGTTTCTTCCCCACAAATAATTTTAATTTAATTTTCTTTTTTATTAATAAGGACATCTCTCAGATGCAGAATTTTCCTTTCGTATCTCAATACTTTTCTAAACACTAAAAGGGTTCAATCGTCAATGATGAAAGACACTCAGAAATACAACACTGTATTAGAGAACACTTCAGCTTACAGGTAAGCATCTAATACTTTTCCATTTAAGCTGTATAAAGCCTTGGTTTTCTCACATCTGTTTCAAAATACTGCAGATGACCTAATACAGTTTTCAGAAATTTTCCACTTCATTTTAATTTGTAGCATCTGTCCCTGATAGGACACTGCAAATAGACCAAAGTTTGCTTTGCTTATTTGTCAAGGCCTACACTAACTTACCTTACCTAGGTCCAGTTTATATTTAACCTAAATAAATAATATTTCCAAGAGATTTTGAACTCTCAAGATGTAAAATTTTCCATCTGTATAGTTAGAAGTATCACGGTAGTATTCACCTTCTAAATTAGTTCAATTTTCTTTTTGCAGATTTATGCAATTTTTCCCTATTTACATTAGTAACTAATAAAACAAAAAAATGTGTCCCTAACTTGTCTCCAACTATGCTGCTGTTCTCTGAATCTTTTCATTATATTGAATAAACTTCTGGCCACATATTTTATCACTCTCTAAACTGCTTCAATCCATCCATCCATCCATCCATCCATCCATCCATCCATCCATCCATCCATCCATCCATCCATCCATCCATCTCTCACTTGAGATTAAAAAGTCAATAATGACTAAAATCCCTCTCAATCTCTATAATAAAATCCTTAAGCTTTCTTACACTTCCTTACTACACCATCCCCAAAAAAACTCTTTTCAAACAGGAAAAACCTTAAACAACCAACTCTTCTCTTGCTTAAATGGTTAGTTTTGATATTGGGTCCTGGGCTGAACATTATCTCCTGGCTATTATGTAACAGGGAAGTGCAGCTTAATTCCAGTATTGCTGGAAGTTAAAAACCTTCATCCTTGGTAAAGAGCACACACACACATGTATTTACCGTCTGTTCATGGCTCCTTCTCTCACAAATATGGACATACACCAGATAGATAGAGGGATGTTAGCTCAAACATACTATGGAAATAATTATCATCAATTTGAGGATTAAATATGATCCTACTGTACTTCCTTTGACTTTAAAGAAATAAAAAATAAAAGATAAAAACCCTACTCCTGCTGTTCTCATAGCTAATGTAACCCTCATGAAGATTCTCATGGTTTCGGAGAACAACACTGACAAAAAACCTGATATTAAAACAATGAGAACACATCTATACATTTTTTCTTAGATCTTATTTACAAAGGATAATGAAAAACTAAAAACTTCCCAGGTACTTTTTAAAACTATACTTTAATACATAAGAACACTGACAGACTAGTGTTTCTCCAGAGATTCTTTACCTATATCTTTTTCAGAAGTTGAAGACAACTGAAACATTTAAATTAAAGAATCTCTTTATTAATGTAAAGTTTTAAATGCTACAAACAAACTCATATGAAATTTTCTGTAATCTATGTAATAAAAAACAGGAGAATGACAATTAAGTAACCAAACCTAAAAATCTTGAAAAAATAGACTATGATGAAGCTGAATGAAATTATATCCTTGGTGCATTTTAAGAAACAGAAAGGAAATTAATCTAAACTGAAAAAACAATTAGCTAGATAATTCAATTTATAAAAATATTATCTGTCCTTCTTTTTCTGTTCTCTTGTGCATCTTGTCTTCTCCAACAGCAGTATTAAACAACGTTATTTTCACTGAAAATTAAAGATTCCTATGACGAATCATCCACATTACCGCACTAAAAACTGGATTCCTTGGAAGAAATAAAACAAGTTCTGCTAGATACAGTTCCTCTTCTGAAAGGTACTTGTATCTGCCTTCAAAACACTACTTTCCAAGCTTGCTTGGAAATGCCACTTTCCACACCTCTCTTGCCCGTTGGATACTGCAGCATCCATTACAGCAAAAAAAATTGTAATCCTTCAGGAAGGCTATACATGGAATGTTCAGGATTTACATCATATCCATCTGCCCTAGATTTCCTTCTGGAGCTCTATAACACAGTTAAATCATCTGATGTCTGCTACAAGGGAGAACCATTTAAATACTCCTTTACCAAAATTCAGCAACAATTTTTTTCTTTGAAGAAGATGCAGACAGTTTTCAGAAGAATAGTAGCCTTAGATCACTTGGTACTCACTATTCCTGGCTATTTCTCAGCTTCCTCTGAGAACCTCTTTACTTGTCTCTAAAAAAGTTCACACCATAGCCATAATTCCTTACTTTGTTTTTTAGCGCGTGTGGCTTTTGCTTTCCCTATTAAACTGCCTTTGTCTCAATTAATGAGTTTTGTAGCCTTCACCCTTCCGATTCTCCTCAAGATCCTGTTGGTGGGGGAGCGAGCAAGGGGCTGCCAGAGGTTAAACCATGACAAATACTTACACATTAATCTCTCCTGTGTGCCAAGAAACTTATTATGAAGGTACTGGATGGCAGGATTTACCTTATGTAGGATTCCAAGACTCTGTCCAGGCGTTTATAAAAGGGTCGTGATGTAAAGTACCCACTCCAGTAATGATGATCTCTGTCTGCATAGGTGAAGAAGTCTCCACTTAAAACAGGAAAAAGTGAATTGCTGCTCTTTTCACCTAAATTGCTTTCTTTGAGCAGCGCTTCAAAGTAATCAGATAAAGTTCCAAACTGGGCCTGAATGAAAATTAAAATTACTGTAACAAAGTTCCATTTTCATTATGCAGAAAATACAGAGACAATGAATATTCTTGGTTCCATATACATTTCAGAAACACACAACTCTTCCAGCAGATTAATAGCAGAAAACCTATACTAAAAATTTTTAAAGTTCCTCTGCACACTTTTCAGACAAGCAGGATAGCATTTCAAAACTCAATACAAGAAGTATTTTCAAAAAACGCATATCAATTCAGTACAAGAAAGAGATGGATCTGTTGGAGCATGTCCAGAGAAGAGTCACAAAAGTGGTCAAAGAAACACCTTCCTTCTGAGGAAAGGCTGAGAGAGGTGTGGTTGTTCAGCCTGGAGAGGAGAAGGCTCTGGGGACACCTTGCTGCAGCCTTTCAGTACAGAAAGGGCCCTTGCAACAAAGATGGGGACAGGCTTTTAGTTGGACCTCTTGTGCTAAAACAGGAGGTAGTGGTTTTAAACTAAAAGAGGATAGATTCAGACGGGATATAAAGACAACTTTTAATACGAGGGAGGTGATACACCCAAGGTGCCCAAAGAGGTTGTGGATGCCCCATCTCTGGGAACACTCATGGCTGGATTGGATGAGACTCTGGGGCAATCTCTGAAGATGTCTCTGCTCATTACAGGGCAGTTGAATGAGACAGTTTTAAAGGTCTCCTCCAACCAAAACCATTCTACAATTCAAGATATATGAATTTTTTACTATTATTATTTAAATAGATATATAAAATAATATCTAAATGTCAACAAACAAGTGAAGCGTTGTTTCATATATTATGAGTAAGTCAGTGATACACAAGCTAAGCAACACCTCAATATTACCCAAGCAGCTGTCTGGGCTAAGGAAGAAATTTTTGTAATGCAACAAAAACATAGTTCTCCTAATCCTGTGTTTTCAAAATTAGCTCTCTTGTGCTCCAGATCTTGCTTAACCCAAAGGATGGCTTTTGATCAAAAAAAAAAAGAAATCAGCATTTGCTTTCAGAAGCTGATTCCTTAAATTCTATACAAAGAAATTGCATTAAGAAATGTAACATGTGGGAGCAGAAAAATTAATTAGCTTCTGGTCATTTTTAAAAATGCTCTGGCATGGTAATAGCAGATCTTTACAGAGTAGGTCAAGAACTGGTATCCTTAAGATTCAGGGAAAAATTCAGGTCAAGAACTGGTATCCTTAAGATTCAGGGAAAAATAGAGTAAATAAATGATTGGCATCAATGTTGTTAGTATTGAGAAATGTTGTTAAAGAAGCATAGATGGCAAAATGGATTTCAAATGAAAGTATAAAAAAAACTAACGGAAGCTGGAGCAGGACAAAAGACCACATATATTTACCAGAAATATCATCACTGTAAACTATAATGATAATATCAATTAACTTTATTTCCTATTACTATTATTATGTTTAACAAGTATGCAATGTAGCATGCTGCAATTTATAACACCAAAATCAAGTTTTAGTAAAAATCTTTTTTTAAAGTGACTTGGAATATAAGGAGTATCAGACTCTCACTGTAACAACAAAATCACACTTTTTAATCATTTAAAAACCCCAAACACTTTCACTTCAAGGTTGTTCAGATCATCCAAGCATTTGTTAGGTGGAGACAATATAGTAACTTGCCAGTTTAAATGGCAGTAAAGCAAAGATAAATATTGCCCCTGAAATCCCACCAATAGTAAACTTTGTCTTATGAGGTCTTCTAGGACAGGCACCTACAAGTAGAAAATAAAAAACAAAACCAACACACCAAGAGAAGACACAAGAGACGATCTCACTTCTGCATTGAATCAGAGGAGTAAAACCTCACCAGAGGAAGCATCAAAGTCAGGTGAATGGAAACAGTGGAATAATCTGGTAGAGTCTTCTATTGGCATAGTAACAGACTCAACTTAATTTATGTATAATAGATGCAAAGGAGATCTCTGAATGGGAGATTGAATTCCTCAAGAGCAAAATAGGTATGTTTTACAGTGATGTACCATACACTTTTAGAAGAGAATAGTGGCTGGCAGGAGAATCTCAATGCTAACAGACATATCCACTAGATAAACATCACAAAAAGCTGTCTGAAAGAGTAAATCTCCCTTCAGATCAGAAAGGCAGAGTAGGCACTCCCTTGTGTAAGCAGTAATATCCCAGGCATCTCAGCACTTCAGGAAGAAATGTGAACTCTTCCTTTATATAATCTAGACTCTTACATAGCTGAGCATGTCCTGTTACTTGGCTGTGGAGTTACATTCCACTAGGGAAAGTGCAGAAGAGTGGGAAAGAAAGAAAATGTGTCTCCATTTAAGCTCATATTTTCAAGAATAAATGACGTCAGTTTCAAACAAAACAAAAAATCAAGCGAAACCAGAAAAGCACCAAAAAAACCCCAACAGACAGGCAACAAACAACTAAGAAAAAAGAAAGAACGACAAAAAAAGAGAGAGGAAAACCTAAGTATCTGAACAAAATGGAAAGGAGAAATGCTCTGATGCCAACAGTGTTCCAGCTGATCAAAATACCCTAGGTATGAAGCAGCAGTCACAGAGGATTTTGTTTCTTTTTGTCTGGGTATTAAAAACCAGAAAAAGGGTCAGATACTTCCATGAGGGAACCAAGGGACAATGTGACCAGCCTAATGAAGCAGACTTGCTAGAATCCTTGACAATGGGCTGAGCAGAACCTTTCAGAAGAACTTTCAGAGGTCTTAGGACAGCACTGGTTCTTGAAGAATGACTTCAGAGCCAGAGCCTTCAGTTTTTGCCCCAGAGACAAAATCATCCAGCCCAGGTTAGTAAGAACTACAGAAAATATGTTGCTGTTAGTATCCAAGGAGTAATTACCTGTACAGAACACACATTTTTGACAGAAGTAAAGCTAGTGATAGCAGCAAGCTTAAGTTTTAAAAGATGGGCTTTAGATTTAGAAAAATTGAAGAGTACTCTGCAGGTCTGCCTCCCTCCACTAAGACATGTGGTCCTTCACCATACATCATGTCACCCACATCCCATGGGAAAGACATAAAATTGAGTTTTCAAATAAAATATAATCCAAAGAAAACATTTTATGTAGGATACAAGTCCAGAAGTCAGCAGAAAGTAATAACATACTACAGACACTACTCAAATGCACAGTTGGAAGAATCAGGGGAAGTCTCAGAAAATATAAGGAAAAACAGATGCACGCACAAACCATGAGAAAGATACCAGACCAGGTTTAAAAAAAAAGCCTAAATGTAAAAGCAAGCAAAAAGTGCACTCTCAGGTAACACGCAAAAAACCCAAGGTTGCGGCCCCCATTTGTTAATGTCATGCTGAAAGATGATGAGAAGCTGTCGGAATACAGAGAGCATTTATAGTACCAGAAGTCCCTAGGGCCTCCTCGTACTTCAAGAAGTACACACTCAAGCATATGAATTTGTGTTATAACTCTTACACAAAATCATCGATTTGAAGTGGTACCTCCTTTCATAATTGTGTTAATATATTCAGTGCTTTTGAAGCCAGCTCAGTCTCAGATTTTATTGTATTCAACAACATGTGCCAGCAATGGCATCCCTTAAGATTTTTGGTTTGTTTTGGGATGTAAAACCAAGAGGACACAAATAAAGCAGCAAAATCTTCTTGAACTTCTAATAAGAAAATACAATAATTAACAATTATTATTGTTAATTATTAATTATTAATGTTAATTAAAAATTAACAAAGCCTGTGAGTCTTAAGTAACAATGCCTGAAGCCTGTGAAAACAGTCTAAGAAAACAATTAAACCTACTAGCTATTCTTCAAATTAATCTAGTTTGGAAACTGTCTATCGTTTTCAAGCCAATATTATTAATAGCAACATTTTTGTTTTGGGGGAAGAGAAGGTAGTAAAGGTAAAAAAAATGTAAGCTACCAAGACACATCAATCTGCTGTTAAATAATATATAAAGATTCACATTTGAAAAAAAATCCAAACCTAACCACAATTACTTTTTCCATGAAGAATCACAGAATATTGGGAAATACAGTTTTCTCAACAAACCAGAAAATGTGTTGTAGTTACCTTAACATGCCACTCAGGACGAGAATTCATATAATCAAACAGCTTCTGATAATTCTGGTACTGCTGATCCCATTCAGAGCTCTCAGTGTAGCGGAAATCGTCCCCAAGTGGAGCTAACAGAACTTTTGTACGGAAAAGCTTTGACTTCTTCCTGTATTGATCTAATATCATCCAAGCCCTTGAGGAGAGAGAAAAAGAAGAGCAATTCAGAAGACAGAGGGAAAAAAGTCAGCATTTGGCAAGACAATTCTTAGATATCGAGTTGTGCATTAGGATGACCCCCAAACAAGACATACAAAACTCTGTTGTCTCACTTCGTAACAAAAAGCTGGATGCAATTCCCCCCATTGGGACACCATATTCAACCTACTATTGTTGCAAACACCACGCTAATTAAATCCTTCAATAAGCTTATCAAGCTTCATCTCAAGCAGTAGGGCAGTCTGGATCAATTTGTGCCTGTGCCAAAACTAACCTCCAGTTCAAATTATGTTTACCTGCTTTATATTTAGATAACAATCCTAATCCTCTCCAGCCCCTATTTACAATAATAAGCAAGCTCTTTCCATCCCCTCTGGCACCTTCCTTTGATACTTTGCTTATCATGTCCTTGGCAGAAAAACTGCCCGCAGATTAATCTCTGAGGAACTCCAGACTTGCAAATTAAAAAAAAAAAAAAAACAATGAAACAATGCAGGAGGAAGTTTGCTGGTAAAAATCACTGTTCTCCCTTCAGCCAGGTTCTTACATGTCTTAGAGCCTTCCTTCTTGAATCTTTGAGTCCTGAAAAATTAAACCCACTGTTTTGGCCTTAAGAAAACCCAAACAAACCCGAACCTACCAAATCCAGAAACAAAATACTCACACGTGCACACACAGAAAAAACTGCAGAATTATACTTTGGCACCTACTAATTCTAGGATGGGTAAACTATCAGTTCCACAGCAGCAAAATATTAAGAATCACAGGACTGGTATCTAGGTTACTGAAAAAGTCCATTTTCAATCCTCCCCCTCCAAGTCACAATTATTATCAGCATCTTCAGATGTTGATACCCTCTAATTAAAATTTTGTAAATAATTCTCATAGGACATAATTTTGTAAATAATTCTCATAGGATATAAAAACCATAGTAACATATTTGAGAAAACAGAAATACAAATTCCAAGACTTTAAAGACAAAATACTATAAAATTCAGATTCTAATGAGGTTCTTTTGGTTCTTCAAGTCTTTTTAATAGATCTAGCAAAATCACCTTTCAACTGACACTCTTGAAGAATTGCTGTTTAAACATTTATGCAGAATTTATAGTCCAATATATTTGAAACCCCTCCTTCTTTGTGAAGCATGTCAGAGCTTATCTGATTGCAGAAGTACTGCATAGACACAAGGTCTGCCTGTGTTCTGGAGGGAGAAAGGGGCCACAATATTAACTTCAGTTAAGGATCTATAGAGCTCTAACGAGACTAGAATTTACCCACCTAGTGGCTTCCCCCTGTCCCCTGTCTATTAGTGGATTTATAGTTCAGATTGCCAACCAATACTTTCCATGACTTTTAACAGGTTGTAAGATTTAAACACAGAAGTTCACTCACCACACAGCTACCAGAACAACTGGCAAAACACAAGACTTGGCAATGCTTCCTTCTAAGGAACCAGTCTAACTCAAATTTTCCACATATAGGCTATGGTTGAAAACATACTTTAGTGTTGAATCTCTTGAAAAATACAGGTTACAGGTAACAGGATATTTGACTTGGACATCTCTCTTCAAAGTCCTCCTTGGGTTTCTCTCCAAGTATCCAGCAAAACTTATCAGTATTGCTGCTCTCTCTTTCCTAAAGTATTGATAACTGTGGGATTATTATGTGTTTTTAAGGGAACAGCAAGATTTTCCTCAATTGTGAACAACTTTTAATTGCAAGAACAGCAAAGAACATCAATTTAGGATATCCTTCTACATTTCTCTCCAATAACTTCCTAAATCATTAATTTATACAGGAGTGTGAAAGCGCCTGCATAAAGATCCAGACAGAGCACAGTGAAGACAAAAAGTACCTCTGGAGAAAAAAAAAAGCTTCCACTGAATCTCCTTTTTTTCCTCCTTTATTGTTTCCCCCATTAAATAGAATTGATATGTTTATCCTGCCTACCTGAATGAAAATCTGAAAACCACACAGGAGATCAGCCATAACAAACTTTTTGTTTTCAAGCCTTCAGGCTATCACTGAATGCTTGAGACCTTTCACAAATAAAGAAAATTTTTTTGTACCACAACTCCTTTTAATGCAAAAAAAAAAGTATTTGACTAACTAAGTACCAAAACAATAAACATGGCTGGTTTTGACCCTTCTTATGTCAAAGGAAGAGGAGCAATAGCCACCTGAGGCAGGCAATCACAGACATTAACCACCACATGACCATACAATACAAGCATAAAGATATAAAAGCTGAAGGGAAAAACTGGGCTTTTGAACAGCAGCTGGTGAAGAGGAAAGTCCATTCTCTACTTCTCTGAAGCACATAACTTGCAGCAAAGATTCTCTCCTATTCCACGCTTGGGAGAGAGAGAGACACACACTGAAAGAAACTGTGCTTCTGCTAACAACTCATTTCCATTCAAGGAAAAAAGGCAAATAACCCAGAAAAAAAATACAAAAAAACCCCTCAGACAAACAAACAAACAAAAAAACCCAACAACAACAACAACCAACAGCTGCTTTTTCTTCCTAGTGTGAAAAACTTCACACATCAGTGTTCAAACATATGGATAAGGATGCAGCTTCAAATCAGGGCAAGTGCAAAGCGCAATAGTAGTCTTTATACCCTCAGCTGTTATGAAATGTAATTAAACAAGTACAGGTTTTCAATTAGGTTGCTGCTTCATTCCTTCTTACCAGGTCACAACTTAAGTGGCAAGGCAATGAGAAATCCTAGAAACTACAAGACCAAAGTTTTCAACTCAGCATCTCTAATATACATATAAGGCCAAAAGAGTATTGAAATCAAAAGCAACAGTCCCAGCTGAGTGTTCAAGATCTGGGTTTTATTACTTTTGTTTTAGCTTTGGCATGAAAGAAGGTCAGTGATCTAAACCTGGTCTATTAAATTAATCAACTTTTTTCCAACCTACGGATGTCCTGTATTTTTCTAGTCTTAAAGCAATCAGAGATAAGAGGCAGATTAATTAGAATGCTGCAAACCTATAACCTTGGAAAACTTATGGTGTAAAGATAGACTTTTCAATTCTGGAACTCATACATCTCCTCATTATAACAACTGTGAAATATTATAGAGGTCAGATCAATAACATTTTTGGTTGTCTACAGTATTCCAGCTTTTTCAAAAAACACACATAGCATGTTTTAGCATTCTCCATCAAAACATTACTTCCTGTGTTTTAGTGAGTTTATTTGAAACTGGACACTAAAAGTGTGGTTCGAGTGTTCCAAATGTAAATAATCCAGGCTTCCAACTCAAAGACCACATGTTAGTTTCACTTTTCCCATAGGTATCATACAGCATACTGATGTTTCAACTCCTTGTTAGACAACAAAACTGCTTTTATCTAAAAGAAGCTGATGCAAAATGTTAAGTTTCAGAGGCCATATTGAGACAATAATCACTTCAACTTGATCATATCTTCACTACATCCCTGCCCCATTTGTCTTATTCTTAAATATCCTTTGACATGTGAAAACCCATTTCTTTTACAAGATCTAATTCAGATTATTATGCAAAGGTTGTATCTAGGAAGTGCAGGGAGTAAGAATAATTAAAAACCAAGACCCTGTAAAAGACTATTTCAAGCAGACACTCTAAATTATATTTATAGCCTCTATGTTTCAGGTATTTGTTATACAAGCTGTTGCTCTTCAGGAAATATTTGTCTCAGCTAATTGAGATATATAGTCAAGATTTTTATTTTTTAAAACTTTGATGTAATGACATATGAATTTTCCTTCCCATGCAATAGGCATTGGGTGTGTCACAATTTTTCTACCTTTCTCCTGTCATCATCATCTTTCTATTCCTTACTTTATTAAAACCCCCTTTTTCCTATCATCATACCAATTTCTACCTTTAAATACAGCAGTTGTAAACTATTTGTTTAATTTTGGTTTTATCTTCAGTAATATTTTGTAACTGAATTTTGTTTAAGTGAAGTTTTCATTATGCTTGCCAGAATTTATACTCAGAAAAAAAGTGATCCATACTTGACATGTAGACAAGCAGTGCAACATAATCACATCATCACTTTAAAACTTCAGCACCAAGGACCAAAAAGTCACCCTGCTCACCTTAGTACATTTGTTATGCTCAGCAATTTGCACTAATTATAAACAGCTGCCTGAACTTTTACCTTTGGAAACCTGATGTAGTGTGAAGCCTGAAGATAGCAATAGGACCACAGAATAC
Organism: Molothrus ater; assembly: GCF_012460135.2. Lineage (NCBI taxonomy): Eukaryota > Metazoa > Chordata > Aves > Passeriformes > Icteridae > Molothrus > Molothrus ater. The sequence goes on along the minus strand of NW_023416471.2, from coordinate 3,480,265 downwards.
AACTATTTCATGGAAACACGTTTGGCCGTTTAACTCACTTCCCTTTCTTTTGTTTTTTCCTTTTATTTCCTTTACTTTCCCTCGCCAACTAGCTACCTCCACTATCCACCCCATCACCCAAAATTGAGAAGCAGTTTTGTAGAAGTGTAAATTTGATTCTTAACTGTGGCAAAACAACTCAGTGTTCCTGTTTGAAAAGTAAAACTGAGGTTAATAGGAATTTCCACCCTGGGCACAAAGAAACAGGAATTTTCACCCTGGGTACAAAAAAACAGGAATCAGATTAACTTAAGGTTTACACCTCAGGAAACTTAGGCCACAGGATGCCAAGTTTTTCAAGGATATAGCACAGGAAATATCCCACTGTTTGTACAGCACACTACATTGCACTGCCCCTGAAGTGTTTCACTTGCAGGGAACAGATCACTGTTCATAAAATTCACAAAAAACACAGTAAACCAGTAACACGAGTCCAAACAGATGACTGTATTCTGACTGTCATTTAGAGATGTTCTCATATATCATGAACAGAAAAATTTTTAAAATGCCACTTCCTTAAGAATAACTTTTCCTCTGATTTCACTGACAGTTACGTTCCCAACTAAGAAGCAAACACTAGGTGATGTAATAGGCATTGTTTACCCATGACAAGCTTGTTTTAAAAGCTTGTACTGGTTTTGGCTGGGGTAGAGTCACAGTGGCCAGTATGGTGCTACGATCTGGACTTGCTCTGATGACAGGGTTGGCAACAGAGAGATGATTTTGTTAATCCCGAGCAGGGCTTGCACAGAGCCAAGGTCTCTCCTGCATCTCAACTGTAGGAACGTGTCTCCTGTTGACAGTGACAAAATTATCTTTTGTCTCCTTAAAAAGGAAAAAAGCTTAGAAGTTTCTCTCCTCAATTAGGCAAAAAGACACCTTATAGGACCTTGGGGACTTCACCTCAAACTTAAGAATAGCTAATTGGATAGAAGCTAAAAAGTTTCACTTAAGCAATTTACTAGAAAAAGAAGACAATAAATGAACTATTTGCTTTGGTGAGGTGCTTTACTAGGAGTAAGAGCCTTTTGGGCTGGGTTGGGTTGGGTTTTTTTGTCTCAACCCCTGAGTTTTCTTATTTTACTCTTTTGATTCTCTTCCCCACCTCCACCAGGGCAGCAGTGAGCTTACTGGAGCTGAGCTGCTCACTGGGGTTGAACCATAACAGAACTAAATTCACCAAGCTATGCCAGATGTCATCTTCGACCAGCATAATTGCATTTTTTTTAAGGTTATTTCCTTGAGGAGTATGTAAAAACTGTACCTGTGTTGAACATTTCCAGCATGAATGGCTTCTGGTGGGACTCTCCAAGGGCAACTTATTCTTCCTCCAGGAAGTCGTTTAAAATCAAACTGGCAGCAGATTTTTGGATCCGGACCACAAGTATGAGGAACATCATAGCTATAGAAAGGCATCATATGACAAAGAATATCTGTACTGGATCCCAAATCTGGAATTAAATAGAGTAAAACTTTAAAATAAACCCTTTCAGATTTGCCGAAAGTAAATCACTCCCAGGTTCTCCAAGGATTGTACTGGAAAGCTACCACACCAAGACAATTTCTTATTTTGAATATCCATAGCTTGAGTCTATTTTTGTATGTACCTTATGTGTACAAAGAGGGTAAAACAGAGATACGACCAAGGATGGAATGTTCTAGTGAAGCACCAGTTGATTGGGAAAGACAGGAACAAACGTTAGGTGTGTTTTACCTAGATAAAACTTGTGATTTTCAGAATTTTAGATGTACTAAAACACAATAATAATAAACATCTTTTAAACTTTGAGTGGATTAAAACAAGAACTCTAAAAAACCAAACGTCAAAACAAAACAATGAAAAAACCAAACCAAAAGTCAATCACCCTCCTGTCATTGCCTCATTAGCACAATATTTGAATTAGTTGAAATGTTCCTCCTCCTACACTTTATTTCCACATAGTAGGAAATAAAGGAGTAGAAGGAAGAAGAAAAGTAAAACTAAATAAAAGAATTTTTCACCCCTTTTACTTTTGCAAGGAATATGAGAGAATGGAAAAAACAAGAGAAGGTAAAAGCAAAAATAAAAGTGAAAAGAAAGGAAGATCAGAGGAACAATGGCAATTATATCAGTTTTACATTTAGTGTCTTTCCTAACTCCCAAATATTCTCGTTTCCCCTTCTGTTATTCAAAGAGGAGGAAAAAGAAAAAAAAATCTCATAAATCTAAGCTACATGAAAGACTTTTTTTAAACAGAATTGCAAGTTTAAAATTTTCAGGTCTAGACAAACTCTGATAAATCTTGTCTGTAAATATTTCCACAGTACTTATACAAGTTCTCTTCATATTTTACCTGTGTAAATTAACAAAATAAATTGACATAAAGGAGGAACACATACCCCAGTTCTGTCTCCAAAAAAATTCTAGTGTCTTTTGTGTTGCAAAATGTTTTTTAATTGAATAATGAACTCTCTGTATAAGCATTTTGGAAAATCCTGTGCGCTTCAGAAGGTAAGCCATTGTTGGTGAATGCCCAAATGGATCAATTGCCCATCCCGACTTTGGTTTTACTCCTGTTGACAAAAGGAAAAAGCTTTAATTTTCACTCAAAGAAGATTATTCCAATAATTCAAATGAGAGTACAAGACAACATTTCCAAGATTATATACCCAGTTCAGTGTTAAACTTTCTGCAGAACCCTGGAATTAAAAAACTAGAATTAAACAGTTAAACAAACAAAATATCTTATAAGTACGGCATTCTAAAAAAGTTAAAGACTTTAAAAAAGTACTCACTGCTACACTGTTTCAAATTTGCATCAAACCTCTCTATATGGAATCATTAATTGATACACATTCTCTTTCACTTAAAGTAGATATTTACACATATTACAATTTAAAAAAGAAATTTGAAAGAAAATGATTAGCTGTGCATAGATAAATGCAATAGCTTGTTGAAATTTCACCGTTATTTAAACAGTGTTAATTTTTTTTTCAGAACTATTTTTTTAATTTATTGGTCTGTTGATCAATAGAATCCTGTTTATTAATACTCTCTTTTCACTGAACTTTATGCTAAGTAAATAAAAAGCTACATCTAACTCTTGTTAATTCATCAACATGGTTCCTTTGGCAGTTTTGTCTTTCAAAAAAAAACACAGTAAGGAATGCATTACCCTTTTAGTAGGTCTTCCCTTTCCCCCCAATTATGTCAAGCTGTGTTTATGGAAATTGCAATCTAAGAACAACAGTGAAACAGCTTTCCAAAATCATTTCAGTTAATTGGGTGAAATAATGTCAATTTATTATTAAAATCACTGTACAAATATTTTCTGTATAAAAAGGTTTCTCTCCTCTTATGGAATTAAACAAAAGAACATTCCAAAGGCAGCAAAACAGTTCAGCCAATGTAACTGCAGTCAGCAGTTCCTCCATTCTAACATTACTATGGGTTTAGGCTTTATAACTACAAGTACTACTGCTGCTACATATATATATATATTTTTTTTTTAAGCCTTACAGAAGAGAATCCAATGAACATAATGAACACAGAGCAGGCAGAACAGATCCAAACACATAAAAGAAGTATCAATTTTTAAGTAATTTTAAGAATTTGGTCATGATATTCAAAAGACAGAAAAGGCAAAGGCTGTTGCAACCAGACACGGGATCTAAAATTCAGCATAACTTAGTGTTAATATTTGGTTATGACAATATTATATGTATGTCTTACATTGATCAAGACAAAATGCTGTGGCATAAAATTGTTCAAATAACTTTGTCCAGGAACTTTTATCAGCAAACATGAATAGCAAATACCAGACTTGATCCAACATCTTCCTGTAACTGATTTAATGTTTCAGGAAAGCTGAGTAAAAAGAGCCTTCTAAGCACCTCAGAAATTTAACAAAAAAAAGTATTTTCTCACTGACTTCTTGTATTAACATAGTTAAATTTTAGATTAATGTACATACCAAGGTTCTTTTCTAGCCACTGGTGCCCTTCTATCAGCTGGTCAATTAAAGCAAAATAATGAGAAGAAGCTTCATCAGGCATGACCCATCCTCCTGTTACTATTTCAAATTGTCCATCTTTTATTAACCTGACAAATATATAAATCATATTCAGAATCTTCCATATGAAAACACACTCTTAAAATCAATTTCTGTATACTCAACAGGCAATCACCAGCAACGTGATTCCAAAATCTATATTGTTTTTGCTACTTCCATCACTGGGCTATATTTCTTTAATCAAACAGGGAAAAAATGAACTGCTGAACAGTGAAGTATTTAATGTCCTTGTGCAAAGAAAACCAGTTCTACTGCATGCACTATATTAGATTTTTTTAAAAATCAGGAAGAAAGCTGTTTCCTGAACAGATTACAAAAATAAAACAAATGTACCACAGCACTGAAGGCCAACTGAGCAAGATGCTTAGACACTGCACATTTTAAGCACTGCTTGAAATATCTCCCCACCTTTAATCTAATATTCTTTTTAGAATTTTAGAGAGCTGATAGATCTTGGAAGTTTATTGTATTTACAAACACTTCAGAACACCTCACTCATCAAAATGCCTTCTTGAACTAGGTCACAGTACAACCCAGCCTCTCCATTGTCAGTGAACATAAAGATCACACTCCCAGCACCAGGTTGTCCCTACAGTTTCAGCTCTTACACTGTTCACCAGCATGGAAGTGTTTAATGAATTAAAGAAAAAAAAACGCAGTGAACTCATCAAAATTCAGTCCCATCACAGCTGGTACCCATAAGAGTAATGAAAATCATGCAACAAAAATAATCTCAAGTGCAGCTTCTCCAAGTCTTCTCCAGTCTCAAGTGCAGCATAACCAATACCTGACTCGTCTGAAGAAAGGACATAGTTCCCCTAGTGACTGTCATTTACTCTTTACTGTGTTCCAAGAGATATTTTTATGTCAAAAAACCACACAGCTGTGCTATAATACTCACCCACTGCAGAGAATTTTTTTAATAAGTAGCTTTTTGCCTAGATTCCAAAATTTCCACCTTTACCTAAACTTTGAGTCTGTGAAGGTCTCACAGATTTAATGCGTACTGCAACACATGCATCTCAAAGAGGGGCACAAGAAGGAGTCTATCACAAGGATCAGCTAAGAACTGCCAAGTAAAAAAAGGAAAAAAGGCAAGCAAAAAGAAGAAAAAAAATCCCCAGTTTTTGAAAACTCTAAACTAGATCTACAGTGCAAGTTTATCCAAGCAGCCTGCTTCCTTATCTCAATGCCTAGGCAAACATTTTACTTCTATATTCCATTTTGACTTGTGATTTCAAAAATGGCTAAGAAGAGCAAGGGTGTAGAGTACATACTACTTTATCATTAAAGCAGATGCATGTTTATAAAAACCCTTTGTACTAAAACACAAAAGAAACTCACAATTTTTTATGCAAATAAAAATCACATAAAATCTTCATGTGTGTTATAAAAGGAAAAAAATACCTTATATAAATAGCTAGTATGAAAGATGTATTTATTTTATTGAAAATTCCTTAGTGTGATTTCAAATATATTCGCTACTCCCTTACAATTTGAATGACATGTTCATAGTTGTACATGGGAACTTTTAGTCAAATTTTTAGACAACTCAGAATTTGTCTCCACTTCCCTGAGCAGATTCCTATTTTGCAAATGGGAGAAAGCCAAACCAAGCCCAAAAAGTCAGAACTGAAGCAGTTAGTTGGTTTTTCCAGTAATTCCACATCACAAGTGAAATCTCAAGTTTACAGTGTAGTCAAATACACAAAATCTCAGAACAAGATACACAGAAGAAAAGTTCAGTACTCAAACCTTTTAACAGCGTCTCTTTTTTGGCTATCTATTCCATCCCACCATTTTGAAAAGTAGGAAACCTCAGACCATATAAATTTCCTTCGGTTGTCTTCTTGCAGTTTTATAACCATGTTATTTAAAATATGCTGTGTCTGATCTCTGAAGTAATCATCAAAAGTCTTCAGCCAACCTAGGAAAAAGAAAATATAAATGCAGCCTGTTTAGAGAACTAGCTTTTTAGTCTCATTAGAGAGCAGTCCCTGAGAGAACTGGCTCCTTCTCACTCCCCAGAAAAAGCTAAGACTATTCTTAAAAAGCTTTACGTGTCATGGACAGCTTGAAGTGGTAAATTTCCAAGGAGTTTCTTTTTAAAAAGATTGCATGTTTTATTTTCTAAATGTATAAACATATGGAAATTATTAGTCTTTTCACTTTCTAGTTCTTCTATACTTTGCATGGTAGAAAATTTCATCAAGAGAATATATACAATACTTCTCAAATAATTGTGCTTCAGTGAGATGCAAAGGAAAAAGTAATTTTAACCACATTTTCAGACTTTACAGTCTGAAATTAAAATTTTTCATCCTCTTCATAATACCTTGCATTACAGAATATATATAAACCCGTTGTACTTAAACACAAAAGAAACTCACAAATTTTTATTCAAATAAAAATCACATAAAATCTTTCTTCTATATAGCTTCTATAAATCTTTCAACTATAGCTGAAAAAATTAAGTCTGTTACTTACTACTTACTGTAGAATGTCACATTCCTACTCCTATCAGCTTTTGTCACGTATGCCCATTTTAAGATTTTGTGAAAGCTTCCACACTATGTAAAGACAGCACTCCAAATAATTATACTTATTTGTAATTCCATTCTGATTTACCAATTCAGTTCTGCAGAGCCACTGCCTTTCTGCTAGTGCTAGTCTGCTTATAGGATACAGGGTTAGACTGTTATGCAATGACATTATATTGTTTCAAAGAAGTTAGATAAGTGTAGAAACTTTAACTACTAAAAAATACTTCTCAAATTTAGTTTAAAAAAAACTTCATAATTAAATAAAGTATGACTATTGACTCAGAAAGGATATATTGTACTTTCTTTTAGGGATACAAAAACTCAAACATTCTTCTTAGGTAGATGCAGAAATACTGCTTTTAATTTGCAAAAGAAGAAATAAAACTGTAATGCTCCAGAGGAAAAGTTCTAGGTCATTCTTTTTTCTTTTACAGACGTTTAGCATCTAGAAAACTCATCACCTTTGATACAAGTTTCTGTACAGATCGACAAGTGGGGTCTAATCTGTCTAAAAAGCGTAAAATGCATTATGTCAAGGCAGTTAATATGAGGGCTTAAAGCATAAAATCAAAACATACTTTCTGTAGAGGAATGGAAACAGCTTAATACAAAAAAAAAAAAAAGCAGTAAATTATTGCTATGCAATAGTTTAAAGGCTAAAAAAACCATGATGAATAATCTGAATTTGTAATCAGATTTCTTTCTGACCTCTTCCCACTTCAGTCTGGGTTGGTTTTTTTTAATAGATGCTTCCACTCAAAGAATTGAGATCACATAGCAAATTATTCTTTCTCAATTCTCATTTACTTTTCAACAAATCAAGGGAATATTTTACTGATAATTACATTAAAAATATCCACATGTATTAGACTACCAGTTTATAGCTTTATGCTAGAAATTTCTTCTGCAAGAGACAATATCAGCCTAGCACACAACTAATGGAGGATAAATTAAAACCATTTCTATGATTTTCCTTTACAGAAAAATATCATCATAATAAACTATTTAAAAATATTTTATATTGCACCAGTAAAAGCAAATTTACATTAAATTACTCTATGGAAACATTCAATACATTAATACACCAGCCTAACTGAAACACTGATTTAAATGTCAAAGTAGCTGACAAAAGAGTACAGTGAGATGGAGGAAGAACAGTGTTATAATAAAATTGTTTTGTTTTAACACACTCAGTTTATTAAGCTAAGGAAGACTGTAACATGGGTAACACACTGAACTGAATACACTCCAGAGAGTCCTAGAAAATTTTCACAGGTATTCATAGATTTAGCTGGAAGCCAACAGAAAGCCTTCTGAAATGTAAGTACCATACATCTAGTTCTTTATTAATTGAACAGAACATTCTGCACTGAAAAAGGTCTATAATGATCATCTAGTCCAACAGCCTGACCACTTCTGGGTTGACCAAAAAAAAGTTAAGAGAATTATACAACTGCCTCTGAAACAACATCCCCAGGAAGCTGTGAGGTCACTCCTCAGCCTCCTTTTCTCCAAAATGGACAAACCCCAACTCCTCAGCTGCTCCTCACTAGACAGCCCTTCCAGCCCTTCCACCAGCCCCACTGCCCTCCTCTGGGTGCATCCCAGTGCCTTCACATCCTTCCTCAAGTGTCCTGCTCTAAACCCCAAGACTTACAGAGACTCTTCAAGTTTGCATGGAGACATACAATAAAATTAAAATATATTTAAAAAAGTAAACTAAACAAAATAATGGATAAAACAATGTACAGTTGCTAGCTAGAGTATTATTTCACACTTCAGTCCCTAATACAACATAAGACTCTTCAACTCAAGTTCATTTTGTGCTTATCCACAAACTAAGAATTTGTTCCTAGGCTGAAAGAAAAGATTTACCAGTGCATTTCAAACAGGAAACTTTCAATATAAAGACAGTTTACACATGGAAAAATTGCAATAGTTTAAAGCTGAGATTACCAAGACTAAGTATGCTATTAAAACAAAATAACACTTGGTGGTTTAAATGTACATAAAGCCCTTTGTCAACATAAAAGTCACAAGATCACAGAATCACTGAGGCTGTAAAAGACATCTGAAACTATCAAGTCCAACTCTGACTAACCCCTTATAAATCATATCATGACGCTGAGTGCCACATGTAGTATTTCCTTTTAAATCTCCAGGGATGGTGACTCCACCATTCCAATGTTTAACAACCCTGTAAACAAGAGAAAAAAATACTACTGTCTTTCATATTATTATGATAGGCTTGACTTAATACACGTTGAGGACTTTGCTAGATACTTTCATTTTCTGCCAGCCTATGTGATAACAACAGAGGGTACACACTGCTGAGCTGCTTGCCTTTTGATCCTCTCTCTCACACTTGTCCTCAAAAGTGTGGAAACTTGCTGTCTGTCCCTAACTACATGAGATTTATCATCATTATGCAGCTGTTTGTTTAATCAATTTTTTCCCCTGCTGTAATGTAAATTTACTTGGCTTGACAGCAGACTCCAAGAATCATGTCTGAATATCAACACAACTCATTGCTCTGCAAAAAATCCTGAAATATTTCATTAACTGATTTGTCACTATTCCTGTCTACATTTTAAAGTTCAAATTCTTTCTTGAAGCTCTCTCAGCTCCTTGCACTACAGAAAGGCAGTCTTGTGTCTTAGCATGGTTGACACAGATGTAGAGATAAAGGGAACCTTGCAGGACAAAATCAGAACAGAAGCTGATAAATTAGTATTCAAAATTATTTATTAAGCAAAAGCACTTAACAATTTGATCATGACAAGGATCACAAATCCATTTCTAACAAAAGTATTTAGGTACTGCTGACGTACAACAGCAGGACTCCTGGGATGGTTGTTTACATTTGCATTCTTGCCTTTTGGTTTAAAATAACTGTTGAAATAAAACCAAATAGGCTTTTCAATTGCTTACTTCCACAAATCACCCTCCACTCTTTAAGAGGAAATGTGCTTTTAAAAAAATTTCTTGTTTCTGATGAAGTCTGTCTTAATAAGAGGCAGATCATCCCATGAACTTCTGAAATATTATGCCAGTATATACTAGATTAATGCATTTTTGATAGAAGTTTGCATCTCTGATTCACTTTTCAGGAGATCATAATTAATTTCACTGAGTCTAAAATTCACCCATCAGTGACACTTTCTGCAACACAAGAAACTTGAATAATTAATTTATTTTATGTCAGTGTTAAATAAAACCAATAAATTTCAGCTAGCACTATACAGTTTTCCAGAAAATAAAAGCATTCTCTTTGCAAATATATAAGTGGAATGTGAGTTCTTGGTCTTCAAAATGTACACCCAAGTTAGTAAAAAATATCTGTAATTTTTTTCTTCTCCTTTTTACATTTATGCTTGATTCTCAACTTACTAGCTCCTGTAAGAAGACTTAAGTGACTGTTTTGATAGCTGAGGAAGTAAAAAAAAGTGTCTTAAACTGTGAGGATATTCTTGTTCTTAATTACATCCAAGCTCCACAAAATACAAACAAAAACCACAAACAAACTAAAGGATACGTAGCCATGACTTCTTCCCTCTAAAAGAAGAGCGCTAAAGAGCTTAGCATGATGTGCATGTGTGTTTAATTGATCATACTCAAGCAATAACAATAAGGCAAATACCAGAAATAAATCCAAAAGCTAAGTTTCAACTTACATTTTAGTAAGTAGGATTACACATAAAAATAATTTGGATTAGCTCCTTTGTAGATTCAGCATTTTTTAAAGTCACTTATTTTAAAGTAAGGAATACACACTTTTTTTTTTTTTTTTAATTTAGAAGTACTGCATCATTCTATGATGTAAAATACAGAACGGACATACAAGTTAATATTTTATGGATGTTTCTGACATAACACTTCAGTGCTAATTTCACCAAAAAGTATCTTTTCAACAAAGATGAATGACTCACAGCAAGACTGTGAAATAAAACTTGAAAAACCCGATGGTAAGGCAATCTCAAATTAAAACTGAAAGCTGTATAAGATTGTTTCAGGGGACTTTCTTTCTCTGATTTGACTATGTGAAACAGAAAAATGAAAAAACATTCTTGTGTTAGCACATTCATTCTGATTCAAAAGGAATTAGACAGATGAGCTTCTTGTTCCTGCAAAATAAGTACCAAAATAAAATAATTAAGGTAGATGAAAATACACTGAAATTAAAAAAGTAAGACAGTGTATTTACTTTTCCAACAGCATACCTTAACTTGTAAAAGATCTCTGCTCAAGGTAAAACAAGAATTATTTGATTTATCAGGCTTAGTATCATAAGCATAACTAAAAACTCAAATGATTGCACATTTCACAAAAAGTAAAATCTGCCATGATCTGTGAGGTACTACCAAAATATAATTATAGACTTCTTACATTTTAAGTCCTATGCAAGATCTGGTTTTGCTTTTTTACATATCAAATCTGCTGCCATCATAGCTTAGAAAGGAAATTTCTACTGATGAGCAGTCAAAAGTGTCCTTTCTGTAACATTTCTCTTGATTTCCAAAGGAACTGCACCTCTTCTGCAAACACAGAAATACTGAAAAATAAGCCAGGAATAAAGCTGTAATTTCCCTCATTCAGCATGTCAAGAAAAACTTGTGAGCTGCCCATTTCTTGTATTTTGGTGGGTCAGAAAAGAGCTTAAGCAATCTCTCTTCTGGTGAAGAAGTCACAAGGAAAACATATCCAGAGCCGGTCAACAGAAAATGTACATGAAACTCCACGGTGTATTAACAGCATCAAATTTCATGGTTAAGTTTTCTTATATCTTAACACTGACTTATGTCTATATAGATTTCCTCCTGAGAAATGGAGACTGTCTTAAATAATAAAAGATGATTAACATGAGTGGTTGTAAGGCAAAATTACCAATGTCATAGATAATTGATGAAGTGTTAAAAAGCAGTGTTTAGTTCTGAACTCTGTGCCCATACACTTGCATGTGGGTTGAGAAGCAGGAGAAAAATCTACTTCAGTCACTTTCAATTCCACTTAAGTGCGGCTTATACTAGGTCTGTAACCACCACATTCAGCAGTGAGATACTGGTACACACATATTTTAGGAAGCTCATGTCTCAATTTTTAACTAATTTAATGAGGAGCCATTACCAAAATAATTTCAGATCAATAGATGCTAGAGGTGACTTTCCCTCCCTCCAGTCATATCCAAAACTCGTCTTTCAAGTCCATCTGTGCTGGCTGACAATCTTGCCAGCCCTGATCTGAGCTCTCCCCTTTGCATTTCTGCTGCCTCCTCCACCTCAGGCAGCCACAAAACACCACAGCTGAAGCAGGTGAGAGCCAACACAAGGGCTCTGTGAGCATAGTAGGTTATGTGCTCACTCCTTAATCTGCACATGACAGAATTGCCACCTATCTGTGATAGCTATAATCTCACACAACAAGGAAACTTCTCTCCATGATTTAAGATTAAGACATGCTACTGAGGTGCTCAAATCTTTATCAACTGCCAGCAACTAAAGTAATTGTGGTACTACTGATCACAAGTCTGAAGGAGACCCACTCTCAACCCATTTCCCAAAAGGGAAACACTTTAGCTACTGCAGAGAGAAGCATGAAGATCCCAAGTTTGCAGGTCATGGTTAAATTCACACAGAAGCATTTAACCCAGATTTAGCATCACAAAGTGTTTCAGAGCACTGGCACATTCAGTCATCCTCCAAAAAAGAAGGTAGAACTTAAACCCACCATCTTCCCTACTGATTGTGTTTCACAGATTCACAGAATGACTTGGATTGCAAAGGACTATGCAATTTCTAGCCCCACATGATGGGCAGGGATGCCACTCCCTAGACAAAGTTGTTTCAAGGCCTTTTCTTTGCCTTTGAGCTACACATTCTCGCTAGCATAAATGGTTATGTGAAAAGTTAAAGAGGAAGTAGCTTCAGATGAGAAAACATAAAATCTAATGAGAATTTGAAGCTTCTGCAGCTAATATACCTTTACTGACCCCATTTCTTAGTAAATATCTTTACATACCTTGAAATCACTAGAACCTGCAGAAAAAGTACCTCATGACTTGAACAGAAACAGGTGAAGTTATCAGCAAATCTCTTCACAGCTTACCTCAGGATATTTCCCTGCAGCTCCTAAACCTCATGTGCCTGAGAAGTTACCTCAGCCTACACTGTGCCCAGGGTGTTTGCTCAGTTCAAGTAAAGACATTCCAGGAGGGCAGATGTGACACCAGGCCACTGGCCTCTAGCGGACTGCCAACAGTCCTGTACCAGTTAGGATGTGATCCCAACAGCTTCAGCAGAAAAAAGGGAGACAGATAAACTCCACACCCCATTCTAGTAGACCCAAGAGAATGAGAAGTTCTGTATATTGCCTTAGGATTGCTTTGATTCATTATGTGCCAGAGCTGCTTCTTTCAAGGGAAGTCTTTAGGAGAACTACAACCACAGAAGAAACAGACAGACATGGGTTCAAAGATAGCTCAATAAATAGGCAAATCTAGGTCTATACTGTGATTATTTGCTCTGAATATTTTTACCATATCCATATTGCATTAATTTACCTGTCATAGCTAGACAGTAATATAGTAATTACACATTCCAGCATTCATTTTCTTTGAAAATGTTATATACGTGCAAATAAAAGCCATTTATGTTTATACCTTCACTCAGATCCACAGTACTTCATACAACAAATTAAATTTTAGAGAGATATACAGTAGTAAAATTTAATATTACTTTAATTGTGGCTTACTATGACAACAACCAGTGCTCCCAGCTGATTAGGACATAATGTTTGTTCTCCCCCAACCTCTTAGGTGATCCAGAAAACTTTACCAGCTAACCCACTAGTCATTCCCCCACCCACCAAACCTGAATGATACTTCCTATCTGCCTACGCAATCCTCTGATCCATTCCAAACAAACTAGGAGGTGTACTAGCTCTAGCTGCCTCAATCCTCGTCCTATTCCTCACTCCATTGCTACATACATCAAAACTGAGATTCATAACTTCCGCCCTCTATCACAAATCCTCTTCTGAACCCTAGTTGCTAACGTCCTCATTCTAACCTGAGTAGGCAGCCAACCAGTAGAACATCCATTCATCATCACTGGCCAACTAGGCTCATTCATCCACTTAACAATCATCCTAGTTTTCTTCCCCCTTGCAGCCACCCTAGAGAATAAACTACTCAAACTCTAATTAACTCTAATAGTTTATAAAACCATTGGTCTTGTAAGCCAAAGACTGAAGACTAAACCCCTTCTTAGAGTTACCCTACCATCCTATCTCAGGAAGAAAGGATTCAAACCCTCATCTCCAACTCCCAAAGCTGTCATTTTTAACTAAAATACTTCCTGACCCTTCCACTAAAGAGCCCGAATCGCCCCCCAAGACAACCCTCACACAAGCTCCAACACCACAAACAGAGTCAACAACAATCCTCACCCCCCAATCAAAAGCAACCCCACTCCCTCTGAATACAACATAGCCACCCCACTAAAATCTGATCGGACCAACAACAGAGCCCCCCTATTCACCATCCCCTCATCCGCTAATAACCCCAACACACCCCGTATAACAAGCCCCACCACCACAACCAACCCTATCCCAAGACCATAACCAACAACACCCCAATTAGCCCAAGCTTCCGGATAGTGATCCGCCACCAATGACACTGAATAAACAAACACTACCAACATCCCCCCTAAATAAACCATAACAAGCAAAAAAGACACAAAGGAGACCCCTAAACTTACTAGTCAACCACTGCTACACCCCTAGTAAGCCCCAACACCCCTAGTAAGGGGAAGGGTTAGATGCAACTGCCAACCCCCCTAGAACAAAACACAACCCTAAAAATAAAACAAATTCTATCATAAATTCCTACTCAGCCTCTCTCCAAGATTTATGGCCTGAAAAGACATCGTTACAAAATTCAACTACAGGAATGCCTAGCTTTGCCTTTCCTTCCCCCCCCCCCAGCATGTTTTCTTCATGCTTTCAGGGTATGTATAGTAATGCATCACACTCTGCCCCATCAGACAGTCCATGAAATGTAGGATAATCCACATCATATGTCATGCCACTCCATCAAAAACCCAGACATTATCTCCTAAACAGATGATATTTGGCCAGTACACTCACCAGACACATTCTTGTTTCAAGTACCATATAGCCCAAATGCTCCTACCCACAGCCAAGCTGCAAGTGTTACCCAAAGACCCAGAAACTTATCTACAGTACACAACACCCAATCTCGTAAATGAGGAATGTCCCAGTACACCTTTGAATTCCCCTAATCTACAGGATTTGTCCACCTCCTAGGTAATATTCACGAGAGAGCACATTCTCATGGTCAGTGTACATGTACCAGGACCACAGTGTAGCAATATAATTCACTTCTTGGTAAATTTTATCAAGAAGTCATTCCAAAATAAAGGAACACTTCTCCATTTTGTTTATTACACTCTAAACCCACTTGGGTGGAAATGAAATTATGTAGGTATACTTAAACTTCTGTTTAAATCTAGACTTTTCATTATCCCACTATAGGTTGGGGGTGTGCACAAAAAATGTGAAGAAAGTGTCAAAACCTTCTGATTTGCCATTGTCACATCTTCTAGGGGCACATTTCTTTAGCACAGGCTGAGGATTAAATATCTATGACAGTCCAACAAATCAAAATAAGAACTGATGGTATTTAATGCAGCAATGTATAAACTGAATGTGTGACCAGAATTTCATCACTTTTCAATTTCAACACTGAAGTTCTGCTCCAGTTAATAAATTCAGTAGACATACAACTTGTATCATAACAGTTGTCATTGGAAGTCAATGATACTTAAATCAAACATGTTTCACTGCCTTGCTAGACTTAAATCTAACATATTAACTGGTATGTTTCAAAAAAATCCAAATCTTACCAGAAATGGCAATGCACTTCCTAATTCAAAAGTCTCTAGATCCTCAAATCAATTCAGTTAATATATTACCTGGATCATTATGTGAGTGAGGCACAACAAAAACTTGAAGTGGTTCACTATCCCATTCATTTTCGTTGTATGTGATATCAAATCCTTGTTTCCAAACGCCACCATCTGGATTATCAAAAGGAAGAATGTCATAGACATCCAGCATCTAAAACAGAAAAAATAAAGGAATATAAAACATGAATTCACAGAAACAGTTCTGCTATTAAAAAGTAAAGTTGTTTTCACCTAAAATGGATCAGCTTGTTCATTGCAGAGGGAGGGATGATGTGCCAAATGAATAGAAAACTGACAAATGAGAGCAAGTTTCAAATCACACTAGGACACCCAAGACACAGCTGCCAGGAAGAGGAGCATTTGGCAGGCTCTGTCCTGAGAAAACTGACATTGATTAGATAAACAGTAGGATTAAGAGCCTTAAGTCATAAAAATTATGGCAGCTCACAATGGTATTGGGCAGGAGGGTATGAAGAGGATTATACAGAATAACACAGTACACTAGACAGGGGAATGCAGGAAATGAAGGAAATAAACTGAGAAAGAAGTAATGACATGACTAAGAGAGAGATAGAGGCAAACATCAAAATCACAAAAAGGAACTGAAAGAGGCTATCAGCAAAAATGTTGATAACTACAGCCAACTGCTATAACAAAGCTTCTTATAAATTTCCTGTTCCCCAGTACACTAATTGTACAAGGAAGGACATATTTCACTTGTCAATGCAAATAAAAAGGTTACAGACAAATAAAGCAACTCTACAATTATTGTAACAAGTTCCTATGAAACTTAGGGAACACCATATAGCTTCAAAGAGAGTCTACTAATATAAGATTCATGAAAATTTTTTTTGTAAGGCTCTGGTTTGCTTTTAAGAAAGAAAACAACGTACAAACATGAATTGACATCAGACAATCAATTCCTGACATTCTAGTTTAATAATTAAACTTTAATCAGTTCCAAACCTATGTTAGAATACAATTGTACACCTGACAAACTTTCTACGAAAACCAATACATCTACACAAAAAAAGGACTCTATAGCAGTCATTCACTACTTCAACTCCACAAGAGTTAAACCTTCCCAGTGGTAAGGTGCTTTCTGTCCTGCTAGGAAAACTTAAAAAAACTACCGACATCTGAAACAAATATCCAACTAAAGAAATTAAGGCCTTGCAAAAGTTGACTTTGGCCTCCACCCATCTCTCATTTTTCCTCATCAACAGAACATGAGGAGAAATATAAATTATTATGGGTGAAGATAAAAACAGAGAGGTCACTTACCAATTTTCATTACAGGAAAAACAGACCTGACTTTAAGAATATTAAATTAATCTGTTGCCAATTAAAATAGAGTTGGATAGTGAGAGATAAGTCAATGATGTTTCCTCTCTGTCATTCTCTCCTTCTCACATGTTTTGCCTGCTCCAGCATGAGAGCCACAAGCCATGGCATATCAGGAACTCTTCCAGTATGGATCCCCCACAGGCTCCAGTTCCTCCTGAAAATATCCACCTACTATGGAGAGATCCCACACAAGTTTCAGGGAAACTTTTTCTCCACTGTGGTCTTCCCAACCTGCTCCAGTGACTAGAATGCCTTCTCTGCTTCCTTCATCAAGGACCAGGATGTTCATAGGATTGTTCCTCCCCTGTTTTTAGCCTTTAGACTGTCAGGCAGCATTTTATCCTTTCTTAAAACCCGTTCTGCCAGAGGTACTGACACACCTTGCTGATGGAGGCTGTACCCTGTGGTGGGTCTGGAGCTGTGTCTGGCACAGGGCAGGTCTGCCCTCTCCTCACATTTACTGGAGACCCTCACTGCCAACACCTGGACATCTGCACCCAGAGCATTCCACTCTCACTTCTGTGAAACACTTACTTAGGAACAGTCAATAAAATATATATTCATCACATATTCATCACATAAACTTCATTAACATTAACAAAAAATCCCCAATATTTCCCATACTAAAATCAAAGTGACATAAAAATCCTGAGAAAGGGAATTTTTTACAACACCCACACACAAGGTAAATCTCCACTCCTTGCCCTTTCACCTCATAAGAACAACAAAAGAATCCCCACAGTTATTTCACTCTGGCAATGTTTAGTCCAAGTTTTAGCCATACCACTCCCTATCTCTTAATCCTCAAGACAAAGATTCTCTGCTTAAAGATAGAGCAGTGGGTTGACCTTGGATGGGTTGGAATCTGACAGCCAGAAAAGGTCAATCCAACCACAGGCCTTCAGCTTAAGGCATAAAGGAAACTAAGTAATGTAAGAAGGGAAAGCAACTCAGTAATCCTACATCTAGCAGAGCCTCAGCTGGGCCTGCAATGTGCACTAGATACCTAAAACCTGTGAGGGATTCCATGTACACCAGGCATCTCTGGCCTGTGTGAGATGATCTTATCACATCACTGGTTCCCCAGGATTGCTTCAATCTTTGGACAATATTGATTAGTGGAAAACACAGGTTTTGTGCAATACTTGAACATCTGTTCATTCTGTACAGTCAGCATGAAGGGCCCAAATAAGGTTTATGCTGAAGTTGGCCAGCCTAATAGCATATATTGTAAATACCTATTAGGCTAATTTATATATTAGATAAATAATAAATAATACATATTTTATATAATATATAATATAGATAATATTTTATTATTTCATATTTTCTAAATATAGTATTATCTAAAACCTGAGTTTGAAGAACTATATCTTTTCTCTGCAATACAATGTTCTGAAGAAAATTTAAGTGCATACTTTGTAAATTTGCCAGTTAACAATGAATGGCCTTAATACTGATAAACTTTTTGGACATTCCAACCATGAAAATATTATTTGATTTAAAAAGTAGTAATTCATTGAATTCCACACATTCCGACAAGTTTTTCTTATGGATGTAGTCTAAATTCAACAAGCAACTTTCTGCTCTCTTCAAGATACTAATTTTTACAGTCTTAACATTCATCATTTTTTTCCCTGACATCTACCACTTTACAGCAATTTCAAACCAAGCTGATATGACTATGAGCTCAAGAGACAGAAACTGTGATTCAGGAAATAAGACTTGGAGTCCCTGACTTATCATCTAGAGATGTTTGCTGCCTTGCAAAGCCGTAAATCCTGGGTATTGTAGAGGAACTGCTGAAGCTTGTCCAACTCAATGGCTACTATCCCTTGTTATACTTCCATGTGGGGATCAGTGATACTGCCAGAGGCAGCACAGACTGCATCAAAACTGACTGCAGAATTCTACAGGTAATCAAGGTCACAGGTGGTGTCCTCTTCTATCTGCCAGTGAGGGGGATAAGACTGTGAGAGGAGGACACTGCTAGTATAGATAAATAATTGGCCTCAGAGTTGGTGTTGGGGTCCTCTGACCCTGTTTTCAGATCTGTGTCTGCTTGGGAGAGAAGAGATCCAGCTAAGGGCAGCAGAGGTACCTTTGCCAGGAAGACAGCTGAACTATTAAGGAGCTTCTGGCTAAGAATAAAAGGGGACTGAGAGAATCAACAGCAGCCCTGTCAGGGAGTAGCTGTCAGGAATGATGTCACATGGAAGGATTTTCAAAAAAGTATAAGAAATCAATAAACCTGGATCACCTCCAACATCTGTAGACAAGCAAGGAAGTACCTACAAGACAGAATCACACAGAAATCCCCAAAATCCTTCCTGGCAAATCAGCATGCTGGAGTGCCTCTCTGAAGGTATCCTGGCCTGTATCAGAGACAATGTGGCCAGCACAATCAGGGAAGTGATTGTTTCTTCTGGAAACAGGGCCAGCTCAGGGAATACCTAAACCAGTCAGACATATCTAAGTCCATGGTCCCTGGTGGGATGCACCCATGAGTGCTGGCTTTTTGTCTGCAAGGCCACACTTAAAAGGCTTTGAAGGATCATGGTGATGAGAAGTGCCCAAAAACTGGAGGAAAGACAGGTCACTCCTGTCTTCAAGAATGGCAAGATGGACCACCCAGGAAACCAAAGGCAGAGAGCGCAGAGAAGGTAGAGCCAGTCTCTTTCCAGTGGTGCCCAGAGACAGGATCAGAGGTGATGGGCACGCACTGAAAGTTCCTCCTGAATATCAGGAAAAGCTTTTTGCCTGTGAGGGTGACCAAGCACTGGCAAAGGTTGCCCAGTCAGGCTGTGCACTCACCATATCCTTGGAGATACTGAAAAGTCACCTGGACATGATCCATGACACCTGACTCTTGGTAGCCCTGCTTGAGCAGGTGGTTGGACCAGATGACACCCAGAGTTCCCTGGCAACCTCAACCATTCAGATTCAGAGGTTAATTAAAAGCAGTTAAAAAAAAGACAAGAAAAACCATCAAAAACTTCCACTGAAATCAACTAAAGCCAGATCAGGCTGGAATCCCTACAATTACGAAAAGAAATCTAAAAGACAGAAGTTAAATCTTTTTTCTCTTTCGTACAACACCATCCTCAGTAGGAATTGTGCAAAGGATTAATTATAAATTGCATCATCACTCAAACAAGTTACATGATTGCAAGTGAAGAATAAATTCCAAGCCAGTCAGCAAAAGGCAAAAGAGGTTAAAGAAAGTATTTCACAGAGATATTTTAGATTCACATCTAAGTATAAAATACTGATATAGCAATAAAGGACTTTTTATAAACAGTAGACAGATAGAAATTCAAAAAGGATGCTGCCTGTCTTCATTGTAGCTGCTTCAGAAGATAGCCAAGCTTCTACAAGCTTTTTATTAAACCATTGGGAAGGTCATTCATTGTCTTTTTTCTGCATGGGCTTATTCTTTCTCTATACTGAAGGACTCAAACTGCTGAAATTATATAAACCTCATGAAAACATCATAACATCTTAACAGTGAATACTAAACTACTTCTCAGAAGAAATAAAAGCATATATCGTGCCTCTTCAAACCACCTTTTCAAAGAGTGATTCATGTCTCATTTTCAAAAAGAGTAACATTATTAAGCCTGATGTTAGATGCTTCAGTAGTTGAAATGGACAAGAG
This sequence comes from Molothrus ater, assembly GCF_012460135.2. Lineage (NCBI taxonomy): Eukaryota > Metazoa > Chordata > Aves > Passeriformes > Icteridae > Molothrus > Molothrus ater. The sequence goes on along the minus strand of NW_023416471.2, from coordinate 3,459,642 downwards.
GAGGAGACACCTCACTGTATTATTTAAAAGACCTTCAAGCTCAGCATGATGTCTATTGAGAATTCCATCTTCTCTGAGCACAAATGCCAGATACTTCTTGAACTACTAGACTGAAAAAGCATCAGGTCATATCCATATTGAATCTAGTCATCTTCATTTTTGTTAGTTTATTATCTGTCTCTATTATTTATCTTTTGGGGGAAAAAGTACACATTAGTCTTTTACCTGATTTAAATTATAGCATTCTCAAGTCACCTCTATTTTCAGTTTCCAGTTCTGTTACAGGTTTCTAACAACTTACAAACAGCACAAGTAGAAGTAAACAATTCTTGATTTACAATTCCTCCATGAAAAAAACATCCTTCATCCTTTGGTCTCATTTTGTTAGAAACTTGGTTTTTCTGTTTTATGAAATCACATATCTTTGAGTGACAAATCTAGCAATATTTCTCAATGTATCATCACAAGTTTTTTTAATCCATATTTGAATATCTTCTTACAATGATTTCTCCATTATGGGAGACTATAATCAACTTCCATGATTTATTCAGTGAAAATTATTTTGCCTTCATTCTGTAAAGTTTTTTTTTAAATCCAAACACTTAATCTCACCTATATTAGCTCTTACTACTTTCTAGTCTCTCATATACCCACCTGAGAGACAAATATGGGAGAAGTAATGTAAAAATCTGTGGGTTTAAGTTAATGTCTACAAACAGCAGAAATTAACACATATTTCTTTCAAAAAGTGCTCAAAATAATTATTGAAAATGTCTCAAATAAATTAACTGAGCATGCAGAATGCATCAGGTTTGGTAAAGTATTAAACAGTAAAACTGTTTTTAGTTTTACTATTTAGACCAGTGATTTAGATCAGCTTGTTAACATGGTGCTAGAGGAATTCTGCTAAAGTCAAGGTCTTTTAAAGTCAAACACAAGTCTAGATTCCATAACTGAAATGCAGTTCAGACTCATAGGGTGAGAAACTAACTGTGTACAGAAGCACAATTAAAGTGACTTAATGATGGCAGTGAATAACCTGCTGAGCAGAGGGTGCAATGCAATGACACAGAGAACATCAAAGTCCTCCTCCCTGCACAAGGAAGAAAGGAAAGTGTGAGTAGGAGAACAGTGTGTTTTCTTCTTATCTACATGCGAATATACATAAAAACAAAGAAAACTATCCAAAAGCAGTATAGCGACAATAGATCTCCATTAGGTAGGTATTAGGTAGTTGGGTGATAGCAGGTGTATATTCTTGTATTCTCCATGTGTGAAGCAAAAAACAAAAAGCAGTTTTAGAAAACATGTTTTACCTTCCATTCATAACCGGTTAACATACCCAAGAATTTAAGATAACACATTTTATCTCAAAATTCATTTACTAGAACTTATTTTTAATGCACATAACAAAGTACATCACCTAACATAGTAATAGATTGTACAATGAATAACCTGTTAATAAACCACTAACTTGAAAGCCTGTAACCACAGCTCCAGATGTTTCACTTCCCTGCACAGAAGTCTTGATGCATATCAGACACAAAAAGAGGTGTTCAGATACTGCCTTTAAAAAGCCTGCTTTCTCTATAAAAGACATTAAGGTAGTGCCTATCCCTGAAGAGTTTAAAAGTATTAAGCATGATACATCAGAGGTTAAAATTGTTCTAATATGTGCATTTATTTGTCTGAAGTCCACTGTCTTTCTCCTGCAAGAGAAATACTTCAAATTCTAAAATGAGAAAGCTGGACTTCAAAATTTAATCTTTGCTTTAGAGCACTATGAATATTTATAGTACTCCCACAAGACTCACAAAAACAGTACAGATCACAAACTTCACAGAGTATTCTCAGTGCTCCTGAATCACTCCATTAAAACTGAATATATAAGAGTCCATGAACTCAAAAGCATCACCAGAAAGTAAAATAAATTCAACTTGAAGTGTTTGACTTTAAAAACTTCAACCTCCACAGTTTATGCCAAGCAGTCAACATGGTATATGTTCCTCCTTTCTGATCAAAGTGCCTATACAAACTGAAGACACACAGGAATGCTGAAATACAGAAATGACATTCAAAAGGGAAGACAGGACCCTTTATGAAATATTGATTTTTTTGAAATTACTAATTCTTGCACATTCTTTACCTACCCATCAAGTTTCATCTACAAATACATCCCTAAAAGTAAAATCTACTTAAACCACACCTATCCACTATTTCCAGTTTATTTTTCATCAATTTTAGAAGAGTTTGAGGAAACTCAAATAAATACTCAAATAAATTGTTTCCAAAGAATTGGTGGGACAATAATCACAGTGGGGTGTTTTATTTTTTACAAAAAACTTTTAAGCTTTCTCAAATGTTGGCTCTTCATAATCATTACTCAATTTCCAGAGAACTTTTAAAAAAGATATAAAGGAAGAGTTTCATAACATCTGTTAAATACAGCAGTCACTTCAACAATTCTATTATGTCTTAGTACCAAGATTTTAGCAGCAACTCGACATTTTTAGATTTAAACATACAGTGGCAACTAAAACTCCAGCAGAATCAGAAAGACATACTGCTTACCTGTACACCTGAACTGTGAGTTCCACTTTTTGAAGCAAACAAACAATCCTCAGAATCAACTGCAAGCAAAGCTGAAGCAGAAGGGAACAGCTCAGAAACAGATCCTTGACCGACGTTTACAGCCTCTGGATTTTTTTGTCCATCCTTTACTGATTCACTCAGATTGATCACAGAATCGCGTATGTTTGAAATAATCTCATTATTTTCTGCCAACAGGCGTTCTAAATGATCTATTTTTTCTTGCAATATTGAAAGCTGGCCCTAGGGGAGAGAAATAAAAAGCAAAGTTTAATTATTTCTCAGAAAAATTCTTGACAAACCCAAAAAAACCCAACAACAACCAATTCACAATAGTATGTGATCACACAGAAAATTCAAATATATCTTTATTTTATATTTTACATAAAGGCAAACTTATAAGGAATTGATGCAACAAAGGGAACTTTCTCTTTTCAGCCCAAGAGAAAATAGCAAAAGATACATTTTTCCTCTGCAAACTTGAATTCCCTGCGCAAGGTTTAATCAGTGATACAAAGATACTCTTTAAAGTCTCATGCTGTCAAGCAGCAATTATATCCAATACAACTTTTTTCACATCTTTCATTTTGAAAAATCTGATCTTTTCATTTATCAGAACATCAAACAGAAAGCAATTTTTTTACAAATCAGTCACATCGTGATGGGATTAAGAAGATATTGTAAACATTTTAGGTTTTTTCCCATACAAGTAAAATATAAATACCATTTTTCTGATTTTCAGCAGAAGTTGGAGAGAAATTAACAAAAGAACTTCATGGATGTAAGAGATCCCTTAACAGCCTGATCACAGGAATAGTCGGTATATTTGGACCATTACAATCATCAAGAAAATCCTGTAAAAGACATATCAAGCTAAGGGCATTTTCAGCCAGAAGGTCATCTCCAATCGCCAAACAACAGGATTTTATAGATATTCTAGAGAGCTCCACAAGAGGAAGGCTGCAGAACAACACCAGCATGAATTGAAAGAAGTCAATGCATCTTCCAGTGCAACTTGGAAGAGACAGATCCCACAAAGCAAATTAATGCTGTCTAATCACTATTGCTGGGATGCAGGAGGAAACACAGCCAACCAAGACACCCTAAAACTGCCCTCCCTCATGGACTAGCCACTCTTTCCAAATTATTTGAGGGATGCTTTTTATCACACATGAATGTGCTAGCTTTTACAGCATCAAAAAGGTCAGATTATTTAATATGACCTTAGAGATATCTATCATCATTAACAGTAATTTATTTCCTCAGAATGGCTTTAATGTAACAAGAAGTGACAAGAGAACAAAAAAAAAAAACAGTCACTCTCTATTATTAAAGTTGAATTCAGATCTGAAAATATACAACACATTATTAGATATTTTTGCAAGCAGCTATCATAACAACAAAACCTGCTTCAGTTTCAGGTATCTACATTTTACCATTACATTCAAGACAAATACTATTGATTCAGTAGACAGTTACTCTGTGACTTATGGTTTTAATGACTTTTTCCCAGCACCACTGCCTTATTTTCTTAGGATTGTAATATAATATTAGAAACAACATCTTTACATGACACTTTTTTCACTTTCAACAGTAATATAATTGAAATATTTGCCTTTTTCTTTTCAGCAGCTGTAGCTTGCAAGGATTATGTCTCCTTTCTCAATTGATGTATACATTTTTTCAAATTCCCTTGGCTTTGCAAAGTCCTCAGGAATTAAAAAATAAAAAAAGAAAACCAAACACTCAGCAAGAGTTACCAACCATGCTTTTGGATTCTAAACTGTCATAACTACAATTCTGCCTTTATGGAAGTTCTTAATAATTTTCAGACAATAAGTTTTAGTATTTCTTTAATGCTATTAGTTTTTCTCTGCATTTTATGGGCTGTGTAAAGTGCCGGTCCACTGCTTGTCTCTGTTTCTGAGATTGATACATCCTGAAACAGTAACAGGTTTTAAAATGCAACACAGGCAGACAGCTACTGTTTCCAAAAAAGACAAAAATATATTTTGACGACAAAACCAGATTAAGCTAAATGAGATGTAGGAGCAACATCCTAGAATCCCAACAGTTTAAAGATAAATTCTAGAAACTTATAAAATCAATGAAGTGAAAACAAAAAGAAATCAATATGCAGATGATGGAATACTGAAAAGAAAAAAAAAATAGAATAAACAGACTGTAGTCCCATGCCACCTGGTGGCACAAAAGAAACAACCAGACTAAAATATTCCAAATGCTGTTAAAGATACTGTGTACACATTTCTATGTAAAATTAGTGTTTTCCCTTGCAATATCTGTAATATTTTGAAAGTAAGAAGGGCTTCTCTACATAAAGCCTAATAGCCTATTATGCCACTCAATCTAAAAACAACGTATATAAAACAATACTTGATAGGGGCTTTACAGGCTGCCCAACAGAGGCTCTGATCTTTAGATTCCTAGGAAGTTACAGCACAGCTGCCACCCATACAAATCATTCCCAGCTTCACTGCATATATCTACAGTTCAGAGTTATCAAGTGTGCAAGCAGGTAAAGTACTGCTCACACCTATCCCATCACTATCAACACCGTCTCTACAATTGTAAAATCAGACAACTGTTTAAAATTTTTATTCTCATCTATGTATGCTGTAGAAGTATTTTACACCTTCTTCCACAAAAAGTTTCACATTGCCTAGCAATAGCCTGTGAACTCACTGGTCGGATAAAACACCACCCATCTGGTTTATGTCATCTAGCCAATTATATGCTCTCCAGGAAAACAACAGACACAGTGGAAAACAAACAAATAAAAACCTCATAAAATAAGTGTTTGATTGATCCTCCCACCAGCATATAATGCCAGTCTCCAGAAGACAGATATAAACTTCCTCCAAATTTGGAGGTCATGTCATATTTGATGTCTTTAAGACGTACCTTTCATTTAACTTTTTATACGTTAAACCTTGAAAAATCTATAACAATTCTACCAGTTTACTGGTTTTTATGTGACAAAATATTTTGCTTTGTAAACCAAGTTCTCTGTCTACAAACAGCAATTTGTTACCAGATGACCTTCAAACATCAACAACTTCATATGTTGCTACAAACACCCAGCAATAATTTTTAAGCTGCAAGGTTTCAGACTACCTACGACACTTATTTTCAGAAGTCTGGTAAAGTATGTTACTCTAACTGTGGAGATAGATCTTCTGTTATTTGGAGAAAGAAATCCTTACAAAGATGTCCCATTATGAAACCTAACAGAGGACATTAATATAGAAAAGTCTGCTTTCTTTTCTGGAGACTGTGAGATACACCATGCCTCTCTTCTAAAGCTTTTAATCATGCCATGTGCCAACTCAGCTTGAATGCAAAACACGAAATAAAAAGCTACAGTTAAGAACATGCAACCAAAACTTCATGCAATACCCAAGTTCAAACTGCAGGAAAACAAATTTTTGAGATCATCAAATGGTTTTGCTTTTTGTTGTGAAATGTCAGATCCATGAGAATTAACTTTAAGATGCAATAGCATCTCAGACTAGAAATAGATCCCAGCCTCCATTCAGTATGAAAATAATTTATGCCAGGAATCCATTCTCAAGGTGAAAATTTCACATGGATCCAAATTATGCAAAAGCTAGGTCTATTTTCATTGCACATTCGCTATTTCTTATTAATTTTAAATAGATAGTGCCTGTTCAATAGTAAAATTATTTTAAAATATGAGCTGAATGTGAAAAACACGGCAAACTCTTCAAAACAATGAGTTTAACAGATGAAAATAAATTCAGTTTCAACATTTTTAAAGGAAGGCAGCAGACTTCAAATATCAAGGCCAAACAGTACCAAACTGAACTTACTCTAAAGCTGTTTTATCTTATTAATTGCTAGTAACAGACCTTGTCTTACCAGAAAAACAGATTATAAGCATGTTACAGGGGACACTAATTAAAAGACAAAACAGAGATCCTCACCATTACTAAAATCATACTCCAACAGTATTCTTTTAAATTAAAATTTCAATTTTTCCACACATTAGAGGGTTAGCAGGTAGATTTGTTAACTTTTTTTTAATCTGAGCAGAGATGCACCAATTCTGTCTGAAATGTTGGGTTCTGTATGGCTTTGTAGATATTGAATAGTAAAACTTTAGTAGGTACACAAGTCGTAAATGTCAGCAGAACTCTCCCTGACTTCACAGCATCAAGTCTTCTCAGAAAAGAAGGAACCTTGATCCAAGACTTTGAGAAATGCCTAAATGCACCAAAAATTGGAGATACATGACGTATATCCCAGTACAAGTGAACACTAAAGGATGCTCTGTTAATCTACATTGTTGAATGTGTAAATAAAGATTTTTTAAAAAAGCAATAAAGCCAACCCTTCTGTTACTTCACAGCATAGGAAGCACTTCTACAAGAAGTGCAAAGTGCCAATAAATCCACCAAAAGTAGGTACAGCTGCTTTGGTAGGAGAAAGGCATCACATGAGCAGCACACCTGTTCGCCCCCCCTGTGATTACACAAGGTTGCCTTAACCAACAGAATTTTCTCATGTGAAAGCACCACAGATCCACACACCCTCCTCCCATTTGGAACACCTGTGTCCACACCTGTTAGCTGCCCTGAGAAACCTGCCACTATCACCACATGAATCAGCTACATAAACAGCTCCTTATGCTTCAGTCACTCTGAACTTTTCAGCAGTTTTCATGCCCCAAATATTCCAGGGCAGTCTGCTTTCCCACTGCCCTCTGCTTGTCCTTCTCTGTTTGCTCCTGACACCAGTCTGATTCGCAGCAAGAACTCTCCAGAAAGGAGCACACTGACACCCAACACATGAAGGAAAGCCCAGTAACACAATGACAGTCCAACATGTCTCATTCTGAGGAAGTAGAGAGTGTTCAGTTTCTCCTATCTAAACACCGTACATTGCAGAAAAGGTGGTAGTTGGAATTTTCATTTCCTGAGTGAATGCAGACTCCTTCTCTAAATGCAGACCAACAGACCACTAGTGATCACTTCATCAGGAAAAAGACATGTCGCTCAAATAACTGAAGAGGGAGTATGACAGGGCCACAGGTGAGATCTCATAGAAACAGGCAGGCAAAGGAGAAATCCAGATTAGAGGCTTCTGATATTATGTCAGCAGAATTTGGTTATTTACATCCAGACTCAGCCAGCAACCACTGAGTGCTGGGTTCAAAACAAGCCAGAACCCATTCCCTTTCTCACCCACATGGAGAAAAAGGAGACCGCAAAGGAGCTGCCAGTGTCCTGCATTAGAGTCTCTGGTGTACCAAAGAACTGTGGTGAAGAAAGTGGAGCACCACAAGGGACAGAGCTCTCCAAAGGACATGTAATTTGAGGTCATTGCCTATACACATTCACTACAGTAAGCAGTGAGGAAGCAAAGCCTCATTTTCTGGCTGCACTGAATGGCAGTCATCATAACAGTCTTCTTCACCAGTCTTGCCAGTGACTACATCCAGGTACATCTCTAGAAATCATGAGCTATCTTTGCCAAAATCTTGATATAAACTCTGATGAGATGCCAGTTTATCAAGATGGTAACACCAGGAGGCATTCTTTGTTCGCTATCAGAGCACTGTATAGTGAACAGAACATACTAAATATACAATTAAACATTCACCTCCTGCACAGAAAAAACAAGCAGATAAAAGTTAAAAATGTAACCCAATGTATGATCAAAGCTTGATATTTGAGTACACTGTTTCTGCGTGTATTTTCTTTGCAAAGCAGGATACAGAACAAAAAACAAGCATACGATGTATTAGTTAAAGGACAAATCAAGGTTTGAAGGCTTTGCTGATCCGTGCAGAGGGCTTATGTGGATTTGTGACAATGAAAGAACATAAGAGACCTTGTTAGGAATTTCCTACCCTTAAAGTATTATTCTAAGAAAGCTCACTTTACAGAGGCACTGGAAATCTTCTGAATTAAATAACTACAGAAGTCTGTTCCCTTCAGAGAATGATAAAGTTCTGATTCAAAGATGCAACAGCCTGACAATAGATTTTAAGAAATTGATAGACTTTCACATTTTGCTTTACCACCAGAGGCAGCAATAACAAGAATGTTTAACGTACTATTACACTAGACTTATGTTTCATAGCATTTACAGAGACAAATATAAGGCATGCTGTTAAGGACTAGTTTTGACACCATCATCAGAGACCTGAAGGCAAGGAAAAAGAAATCCAGACATATTCAGTTTAAAGTCAATTAAACTGAAAAATATTCGGTACTACTGTCACTGATAAATTTGTGTTCATCTGTTGATGAGAATCTGTTGATTCTTCTCCCTATTATGCTGAATGTTTATTTAAACGTCTAGCAGTACAAAAGTGAAGCACAACTTATTTGCCATTAAGAGCAGGAACTTTAATAATGGTTATTTTCATTCAAACAAGTCAAAACTTAATGTGTTAGACAAAGAAAAGCTAAAGTAAGAACAAACTAGAAAACCTCTCTCTGTTTAGTTTATACCATTAAGTTAGGCAATAACTCTAGGTAGCAGAAGGATGTGCTCAATTATAGTTGAGTTACTGCTTTGTAGACTATGTATTCTGTAAAATACATTTTTCTCAACATTTCACACCAGATTTAAAGACTAATTGAAAGAGACTAATAGCTTCTGCTTGACTGCTGCTTAGCCAGAACTTTACACAAAATGTGCAAGCAAAAAAAAAAAAAACCAAAACCAAAAAAACAAATACACTCTGTGAACAACTACACTCTTGATCACCTCTCTCTTTGATGCAGGGCAATTGGTGAGTTCATAAAAGCAGTTAACACACATGAGATGAGAGTATGCTACAAAAAATGGTGGTCAAAGAGAGAGGTGGGGAAAATACGCAGAGGTGGAAAGGAGATCTCATTCAAATAACAGTTGATTAGTCAAAAGAAAATGGTAAGCTTGGTAGTTCCTGAATGTTTCTGCTTTGCCTTTTAATAAAGTTCAAAGAAAATAGTAAAGACAAAATGAAGCATTCTTTGGTGCTGGTCCATTTACCTTCCAGAATCATTGCAGTCTTGACTTTCAAAAATGTATTTCCAGAAAAAACATTTAACACAGTGCAGAGATATTGTCCCATAAAAGCTAAACCAAGTAAAGTGAAAAAGTGGCAAGAGGAGAAAACTCAAGTTCAAAGCATTACCTGTCAGGTAGTGACAGCAGATAATTCAACATGATGCTGTTTTCCCCTTGCTTAGCTACAAAATTCACTAAAAATTAACTTTCGTCATAAGACTACATAAAGAGCATATATATCTGATGCAAGACACTATTACAAACAAAACTTCCACTTTTTTTAATTGGACTTTGAGTGTGTGCCATGCATGCTTAGGTGAGACCCTTACTTTGATCTAGAATCAAAATAAACAATCCACAAGCCATTACACTATTTTTATTCTTCTATATGTGTCCAAAATCCAGAACAGTTTAATATGGGTTTATCAGTATTTGTTATTCATCTGTACACAATAACACAAGTTCTATAAGGTAAGCTGCTTATGGATGTCTTCTCAGACTTGATTTATATGTAGCTTTCACTTAGCAGTTATCAGTTTAGCCCACACATCCCTCATACATGACACTTGTGACACATGACACAGGCAATGTCATAGGTCTAAACACCACTTTGAGACTTCCTCAAGCCTGCAGTCACACAAGATTTCCAAGAGAATATCGTATTATTGCTTTATTGTATTGTATTATATTATATAATTATACTATATATTGTATTGTATAATATAATATAATTGTATTGCATTATATGTATAATATTGTATTATAACAAAAACAATACACTCAGCTCTTTCTCCATTATATTAAATTAGAAGAATTTTACACCAGAATCTGTACAGACAACTGCTACAATAATAACCTAAAAATGCACCTAAGGCGCTCCCTGCACCTTGAGCTAGTCTCTGCCCAATGTTGTAACATGGTTCCTAGACTTGAGACAGGACACTAGGGCTCATCATATTCTGATATGTGTCCTGAGACAGGAGCATCCCATGGCTATGAACAGGCTCAGATAAAGATTGTCATATGATCATCACCAGAAAAATATACACCTGACAAACAGGCAGGGTCCAGAAAGGTACCTGCAGGAGTTACAGAGGAGAGGTCAGTAAGCCTTGATCTACATGTATTATAGGTGTTATTTTCCCGCAAATTAACAGTAGCTTCCATTCTATGGCAACATAGAGATCTTCTGCTATTATAATTTAAATACACCACTAACGATGACAAGGATATAAAGCACTTTAACTAAAGTTCTATTACAGTTGCCTTGATGACACCCTAGCATAGATAGGCGTGACAAGAATCCAGGGTGAAACTGACTACTGATGCCAGCTTTTGCAACACAAACACCAAAAAAGACACAAAGTTACTGCTGTGTCACAAGCCTGACCATGGGTTCTGTTTTGTACCACAGTGAAAAGCCTTTAAATACTTGGTCAAAGAGAACATAAAGCCATCTGACTATGGATATTTATCCATCTTGGAAGCTCTTGCCCACAAATTATTTCTGCAAGACATTTTTGTTTGTGTCCTGAACTCTCAAACAAGTGAGCAAGTTCTGTGAGGACACTGTCTTGACCCTATTGGCCTACACTGAGAAGCCTAAAAGAGGACTGAGTCTGATGCAAGCTACCTTAAGACCACAAAAAGAGAAGGCACCTTGCTTTGGAAAAAATGTGGTAATGAAAATGGAGCAGCAGTTCTAATAACTTATTTTACTACTGGCACTAGTTACCATGACACTTTAGGTGAATGCAGCTCAACAGATGCTACCAGCTGAAAAATCCCATCTCTTGTTCTGGTAGAATTCAAACAGAATACCTAGATAGCAAATGCTTATAAGCTAAACAAGGGACTGCTTCCAGAAGTACCCACTTCTCTGAGCTAATTGTAAGCCACGTAGGTCAGAAAGAACAAACTAATCAATGTGCAACTTCCGGGACATGAAAGGTGACGTGTGCTGTTACCAGAGCTGCACAGAGAAACAGCAAAGCACATTGCCAAATCAGAGAGGCATGAGGTGAAACAAACCAATAACATCTGAAAGAAAAAAAAAATCTTACTTCCTTCTTTCAAGCTAAAAAATTCTGACCTTTGTCATTGGAAAAGAAAATGCATTCTTAAATCGACAGTCTGCTGCCATAGTTTTTTTCAACCAAAAACAGCCTGAAGGTTTTACATCTGTGGCTAGTTTGACTTAGAGTACTTTGAGCTCTGGCAACACTGCAGTGACACAAACAACTTTCAGTCAGCTGAGGTAGTAGTATTAAAGTGTTTCTTTCACATATTTCTAGAGGCTTCTATTTCACTCTTTATCTTTTGCATTTTTTTCAAACTGATGTTATAAAACTCTGAAGGCATTTGCTAAGTGTCAGGGGTTTCACAGTTGTAACAAAGTGAAACATTTGAATTTCATCTATAACTTCCTCAAAAGACAAAGCAGTAAGAAAGGAAAAGGTAACTGTTTTACCCAGAGGAAGAACCCTCGAAAGGCAGAAGTTTTTCCAGTGAGAATCAGAAGCTTCAAAGAAATCTAGGCATGGAAAAGACAAAAAGAGTAAACACTGACAGACTGTTCTAGAAGACCAAAGGGAGGGAGGAGGATGAAAGGAGAAACGTTTGTCTCTAGCTGACTACACCACCTAGAAGGAATAGGCCTGAAAACAGATCAAGGTACCAAGCCCATGGTCACAAGAGGTAAAACCATGTTACACCTCTGACAAGGATTACACTGTAGGACAATGGAAGACAAAACACATCTAATAAATCTTTCTTGTTCACTCAAGTACTTCAACCAAACATCTAACATTAGACTTTAACACACACCTGTATTAAACTCACTGGCTGAATAATGATACATTAAGTGATTTCCTCACATAAGATACTGCCCATATTCCCAAAGCAGCACTTGTACTTAGCTGTTACAAGAGAGGCATGTGACATTACCCTCCTGCTGGAGTTACACACTGAACAGACTCAGCTGCTGTAGCAGCCTTGTCCTGCTCCTCTTCTCTTCCTCTTGTTCTCTTCCTTCCCGCAAAAACTGAAGGCTGACCCCTGAACTGTAAGTTGAAGGAACAAAGGCAGAACAGATCTGCTCACTTTCTTTACATTTAAGTCGAGGTTTTTGTCCTCAATTATTAATTTTGCATTGAATGAAACAAGAGTAGTTCTAACAGAGAGACAATTGTTACTTTTTAACTAAGTTTTTAGAGTTCTTTCATTCACTTGAAGTCTCACTCCAGTACTAAAATATACTTTCCTTCGGTTTGTTTCCAATAAAAATAAAAATAAGTACCGTGCAAGCATAAATAGGTTAGAACTTTGTATTCTATATTGTGGGGTTTTGCTGGGTTTTTTGTCTATAAGAACATACAGCTGTGTGTAGCCAGCAGTATTGTGCCGTTCTGCACAGCAAATCACGTCCCCTCTGAAATTCATGTTTCTTCTCACGGGCAAACATTCCTTATTAGAACACAGTCACGACACACAGCTTTTAAACTTCTCTGCCACGCAACGAACACAGGAAAGTGAGGAACTGAAGTACTGCGTCGTTTAACCATGAGGAGCAGTCGGGTCAGCCAGCTACAGCTCCAAAGCACGGCTCAGCGGAAAGGAAAGCAGCCACCAAGTCAGCATTTCCCTAAGTCTACCTGTTGTTGACACGGCTGAGGTCCCGAGCTGTCAGCTCTCCCCGTCCTGCCCGCGCACGCCCCGCACCCTGTTCCGCCACCCGCGGAGCCGCTGCAGCCGCGGCGCGGCCCCGTCCCGTCCCGTCCCGCCGGGCGAGCCCCCGCCAGCCCCCGCGCCCGGCTGTGGCTGTGCCCGCTCCCGCCGCAGCCCCGCGCCGGGCCGGCACCAGCGCCAGCGCCGCCCGCAGGCGGCCCCGCTCGGCCCCCGCCCCGCCGCCGCCGCGCCTCGGCGCTCCGGCAGCGGCACGTCCAGGGCACGGAGGTGGCGGCACGGCCGCCCTCCCCTCCACCTCCGCCCGCCGCGCCCCGGCCACCGCCCCGCTCACCTTGGGGAAGGTGCCCTCCCGCCGGGGGCTCTTCGGGTGGTCGAAGTGGCCGCGGTCCAGCATCAGGTACAGGGAGAAGATCACCACGCAGAAGACCGCGCTACCGAACACCGTGAACTGCCGGCTCAGCTTCATCTCCGCGGCTGCCGGGCCGGCGCCGCCGCGCTGCTCCCGTTTCGGGCGGCGTACCCGGGCCCCTCTCGCCGCCCCGCGATCGGAGGCGAAAGTTCTCCCGCCGCGGCGGGGACTGCAGGCGCTGCCGCCCCCGGAGCGGAGCGGCCCAAATCTTTCTCCGGAGAAGTGCGAGAAGTTGCCCCCCACCCGCCTTGCAGGGACCGAGAGCCGTGTCGAGACTCCGCCGGCGCGACTGAGAGGAGAGCCGAGAGTTTCCGGGAGCGAATCGAGTTCGCGGGCAGGAGAGCGCCCAGCGGGGAAGTGGCGGCAGCAGCACCGCCGGGCCGACCGAGCGGCGCTGCTCCCCGCTCTCTTCCTCCTCTTCCTTCTCCTCCTCCTCCGGCCGCCTCAGCAGCCGCTCCGCTCCCCCGCGTTACCCGCACGCGACGCCGGAGTCTGGCACCTCCTTCCCCGGCCGGAGGCTGCTGCCGCTGCCGCCGGAGCTCCCGGGGCCGCAGCGCACAAGCTCCGCGCCGAGAGAGTCCCCGCCCGTCCGCCGCCACCGGCCCCGCCGCCGCCGCCGGAGCGCCGCGTCACGGGCGCGGCTCCGCCCCCGCCGGCCGCACCGCCCCGGCGTTCGAGACCCGGGGCGAGCCAGCTCCCGCCGCCCCTCCGCCGCTCCGCTCTGCTCGGCTGAGAAGGGGCAGCCCTGCTGCCCGCCCCCGGCTCGGCTCGGCTCGGCTCGGCTCGGCTCGGCTCGGCGGGAGCTGCTCCGCGGCCGCTCGGAGGCGCCACGCACCGATGTCCCCATTGCTGCCGCCGCCGCCCCGTCGGCGGTCGGTGTGTGGCAGCCTCCGCCGTGGAAGAGAGGAGGCTGCAAGAGGAAGCGAGAGGAAGGGAGGGAGGGCAGGCTGGAGACTCCGCCGTTCTGCCCACGGCTCGCTGTGGCAGGGGACTGGAGGTGAGGGAGTGTGGGGCGTGGGGAGACCTCCGGATCCGAACGATTCCGGCATCCGCGTTGTTCGGCAGAGCCCCGTCCGGTCTTCTGTGGGATCCCAGTTGCCTGCTGGCACAGTCAGGCACGTTTGTGAGCTGCTGCCAAGCTCCAGCTTCGGTCAAGCTTTTCTGGGTATGAAGAAGTAGAATGTTCCACGGTGCTTTCATGCAAAGTAACTCTTGTTCCTACAGGAATGGGTCACAGCTGAAATGGCCGGTTCATGGAAGGCCATTCAGGTTGTGCCCTCTGTTTGGTAGCTTCTAGCTCCTAATTTTGACAGATTTAATCTGCTCAGTCTGAAAACGTGCATCCCTGGTATCTGCTTCTACCCAATATTTCAAGGTACTACTTAAGATGCCTTGGCTGCCATTGAGAATTAGGCACATCCTAGGAACATGTTCTACCATTGTGTGTGCTTCTTTATAAACGACTGTCATTGAGACATACACCTATGCCTTAAAGTCAGGATGTATGTGTTAGCACCACTGTTTTCTTTTGCCAAGAATATCATCCCCTTTCCTACCCTGCCTGTTCCCAATAGCAAAAACTGTAATAGTACACAAAAATTTGGCCAATAAATTTCAGTGTATCTTTGCTGGAGTCAAGAAGCTTGTATCATTGTTAAGGTTTCCCATGTCTGGAGCTTTATCTAATATCTTACAGAACATACTTCAAGGTGTGATTCTTCATGATTTTCGATTTCTCCCACTAGACAAAATGTCAAAGTGTTGGATTCCATCCTTGAAGAGCAGTAAGGACTGCTGTAGTTGCTGGGTATGAACATTAAGAGCTACTGTAGTTGCTGAGGGAAGGGGAACCTCAGTCCATCCATCCCTTACTATTTTGATGCCAGGGCTAACAAGAGATTTTCAGGGCCTAGAGAGGGATAGCAGGTCAGTAAGAAAGCTCCTGAAGGACAGCACAAAGGAACTCCAGCCACTCTGGCCTGTCAGTTGGCTTATGGTAGTAGAGAGGGCAATGCCTCTGTGTACACAAGTGTCTTGTGCTATTGGAATGCATACAGCTCCACCTGGGGATGGATGAGGAGCTAATCAAAGGCTTATAGGTCAGGAGTAAAGGGCGGGCAGGGGCAGGTGACATTACAAAGGGGTTCTGCAATAGGCTGCCTGAGCAGGAAGATCAAGAAGATGAGTCCCTCCACAGACAGAGAAGAGAGACTCCTCATGTTCACAAGCCCTGGTCCTCACAGGGAACTTCAACCAGCCCAACATCTGTTGGAGGAGCAACACAGCAGAGCATGGACAATCCAGGAGGTTCCTGGAATGCCTTGGTGAATACTTCCTTCTCCAAGTCATTGAGGAGCCAGTGAGGAGAGGTGCTATGGTTATGGTGGACCTTATTCTCACCAGCAAGGAGAGGGCTGGTGGGGAATGTGAAGCTCAAGGGCTGCAGTGACCATGAAATGGTGGAGTCCAAGATGCTTCGGGCAATGAGGAGGGAGCACAGCAAGTTCACCACCATGGACTTCAGGACAGCTGACTTGGTCTTTCCAGGGTCCGCTTTATTATGGGATAAAGCCCTGGAGAGGGGCACAGGGAAGCTGGTTAATAGTCAGGGACTACCTCTTCCAAGCAATGCATCCCAAGAAAAAGGAAATCAGGCAAACCCACAGAAGACCTGCATGGATGAACAAGGGGTTTCTGGAAACTCAAATACTAAAAAAGAAAGCCTACAGAGTGTGGAAGTAAAGACAGGTATTCTGGGAGAAATAAGGAGAACTACTCTGAGTACCCAGGTGTCAGCGAGGGAAGATAAAGCACTGGTAATGTTAAACTTAATCAGGGACAAAAGGGCAAAAATAAAAGCTTCTATAGGTACATCATTAGGAAAAATGTAGGGGCCTCTCCAGAAGAAGATAGGAGATTACCTGGCACATGGAGAAAGCTGAGGTACTTCATGACACTTTTGCCTCAGTCTTTCTTGGCAGATGACTCCAGCCTCCCTGCCCAAGTCACAGAAGGGAAAGGCAGGGATATGTAAAATGAAGAACTACCCACTGGGATTCAAGAACATATAAGGAAACTGAAGGTGCACAATTCCATGGGTTCTGATGAATTGCATCCACAGGTCCTGAGGGAACTGGTGGAGAAAGAGGCTAAGCCACTATATTTGAGAAGTTGTGATGGTCAAGTGGACTTACCATAAGTAGAAAAGGGGAAATATCAATCTTATTTTTAAAAGGAGAAATAAGGAAGACTCAGGGAACTACAGGCCAGTGAGTTGTGGGAACTCAGCACATCACTCTGGATGTCCAGAGTTACCAAGAGAACCCTTGGGGAGGCTCGGAAATCCTGGAATGTTGCCAGGAGTGTCTGGTTCCTTGATTTTGATCCTTCTAAGGAAGTGACATCTGTTTGAGGATGTGAGAATCACTTGGGAGTGAAGGGTGCAAGAAAGACACATTTATAGGGTGAAATGTAGATTTTGGGGTTTTTGGTACAGGGGGATTATGGAGACAAAATGGAGGGATCAGAGCGTGTCTTGTCCTTCTTCTTTCTTCTTCTTGTCATCCATTTCCTGTGGTGATGTTAGCACTTGGAGATTGGCTCATGGTGAAGGTGCACTTGCTAATATGGGTGAAAGGTATTGGGAAATAAAGGTAAATATCATGTACATAGTTTTTAGTATAAAAAGACATAACCACCCCGTGGGTGGTCAGAGTGCCTTTGGCTGCCTTGCAGGTCAGACCTCTGTTGGGCAGACAGAAAATTCTGTAGATAAGAAATAATAAACAATCTGAAGATTGAAAAACCGAAGAGTTCAGACTCGTCCTTTGAAGCGCGGGCCGCCCAAGAACCACCCTACCTGTGTCCAGGCAGAGACAGACAGCCGACCAGACAGTGAGTCACCTCAGCACCCAGCAACAGAGCAGACCCTTCTCAAAATTATGGTAAGGCACGTAGAAAGTAAGGAGATAACTGACAGCTAACATGTCTCATGTTCCAACTAAGAGCAGCTCCAGGAAGAAGGACTTGGGATGTTGGTGGATGATAAGGTTGTCATAACCCAGCAATGTGAGCTTGCTGCCCAGAAAGCCAAACATGTCCTGTGCTACATTGGAAGAGTAGCCAGCAGGTCTAGGGAGGTGATTCTTCCCCTTTGCTCAGCTCTCATGAGACCTCACCTGGAGCATTCAGTGCTGGGACCCCCAGCATAAGGACATGGACCTCCTGCAGCTGTCAAGGGACAGCCACGAAGGTGGCCAGGGGGCTGGAGCATCTCTCCTATGAAATCAGGCTGAGACAGCTGGGGCTGTTCTGCCTGGAGAAGAGAAGGCTCCAGGGAGACCTTATACCATCTTCCACTACCTAAAGTGGGGCTACAGGAGAGCTAGAGAGGGACTTTTCACAAGATCATGTAAAGATCTTGTGAAAGGGGGCATATCTTTAGGCTGACAGAATGTACCACATAGTTGTCAGGTGGCTAAGAGAACAAATGTCATATCCACAGGCCTTTTGAATGCTCCCAGAAAGACAATTCCACCTCTTCCCTGGGCAATCTGTTCCAATGCCTGACTGCCCTTTCTGGGAAGAAATTATCCTTTATATACAATCTAAACACTCTGGCACAATCGAGGCTGCTTTTTTGTTGTCCTGTCACTTGCCAGGGAGAAGACACTGGCCACCATCTGGCCACAACCTCCTTACAGGAAGCTGGAAAGGGTGACAAGGTCCCCCCTGAGCCTCCTTTTCTCCAAGCTGAATGAGGCATCCCCAGATGCCTCAGCTGCTCCTTATCAGACTTGTGCTCCAGACTCTACATCAGTTCCATTGTCCTTATGCTGGATCCTTCCTGCCCTAGTTTGCTTTTTTCACCAATGCTAAGTATACGTATTCTTAGAAATCTGTTTGATACGAACGGACATAGGGAGAAAAAATTCTTAGGTTCATTTTCTTAAGGAATTTAGCTTGTGTGAGCATACACTCCTTTTTTGTTTTCTGCTTCAGTAGCTTCTCAAGTTCTGGATTCAATAACCTACATTTGACAAAGATGTAATTTTAAAACCATTTAATTTTGATGCTTCCTCAATGTCAGATCAATCATTTTTATTTAAATACAAATGAAAAATCAACCAGGAAATGGTTTAGCAGTGCCTCATTGCCTACTATTAGTATCATGCTGCAATATTTGCCAGTCTGCATTTATTGAAGGTGTAAGGCTCCAGACTTCAAAAATCAATCCATCTTCCAAGCAGTCAGGTCATTCTTCCCTAAAGTATTAGGAACTAGTGAAGGAAAATAAGACATTGCTTTCACCTACATTGAATTTATTTGCTTGTTTTTGTTTATAACTTAATGTTAAATGCTCATGGCTTAAGAATTAGACTGCATTGACCTAGTGTAGATTTCAAAACATTCTGATGTATACTGATCTTGAAACACTATCTAATAGAGTGGAGTATCAGGCAGTTAGCAAAGCCTCTTGCATTTTCAGAACTGAAGTGCTGCAGCGATTTGATTTTTAGAAGGTGCTTGTACATAAATATATATATATATATGTATATTCTTTTGCATACAGAACTTGCCTCCAGGTGCAGAGTGCATTGTCTTAAATGGGTGTTTAGTTTATGTCTTACTTTCCCCTTTGTAAATGATGTATTGTTAAACAAATGTGGTACTTCTCTTTTAAAATCAGAATGCTGAAATTATATGTCTGCAGAAAGTTAATACAGAAGCTGACAATAAATTACTTCTGTTATCCTGATAGTCTAAGTAACTCAAACATTATACTAATCTATTTTAGGTTGCACTAAACTGCAAAAGCATAGAATAAAACATTACAGAATGCATGTCTGTGAAGATTCACAAATCTCTCTTTCAAACCCATGGAAGACCTTTTGTTTTTCTAAAAACAGTGCTAACCATACTTACCAGTTTGTTCAAAACTGTATGATCCCCCTCACCAAGGGCTGGCACCTTTTTCATGAACCATATGCCTTAAACTGTGTAAAGGATATTTTCCTTGAGTGCTGAATTAATTTTTCCTAATGGATGGCCAGCTTTCCCACCAACTGTAGAAAAGCCCTTTTCTGTTGGAGAACTTTGAATTGAGCACTCCTGCCTAAATCTCGGGTGATTGAAACACCTGGATTCCAAGGGGCAGAGAGCTCCAAACGTGTGTTAATTTACTGAGCATGGCATGACAAAAATCAAAAAGCTACCTTAAAAGAGCTTAGAACTAAGATATGACAAGCCACATGTTGTTAAGTCTGGCTAAATGTGTGTTATGAAAGCTTCCTGAAGTTATTACAGAGTGAATATATGCCATTCTATAACAAGGAATGCTCAAATCAAAATGTTAAATACCAAACAGCAAAAAAAATTTTATTGGACAAGGCTGTTGATTCGTGATGAATCTTGTCATTATGCTATGTATCAATGTATTTTTACAAAGTAAAAGAATGCTTTCTTTCTTTGCTGAATACTACTGGATGTGTGGTTTATATTTGTACATTCAGTCATGTCTTTAATTGTTTGGTCATTCCCTAAGAAAATGAGAATAAATACACAAGAAAAAAATGAACAATGCTATACATGTATTTTTTTTCTCAAAATAAAAGCTGGTTCAGCACAAAGCAGAGATGAAATGTGGTCAGAGAAGCTCCTGTAAGCAGTGCAGCACTGGCTCTAAAAGTAAAGCATAGGCTGAGCCAAGGAAAGAAATTCTAAATATTTTGGGGGTGGGGGTTCTTTTAGAGTCATCCAGTTCTTAAGAAATACAGTCATCGCTGCTATTATGTAATACTAGATTTGCACCCCCAAAACAGGTACAGTCAGTTTTCTGCACCGCTAAGTATCCCAAAAGTATTAAATTCCACCTCTAGAAAGCATAACAGAAGTATTTCATTAAAGATAGATAATATTACATTAGCCTGATTATTCTCCAAATTATCCACAACTGGGAAACCACTCCGGGAACTGCAAATATTTAAGTGCCAATATAGCCTAAGGAGAATAAAGCAACAAAAAATGGGTGGGGATAAAGGTCTGTTTAACAACATCAAAGCAAAGAGCAATGCCTCAGATATGTCATATAAAGTTAGATAGAAATATCAGTTTAGTTTTCTAATTAACTAATGTTAATGAATATTAAAATGATAAAAGTAACAAAAATCCTCATCAGCATAGCAAACATTATACTTTTAAAAAAGCCAGTTGCAAGTATAAAATTAGAAGTATCTACTTCAGAAAATCTAGTAAGAGAAATAAGTGTCAAGCAAACTTATGTTTCGCTGTGATATATTTGTTTAAAATGCAGGCTTGATCATCTGTCTTAGCCTCTAAAGCATAAAAAATTGACCAAATATCAGTCACCCATATTAATTCAAAGATTAAATATATTAGAGATATGTTTTGATTTTTTTCACGATTTACCTTGGAGATAAAAAAAAGGAAATTTAATTGTTATGGAATGTCATTACTGTTCCTTTGCATGTTTTCAATCCACAAATTTGAAACCATGTGCTCGAATGAAGAAGCCAGACATATCCACCACTCTCTCTCACACTGTGCATCAAAGCAGCCAGGATGGTCCAGAACTACATTTGACAGTGAATATTTTACCATGTTTGGAAGTGATGCCTTGGAGTATGTATGAGTATATGGGAAAGTGCAATTTCATGACCCACCTTAATACCTGTTCATTTCTACAGTAGTCCTAGATCTTTATTTGAAGAGATAAGTCACTGTAACTTCAAATGCAAACAATCCTAAGAATATGGTAGATATTTCTAACATTTAGTATACAAACTAATTGAATCACAGCATATATAAAAACATACTTTTTTTGGAATAATGTTGACTATAAAGAACTAAATTTGCATATGTCTATTGTTGCTTCCTGCCTATTGAAATAAGGCTTCAAATTGCAGAAAAAAGTATGGTGTATTTTCAGATGATATTCTGGTTCTTATTTTTTCCTTTGATCTCTTTCCAAATCAACTGAAAGTTATATTGTGAAAAGAATATTACAAATCAACTTTACCTTTTAAGAAATACCTTTTTCTCTTTGTTAATACAGTAGACTATAGGAAAAAAGCTTATGAAAATGTCATTAATCTTTGAGGTCTGTACAAGACAACCAAAAATATTTCTGTAGGAAGCCCAACTATAAAGAAATTATATTCTTAAAAGGAAAAGACAAACAAAAATGGACAAAACCCCCCAAACATCATGGCATATTCCACTAGCTGTTTTTCTTCTGACCAAACTAATCCTTCTTGTCTTCCTAAGTTACCCCAGTAATTCTTAAAATGTCTAGCTTTTATGATCATATTTATCTCACAAACATGCTAAAGATTAATTCTGACTAAACAACTAAGCAAAGTGATAAACAGCATATCCCCACCTTCCCCAAGCCATCCCTTATAGAAGGGAAGTGCTTTCACACCCTGTGGCTGCTGCTCTGGGCTCTTTGGGGTTGAAGGAGGCATTGGCAGCCTTAATGCAGCTTAGCTGGCTGAGATTTCAATGGAAACTTTTGCAGTAAATGTGTTCATTTGTGTGAGCACTATAAAGTAGTGAATACTTGAACACTAATACAGAAAAACAATAAACTTTATCAAGATGAGGATAGTGTAATAAGGTATAAAACAGAAAGAATGCCCATTACTGTGTCAGGTACCTTGCAACTTCTTCCCCCCAGCCTATTTTTGACTGTAAATTGATTCGTCATATATCCAACTCTGGCAGGAGGAAGATAGATGGCCTGCTAAAGTCTACTGGGCAGCAGCGCCCCTGTGCAAGGTCTCTGGAGGATGCTGATGATTTACCTTGCAAGGGAACAAAACCCTCAAACCAACAACTTTAGAGTCTGGAACATGTTGCAACAAGCTCGTATGACCCGTGTAGTGCATGATCTACATTTTAGGGAGGCACAACACTTGACTTCATTACTCCATTATTTCATGTTACAATTTAGAAAGAAAATCAAAAAGATTCCAGCATAATTTATAGAGTTCTGCTGAAGATGGCCCCACAATTTCTGTGGGAGTTGCATGAAGGAGGAATTTTGTCACACGGTGTCCCACAGTTACAGCATTTTAGTTTAGTTTGAAAGCCAAAAAGGAAAGAAGGAGAAAGAGCAGATGTTCTGTTGTCAGCAGAACAAGTAAGACATAGTTTCCTATCATTTTGATCCTTCTTCTTTGATTTCAAGAAATTTGATAAAGGAGAAGCACCATCTTTCACCGTGGAGGCATTTATTAACCTATATTTCCCTTGAGAAAAGGTATTTTTAAATAAGTTGACTAATAATATTAAGCTAACTGGGAAACTTCTCCAAAAGATGGGCATGAATTAGATGTCTGTCTTCTACCTGGTTAACCATTTTTATTAACTCTGCAAGACCACAGATTATTTATCATTGTTTTTCTGTAACATGTGATTGATATTTGCTAGTTGTTTTCAAAGTTATGGAAGAGACAGGACATATGAGCATTCTTATTATTGAATTTAATTTTTCTTTATTAAATAAGGAATGGTGCTGATATTTTTGAGAAAATATTGACCTCTGCGATGTAAAGATTTATTAAGTGTAGTGTCCTTCACCACCACAGCAGATAATATTTGAAACAAATACTCATAGAAATTTGTGCTATCATGTATCACAACTATCCTCAACTCAATCCTCAGATTATTATGAAATGGCATCAAGCAAGAATCACTAAGTAGTTATGGTAACATCCTGAACATTATATCTTTGCTTTTGGTGATGTTGCTTTTCTTCAGACAGTGATCTACTGGCTCCTTAACCCTTTCCTCTCTTTCTTTTTTGAGGAAAAAGACATCAACAAAGGGGAGGAAATTATCTCCTATTCTCCTCTCTGCTGGAGGCAATGGTAAGAGGATTGACTTCTACAGCTTTTTCTTCACAGCATGCAAACTTCATCACAAGCAACACATGCTTGTCAAGATGACTGTGTCTTCTCCATGATCTGCTTGCCAGCATTAGCAAGGTAAGAAAATTCTTTTGGCTCTCCATGGGGTGGCAACAAGTAATATGGGTGTCTGACCTGTATACAGAAATTCACACTGTATCGTTTTTTTCTTGTATTTTTAAGAAATTGATATAATTTTCCTGCTCATTGTTGTCATCACAGGAGGAAGCCATTCAAGTCTCTTCATTGCAGTAACATGCTGAAGATACAAATCGTTTACTTCATAATTATTAGGACCAAGGTCTCCCTTTCGGAAAGGAAGACAGTTTTGAGGTTTCTCTGTTGATTTTGTGTTCATAGCTTTCTTTATTTGATTGCTAGAAACCACCAGCAGAAATTTTGAAGCCCTAAGAGAAAGAGAAAATGGACATGAAAAATCTTGTTCTTAAAGTAGTTGAGCAACTGAAATGGAGCAGATGAGAATGAATATGTAGATCTAGTAGACCAGGACCTCAGAGAAAGGTAGGACAACTAAATTACAAAGTTTTGAAATTATCAGATATGGGCTTAGAAATTTATAATGAAGAAAAGCAAATTATGAGACACTTTTATGAGGAGCATATTGAGTGCTTTAGTGACACAAGACTCCTACATGAGCAAGGCTTGTATGGTAAAGGTCTTGAAGGCCCTGCTCCATGTACTGACAAATGAGACTTCAGATCAGACAGGTGCTAGAAAATTCTGGGTGGTGTAGGGTTACTAGTTGTTCAGGCCTGCTCTACTTTCAGGAAATATTTAAACCTTTTGCTGCCTTTCAGGTGAAGCTTTATTTAGATGCATATCAAGTGGATAAGAAATAATTTAATTATGTACCAATAGTGAGAGAAGGTACCTCAAACAACTTCTACAATACTTGCTAGCTTGAATGAGAATACTTTGTAAAGCATTGGAGGCTTGTGATAGAATTGCATATTAAGATAATATTCATACTTCTGCATCTGAACTGTAGAGCAAAAACACTGAGACTGAATTATGGTGTACCATAGAATATTTTTCTGCTTCCAGTTTCAGCAAAATTGTGCATATTATGAACTGTGGCTATTGCCTTCTATTTCATGTGTAGTTTATCAATGTCCTATAAACTAAAAACTCCCATCTCTTTGCCATTGATGATATTCTTTGATGTCAAGAAACTGAACACATAACTTGATGAAAATATATGGTAATTTTCTAAATAATAATAATATAAATAATTAATGTATTGTTTCTCTTTTCAGCAGGTTTTATATGATGTAAAATACACAACAGACTATTCACTTATTAACATATTTTGTAGTAACAGAATTAGGGATAATTCTAGAATTAACTTCGGATTTAAATAAAAATTCTTATTAAGATTTAAAGTAGACTTAAACTGTTACTTCAGTCACACAAACAGTAATCTAGAAGGTAAACATTTGAAAACTGCTCTGAAGATATTAAATCAAATGACAGGTTTTCCAGCTTTAGAAAACCATACATGATCTGTAACTGTACTTAATAGTATAGCAGTAATCTTCTGTGGAAGAAAGAGGGTAATCGTGGCAATTGCTGAACATTTTTGATATTTAGGATGATGGAGAGCAGTGATTCTGGACTTCAAACCAGACATAGAAGGAAGAACCTTGCTTTTTAATTTTATCACAAAAGGTTTGTTAGACGGTACTGCCTCAAAATAGTTTCTCAGATGAGAATGGATAGCTGTATTCTAGAACTGATTTCAGTGTTCAGATGAGGCAGCAAATTTCTGGCTAAATAATATGTTTCTCAACAGAATAATTCTCTTTCCCTGTGTTTGGAGACAGTCTGCTTTTTTTGTGTGTGTTTTGTTTCTATGGCTGCTAATAGTTATCAATATGCTAACTGATATTCAAGGGTTAGCCCTTCCACCTTCACATAATCTCAAAAGAATGATAATTAGGGTTTACTGAACCACAGCTCACACAGAGTGGGAATTCAGGCCTTTAATGGTACAGTTTAAATTTACCTTATTTGTCACTAATGCTAACAGAGCCAGTCTTGTGTTTGCACGGCTCCTGAATTCACATGACCTGCCTCATGCTGCAGCACTTGAGGTCATGATGTTTCACGGTCAGTGCAATCAGGCAATGAAGCTGATACCTAAGGAAATAAAAAATAGTCCATATTGAGCCAGCTGAGTTCCTGAATCCAGCTGTCCCTTTTATTGCAGAAACATGCTGGCAGAAGAAAGAGAACATAGGTTTGTATTGCTTTAAGATAATTGTTACAACAATGCCTTTTGTTGTAAAGCAGTTCAAGTGGCAAATAAAGGTACATTTACTTACAGTATTAACCCAGGGATACAGTGATATGAATTTCACACATATCTGGATTGTGTGTAAGAATCAAACATGCAATACTGAAATTCATTACCAGTTCCTGGATTTGTGTGACAACTGAAAAGCTACCAGTAATTCTTTGAATGCATCCTGCCTCTGCAGAGCTTTTAGGACAACTTCTCCAGGACCAAAGAGGAA
Organism: Molothrus ater; assembly: GCF_012460135.2. Lineage (NCBI taxonomy): Eukaryota > Metazoa > Chordata > Aves > Passeriformes > Icteridae > Molothrus > Molothrus ater. Next base: position 3,433,444 of record NW_023416471.2, on the reverse strand, counting down.
AGCAATGAGAAATTTGGAGGCAAACTGTCATAATGGATAATCATAGAATTATCTTTTCTGGAGCTGTATTATTTCTTTGAAAGAAATACAATATATTGGAAAGCATCCACAATAAATTGAAGGAAGCTGAGTAACGAACAACAGAATTGTTCTTAACACTCAGGGTTGTTTTACTTATGCAGTTTATAAATCATCTGTCTAACTATCCAAAAGGTCTATAACTTTGTGAAACTGAATGAAATTAGATAATCTGTCTTAAAACAACTTGAGTTGTTAGCAAAAATAGAGGAAAAGAAAGTATACTTCAATAGCGGACAACTATTGACAATTTGAAAGCTATACATTCAAACACAGGTTAGAACAGCTTTGCCTTTACTTTCCTTAATGTTGATAATGGCAAATGAAGCAGAAAAGGATATCAGTAAGTAGAAAAACACAGTCTAAACAGATGAGTAGATTATCAATAATTTTTAAAAGAGTTAATTTATTGTTACTCTGTGCAGAGCTTTTCTGGACCTGTCTTTTCTCAGTTGGACTATATGTCATAGTTATATTACATTTCTGCAGTTAATTATTTTAAAAGTGTAATCTTGCAGCTTGTCTCTGATTAAAAAAAAGCAAAACCAAGTATTTGCTCATCATGGTTGGTGTACTTGCCCAAAGCCTCAGCAGAATTAAACATTATGGAATCCAAGTGATAGTTCCTAGTGTTTACCATTGGTCTGATCATTAATGAAAAGATTTATCAATGGCACTTGGCTTTTTTTATCACAATTTGTTTGTATGCATAAAGTTGTTTATGTAATTCCCATTCATTTAGCAGTGAATATAAACGTGTTCCTAAAAAAAAAAAAAAAAAAAAACAAAAAAAGCTCTGTTAGTATATTTGCATTTATGCAGTGCCTAAGCAGACAGAGAATGACATCCCAGTTTAAACAGTTCTCCCAAAGCAAGCCAACAATACAGCTCTTCCAGCAGAAGATGTTTTAATTCTTCATGGAGCAAAACACAGTGGAAAGCCTGGCTGTCAAATCCCAGTGCATCTTTCTGAGAGTGTTGTCTACTCTGACTCACATTTATGCTCTTAAATGCTGACAGAAAAGTCTCCTAGTTCTTTAAAACACTGATATTTTATATACATATTGTATCAGCAAGACTGTGGATGTTTTATTGGAATGGGAGGTAGGGAAGCCCAAAGGTACAGGAGAACAAGGTCTATACCAACTAAGGAGAAATTAAATGCACCATGTTTACCAGGATTAACATAAGACTGAATATTCCTATTCAGATATGCTTTTTTCGGTATTCATCACTAACATGTTAAACTGGAAACCTGATACCTTCCTGATAATGGGGAGCAATCGATCTGAATTGAGAGAGGTCCTTAAAATGGTGCCTGTGGCAGAAAATGTTAGAGCTGTTCATGCAAATGATGTTGGGAGCAAAAACTAAATGCTTGGAAATGTGTCTGGATACAGTAAGAAAAAGAATTTGAGTAGATGTGATGCAGAAGTGGCTTCTTCATGAATATAGACAGCTTATTTTCTCCAAAATCCTTTCTCCACCTTCTTCTCAAAATGATAGCTGCCTGTACTTTTTTCTTGAAACCTGGACATTTATTTTCATGATAACCTAGTGCTTGATAGCAGTCAAAAATGAGACATATTTTGCAGAGATGTTTGCTAAGTAGTCATGTTATGTTACACTGTAAAGCTGAGTAGGAAAGACTGATCTTTAGCACTCAAAGAGATTTTGCATCCTTCATCGCAAAAGACTTATGTGTCAAGAGTGCACTATTGATCAAAGTATCAGCAGGCTTGCAGCACAGCAGCCATTTGACAATACAGAAAAAAAAATTACTTCTGTCCATGTAATATAAATCTCCTTGTCAGGCTTCTAGTCTTCCTAGAGGTATACCTATAATCTCACTCTGGCAGAAAATAATAAGAACTTCTATGAATAAACTTACTGTCAGTAGCAATTATGCTCTGCATGGACCATTGAATGTCAGATAGCATTCTGGCAGAAGCCAGGCTCCTACATCTTGATAACCTGACCAAACTGTGCAAGAAATAAAGGCTAGCCTTCAGGCCCAAACAACTGATGGGGGTCCAAGCTGTTTCTGCTGCTGCTTTGTCACTCGACTGCCTTTGCACCAGTAGCACAAAAACAGCAGCCCCTGTCCTCCTGGGGCCCTGCTGCCCAGTCATGACTGCTGCACTCATTGTCCTTCTGCCTTACTCAGGACTTCCCCACAAGCTCTCTCAGGTCCTTCTGCCTTGAAGTAGTGAACTGGTAGGATTACTGGCAGCTAACCTCTGTGCTAGGCATGCCTTTGATTGGGTTTTGATGTCTTGGTTTTAGTCTTTTATCATTACAGTCCTTACTTCCAGTGTTTTCATTAGCCTAGTCAGAGCAATTCCTGTGACAGCCCACTTTTAAAGTAATACTTTCCAGACAAATCTACTTAAAAAAAAAGGAAAAAGTATTTTCTTTGTACTAAGATAAACAGAGACATTGAAATTTTCCAAAGCAATTATTTCTTTTCACACTGCATGATTTCATGTTCTGTCAAACCACACTTTTAAATCTTACTGTGGCCACTTAGCAACATAATGGCATATCTCAGGTTGCTCAAAGTCAGCAGGCAAATGGAAATCTCACTATGAGCCTTGGAGCCAGAATGTCCTCTGGGTCTCACAAATGTTATGAAATGCAATCTTGCCACAATATCATGGGGGATATTTTCCGTAATAATGACTGTCCTAGGTGTAAGGCATTTTTAGCTTGCCTTCTATCTCTCAAAGGTGCACACCACAACCTGCACTGAGTCGGGTGATAGCCTCTGAAAATGCTGATTGTCCTCCTGATGCTGTCATTGTGCAAGAGAAAAGCAGCTCCCACCCTCTCAATATATATTAGATAGTTCCACCAATATAATGAATATAGCATTCATGTTACTAGCAGCAAGTCATGTTAAGAAAGAAAAATGGCACTAAAAAGAGTAAAACCAGACAGATTTCTTGGAATTTTGCCCAAGAGCTCTGGCAGATTTTGTGGTGCTGTGCTATACAATATGCCAAGTCTAAAATACAGAGAGAAGACAATCCAAAGGATATTGCTTCACATGCTCTCCTATGAGGTATAAGGATGCCTTTACCCAAAGCCATATATATTTTGCTATAGTATTTTTCCATCTGCTCTGATTACACTTTATTGAAAGACCTTTACTGGCTTCACTGTGTCTGCTGATAAAATCTCCTAGACAGTAGACAAGCATTTCTTAGAAGGAAGTAAATGTGTATAATCCAAGCAGCAATGGAAAATGATTCTTTTATATTCTTTCCATTTTTCATCAGCATTAAAAGTCAGCTGACAGAAAGCAAAATATTAAACTAATAGGTTATGGATAATTTTCCTTAATTTTTTCACTTACTTTGCAATATTCATTCTGGGAGCAAGATAGACAAATCACACTCTCTGATGAACTTAAACAGTTGGTGAGTTTGCCTTGATAAAAATCCTTATGTTAAAAGAAAACTTATTTATCTCCTTATTATATTTCAATGTTCAAGGAAGCCAATAGAGAGGTTATGTGTTAGCATAAGTGTCTTTCTATAAGGTTGGTGCTTTGAATCAGCAAAAGTGTCATTTGAGGAAATTTATAAAGTAAGCAAGAATGCATTATTTTTTAAGGTTTGAAGAGGCTGTAGAAATAGATGAGTGTATCACATTTATGTTCAGAGACAAACAACAATCTACCAAACCTGCGCCTTCACTGTAACAGAATTATTCAGTATTGATATTAAACTCTTGCACTTTTGAATTATGAAAACTAAGCTGTGCTTCGAAAGGTCAGCAGAAATGGCACTGTCTTGCAATTCAGACCTTTGGATGTGATCCAGACATACTAACTTTATAAGATGATAAATAACATCTTAGCATACTGCATTGACCTGTGTTGCTTTTGAACATTTTCTGGCTTGTGCTTAATGATTTTATTTTATCTTGATCATCTCTTTTTCTTTTTTGTTCAGTCATCTAGTACCATTTACCAAGAGAGTAGATAATAAAGAAAGGCCTGTTCACTACTAAGTAAGCTGGACTTTCACAGATAGATGTCAGAGAGATACAACCCTCCATCAGATCTCATAAGTCTGAAGTAAATAAACAGGTATTTGAGTAGTTGATCCACTAACACAGAAATCCGCTGCTTGCCTCCTGTTCTAATCTTGTTATCTGAAGATAAAAGGGGAAGCAAGGAAGGATTTAGCTGAAGTTTTCTTTAAACTAGATTCTTGCTAACAATTGTTGTACTGTTGTTTATAATGAATACACTTTATTCACACTGAATTTATTATGGATAACAAAAAATGGATAGAGTTAAATTTTAACTATTAATTTAAAATTTTGAAGGATTTTTTTTTGTTCTTTTTATGAGTGGCCATATCATCATGCATTTGTAGAATAAGCTCTCTCATTTTTTTGAAATCTATGATATAACTTATTAATCTAAATAGTGATGATTTTGAAAAAAATTATAACATCAAACTGGGTATTAAAGATTTATATTTCTTTAATTTTACCAGAGTAAGCTTCTTGTATACACCATCATTGGGAGTGCTGGCTGTAGCAGTTTGGCCAGCTTAAGTCACTCAGGCAATTTCCAGGGTCCTTTTCATCAGTCATAGGAGGAGGTAATCAGCAGCCCACTCATGCATCTCTCCTCCAGAAATTACCATAAAAAAGAACAATATAATATTTTCTCTTCCCGCCCCCCCCAGAAGTCAGTTCTGTCAAATATACCTTCATGACCACAGGGTTTTTTTCCAGAGTCTGGTTCAAAATCCAAAGAAGTGAATGGAAACTTTTCAGAGGAACTTTTTTTCAGACATTTATTCCATTTGTTGCCTAATTCTCTTCTCTCTTTAGCCATGCCCTAGTTTAGCACTAAACAAGACAGGAGCTATGTAGGCCAAGACAGACATCTATCATGCATATAGTAAGAGTTTCAGTTCTGGTTAGGCCTATTCTTTCCTAATAGAAAAGAGGAGCTTTGTCTAAACTGAGTGGAAGAATGATGGAGCAGTGCTTATTGAACAACATAAGGTACATACAATTAGGATAAATCCAATTAGGACTGCATAAATCTTGATGCTTAACACTTTCTTTTCGCTATCAACAGCATATCCTAGTTTCTGTGGGCTATAGCAAAAGCAATAGTTGTTATACCTATAGCTGTCATAAATGCTACAATACCATCTAATATGTTGAAGACCACAAAATACAATTAAATCTTTCTTAAATGCTAACCATACAAAAACAATAGTATATCCTAGCAATCAATAAAAAATTTATTAGACATATGATCCAAGTCTCTCAAGTATGTGACTTTCTCTTCGGTTGAAGGAAAGAGAGTCATCTGGAAGGAAGGTTCCTTGGAGAGGCAGAAACTGATTTTCATCTCTTCTCTGGAGGTCAGGTGCTTCTCCATCCAGAACCCTGTGCTCAGATTTAGCCTTTGTTTTATTCAAGATTCACACCCAATTTCTTTCCCCTTTTATGTAGAGCTCTCATTCTAAAACCGTGTTTTAAAATAGCCCTAGTTAATCCACTCTGTATTTTCTTAAGTGATTAGCAATCTAAAGTGTGTCAAAATAACATACTGTTCTAAGGCTCTTACAATACTAGTCTTCAATTTATTCACAGCATTCTTTTATATCCCTTGATACCATTCAGTATCAAATTGGATTTATCTTGCCTTTTTCCCCTGGACATGTCCGGTATTTTTAGGAACATTTCCCAAAAGCTGGGTTCTTTAGTGTGTGGTAATAAACTTCTATTATTTTTTCTGGCACAGATTTGGCATATTTCTATTGGCATATTTCACTTTCTAAATAATTCACTGGCATAACTGAGCAAATTTCAGGGAACATTTCCTTTCAGTATTCCATCTGAGAGCATACCATTTTGGCATTTTTTACTGTCTTCACATTCCTTCTGTGATTTCACACCACGCAGGCTGTGCTTTAACACCCTAGCGCTTATAGTCCACTCCAGGTATGTCAAAAGGTATAGACCATAGAACAACATGTGAAGGTGGTCCTTTTTATCCCTGAGAAACTAGACTAGGATCAAGGCTATTCAGCTCTAAGTCCTCCTTTTTTACCATGAAGTTTCCAGTTAAGTGGAAGTGGTGAAGTTTCAGAGCATGTGTAGACACAAAAAATAAAAAAGGAACTCCAGATAGCTTATGTCTAGGTTTAGGATCAGAACTGTGTATGCACCACAGATCAGCATAAGTATCTTCACTAAGCTCTGCTAAACTGGATCTTGCAGAGTCTCCCAAATCATAAGCAAGGCCTGCAAATCAAGGGATTGCAGTTTAGGAGTCTTTTCTCCAACTCCAAGGTAACATCTTACAGTGAGATCACAACAGCAATGGATGGAGGTTGCTGCTGTTGTTGCCAATACCATAAAACTCAGTGCTGAATTCCAGTCCATGGGCTCCCCCAGATCAAAGAAAAGTGGGTCTTCAGAAGTGATATTCTGAGAGATTTTCTTCTCACTGCCTCCCACAGCATCTGGAGCAGCTAAAAGCACCAGCTGCTGCAAGATAGCTCCTAAGCTGAGCTAGACCACACCTAACACCACACCTCACCTGGCACAATTAACTTGTCTACCGAATGAGAATGACGATGGCAAGCTGTACATGTGGCTCTGTGTGCCCCACACTCAGTGATCCTCCTCTTCCCTGGCCCCTCTCAACAGATGACACAAGAGGACTCCTGGAGAGGGATGCTGGATATTCCATCCATAGCACAAGGATCCGCTCTTGCATACATCTCTGAAAGCGACTCAGGGCTGACAGGTGAAAAAAAATTAGAAGTGTTATCTGTTTTATATGGTGTGTAGAAATGTATCCAGTGCAGCAGTTTTTTTCTCTCTGTAATGCCTTTTAACTATTTACAATGGTTTTTTAGCTCAGGCTCAAGGATGCTACTTACAAAACCAGCATTCTTCTCAGCCTTCCTCTCTTCACCCCAAAGCTGCTTCCCACACCCCCAACCTCTGCCTCATCTTCCAGACAGCCTTATCAGGTGGACTGAATGGTGCAAAATCATCAGCAATGATGCAAGTCAGCACATCTCTATTTTTTCTGAAAACCATGCCTCACTTTTCAGCCATCCCCTAACAGCACCATTTAGATGTTTGGCTCAAATCATGGCCAGCAAACGAGCACAGGGAGGCTCCCACAGCTCCAGCCACCCTTTCCCTGCACCCTTTGCCTCACTGCCTCTCTCCATGCAGCCTTGGCAGCAGCCTGCCCACATCAGGCACACATCAATTAAAAAACATGGCCCAGAATAGTTCCTGTGCTGGGAATTACTCAGATAGTCTGGATCATCCCATCCTTACCATGACCTTATAGGGTCAGTGCTGCTGCAGGTTTCTGAGGGATGTGATACATCTGGGTCTCTTCCATCAAGTGGTGCAATTGTAAGAAGACCAGGATTAATGTTCAGCAGCTTCTGGCTGTTCAGTAATGAAGTTTTATAATTTTTAATTTGACTTTTATACAAATTTTTATGCCCTTTTCTTTTATTTTCTGGTTTATATTAGCACATATTTTGCATGACAATTTATTTATGTAATAAAACAAAATAAACATGTCAAATATTTAGTCAAATATTATTTGTTTCAATATTTCAAAAATAAATGTTCAAATTAAATACAATTATTGTATTAAACTTACAATTAAAAATCCTTGAATTAAACTTTCTATTTCATCAGCAAAATATATTATTGTTTTTCAAGTTCAAGAAGGATATCTGTGAATTTTTTAAATTTACTGTTGTTTTATTATTATTTTGTAAGAAATTGGCACCAAACATTCCATTTGGATTCTTTGAGTTCTAAACTACACTTCACAGTATCTCTCAAAAAAATATGATTTTTTTTGTTGTTAATTTAAAAGATCTTTGAATTTCAAAATGTATCCTTCTTCCCTTCTTTTAATATTTCTGATGAATCCGTAAAGATGTTCTCTCAACATCTTTCTCTCAAACTCCTTGAATATAAATGAAGGTGTCAATGCATTAAGGTTCAACAGTCATATCTCAATGCATTCTGTACTGGAGCCTCTTGCAGATCCATTCTATACAAGTTTGCCTGTTGATCTTATTTTTCCAGACAATTCATCAGGCCCACAAGCAGATATCCAAAATCTCTGATAGGTCACCATGGAGCAAGTCTGGAGGTCCTAGTTAAATTGTGAATTCAGGCAAAATCTTAAATTATAAAAGAACACTTTACATGGATTTACATGACTCTGAACCCCTGCCACAGAAAATCTACGTTCTAGAATCCTAAGGCTGTCTAATAAATACCAGTATGCATGGTGAAGCTAATCAAGCTGAAATGTATTCCAAAAAATGTGTCCAGAAGAAAAAAAAAGCTTTTCTAAACCTTTCACTCTCCCTCATTTTTTCTTTTTCTTTACATCTGTCTCTTGTGTAAGTTCATCCATTGTCTCCACTGGCCCCATGGGTCATCCTGAGCTGTCCCCTATGGGTTGGAGGATGTTTCCCCCACGACAGGCCCATCCCAGGGCATCAGGCACCTCCCTGCTGCAGAGACTTCCACTGTTTCAGGCACTCTGGTTGGGCTATAAATATTACTCTCTTTTCTGAGGATGAGAAGCAATTTTCCTGAATTTTCTGCACTGAGTAGAAGAATTAAAAGCTTGTGTGCTCCTTTCCTGTGGAGTTACAGCCAATTCCCTTAGACATGGTGTGCTGGATCAATTGTTTTTCAGGCTCAGTTCAAAGAATGCTCTGGCACTGTGCAGTCACCAAAAGCTGCTCACCTCCTCTTTGCAGTCCAGCATCAGAAGCCTGGCAGATAAAATGGGACAGATGCTTTCTTACCTGCCCTTATCACTAACTTTTGAAGCAGACAAATACACAAATTAAATCTCCTTTGTCATTCCGAGTGTGTTTCAGGCATAGTATCAGTCAGGATCTGGGACTTTCTGGATCTTTATATAATATGTCTTATGTTGTCAATACTATTCATTATGTTTTACACCAGGGAGGGAGATAGCAACAGATGGAAGTAAACTATCTTGATGTTGGCCAAAAAAAATTGAAATCTCCATGGAATGAAGGGTGCAGCAGTCAATAGGACCATATAACTGCAAAGATACACATAGAAAACACAAAGATAACAAAGAAAAACTCTTAGGATTTTTTTCTTCTGTTAAATATGATTTTTTTTCATATATTTCTCCAAAGAATAATTCACTTCCTATCCTGGATATTTTTAACACATTTCACTGTATTTAAATAAACCAAAATATTCTAGAATTTCTTCCATTAACACCAGAAGAAGATAAAAAGTCTCATTTTAGTTTCTTCAATTAATTAAAATATGGCAGGGCTGAATTTAAAAAGAAATAATTACAGCTAATATTTTTAACTGTTGGTCTGGTAATAAACTAAAAGAGAACAACCTGAATGCATTATTTTAATGAAACTAAGCTTATATTCTATTTGTTTAAACCCCTGCCACTCTTCCAAATAATTTAAATAGCACTGATTGACAGAAAACATTTCTTTTATTGAAATTATACAAGTTAGACAATTTTATTTTTTTTTTTTTGTATATGAGCAGCTAAGAGAAGCGAAGGATAGGCATTTCTTTCACAGATGAAAAGAAATGGGTCAAATGTTTTCTTTTACTTGATAATTTAAATTTGACATACAAACAGCCCAGCAGTAGTACTAACACTTGACTCCTCTGTACTAGATGGGGTGCATTATTTAATCGGGAAGTGTAGCATTGTGGTGTATTCTCTGGTGCTGTGCTACACCCATCTTTTTGGTGCACAAAGAATCCTGCCCAGGAAAGCTGGAGGAGGGGCTGGGAGCACAGTTGTCCTCTGTGGCCTGTGGCAGTGGGATGGGTTTTCATAGGCAGCAGCATCTCCCACACCTTGCTCCTGGCTGCAGGCTTTCTCCTGCACACCTCACCTGCTGCCAGCTCCAGCACTCTGCAGCTCCTGCGGCACCAGCTCGACTGCGTAAACTCAGGAAAACAGGTGAAAACTTTGCTGCTGGGCTGGTGAGCTGAAGCATTCTGGACATTTCTGAGGCCAGAGCCTGAACAAGGGAGGGAAATCCTGTGGCTGGGAAAATGGACATGGAATGCAAGGGCAGGAGGAGACAGAGGAAGCAGAGGGATTCTTTCAACTCTCTTGGCTTTGCTGTGAGAGATGGACATGCCGGCTAAATGGCAGCTGCGTTTCCTTATATTTGTTGAACAAACGAGCTGTCCTCCGACCCTCTGTGTCATTGAAAGTCACACATATAAATAAAATATTCTTTAATAGGTCATTTGTAATTGGTGCAGGTGCATATGTTGTGAACAGCAAAGTGAGACTGGTTCATGTCTAGGATTCCTAAGAGCTGCAATATAAATAGCAACCATTGCCAGGCACAGTGGTTTATGCTGCCAAACATACAGATTGTAGAATCAGGAGTGGCACAGAAAATCTGATGAGGAAACTAGAAATATTCCTACCTATTGTTAGATCAAGTTATTTAATCATCTTTGCGGGACCAAGACCTTCATGGTCTTATGGGAGCAAGCCAATCTCTTGGTACTGCTTGAGGAAATCGCAGAGTTTCAAATGAATCTGTAAATTTGTTTAATAGGTAAAACACAATAGGTAACTAAGATGTTAGACCTGATGATTTCTGTTAATATATCATTTTCAGTCTCATTTGTGAGAAATTATTTTGACTCCTGTTCCTCATTTATTTTCAGAAGAACTGAGGAGACTTGAAAGCAAGCATGTAAAATTGCAAAAGTACTGTCTTAATAACCATCAATCACAACTAAATTGTCTGTTTGTTCCAAATTCTGAAGTTTATATGATTTTAACCCAAGGAAACTATGTTTCTAGGAGCCCATTTCATTACATTACATTTCTTCACGCTAAACTGAATGAGCTACTTTATCAGCCTTGAAGCCTTATCCAATCCAATAATTTTAAAATGGTTCTCTCCTCTTCTATTTACCAATCCAGTCCAATTTAGCATTATCAGCAAATTTATGTATGTTTGAAATTACATACTCCCTTCAAGGTCATTTATGTCCACTAAGAAACCTGCAATAAAAGAATATTAATGAGACAGAATGAAAGCAATTAAATTAACTCACTATTGAAATGTACCTTGTACCTCCTGTGAAACAGAAGCACTATACAGTACTATATAGAGCTTCTCAGGTGGCACCTTGTGGTGATTCATTAAAAAAGGCATATGGTACATTTCAGTCTTGTTTGTGATTTTCCTTCCTTTTATTGCATTCTTTCATGACCTTTGGCCTAGCTTTAGTAATTCAATAATATATTCATGTTCTTCCCTGGTTGGTTTTCAATCAAGAATGCCTGTGGAATCTCATCCTGAGTGCTTGCCATTGGGAGAACCTGATTATGTAACTCTTGTGCAATGGCAACAAAAGCTTCCATCTCAAAAAACCCTACTCTATCCACCGCCTCAACGCATTTCTTTTCTTGTTCCTGCATGGTAGACATGAAAGGAAAAGGAGTGGAAATTGGCCAAGTTTCAGGGAAAAGCAATCAATATGAAAGGACTTTCAGGGAGATAAATGTTATTAAAGATAGCTATTTTTTGCCTAATCCACTGTGTGTCACCATGTTCAGAAAGCATCTTGAATAATGGATCCCAACATGAACTGTGTTTCTATGGAAAAATAAGGCTTCTATGCAGTGGACAGAATCCAGAGAAACAGATGCAATGTGTCATTCCTGAAATGACTGGTCTCTTTGGACTGTAAATGTCTTACTCATTTTAAGTTATTTAGAAAAAAATAAATTATTACCTGTTGAAAAATTTTTCACCAAAAATAAACATTACCCCTAAAGGTCTTCCCTTCAAAGTAGCCTTTACAGAGTTTCTTTCAGAGCAAATGTCAAAAAAACAAAACAAAACAAGACAAAACAAAACAAAAACAAAACAAAACAAAAAAAAAACCCAGAAAAAAATCAAACCACACCCACAAAAAAACCCCATGCATTCAAATGTCCACCTCTTAATTGTTTGAAGTTACTTGTTTCTGATGCTGTAAAAATGAACTTCTAAACCACTGCCTCATGCCCACTGGCCTCCAGCAGCTCCCTTCACTTCTGCACCCACCTGCAGGCTGGGAATCCTCCCCCATCCTCAGCGAGCTCAGACTACTTCCTGCCCACCAAAGATGCTCCAGGCACAGGAGGGGTGCCCAGCACAGCTCTGCTGCCTGCAGGGAGCCTCGGGGCCTTCTCCAGAGACAGCGTGGATCTCTCTTTCCGTGCACCATGCCTTTAATTCAAATTGTTCTACCTCTCTGCCTTGCATTACGATTTTTCCTGAGTATGATGCTGCTCTGAAGAATGGAATCAAATGCCTTTGTGAAATAGGGATAGACCTTTTTTTCCACTAAATCAGCAAATTAAAGAGTTCAAGCATAACAGTGAGACACCTTTATTTCCCCCTTCAGGAATTCATAATGAATTTTCATCAATAAATTATAGTGCTATAAAGATTTCTAATTATTTTCCTTTGGTTTTTCCAAACATTAAAAGCACAGTGCACACAAATTCCATGTGGTTGCTCCACAGGGGGAAAAAAAATAAAGTAAGAAAGATGATTTGGCTTGATGTTCCTTTCATTCTGGAGGGTGCACAAAAGAGACAATAACAGCCTTTAAGTTCAGGAGATACATACCCTGAATTAGCTGATCAAGTGTACAAAAAATAATAAAATTATTTAAATCAATCAAAGTGCACATAAGATATAGCACTCCTTCCTAAGTGGGCCTTAGATAATCCTAAAGAATAAAGACTAGAAAATAAAAGCAATCACCTGGCAACTTGTAGTCAGAACCCATGTAGAGTTTTATGATGGCAAACATGTTTTAAATATTTTTTCTAAAATACAAAACTATCTCAATTTTTTTGCCTAAGCATTATAGCTATGTTTTCAGGAAATAAAGACACATTTTTTAATTATTATTTTTATAGTTTTCCTATGTTTACAAAATGAGTCTCATTTTGTTTTTTCCATTCTGGATTTGATTGCTAAAGTACTTTAAAAATCCAATTGCTCTATAAGAAGTAAATGAACAAATGCAAGGATTATCAGAATTTTTCTTTACACTTTTGTTACTAAAATTATGCTAAAGCTTGCATAGAGTCCAATATTTTTCAATTCAAATGTTCTTACATCCCAGGACATTTTTAAGATGGCATTTACAATGTTTCTCTTACTGCACAGAAGGAGCATGAAAGATCATAAGGAACTTAATTTGTTTATGATCCTCTTCAAAAATGTGGTTCAGATATTAGCACAGTATAGCAGTTCTCAGAAATTTGAGAATTATATGCCTTTTTTTCTTACACTTTCTCCTGTCATGCACTTAGAAATATTCATATTTTAATTCAATAACTGTTGCTTTAAGATAGTCACTAAATAGATGTGCCATAAACATTAACCTATGCAACAATTTTCCTTTATACTCTCAAGTTACTCAAATTATTCACATTGATTTTTTAAATTATTCAGCTTGTTCTTATATGCAGTAATTTGTTGAATCAATTTAGGTTTAATTTTCTATTACAGTCCCATAAATCTTCTATGTGCTGCTATGTCTTAGTGATATTGACTCTGAGCAAACAATTCAGGGGCTTCAGACATTTTTCAACATTCATCACATTAAACATGTTTAAAATTTTCCCCTCAGATCCTTATTTCTCAGAACTGAAATATAGGCAATAACCTATTTAGGACTCAGAATATTTCTTTCATTTCAAATACTGAGGCAAGTGATATAGGCACCTAGATAAAGTGAGAGAAAATTAAATTCATTGTTCTCAGTATATCACATGCCATGATTCTCTTGTTTCTGCACTCAAGTTTCTCTCTCTTACTAGAAAAACAGTAAAAAGATATTTTAAACAATCCTTCTAATTGTTGAATACAGTTCATCATTCATCTTGATGGATTACAACAATAAGGAAGGGAATACTTCAATCCCAAAGTACAATCTCTTCTTTGATCCCTTTAATTTCAAGCAGTTTGCTCTTCCCTGGAAAGTCCACACATTTTTCCTTTGGTTGAATAACGCCGGCCTATGCAAAGCTTCATGAGGTCAGAAGTAGCATTCTACACAAGATAATAGAGTCATAAGAGCTCCAAATTTGTGGATTCTGACTGTTGACAGCCGTATTCTGTAGGTGCTGAAAACACGTTTGCATCAGAATGGCATTTCCGTATGTTACAGATGAGTAGTGGGATGATTGGCTCTCGCAATTAAGGGTGACTATTACACGTATACTAAGAGAAGTTTTATTGATATACAGCTATGTTATTGTGATCCGTTGTTTGGACACCCTCTGCTCTCCCCATCATCCCCTTTCCTCCCACACCATTTGGTTGCCAAGGGACAGCCTTGGTAGTCAGGAGATGTGGAAGGAGGGGGATGTACCTGTGTCCCTTGCATGGGGCATTTTGGGAATAGGAAAGTTTGTTGCTAGTGGGCGTGGCATGGCAACACCTGATCTCCAATCGGCTACTAGAAAGTAGCCTCCACCAATAAATGGCAAAGAAGAGCTGACTGACAGACTTTGGGAGGGGCCAGGGCTGGCTGATACCCAGGGGTATAAAAGGTGGACCAGCCATTTTGTAAATGCACCCATGGCTGCTGGGTTGCCAACTGCCAGCTGTCCTTTTTCCTTATTCAGTCTTGGTTGTATTTGGTTAAGGTTTTTAATAAACCTTTGACATTTTTAAAAGTGAGCATCATTTCTCACACATCCATCATTGTTGGAGAGACAGCTGTAGGGATGCCTGAAGTTTGACCACAGGACTGTGCATGTATAGGAAGAGACTTTAAACTACCAAAGCAGATTGTGCTGCCCAAATCATCTTGTCTGAGAGCCTCATGGGCTGGGTAGTCAGCGGAATCCTTTCCACAGTTTACAACAGTGAACACCTTTTTTCATCAAGCCTGAGCTCTGACTCCTGTAAAGTGTGTAAATTGAGGAAACCAGAGTGCATTATTCTGACCACAACTGAGTCTTCTTGGCTACATCTTTCCAAGGATCTGAACCTTTAATTTTTTTATTTTTTTTTTAAGTTCTTACTTTTCTGCTACTGCTTCATTTCAAGAGCATGGAATTTCAGCATTCTTTAAAAGTAGCTGTGTGTGAATTCTCAGGAAAAAATTGAAAAATTGTGATCTTCTGCATAGAATGCTACTTCTGAGTTCACAGACAGGCAAAAACTTAATCAGCAGTTTTGATGGCTCAAGGAAGATAAGACTTCTTCCTAATTTTATCTTGAGTTTGACTGCTGGGTAAAGACATGCACTGATTGAAGCCCATAAAGAATTCATAAGCATATTAAGAAAAAGATAATTATAAGCTTCCTTTTTGGTTCTTCTGTTTCTAACTGAGAATTCAAAATTCTCCAAATGTTATGTAAACAGTAGGAGAGTGATCTCCATATACTGCACTTCCCTGAGCTATACATCCCAAATTTATGTATATAGACACTCAAAAGTCCTATCCATGTGAAGACTGGGAAGGGGGGAAATTTCAAACTGTTTGGTTTTATGTATTTAATTACATTTCTAAAAACAATGAATATTTAGATCAAACCACAAGTACATCTAAGTGTTAGGAATTTTTCCAATCATTTTTTGAAGAAAAATGGAGATTTTTGTTCTGCACAATACTGCATTGAAGTAGGTTCACACTGGATGAAGGAGGACTTCCAAGTGCTCAGTCTCCATGAAAATTGAGCATATATTCTGACCTTTAGTTTCTTACCCATTAATGTGTGTAGTACCACTTTCTTGTTTTATGACAGATTTTCTTCCTTTAAGTGCTTGTGGTGCCAGAACTTTATTGTCCCTACGAACACTGATTCCTTGAGAGACCCTCAGTCTTTTGGGAGGTGTGGCTTATCTTTACAAACTTGGGTTGACACTTCCTCAATGTCTTGGTGAAGCACAATCCATGCACCAACTAATTTTATTCTTTTAATCTAATTTTATTCTTTAATTTTATTCTAATTTTGTTCTTTGTCCTTTAAACTCTTCATTCCTTATATTTTGTGCATTTTGGTATGTCATTACCTGTCCTGTTTAGGTATGTAAACTTTCTTATGGGATTCCTAAAAGGTTTTTTTCTGTGCCACTGTTATGGTGACTATCAATTGTTTGTGTCACTTGCATTCTTTTTTTTTTTTTTGCAAGCATGTCTTTAAAAATCTTTTTCATGCAAATTTAAGACAACATAAGACATTTTGCCTTTGTAGATCCCGCAAAAAATACCAAGTGCCAGTACCCTGTGATACTCCAGGGACTTTGTACAGCAAACATCATGAACAAATACTTGCTTTAGGACCAGGTGAAGTGTTGCTTCTCCTGCTGACACTTCCTAACTTTTCCTCAAAGCAAGCACTTCTGGTATCTGAGGGTTTAGTCTCAGCTTGCTGATAGGACATCTGTTCAGACTACACCAGGGTAATTGCAGTCTCCCATTACCATTGTGTTTCTCGCCCTCTCGGCCCCTGTGCTGGCATTCAGGATGTCAATCACCTGCCAGGCTGATTGTCATGTTCTCATTTCCACACCGGGCAGGTTTACCTGAGAGAAGGATTGTTAATGTCCCTGGCTGCAGGGCTGATAGCCTGGGCACAGTTTCACAGGGGCCGTCCTGAGTGTTTTCACAGAACTGTTCATTGTTAGAAGTGTCTTGTTTGAGAACAAGATGTGATAAAGGGGAGAGCATAGAGCACAGAACAGAACTGACTTTTCTAGTCAGCCTGCCGAGGAGGGGCTGTGCTGCTGTCCCTGCAGGGCTCCTTTTTGACCTGTGCTCTTGAAACTGTTATTTTTAAAAGCACATCTGGTGGGTCTTCCTCTTGTGTACTGGTTTTGTTTTAGTAGTTTCATATGACTTCTGCAAGACTAAATATGTGTATGCAAATTCGTGTTACTTAGCTCAAGAACTAACCACAAATTCAAAAATTCTTAAGGGCCTCATAATGACTGATTATAGAAAATAAAAATGGTGAAAATAAGGCTAAACTAAAAATACTTAATGGCTGATGCAGAAGAAGTATGAAATAATTTCTCTGACTCAGTTTAATATTACTGTGATGATTGGGAATGGGGGGAGGGAACTTAAATAGAGCTACCCAGAAACTTGAATGAGGGCTTAATCTTGTTCCCTATATCTACTATGCTTTCAAGAGTGAACAAAATTCATTAACAAAAATATCTGATTAAAAGTATCCATCAAATATAGAGTTTGTATTGCCAGGTTCAGATACAGACATAGATACAGATAGGTATATAGATACACATACAGATGCAGATAGGTATAGTAAAGAAATAGATCTACTAATTTAGTTTCATTAAAATCAACTTAGAAAACCATTCTTTTTCTTTTCCTAATTAGATACCATAGCCATAGTTATGATCCATGTACACAAATGTGTTCACATTTATACCTCAAATCAAGCCCAAGTAGGGTAAATTAGTCAAGGAACTAAAAAATATTATTTATACCAGTGTCTTGTCTGGGAACCCCATTCTTAGTTTCTGATAGGAAAACACACATGGGCCTTGATTTTTTCTAAATTGTACGGGAGGTGGTGCACATTTATAGCTACATTTTTAACTGGACACACAAAAATTTGTGTCCTTAGGAAACAGTCTTGATTTGGTTTTGAATGACTGTGCATGAATCATTTTATTTATTGTAAATAAAATGAAGAATTGTAGAATTGTTTTTATTCCTTTTTTAGCATGATTTATATTGATACTCTGCTGAGGTATTCAGATATGTGTAATTCCATAAATTTAAACCAAAGCATTTGGGCCTAAGATGGTTACTATTAAAAAAAAAAAAACCCAAAAAAAAAACAAACAAAAAAGACCTTAGGAATGAAATGTAATTTAAACATAATTTTCCATTCAAAATTTTTGACAAAACCATTAAACTACATTATCTCTATTCAAAATCTGTTGCCTTTAATCCAGTAAATAACTCTAGAAAGTTGAAAAACTGAAAGCAAACAAAGTCAAACAAAATCCTGAAAAATAACCTGATATACTTGTGTACATTGTCTTATCCTCTCTCTTTACAGGAGGAATATATTTCTTGTATTTTTTTCTGAATACATAAAAGATGTTACATTTCAATACAGCAATCATCTACTTTTCAGTTTTTATTTTTAATGCATTACATTATTGAAACTCAGGACTAATGTGGTAGCCATGTAAAATCACATACAGAATCACAGAATATTCTGAGTTGGAAGGGACCTACAAGGAGCACTGGGTCCTATTTTTAAATAAATGGCCCTTACAGGGATTGAACCCACAATCTATGTGTTATCAGCAGCAGGCCCTGACAAATTAGATTCAACAATTTACTAATGTTTTGCAAATAATAAAATCATATAGATCATCATTTTGCCTTTGAGATTATAATCATCATTGCTGCATTTCTCAATTGCAAGTACATTTCATAAAACTAAAGCACTTATTCTTCAGTTTGCCCACTTAACTACCTATTCTAATTAAATTATTAATTTATTCTATTTTAAAATTAAATTAATGTTATGGATAACTGGTGGTAGTCAGGGTCTATTGCATACAAAATGGCAACACAGTCAAATGTTTAATGTATTGACAATGATTATCCACAGCTAAGAGTTCTGTGTAGCTGAAACTTCTTAAGAGTCAGATACCAAAGGGACATGGCACAGTGAAGAATTAAGCACACAGTGAAAATACCAACAAGTCCTCTGGGCACTGAAAAAAGAAGGCAAATAGAAACAAGTACTTCTTTGATGTATTTTGTAGCCAAACTAATGAAATGTACATGGCTGTATGTGGGATCAGATGACAATTTGTGTGGGTGGCATATTGTTAATATAAGTGGAGTTTAAAATTTAAATCAGTACTTGTCTTCCTTTATAGTTTGTAACCTCTGATTCAAGAGAAAAAAGTAAATACAAAATATATAAGAGGATCAGTGACACAGAATTTGCATCAGGATCTTGAGCGTGTTCAAGAATGTTTAAAAATATATTCCTGTGTTTTTCCTACAGAGGAATTTTGTGAGCATATCTATAAATAAATATAATGTATACATTTTAAAATCCACCTGTCAGGTAGATGTAATCAAGTGTCAAATAGCAAGGCTATGGAAAATGTAGGGTGGACTTCAAAACAAGAGGAAGGATGGGATTAATTGCTCTCGCTGCTAATGACATGGTAAACAGATACAGGTTAAAACAGAAGTGCTTTACTTCTGCCCAGTTACACAGCAACCATTGTAAACCATTGTGCGTGAAGTAAATGTTGTGGGTTAACACCACACCTTAGCTACAGTGAAGAATTTTAATGGGTCTCTAGCTCAGAAAAGAAAAAGTTAAGGGCAAAGTGCCCAAAAAGCACACAGTCAATAATGGTGTACAGTACCACTTCACTCTGAGAAATTGAATGTATACTGCATGTGTAGTTACTTAATCAATGCAGGGGAAGATCACCAATCTCAGAAAAGTCACCTGAGATCAAATAATCCCTCGTATTTTCACTTTCCTGTGAAATGGAAAGGGAAATTGCAGAGGTGCTTCCCCTACACTCCCATGCTGAAGGCATTTCAGAGAGGGGTTCCCCCACAGTAGCACTTGACTGACTGCCCCATAGCCACTGCATTGCCAGAGCTGCACCCTGGGCTGCTCTTCCTCACCTTGAAGAAACATGTGCTGTCCAGGAACCCTAAGCCAGAGCATGTGGGGATGAACAGAACATCCAATTCCAAAATGCACATCTGACTTAAACCAAAATGCCCATGCAGGGGCATCCACCATGACTGAACTGCAGAGGGAACGTGCAGGACAGGACACATGTGGGGCCCAGCTCTCTATTCACCCGAGCTCTTCTGGGAACTGCCACATCTCCAAATGTCTCCACTTAACCAGAGGCTGTGTTATTTGCAACACTTCCCTTCACAGTCATTCCCTGGGAAAACATCTCTTTTTCTACAGATCTGAGTATTCCTGGTACCTGAAATGCATCCAGCTGTTACTGTATGCCTAGGGTTGCTGATTATTACAGAGCTGGTGGCTACCACACTGAGTGTCTGCACAAATGCAATACCTATTAAAAAAGCTGCATTTTGGTTTACTCTATTCACATTCTTTCATAAGCTGTTAGCCACTGCATGTTGAATAGGAGTCAGGACAACATCTTTACCCTGGGGGAAGGCCAAGACCTAAGTCACTAACTGTAATGAAAAGCACATCCAAGGTGAATTTGATCCTTACAAATCAAATACAATCATAAACTGTTTTGATGGGATCTGATTGTCTTGCAAGTGGGACGGTTCAGTGGACTGCTTCCAGCAGTAAGGAGAATTATTCTTTGACTTTTTCTCAGAGTAGGATGAAATATTTTGTGAATATCTGCAATACCAACTGAGAGCCTACACTTCTTTTAAAGAGCTGGATTGAGCTGTCAACCAAAATGTAAGTCATCTTAAAAGACAGCAAGAAATTTGACTGAAATGAACAACAAAGGCAATGAAAAAGAAAACCAAGAAATGATGACATTTCATCAGTACTCTTTGTCTTTTCAACTGTTGACCAAAGTGACATGGACAGAACAAGACCAGGACTTGGTAACACATCTGAGTTATCCCACACTTCTGACCTTGTCCTTATTCTGTGTAAGAGTTCACTTCTGAAATTTTGGTCTGTTTCTAGCAGAGGAGACAAAACATTTGCTTTGCTTGTAATGGCAAAAGCAGAATCTGACAAGGAAAGAAGCAGGGAAAAGGAGTTAAATCATTCTAATCATAATTTAAATCAATAATCAGGAAATCTTGCTGTAATAAACCTTTTTGTCTTGTTTTTCATTAGTGGTTTTTAGATAATTTTACAAAGGAAGGTTATTTCTCATTAGCTGGTAAACCCATTTTACAGTTTTTTATGGGTAATATAGAATTTACAGACTCATTATAGAATAGGTTTTTCCTACTGGAAAGATCTGTAATGTATAATTAAGAAATTATAGAATTCAACACAAATTTTATCTGCATTTAATTGTTCTTGTTTTTTTCCCACAAAATAATTTTCTCTGATTCTGTCTGTATCTGTAGAAATTATACTAATATGGAAAATGAGATGTGGCTTAAAAAAGAAAAAGCAATATTTTATTTTTTTTAATGTAGAACTGATGTAATGAGAAAAAACGTGGCATAGAGTTAGTGAGCTGAAGGAATTCATATTCTCATAAAGTGTTTGGAAACAAGCAAGTCTGACATTTTCACATTTCCATCATGTAGGTGAGGAAAGTGGAAAGAAAAAGTATATCTGCTTTTAAAATTCAGTGTGGGTTTTGTAATTGTGGAACTATTCTTTGGGCTGAAGTATATGAATAAATTGAAAATTAAAAGTTATTTCTTGAACATCCTCAGAGGATGCTAGTGCTAGGCAGGAGAATGTGGGTCCCTATGCATAGGATCTGTCTCTAGTTTAGGTACAGTGGAAAGGATTTTTAACTTGAGTCTTGTTTGACTTTGTCTAATGTCAGAAAAAGCATTCTGTCTCACCCTTGCCTGTTACACCACTCTGTCAAAGCCTGCAAACAGATTTAAGTGTATTGAAAACCATATACAACATAGATGTCACTTTTCCCACTATTCTGAAAATTTAGAGATACTCTTATTGATGTTACATAAAATGATGGTTGATATGCCATCAGGAATGTGAAATTCTAAAGCAGAATATGTTCTTTATCTTGCCCTTTAGCTATAATGTTTTGTATCTACCTGAAAGCCTGCAAGATGGTAATACTGCAGGATGATTTCCTGTTCCCACATGTTTTACTTTAATAAGAACTGTAGACCACCTGGTTTAACTAGTTAATTTTAGAGACAACCAGGGAATATATAGCTGTGGCTATAGCATAGAGAAAGGTGCATTAAAGTGAATTATGTATTTTAAAGCCATAATAAATGAAGTAGCAAAGAAAATTATTCCGGGAGTTGACCAGTGGCCTAGATTCTAAGCTGTATTACTGTATTTGTGCAAGTTATAGCTTTGGTAAAATGTTTCTGCAGCTGATTCCAAGAAATTTATTATTTTAAATGCATAGTGATTTGACTACTTTGCCACAGTATTAATTTAGTGTGTTGTCATACAGTCCAAAGATCAGAAGTTCAGTAGCCAGTCTCCATGGCCAGCTTCCAAACTACTGCAGTAACTCTCTTATCCATGGGAACAGCTGATGTAATACCAGTTTTCCATTGCAAGGTCAGTTCTACTTTCATCTGACAGAAATTGAAAGCTGACCTGGTCATCTGCAAATATCTTTTTGAGCCACTCTTTCTCTGAAGAGCAAAAAGATATATTTGAAGGCTTAGTTTGACAATGATGAGAAAGTAATCAGGAAAAGTCAATATAGTTTCACCGAGGGAAAATCAAGCTTGATCAGCCTGACTGCTCTCTACAATGGAATGATTGGCTAAGGGGACAAGGATAAAGTGCTGCCTGTGAAAAAGCTTGAAATTAATAAGGTTTTGATTCTGCTTTCCACAGAATTCTGATTTGGAATTTGAGATAGGCAGGACAAACAGACTGTTAGATGTACTGAAAAACAACTGGACAGCCAGAACCAAAGGCAAGTAATCAATAGTTTGCCACCTAGCTGGAATAGCTACTTAGCCGGGAGTCAGTACTGACACAATACTGACACAGTATTTCTTCAATAGTTTCATCACTGACCTGGATGACAAGACAGAGTCCATCAGCAACAAATCTGGGAACAATTCTTAATGAGAGGGAGTGGTGGTACTTCCAACATTAGAGCTTCAATCCAGAAGGACCCTGCGAAGTTTAAGCACTGGACCAATGGGGATTGATTCTACCACAAGTAGGGCAAGGATTACACCTGGGACAGAATAATCCCTTCCATCAATCAAAACTGGGAACCAGCTGACAGCACCATCCATTGTGGGAAGGACCTACCTGGGTGTTACAGCAGAATATGAAGCAACTGTGTGCCTCAATCACAAATGCAGAAAAGTAGCCACACCCTGAAGATCCTGATTTAGAAGATTAATTCATCTCCTTCCATGTAGCTGAGGCTGTGTCTAAAGTACAGTGTGCACTTTTGGGCTTGCTGTTCCCGCTGGATATTGAGGAACTGGAAGGAATCCATGGGGGTTATCAAGACAGCTAATGACATGTGACATAGGAGAAGCAGTATAGAGAAATGGGATTGTTCAGTCAGACAAGGAGGAGATTGACAAGTTATTTAATTCTATCCTATAACTACAGGAACAGGTGTTTCAAAGTGACAAAATGAAATTCCTCTCTGTAGAAGCAGAAGGAAAAACAAGGGGCAGCAGCCATGACTTTCAAGCTGAAAGTTCAGGTTGGACATAAAGAACAACATTTTCAGGAGAACAGTACAGTACTGAAAGGGTTATTGGAATCCAGAGGGACTGTGGAAAGTCCATCCTCAAATGAAAACTTAGCTGAACAAAGTGAGAACTGGCCCAGGAAGGACTCCAATAGTCCTTCCTCAAGTAGCAGAAGTTGCTTCCAATCAACATTGCTGTGACTTGGTGATTCCCTCAAATTCTGCTTTCTGCACCAGGTTAATTTGAGGATGAACATGGTTAAAATCCTGTCCATTTGTTTTTTGTTCTTTTTATGTGCCAGGCTGGTTGGGGCTGGAATGGTTTTCAGGTTTTTTTTCCACAATATTTTTCAAATGAAAAATCTGAGCTGATTGAAGAAAAGACAACTGGGATCACTAGGCCAGTTACTATAGTTATATCAGAGGATTAAGAACTGCATAACCCCAGGGGGAAAAAACTGGTGTAATCTTAAAAGAAAAAAAAAAAAAACCCAAAAGGAAACAACTATTTGTAGTCCTGGACACAAGGGTTTATTTGAAAGAACTAATGCATACTTGATAATATGCTTATAAAATATAATTGGATGGAGGGGTAGGTAGCTTCACATGCTAAACCTTGGCTGCAGTGATAGGAAAAAGATTGTGTAATTTGTAGACAGCTAAAGTAATTTAGAATTGATTTGAAATTCATAGCTTTAGTCACTGTATGGATGAGAAATTTAGTCACAGTGGATTGATGGCATTGTGACACTTGAAAGACACTGAGTTGCTTTATTCAAAATTCAGATAAAGGAATTATTTACCCTTCTGAAAACAAAATGTTATCTGAGTATATAGAGCTTATTTACTGACAAAAAGGACTACCCTAGCAATTAATGCATTTTCCAAAGTATTTTATGGTGCATAAGAGATTTTAACACAAATGATTCAAAACACAATATATAATATTTAAAAAAAAGTAAGACACCACACTCTCTTCAGAGCTCTATATGACAAAATGCATAACTCCCATTCCAGTAAGCCCTGTGTTTAGATCACAGAAAATTGACAAAGAAAACCCTGTTGAGAGAAAACTGCAGTAGATGCTAAGAAAAGGAAAGCTCTCAATTTCTAATTCTGACCTTATTAATCAGCTGTGCACTAGAGCTGCACAGTGCACTGGCATTCATACATAATGAGAAATAGGGAAATCATTCTCAGCAGACACATTGCACGAGGAATGCTGGACTATTTTAAAACCTCACTAATGAGAATCAAGGACTTTCAAGTCCCCTTGCAGAGTTTCTACTCTCCTTTGTCTAATTGTGCTGGTTGGCAGTACAGTGCTCCTCTTTCCTCAGTGATTGTTTTGCAAGGAGATGGGTAAATCCAGCTGAAGCAGCTCCTCATTTGGCCCCCTCTCACTGCTGCTTCCTCTTGAATTGAGTGGACAAGTGACAGGACTTGTACTTTAGCTTGAGTAGCATTTGTAACAGTGAAGCTGGAGGAATATAAGAGCATCAGGAGATACTCTCCCTTGACAATATTCTGAGGAACTGAGCTGGACAGATTCATGGATTTTTATTTCAAAGGACCAGTTGCCTTAACATAAAATCATAAAATGTGTTGCATGCTACTTTAACATGGGGAAAAGATAATTACCTCCATCAGTCACAAAGCTGGAGATTGAATTTTAGCAGAAAGAGCAAAAAAATCTTTTTATGTAGTGATAACCACATGGTCACTGATGAAATGTGCAGCATGTGATTGGGAATGCCTGGGCAGAATCACAACCAAAAGAATTTGGGTAGCAGTGTCCCAGAGCTGCAGCTGTTGTAGGTTCAGGTTACATAAAAGTCAGCCTCTTGTGATGTCATTGTGTTTTTCTAGATATCACTAAGTTATCAATATAAAGACAAGCTCCCACCTAGAAACTTAACTACCCCCGTTTTGTATGGATATTGATTTTCTGAGTTTGTGTGAGTGTGATAAGCAACAAAAGCAGGCATGAATGAAAGATTGCTTTAGTGGGCTTTTCTTGTGTGACTGTTTGTCTGTGCTGTGTTCAGGGAAAGGAGATTTTTAGGTACATTAAATATAAAAGATAACATCAAAGAAATACCTGATTTGCATAATAAACTTCCATTCTGTAGCAACATTTAAAGACAATCAAACAAATTAAGCATACTAAAAGACATACATGCTAAACAAATCTTTAAAAATCAATAAAGTAGATGTTTAAAATACTAATTAATGAGTTTCTAACCATAGTGGATCTCAGTGTTAATATTCTTCCCTGATATGTACCTCTCCTTTAAAGGAAGACAAAACCACTAATTAAATTGCATACACTTCAGAGGACATCTTATATTCAAAGCTTGTGCATGCCATGTTTGTTGCCCAGCCAGCTACCAGTTTGACAAATGTGTTATAAATTGTGTCATTTTGAATACCTGCTTATCAGTATTTAGTGTTTAGTTTTCAGTTTCTCTAGACTGTTGTCTACTCACAAAACTATTATTTAAAAGTTAGCATTCTAAACATAGATGCCATGTTGATTAGGCCATAATAAAAACAACAGCAACTAACAAGGTATTTTGTAGATACACCAGATATAAGACCATTAATTTATTACTAAAGACATAAAGTCCTAAAAGGAAAAAATCTTGAAGGAATTTCACAGGTTCTCGGTGAGTGGACCGGAAAAGACAGACATAATTCAGGGTTGATAAATGCAGCAGTAATGCACACTGAAAGAGAAAAATGAGGTACTTGTAAATATTAAGCCTAAATTAAGTGTACTAACTAACAGGTACATTGACATTACTCTGGATGGCACTACAATGACAAGTTGCAGATCCTGCTAAAAGACTGGGGCAGATGCTTACTTGGGGCACTGCTGATAAATTAAAAAAAAATTATTGTAAGCAAATTGAAAATAGGAAACAAACTTATTTAATCAAGTTCTGCTTTTACACTTTCAGTAACTTTCCTAATTAATTGTTAATTCTCATCAGCTTACAAAAACATTAAAATATGAAACCTTTACACTTGTTTCTTTGTTTTGTTTGCTGAAATTTAAACTTTATTTAAATAAATAGTTCTCTAGTGTTACAGGTATTTGTTCATTTTTTTCACTTTTTCTTTTCATTATTGTAGAAACAGTCTAACAATTCATCTATGTTTATTGCATTTTTATATTCTTTATAAATTTCTTCTTTTTAAATTACATACAGACTTTTCATTTTAAGTTTGGGTTAAACTATATTTGGATTGTAATAGGTATTGAAATGAAACATAAAAAGAAGTATTTAAAATTAAAGAGTAAATGGAATTACCTACATTTTAAAAAGAGAAGATTGAAGGAGGAGCACTAACTGGTAGAAGGTAAATGTTAAACCCATATTCAAAAAGGCAAGCAAGAGAATCTAGAAAAACACAAGAAAGTCAAATCCACTCGAATAGATGCAGGATTTTATGTAGCAGGTCCTTCTAAAAATCATTGTGAAGCATGGGAGGAACAGGAAGTTTATTGGGCACAGCCAGTGTGGATTTATGAAGAGGAATTTTTACTTTACCACTTGATTTGCTCCCATGATGAACCACCATGTACAGGTGACGTTTTTCTTGTCTTTCTACACCTCCTGTAGTATTTTTCTACACAAACTGTGGTCTGGGAGGCCCAGAAGGAATCTTGGAGACCAACCCAGAAACATGCTAAGTTTTACACTTAGGATGTAATAGCCCAGAGAAACCTACACTCAAGGAACTGACTGCATGGGAGCAGACATGCAGGAAAGGAGCTGGAGGTCCTGATGGGAAAATTGAAGTCAGCAGTGTGCCCCTGTGGCAACGACCCACCCTGTGGCACTTTTTTTTCATGCATTCGCTGGAAGCAAAAAAACAGAATTATGGCATCTTCAGATTCAAACAGTTTTCAATGAAAGGAAAGAAAAATAGTATTTGCTCTGGAGGAGTTCACTACAGAAAAAGTACTGAAAAGTGTTTTTTACATGTAGATATTCAAAAAGATTTGGGGTTTTGTGTTAAATATATTGACATTCACTGCACTAAAAATACTGAAAATAATACATGTACTACAGTACATATAATACATGCATTATTAAAAATAATGCAATCAGTACAGTAGTATATTTCACTAAGAGGCATTTATAGCTTGACCTGACTTAAAAATTTAAAAAATTCCCAAATTTCAGATTTTGTAAGTAGATATGCAACCTTTAATTTTCATATCTGATGAATTTCAGGGGTATAGCACATAACTTGATTTATTGAAATAAATTCTCAAGGTTATAGTAGTTTCAAGTCTTAACTTTAGATTGTAATATTTTTGCATTTAATTTTAATATTTTTCTTAAAAAATATGTACATTTAATTCAAATGAATATAATAGTGGTTATTTAGAATACTTTCTGTGGATTTAATATCAAAGAGTATATTTAGAAAATGAGAGGGATTCATCAGAATGAGAAGGAGGATTTATGGAGATTTGCAAAAACTTTGATTTGAAGAAAAATACAAACTACTTCTCTGCAAGGGAAGACATGATAACAAGATACTCAGCAGTCCTCCATGGCTTAATTTCCTCCTATGAAAAGGAGTGTCTGATGTTACCCTCCCTTGTCCTGTCCATCAGTCCTGCCTAAGCATCCACCTTTAGCCAGGCTCCCATCATTTCTCATATTCTGCTCTCACGACAGAGGAATACACTCAGACTTCCTCAGCACAACACCCTGTTGTCACGGTGAAGGAAACTTGGAAGCTCAATATGAGTGTTTAGCAAGGTTCGTTTATTGAAGAGAGCATCAGACTTTTATGCACAACAAGTAATAAGCTCATACATATTCTGCAAGCTAAGCAATCATTGGCTATACTACAATATCAGCTCTTCCTCATACCTTAGGTGTTACATCTTTCTTTTCTCATGTCTCTCTCACTACTTGTTATTGTACCACAGCTATGCTCAAGGACACAGTGTTTTGCAGGTGCAGGGACCCAGATTAGCTGCATCCTCCTGATTCTTGGTCCAGATTGTGGCCCCTGTCATGTAGCCATTCTTCCACAATTCCCCTGTTTTCTTTTTGCACAAGCAATGTTTGATTAAATGCAGCAGATATCATCCTTTGCACCATATTTTGTAAGCATATGCAAAAGCAAGGCAAAACTAATACTACCAACAAAGCTATAATGCCTGCTATAATGCCAGCCTTAACAATAGAGTGTAGCCATGATCCCAGGCCTAAAGATTTGTCAGGTTTGTGAGAGTGGCCCAAATATTGGTCTTAGGTTGAGTTGGGGCCATGTGGGGAATTCCTAGCCCTCTTCCTGTTGTGCCTTCTACGTGGCTCGTTGTCTCTACTAGGAGGAGGGAGAATACTAAGGCGATGACATAGCTCCTCCATCTGCCTTGGTTGAACCATCCAATGTCCTGGCAGGTCAACATGTTTACCACAGATTTCCTGCAGGATGCTTGTCTTTGTTTGGCTCTTAATTCTGCTAACTTGCCACTGTACTTCCCACTTTACCTAGCAATCTCCCTTTGCTCCCAGCTCTCATATAGGGATAACCCCTGGATTCCAGGTAATCCGGTTTCCTCCTGTAATGCAGCAAGTACTGTTTTCCTTCTCCACTCATGACCACACTCAACAGACCACAATCCTGTCAGCACACTCTGACGCACCCAGAGATCTCTTTCACAGCCACCACAGAAAATCTTTATCCAAGGGCAGCAACGCTTGTCCCCACAGTTTCTACAAATAGTGTATGCAAGGCCACGAGGTGCTATAATAGGCAAGGTAGCTATCAGCTGTGCCAGCTGCTCGAGAGACCTCCAGTTGAGTAATCGAGGGTCAATCAGCTGTCTCGCTGGCCGGAGAAGCGGGTTTATCAGCAGGTGGAGCCAGAGCAACCGTCTCTTCTCCTCGTTGGCTGCTGGATCCAGGATGGCTGATGGCAAATTTGGTCCACCGGCTCGGGACCCAGATGTTGCCTGTTGGAGTAAGCACACAAAGGTAACCCCTGCCCACAAAGACCACTTCTGCAGGCCCGTTCCACTATCCTGTCTTGGGGTCTCTGTAAAAGACCCACATGGATGGCTGTTTGTGCTTTTCTGCAGGGCCAACTTGATGCCAAATTACAGGAGGTTCTTGGTGGTTGCCAAACACACACAAATGATTCATTACAAACAGGTTCTTATTAACCCTTTCACGTGGGTCCACGTGCTCTGGAATTTCTCAAGATACCTCTTCACAGTTCCATTAGCTCGTTCCACTATTGCCTGACCTGTAAGGGAATGAGCTATGCCAGTTACGTGCTTTATATCCCATGTTTGCATGAATTGCACAACTGTCTTGCTTTTGTAGGCAGGACCATTGTCAGTTTTGACAACAAGACACCCCCATAACAGCAAAGCAACTTGAAGAGTGCCATTTTACGTCCCTTGACTTTTCACCAGGCTGAGGGGTAGCCCAAATCATGTGGCTGTAAGTGTCAATGGTAACATGCATGTATTTTAACCGACCTAATGCAGGCACATGCGTGACATCCATCTGCCACATTTCACTGGCCTTCAGCCCCCTCGGATTTACTACTGCTCCAAGCCCTAAACCTCGATTATGATGGCTGCATATAGGACAGGCCTTTACAATGGCCCTAGCCTCTTCCATATGCTTGGTGGAGACCCTGAGCATTCTGGTGGAATACTGCATGAGTCTCTCTAGCTCGGCAATGAGGCGACAATGGGGCTTCTTTCGTCACAGTCACTAGACGATCTGCCCTCGCATTGCCCTCTCCAAGTCCTTGGTCCCATTGATGACTGCGAATGTGCAAAACAGCATAGCCGGCAGTCCTTTGCCGCGTGGCCCGCTGGAGGTGCCTCAGGAGCTCTCCTGACCGTTTGTTGTTCACGTCCCTAATACTTGCATTCTCAATGCGATTTGCTACCCCTGCAACATATAGTGAATCTGTGACAATATTCAAGGGTTTGTGCAACTGGTGTGACAAGGCCCATACTACTGCCAACAGCTCAAGGGTCTGCAGGGAATCGTTTTGCTCTGCCTGCAGGATTTGATGATGCCATCCATCAATGTCTCTCCAAGTGGCAGCGGCTGTTCGAGACCTCTTCCCAGAATCTGTAAAAACCATAACAGCATTTGGCAGTGGTTGATCAGCCCATTTCAGAATAGTTTTCCAGCCTTGATTTGCCATCCATGCTAATACAGGTGATTTTAAAGGCTCAATGCGAATTGCAGCTCCATCTTCTAGCAATGCAGTCTGGAGGGCTGTGGAGTTGAGCAAATACCACTTTAGGTCTTCTTCATGCATAGGAACGTCAATTTCACCTGGTTGCTCTCCTGTAATTTGCAGAATTCGGAGTCTGCCCTTCTTAATCAGCTCCGCCAATATCCGTACTTTTTCCTGCACCTTTCTTCGGGGCTGTAGGGGAGGGGCAATCCACTCTAACACGATCTGTTCAGCTGCCTGATTCCCCCCCTGCTTCTGTTTTCTTTTTGTGCTGCGTGATGGCCCCTAATAGGTGCCTGTCTCCTGCCAGGATGGTAAGATTCAATGGAAGGCCCTCCTGGCAGCGATGAGTAACGTGATGGGCAACCATGGAGGTAATGTCCTGCAGTACTCTTCTTTGTTGTGAAGCTAAGGATACTTTAGCCGCAGGGTCCGCACCCTTTAGAAGAGGTTGCAGCTCCTCAAGATATTCGTTGGGAATGCCAATCACTGGGTGAAGCCATTGCAGATCTCCTAATAGTTGCTGACTATCATGAAGTGTTTGAAGATCAATCATAATAGTGAGTTTTTGAGGCTGAATATGTTGGTCAGTGATTTTCCACCCTAGGTATTTCCAAGGGCTTATTTCCTGTACCTTTTCTCTTGCAATCACCAGTCCTTGCTGTTGGAGCTGTTGAGCCAATTGTTGTTTTTGCTCTGGAGAGAACAGTGATGATTGAGCAAAAAGAATGTCGTCCATATAATGGTAAATTATAACTTTGGGCCACACCTTTCGAATTGGCTGCAAGGCTGCATCAACATACAGTTGACAAAGAATGGGTGAGCAACTCCCACTCCTGTGGGAGTACCATCCACTCATATCTTTGGGCAGGCCCTTCTTGATTCAACGCAGGCAGGGTAAAAGCAAAGCACTGCTTATCTGCCTCACGCAAGGCGATGGTGAAGAAAGAGTCTTTTAGATCAATAATGAGGAGGGACCATCCTTCAGGGAGCACTGCAGGATTAGGCAGTCTGGGCTGCAGGGCTCCCATACTATGCATCTGATCATTGACGACATGTAGATCATGCAGCAGCCGATATTTGCCAGATTTCTTTTTGAATACAAAAATAGGAGTATTCCAAGGACTAACAGATAGCTGGAGATGTCCTTGGTCAAACTGCTCCTGTACCAGCTTGTGTGCCTGAATGAGACTTTCCCCTTTTAAAGGCCATTGCTCAACCCACACCGGGTCCTCTGTTTTCCATTGGAGTGGGATCGGGAAAGTCCATGCAATGGCCATCCCTATAAAGGGAGATCTGCGGTAAGGACCATTCCCAACTGTGCCAACACATCGCGGCCCAGCAAGGCGTGGACACCCTCAGGGAGCAGTATTACAGAAACCGTACAGATGACAGTCTTTCCCTCTATAATAATTTTCAGCAGAGGGGATTTCCGCGCAAGCATGAGTCCTCCTACTCCTGTGACTGTGGCATTTGCCGCATGGGTGGGCCACTGGGGTGGCCATTTCTGTGTCCCTATGATGCTGACGTCTGCACCGGTGTCTAGGAGCGCAGCCAGGGTGATGGTTTGACCCTGATACTGGACATCAATATGATTTTTAGGACGATGCTTTAAGTCCACTGTTAACAATGCCATTGTTCCTGTGGAACCAAAACTACCTTCACCATGTCGCTGCTTGCCAAGTGGTACAGTCCCTCCGGTTAATTGAGGCAAGGGGATTAATTGAGCAATTCGTGATCCAGCCGGAATAAACAATGGTGGGAATAGTGTTTGTGCCATTATTTGTATTTCACCTGTATAATCAGCATCAATTAGTCCAACAAGAATAGTAAGTCCCGACATGATGGCAGACAAGCGTCCAATCAACAAAGCTCCCACGGTTTGCCTGCCGGCTGTAACAGGGCCCTTAATCCCCGTTGGGACACGCTGCGGTTTGCAGTCTATTAAGGTGCAGTCTTTTGAGGTTGCCAGATCCAAACTGAGGCTTCTGCTGGTTGCGGGGCGGAGGGAGGAGGCGCTTGTGCTGGGAAGGTGCTTGGGCTCTGGGCTGCCACTTGTGTCGGAGCGGGGCGACCCCTCCTGCTGGGCTTCCCATTTCCCGAGACGTGCCGGCAGGCTGACTCATTGTGTGTGTTGGACTTGCAGCGCCAACACCACACAGCTCCCATTGTACAATCCCGTCGCATATGGCCAGCAATTCCGCAGCAGAAGCATCGGAATCATGATGGTCCTTTTCTTTGAAGCCAATTTACCGACGCTTGCAAGGGGGCAAGGGCAGCCAACACCTGACTCTGCGTCGCCTGCGCCTGCTCCCTGAAACTACTTCCCAAATCTCTTACTGCTTCCACTAACATAGCCTGCGGCCCCACCGGCACCTCAGCCATTCGTTCTAAAGCCTCCTCAACAGTCCAGGTACCAGGGAGTGTGACAGGTATATCCCTAGTGGTGGGATTGCAATTTTGTAGGGCACATTGCTTTAGTAGTGCTCCGTGCATATATTCGGGGACCCCTGCTGTCTGAATAGCATTCACCACTCTGTCAATAAACAACCCAAATGGCTCTTCTCTTCCTTGTTTAATTCCCATGTATGAGGGAATACTTCCTGGGGATTTCACCCTATCGGGCCCCACCCGGGCTAATCTCATAGCCTCCCTCAGCTTCTCGGGCCCAATTAGTGCTTGCGCCTCCGTCCTTAGGTATGCCCCTATCCCCATAAGTTCCTCTAAACTCCATATAGCGGATGTCCTAGCTGTCTCAGGGTAGCCACAGACTCTTGGCACACAGCCTGCCAGTGAGCATTAAACAACAACTGTTGATGCTGGGTAAGCACTAGCCTCATGAGGCTTTTAATATCCGATGGCAACAGTAGGTTTCCTCCCCACAAATAATTGAGCATCTGACGAGTTGGTTCTCCGTGGATACCACACTCACAGTGGCACGGTGCTGTGCCAGCCATTTCCAGTCTAAGGTAGTGATAGTTGCTTGCAAGCCTCTGGCAGGATTTGGTGCATAAACCACCGGACAAGCCACCTCAGGCAAGGCATCAGCAGCCGGCTCAGTCACCTGCAACTATCGCCTCTCCTGCAATCTCTCGCCATGCCTTACACCTTTCATTAGCAATTCACACCGCCTCGGGGTCAAGAATTTCCTTTGTTCTTTCCCCGCCGTCCTCTCCAGCCGCAGGTGGGAGGCAATCCCTCGCTGCCAGCAGAGGCACAGAAGGAGCAGCTCGGGCGGTTGCTGCGGAGGCTGTCCCCCACCGGCAGATACACCATGGTAGTTGCTGGGGGCAGAGGATAAGAGGAGGTAGACGCTGAGGCCCCACTATTCTCACTAGGAACAGGCATTCCCAATCGGGCGGAGGCTGCCTGAGCAGCCTTCTGCTCTGCCTGGTACTGTTTTAGTGCATTAGCAACTATCCGCCAAGTTTTAGACAACTTTTTTGCAGTTTTACCCTCATCTAACACAGCTTCCCACAACTTATCCCCAAACCTACGCTACTCTAACTCCTCAAAGACCTGATTGGGATCTGCAAAGCGCCCTTTTGCAACTCCATATGCAAGCAATCCTGGAGTTCTTTTCCCAGGTCGATACCCTGTAATCCCCGCTTTTGTAAAAAACATTTAAAAAGGTCATACGCCGCTTGTCTCTCCATTACTTTCTAATTTAGTCGTCAGTGCTGTTGCAGCCCTTGCAAGACGTCGGCCGCGCTTAGTCGGACAAGACCCTTCTCTAAGGTCACTCGGGGCACAGAGCCCGCTCTTTTGCCGGCCGAGACCCTTCTCTAAGGTCACTCGGGGCACAGAGCCCGCTCTTTTGTCGGCCGAGACCCTTCTCCAAGATCGCTTGGGGACGCGGAGCCCGCTCTTTCGCCTCCCGTGCTGCGTTGGGACCGACATGGAATACTGCACCAGACCGTGGCTCACAGGTTCAAGCCCTCTGTAGGGTCCCTGTTTGGGCGCCATTTGTTGCGGTGAGGGAAACTTGGACGCTCAATATGAGTGTTTAGCAAGGTTCGTTTATTGAAGAGAGCATCAGACTTTTATGCACAACAAGTAATAAGCTCATACATATTCTGCAAGCTAAGCAATCATTGGCTATACTACAATATCAGCTCTTCCTCATACCTTAGGTGTTACATCTTTCTTTTCTCATGTCTCTCTCACTACTTGTTATTGTACCACAGCTGTGCTCAAGGACACAGTGTTTTGCAGGTGCAGAGACCCAGATTACCTGCAACCTCCCGATTCTTGGTCCAGAACATGGCCCCTGTCACATAGCCATTCTTCCACACCCTGTGTTTTGTAGTTTATCAGTTTCCATTACTTTTTACCTTGTTTCACAGAACTGGTCATCAGTTATTCGGTCACACTGAGCTTTCTGTAAGTCTTGCTCCTCCTCTCTGAAACCTGTGAGCCACACTCACAAGACTAATAATTTGTAAGCCACTTCCAATCATTTATTTATGTAACCTACCAGCAAGGGCAATATGATGGAATGAGCTTATGGTATATAAGTTGCAAGATTTCTCAGGCCAAAGTAGTAGCAAATAATATTGTTTAGTCCCTTTGTGTTGTGAGGCTCACATGAAACAAAAGCAGTGTGCACTCTTGACCACTCAAATTGTTCTTTTGTTCTTACAAATTCCTTGCTAAACTAAGCTAAAGTGTCAGAGTTATTTGTATTTCAGTTGAAATGTTAACTTTGTACGTCTTGTCACAATATCCATATTGTAAGAAAAGACCCTTCTGGGACCAAAGACTGAATGAAAATGTCCGGGATTTTCTAAAGCATGTTGCTGTCAGTCAGCTAATGTTTTTCTTTGATCTGGAAGCTCTAAATTGAGTTAACTATACTTGTGATCTGTGCAACTATTTTTCTATCATTGTCCAAAAGTGAAGCAAAGATTGAGTGAGACAAGGAGTCACCAGTCACATTATCTGATTCAGGCTGCATTTTAAATTATATATAAGTTAAAGAAATTTTGTTGGCAATTATACAATCCATTACACTGCTTCTTCAGGTTTTTTTTCCTCTTAACAGTGTCAGGGATGGACCATGATTGCATGTACTTTGACTCAACCACAATGACAGGCTGTTTTCTGGTTAGTCATAGGAGTGAGTTAAAAACTGCAGTTCAAATATCCATTACTGTCTCCAAGATTGGCAAGCACTAGGTATTTCAATGCAAAAGAGCTTTATACTGAGCCAATGTAAGATAAATTAGCTCTTTGAAGGTTTCATCCTAATGTGTCATAGTCAAATACTAGTTTAAATCTCAAAGAAAGAAAGTTTTTAATCTTGCCACTGTTTATTCACAACAATATCACAACTAGATATGAGTAGAAATGTTCTATGTTTCTGTGTATCTTTCACATCTTATGGCAGTGAGATGTTCCCTAACCACTTTATGTTCTCACAGCACTGTGCAGCACAGCATCGTTGTACTAGTGCTACTGACATACCTGTAAAGCCATTTTGAGGTAAGTCAAAATGTGTTTACACAATCACACTGCATGAATACACATACCAGGACTATTTTCATGAGACATTCTGTTTTGTGTCATTTGCTGATTCATACTTTGCAAGTTCACATTTACCATCTTAAAATGAAGCATCACAGATTCAGGTTGGAAAAGGCCTCAAGATCAAGTCCAAACTATGACCAAACATCACCTTGTCAACCAGACCATGACACTAAGTGCCATATCCAGTGTTTCCTAAAACACCTTCAGAAATGGTGACTCCATCACTTCCCTGGGCAGTGGCTTCCAGTGTTTAATCACCCTTTCTGTAAAGAAATTCTTCCTATTGTCCAACATAAACCTTTCCTGGAGCAGGTTGAGACTGTGTCCTATTGTCCTGTCTGGTTGCCTGGGAGAAGAGGCTGACCTCCACCTGGCTATCAGGGAGCTGCAGAGTGATAAATTTGCC
The DNA here is from genome assembly GCF_012460135.2 of Molothrus ater. Lineage (NCBI taxonomy): Eukaryota > Metazoa > Chordata > Aves > Passeriformes > Icteridae > Molothrus > Molothrus ater. The sequence continues at coordinate 3,396,750 of NW_023416471.2, read as the reverse complement.
CCAATCCTGCTTTTCTCCAGGCTAAACAACCCCAGCACCCTCAGCTGCTCCTCAGACCCTTCACCAGTTCCATTGCCCTTCTCTGTGAGATACACAGAGAAAGAAAGCAACCTAAAGGAACAGAAGAAAATGCAGGAAATTAAAAAGGTCACATCAATATGGCACACTACTTTAACTCATGAAATATGAGACAGTCTAAATGCTTCCTGACACCTCATTCTAATGACAAATACTATAATAAAAAACATAAATGGTACAAATTATTCCATTCACTTGACAAAGATTATGAAAGCAGGAAGAGATGCAAAATTAATCAGTGCTTTTTTATAATTGTTTTCATGAAGTGTTCTTTAGACATATGATTTAGAATGAGTAAATAACAGACCTAACTTAGCCATTAACTATAATACAAGCAACTGGTTAGAGATTTTCCTTAAACTGATTATTCCAATTTTTAAATAAAAATCATTAAGCAAGTGGATTACTTTGAAATCATTTTTTGTTCATTCTAGTATAACTTTTTTTCTGGTACAGCATGTTGTATTGACTTTCTTCTTTCCAGGAAAAGCTCCACTGGAGCAAGAATCACATTTAACTCAAAAGGACAAAATTGATCAAGATTTATTAATAGGTTTCTGCTAGTGTGCTGCAAGAATGTTCTTTAGTATCCTAAATATTCTATAGAGCATATTTTTGTTTGTACCTAATCATGTCTTACTCAGTTGTGAAGACTGCACAGAGCAAGGCTTTTTGTTAATAGCAATGCTATTTTCAACATAATCAATTTGTGAGAGTGGTAACTTTGCTGGCACAGAAGGAAGCAAGCAGAGGATATGTTTTCTTTTAGGCAGACTCACTGCAGTGAGTGCTGCTGGCACTGAACTGACTGAGAGCTCCTTAACAGTGCAGCTGAGGTTTGCTGTAGGCTTACCTCAGTCACCTCTTGGACCCTGTTAGCTCCCAGCTATTCCTTTCTTACACAATCCTCAGACTGAAGAACAAGGTTCCTCCTCCTTTATTCTTGTATCAGTAAGCAGTTTTTGAAAAAGTGTTCCCCCTTCTTCTTGTTACTGTCTAAGGATTTGCACGAGGCTTTCCACCTCGACTGCCTCAGCTTTCACTCATTTTGTGTAATAAGACATACGACGAGGCTGTGGCTATTGATGCACTGATGTCTCTCACACATTTATCACACATGATAAATGGAAGAGTGGAAGAGTAGGTTTTTAGGTTTTTAGGATGTTCTACATACTTTTTTTTTTTTTTTTTTTTTTTTTTTTAGCAAAAAGTGAGCAAGGAAGAGCTGTAATTTCTCTCACAGTCCTTTCCTGGGGTACAGGTGCACATCCTGTCCTGCCTACTTCCATCCCTAGTGAAGCAATGGCTATGAAGGATCACAGAGCCAATTCTGGCTCAAAGGGAGTTCAGAAGACCTCCAGTCCAAGTCCCTGCTCACAGCAGGTCCAACTGGGGTCAGACCAGGTTCCTCAGGGCTTCACCCAGCTGGGTGTGGAAAAGCCTTGTGTTTTTTAAACTGTCATAGAGATTTCACATCCTCCCTGGACAATCTGTGCCATTGCTTGGTTGCCCTAATGAGGAAAATAGTTTTTTGTCACTTTATCCATTCAGAACCTCTGCTATTGCTGTTTGTGTTCATTGTTTCTTGTCTTCCTTCCATGCATTGCTGGGAAGATCACAGCTCCATCTTATCAATAATCTTTTCAGACGTATTGACTCTTATTTGGGTCCTCCTGCAAAAAAATCCTCTTCTTGAGACTGAACAAGCCAAGTTTCAGTACAGGTGATCAGTGTATTTCTGAGTAGAACAGAGAGTGATTTTCCCCCACCCACTGACTGCTGCTCTCAGTACAGTCCTGTATCTTGGTGGCCTGTATTTCTACATGTTCTGCCTTCCCATGTGCAGGACTCAGCACTGAATGTTTGACTTCCATGAGGTTCCTGCTGGCTGTTTCCTCCACTGGGTACAGATCTCCATTTGGTGGCAGCTTTGCTGTCCTTTCTCTCCTTAGTTTCCCAGACTGTGGGGTATGAATGTCATACAGCCAGGAAGTTGGCCATTTTTACTACTGCAAATAAGTGTTTTTAAGAGAAGCTCATAACTTATGTGTTTCTCCACTTGATGAGGACTCATAAACTTGTTCAGAGCACAGCATTCCCCCTACAAAATTGCATAAATTCTCTGTGCTCCTCTATACACATGACATGGAACCCTGTAAGTCATATTTTTATTAATCTGCACACATTGCAATTTGGTCAGTAAAATAAACCTCCTCGTTTGTCAGTAAGGATTTAATATTGAGCACTTCGCACTACCATAACCTTATAAAACTGCAAGCTAGAATGCGAGCATAGGGAATAGACATATTTTTTATGGTTATTTATATGAAGCATCTCGTATAAATCAATGAAAGTATTCACGTAATTAAAGAGATTGCAACCTAGCCCTGAAATGCTGTTATATGTGCAAAATATTGCACACCAATTTTTTTATGGGTGTGTTAAAAGTACTAAAGAAGTAATGTGACATAAACTCTAATCATCCATTCCATTATACTTGAGATTATTTTTATACAAAATGCTTGGTTTTGTCTATTTAGGGAGTTCATGTAAATCCAATTTGACAAATTCAGTCTTTTGAAATGGATAGGCTGGAATTCTGTATGGCTTTCAAGTATTTTGCCAAGCAAGCTACAACATTTTCAGGAAAATTAACAATTAAAATATGCATATACATTCAAAAATCCTACTTCACCATGGTTAGGAAAACCCAAGCAGATTGTTTCAAAAAGAAAATATGCATACAAAAAAAGCAAATATGTAAAAGTTTTGAAGTACCAGTACCAATGTTCTAGATACAAAAACAAAATACAAACAAATAGCATTCACTTCTCTTTGAAATAGGTGCTACAAAAAGTGATGTGTAGGTCTTACACCTCCAACTCTTCTTCCTGTTCCTCTCAAACCTCCACTTGTCACGTTGTCAGGCCTTCCTGTGCCTCCTTCACCCTTCCATCTCCAGAGCAGAGGCTAGGTCAGCTCCCCCAGCTGTGGAAGTCCTGCTCTTTAACAGCTGTAGATCCTGCCTTGACCGCTTCTAATGTTCATTTGGCCAAAATTTTAAGGATCTTTTTTTTTCATTTCTGACCCTCACAGGCCTTAGAAAATATTCTTGCTATGCTGCTACCTATTCCTACTTTTACTTTTTTTGCCCCTGTGCTATTACAGCAACAGTGCAATGCAGGCAGATTCATCATCACCTGGGCAGCATGTCTGAGTGTTAGCACTGACCAGAATTGTTCTGTGCATCAAGAGTGAAATATTACAACAACCAGCTCAGTCTCAGCTAACTCTGACCCTTTGGTCAGCAGAGACATGGGACTAGTGACTAAAAACTCTGCATGCACCTGGAGAAAAAGCTACATGTTGACCTATTACTGTCATCTGAGAAAACAGGATGACAGAAGCTAATGGAAGGACAAGTGAGGTGACATGGTGCCTCTATGGACTTAAGGAGAGGGATCAAAAGGAGCATCAGCATTCACAGGCTGACAGCCTTCAGCCAGACCTTCAACCTGTACAGCACAGCCTGCAACAGACCGCAAAGAACAAATACAGAAAAATTAGATCTATTTTGGATCTAGATTAAAAAAAGCAATACTATTTATATTTTTGTAATCTACAAGAAATTCTCAGATTTCTTTATGCAGATTATAGCTGATTGTATCCCTCTTCTGTGCTCCCTTTTCTTCTCCTCTGTTCCAAACACTTGATTGGCAGCTTTCTCTCATAAATCTCTCTCTTACTTTTACATTCAAGTTGTATAGATCACAATCACCTTCTCTAGTTTTATTATTTTCTCATGACATCTATATCATTCTATTGACACAGTGACAAAATATTTGCCTCTGTTTTTTATTTTAACATGCATTTCTTTTCTAATCTATCACACCACTCTTTTGTCACTTTCTGCATGCACCAAAGACACTGTTGTTAGTCCTGCAAGGTTTTATCTTGCTATCACTCTTGTCTTTCAGAAAAAAATAGAATTTTATGAAACTTTGTGTGAATGTAACCATATAAAAAATAAATTGAATTGTTTTGTTCCATTCATGCTTGAGTGTATCTTAGAATTGAATGTATCTTTTGGAAAAAAAAATTAATTTCAAAGTCTTCACAGGATTAGGATTTCCATCTCTTTTAATGACAATTTAAGCATTGCCTGCAGTGGAGGAACTAAAGAATGTGTCTAAAGCAATTAAATATGTGTATAAAGTAAAAATATGCTGAAATAACTGCAAATAAATTAAAGATAATTGATGAGAACAATTATTTTAGTAAATTAGTGGATAAGAGTAATAATAATGGCAGTGAGTTATTTTCATCAATTTCTCTGGCTACCACTTAACTCCATATTGTTATAGAACATTGCAGGAGGGCATTAAGCATACGGACTCTCATGGCTCTCTTGCAGATGTATTAAAAAACCAGAAAGGAATGTACTCCATGACAACAGCTGTACAGGAAACAAAAAGACAGAAAATCACAGGCAAATTTGGATGTTCACTGGGATAACAATGAAGATATAACTTCTGACGTGGTATAAAGACACCAAGACTGCCTCAAACAGGAATTCAGATGAGCATGTAAAAAATGGCATAGTTATAAATAATAAAAATAATAATTGAAAATTATTATTACTGTGAAAAATATATATTTCAAAATGGGAAATTCTGCTATATTTTATTTTTAAAATACTGTGATGCAATGAATAAAAATACCAGCTTGAGAAAGTGACTGTGGTTTGCACCCTTCTCTTCAGAGTTAGAAAGACAAATGAAATGGCAACATGCATCTCCACAGGCACAAAGATCATGGGATGAAATCTTGTGCTCTCTCACATCCTGCAGGTAATGTGCCTCACAGGGTATGTTAGTTGAAAAGCTTCAGGTCTCCTCAGTAAAATCACCCTGCATTTTACATCAAATTTTACAAGATTTTCTTCACATGTGGGAGATTCTTCTCTTCACTGCTTTAAGACTCTCTCTCTCTATCCTACACTACAGCTCTTTACATTTTCTATGGAGCTGGAAGGAAAAGAAGTATGTGTGTTCAGTTGAAATAATCTATAAAAGGAAATAGAACTGTAGGTTTGGTGATAGTGGAATTCTTGACTGACCATTTCTTTCATTATTGTCTCCTTCTTTGGAAAGGGACTTCATAAATTAATAGTGATTCCAAATATTTTGGGATTCTGGCTTTATACAACATACCTGCTAGTGAATTGTAATAATCTGCCTTCGATATAGAATATAATTTTCATTTTTAACACTCTTCTATTTAGCAAAGATTTCCTGAGTACTAAGTACTTCTTTTAGTAGGGAGGAATTTAATCCTTGACTGAAATGACCAGTTGCTCAAATGCACAGTGAAAGAAAACAAGCAAAGCAGCTGTAAATTATCAAAAAGAAATGTGTTTATATAAGATATCATTATGTTCCTACCTGTTTCACTGTAATAATAAGCCAAATAGACCATAGACCATCTGCATGCATAAAATATTTCCACTTACATAGCATGAGGCTTTGATAGTCCTTAGTGAACTCCTTTTTGGTTTGAAATGTAAATATGACCTAACTGCTGTGCTTTCATTTTAATTTCAGTAGTGTTTTTGTCCTGAACAATTTGAGTTCACTGTCATTTCTTCTCTGCAAAAATTTTGAAAGAAAATTGCTCTTCTGGAATCACAAATACCCCAAACACAGGAGTTACAGCTTTGTATGCAGCAGTTACTTTATGTATGAATAATGCTAAGACTTGGGCCTACTCTTTTCATATTTTCTGTACATGTCTTGTGTAGAAAACTACACAAGAAGATGGTATATTGCTTAGTAATGAATTCAAATTAGAAATGTAAAGATGTCCTTCTTTGTTTAGCAAATTCATTCTCCACAAACCTATTTCTAACCTTTGAGGATCACAATTTAACTTTCTATTACAATGAAAGCAAGACAGAGATAATATGGTGAGAAGCAAAAAAAATTTCAACACACAGGGTAACACAGGGTAAAAACATTAAGAATTTTTTGCATGCCTGTTTTCTCTTGGCTGATTAATAAAGGACTTGGAACTGGTACACTACCAACCACTAAATAGGAATGTGGAAGTGTGGAAGCCCTCAGACTTGCACAGGAGAAGTTTCACTATTTTCTTCAGTCTTCATCTCTGCTATGGAATTGACTGTCAACTCTTCCCCTCAGGGCCTGGAGGAGTTTCTGTGTTAATGGAAATGCTTTATTTAGTGCACGTTGCTGACATTTCCTGAGTATATATTCAGTACTTTCCTTGTTCTAAAAAAGGAAAGTGGTTAGGACCATTGAGTTGATAGTTATTTTCTAACAGATAATTTCATCTGATTTTTGTACAACAGTAATGTGTAGCAGTAGCCTGGATATGAAATCTAGAAGGGACCATACTTGTAAGAAACAGTCTTAGCCTGACTAAGAAATGAAAAAAAGAACTTGGAAACCTATTACTTGGTCTAAGAATTTGCAAAAACCAGTTTCACAAAGCCTGTCTCTCAGCTATGTTTCCTTTGATGTTGAATTTCAGTAGGACACATGAAAGGTGTGGGAAAAAGGATTTAATCATATTCTGGAAAGTGCTGACATCTGTTATGTCCATTGCAAAGGGACGACAGCCCTCATGCATCTCCATAGCACTGAATGGAATTTAGGCTTGTCAGTAGGAGCATATTGGGCAGACATAACCTTAGAACTGCAGATATTCCTTCTGTCTCCACCAACGCTTATTCTTCTTTTCCTTTTTGGCAGTACTACAAGGTTAATTTGAAAGAGTCACTATACTGTATCCTGTAATCACAAGAAATTGCCACAAAATGGATGAGTAGAAAGTGGAGAGTTCAGCAACGTTTAAATGCATGTTTTTATGCAAAAAGATATTTGTTTCTGAAATAATCCTAAAGAACCAATTTTCCGTGGGTAGACATCTGGATACACATGTCAAAATTGGAAAAGAATTATAGGCCTGGACACACAAATAAATACCTACTAAGCAAGCATTTGAACACAAATGACCACCTCGCATCTGATATTTCAGTTACTTATTTTGCAACAACTTTTGTTTGTTGGACATACTCTCCTGTTCACAGACTTCAAGACTGACCAACACTTCTACCTGACAGTTAAGAATGGCTTATTTGTTATCTGTGCAAGAACATGAACAGCAATCATCTCCAATTATTTTCTCACCCTATTGAAAGCCAAAAGAATGGGTTTACTTTATGTTTGCATTTTCTTTTGTGACATTAGCAACATTTCAGAGAATTTATGAAACCAGATCAGAGAGTAAAATCTTTATATAATTTTAGCATTTCTAAAATGTTCAAATTAATTGTTTTCCTGTTTTTATCCACAGTATGCCAAGATCAGTAATTCTCTCCACAATGAGAGCAGTACCGTAACTCAGAAGCAGCTCTAATGACTTTATTAAGGATTCCCTTCCAATTTAGTTCAGTGCACTGAAGGAAAAATGTCACAAGATTGTACTGTACTTACAGCTGGGAATTCATGATGGATGCCTCTGAAAGTAACTGTAAACAAACTTAAAAAGACACATTTTGAAAATGTTTCAGCAGTTAGTGGTATACATCCATTTGGACTCTTCTGAACAGGACTAAAGAGAAATGACGAGTACAGACCTTTCTCTTCAGCTCTCACTAAGCTTGTCAGAAGGACACAGACTCTATGAGATGGGACAACACATGAGATTTTGAGGAATACTATGATGGTGTAAGAGTGCAATAAGAGATGGAGGTCTAATATCACCTTCTCTAACATTGACTTAAATTAAAGCTTCATTCAGCAAATCCAACTTTCCCCACATTGAAGCGAAATGGAGAAAGTGCAGCAGTCTCCCTGGAGAGCTCTGTGTTCTCTGGGCTGGGGTGAGTTCAAGCAGACTTTGTGAACAGAAAATGGGAGCAGTCATAATGAATCAGACCAAGGGTCCTCTGCACTTAATCCAGTCCTCTGTCTCAAGCCTACATCCTAGGCTTAGATGTCTAAGGATAAAACAAGAACTAGACAACTGTGCAGTGGTAACTCCCAAGAAGAGGTCCTTGCATTCAGCATTTCCCAGATGAAGGCAAGAATTTCTTACAGGGCATGAGGTATTTCTCTCAGGGCATTTGGTGTTTTTTCTCATGCAGAATCAAGTACTTGAGATACAGGAGACAAAGGCAAATCTCTCCAAATTTCACATAAATAAACACAAGTCTTGAAATTACTTTTAATTAAAAAAATAATTGTTATACAATAACAAAAAAATAACACATGACATCTCTCCACCTATCAAGAGAAGAGGTTTTTTTTCTGAAGATTTTATCTTGCATGAGATATGTATCCTCTAGTAACCATTATGTGCTGTAAGATCACATACTCTGATGTTTTAAATTGACAGTAAGAGTCTCTAGATTGTAAGTTCAGGGTATATCATAGCTTTAGATACTTGAGGTCATATTCACCTCCAGAATTATGCTCTTGAAATTCCATGGATTAATTTTGCACAGAGTTAGTGTGATTTTTACAAAAGTTCACCCAGAGAGCGATTACTTCATGTTGGATGATAAATTTAAGTCTTTTATTCTTTCTGACAAATCACTTCACTGCCAAAGCATTTGAAAAGTTCACAGCTCTTCTGTTTCCAAGGTGCAGTTTATTCATCATTCAATCCTTCACTGGACTACAAGGTATCTAAGATTTCAGGGTCATGTTCTAAAATGTTGCTATAAAATTATTCAGGTTATAAAAAATTTATGAGATTATTTCTGCTCTTATTTTTCAGTGTCTTTTCTGCAAACAAGAAGTAAAAATTTTGACTAGGAAAATATCAGAAATATTGTGGTCTTATGCCACTTTACTGTTGACAGAGTAGTCAAAACACTTGAGTGTGAATTAGCATTGCAGAGCCACATACACACTTGTGCATCTGTATTACTCTCTCTATGCACACATATACATTCACACACGTGTATAAACATGTATAGCTATGCATCCATATGCACACACCTATTAGTAATAAAAGTATCTGCTAGCATTTTTGTAAAATATTCAGTTTAAACTATTTCTGACATTAACTGACCTATTAAAAATGAGAAATAAAAGAAGTCTTGGCAGATTGTCATTGAAGATTCATGCAGTCATATTCCCCTCAGTTTTTATGGGCTTGCAAAGAATATGTTTTATCAAAAACAATAATATAAATATACATGCCCAGCTGGCTGTTTTATATCTTTATTAAAATAGTGTGTGATATTTCCCTAAAGCAACTTCTTTTTCTATCTTTGTTATCAGAATATCAGAAGCTAAGGGGGAAAAATGAAGTCATTGTAACATTTTTTAATACTTCAGTGACACTTGTTGGTCTAATCTTTTTCCAATCAGATTTTAAAATTGTTATAAGTAAGTTTAATTACTTTGGCAATAAAGTAATTAATTTTCTTTTGAGACTTAATATTGTGATTCAAAATACCACACTGGGTCTGTAACATATCTCTGAGACTCATTCTGCAAATATTATTTGGACTATTCAAAACACAGCACAAATAAATGAGTTAATGGAGAACTGTCTAACACAGAGCAGTCTTCATCACTACTTGGACATAATTCTAATATAATAATTCACAAATATAATAGCAAAAAAGAATAGAGAGAGCTGTAACTTTTCTTCTTACAATGCATGAGAAAATATTTTATACAACGAGAAAACACCTAAATTATTAAATGACCTCTTCAGAAAATAAGAAAAACACTTTTGTGGGTGATTACAGCTAGTATTTGTGCATTGTTGGCTACTGTACTTTCTATAGTCTACAAGAAAAAAGTATTTGGGTTTTTTTAAGAATTCAAACACATGAGGACTTTCTACTGACCTTATAAAACTTCCAGGCACAGTCATGTATGTGCCTGCATTACACACAGAACCCTTCTGTGTTCCCACGTCATTCCATGGACCCTGATACAAACAGTTAGTTATCCAGCTGCCAAGATTTCATTACTTATAACTGCTAAGTTTTCTACCTGCTGGAAAGAAAATTGGTTATGTCACATGCAGACTATGACTGGTTGAGAATTAGCCTTGGGAAATTGTAGGATGTTAAAAATGTGTTGTTCCTTGCTGCAGCAGTGTTGTCAATCTGCAGTACATAAAATATCATGTCACTTTTATCACCCAGAATCTGTAGTGTTTACCCATTCAGATCACAAAATCGCTCACATGTATTGCAAGTCCCATTGCTTGAGAATACAGCACTTATTCACAAGGTGCTTCAGAAGCTCCACTATTTGTGTAATCGGACTAATACTGGATTTGGCTGCAAGCCTGAATGATGATGGATATTGATCGACCACTCATGCAATATTACAGGCTTCTTTTTCTCTTTATGCCCAAAGATTTTAAAAATATTGAGGTTCTCCACTGACAGAGAACATATACCCAGAAAAAAGACAACTGGTTAGTATAGCTTTCACACCACAACACAGGGGAAGGGGGGATGGAGAACATGAAGAGGAAGGGGAAGGAAAAGGTGTAAAGAGTGTCATGAAAGTGGCAGCTGTAGTCCTGAACTTCTCCTCTATTATCTCTCTTCCCTTCTGTAGATATCAGGAGAAAGCTTTCCATAGATGAGACACATCCTGCGGAAAGAGAATAGGACGGTAGGACAGGCAAGTCCAGAGTAGATGGAGAAGACGGATAGAGAGAGCAGAGGAGAGGGTGGGAAAACACCAGTGGTACAGGCAGGGTTCCTGAATTGAGACTGGGCAGCAGTGAAACAGTAATGTATCATTCCATAACAAATTACAAATGTATTTTAAATGCAGAAAAATTGGTAGAATGGTAAATAACTACCAATGCCCACGAACACAGTCTATGAATAAGCATTAAAAAAAAAGTATTTTATTTTCATGGGCTTGCAGCCTTTTGTCAAATAAAGTCAGACCTTGAATCAGGTTCTTACAGCAGAACTTCTTAAAAAAGCTCACGGGGAGCTTCAATAGTGTGCTCGTGTTTACTCAGGCAGCTACTAGATTTACGAGATTTGCATGTACAAATATTTGAGTTCTGTGCACATTCATGGAAAAGTAAGACAGACTGACATTAAAATACATTAGAGAACAGAATCTCTTAGCCAGGCTTTCGGTGTGTCATTAAGCGTACTGCTATGCCAATTATGATTAACAGAAGAAAATAAAAAGAAAATTAGCTTTTAGCAGAAAACTGTTACCCTCAAGTGAGAAATAGGAGCAGTGAAGGGAATGACCCAAGATCTCTGCCTTTCTTATAATTACTCCAAAGTTAAAACCTTGTGGAGTAAGTGCTTCCAGGAATAGACCAACAGAATTGGATTTTTCACTGAGAAGCAGAAAGAAAAAAACTGGTCATCACTTTCTGTGGTTTGTAACTGGGGCACTCACTTATGGGCTGCTCTTATAGTTTACATACCTATCTTGCTAGCTATTGAACACAGCAGCTGAATAGTTATAGCATATATCTATCTACACTGGGAGGCCACATTTAAATTGATTTTTCCTTTTTGAAACTTTAGTTCTTGTCTAACAGTAGAACTATTTGAAGATGTTTATTATTGTGGTTGATTTTGATTGCTTCTGTTTTAAAATAACTTTATATGAACGGCAGGCTTTGTAACATTGTGTTTTCAAAAATGTTTAGGTTCCTAACTTTGCATTATATAAGGCTCTTAAAAACATAAGCTATGTACAAATAATACTTTATTGACTAACTACGTATGAGACCTCCATGTTTTATAATGGGTAGGTGGCTGATAAATATGAAAATCTGTTTGCAGTGGTTTATCTCTGGCTTACATGGACAAATTGCTTTATGACTCTCATACTGCCATTTTTAGGAACATGTTTCCAAACACATTAAGTTGAACACTGTTGCTGCCCATGAAAATATAAACATCCAGTAATTTTTTAAGCTTTTTCACCTGTCAGTCTAGATAGTGTCTGCACAGTGATTGAGTGCCTTTAGACCCAGCAATAACTCCACAAACAAACAATGCAGGTGTCCGTCCATCTGTGTCTTACAGGCACAGCACTCATAATTCAGTCAGTGTACTTGACTGAATTTTAAGATCCCTGTGGAGCAGACTGAGAAAAGTTTTGCTGGGAGAGGTTATGTCCCATATTATACTAACTGATACTGCTGGGGAAAAAAACAGACTAGCAGACACGCAATCCATTTTTCATATCTAAAAGAAACAACAAGTTGGTCTTGTTGTTTCAGCCTGGGAACAATTGCTATGGCTCTAAATGAAATGTTTCAAGCAGTTATAAAACCTGAAGAGGAAAGAAAAAAAGAGGGTGAAGGGTGGGAGGGGGAAGAAAGGAGCTCGCTTACATAAAAGAGCAAATTATTATTCACCCCCTTATTATTAACGGGGAAATGTTGTGATGGGTATTAGTACTTGAAGACAGTGAAGAGAGATGGCTTTGGTAGCAGGGCCCTGACAAGGGTGAATAATTAGCTGGTAATGGCTTTCGGGAGAGATTCTAAGGCACTGTGAAAACAGGGGTTTTACATGGCTAGTAATTTTCTGCTTAATATGAGTAGAATATTTTCCTTTCTAGACTATCTTGTCTCACTGGGTTCAATATAGCCACTGCTGCATTCCAGTGGCCCAGGACAATAGTGTTTTCTATGTGTTTCTGTACTATTTTCCTTCTGACTCATGGGCAATAAATTACTGTTTAACTTTCCCTCATTAAGAAGATTTTCCTCCACAGTCAAACCCAGTGAGCTGTTTTCCTTGAGTAACAGGTAACAAGAGCTTTCCCAAACCAAAATATTTCTTTTCCCTACAGTTTCAGTTCAGATGGAAATTTTTCATCAAACAACCCTGATGTTTTCTTCCCGGGACCATCACTGAAAGCTCATATACTCCACATTCAGCAATTATGTGAGTAAGAGGACTGAAGACTTCACTTTGTTAAGCCTCTCAGAGTAAATGTATATCAGCTTGCTTATCTGGACTCTCCACAATCATGTATTAACACCATAATGTTGCTGGTGGTTCATGTATTTTGGATTCCCTGCCACTGTCCATTATGGAATCAACTGTCCACACAAAAAATTAATTCTGTGCCAATTTCTCTTTTTTAAAAAAAATTGGGTTACACTATTTTCAGTCAAAGCTGTGAAGGTTTCCAATTAGCACTTGTTCTCTTCAGAGTGAGTGAAGACATGAAGACAGGTGTCTTCATTTTCATTCTCCCCAGAGTTCATATCCTTACCTGAATAACCATTTAATGTAAGCTTAAATGATTTTTTTTTTTCCACAGGAGTTGTAGATAATAGAATTAATAAATAAAATCTCTTGAAATAGTAAAGAGTGTTGGAATGAACTCCTTAACAACGTGCTTATCAGCCCTATTTCTGCAACGCTTCCTTCTTGGCAAAGGACTTACACTTAAATCCTGCTTCAGTGACAGCTGAGTACAAGTTTAAGTATTATGTTGGTGTCTGGCCATCATATTCTCTACATCACAGAACCTAGCTTTTAGACAGATCTACTGGGAAAGAGAGGGGACAGGGATGGGTATTAAACTATAGGATACTGTCACCCATACCTTTTTATTTACCCCAGATACAAAGGTTCAAGTAATATACTTTTGAAGGTGTTTTAAATTTCAAAATCTATAGGGAAAATGTAAAAATTAATTTAAATATTATTACTATGAGAAAGTGATGGAAAAAATAATCATTAACCATTTAAAATGGTGTATCACCAGATGTCCTTTCTCAACTATTAAGAATCCATTTGGCAGCCTTCCTTGAGTGTAAGTGTATTTATCCTTGTACAAAAGCAATCTCCTTAGGTATTCTGGGCTGTCAAAACATGACAGAAAATGAATGTGCCCTTTTCTGTGCTCTCTTTCCTTGAAATCTGCCTCGTCAAAATAGCAGATACTTCCAACAGTATATTTGTGGACTGGCTTCACTTTTTAATTGCCAAGGTTCTGGATCATTGTAAATGAAACCCAAAGGCCAGTACCATCTATGGAGCTTCAAGGGGTGCAATAATCCATGGTCCTCTGGGCTTTCTATGGGTCCAATCCGGCTAGCTGGAACCCAAGCCCACACAGACCTGCATGGACTGAAGATAAAAGACAAGGAGCGCTCTTCCACCAGGTGGGGACGAGTATCTTGTTTATTGGCTTGTGATGGGACACTGCCAGCTGCAGCAACCACCCAGGTAACAAAAGAGGCTGAACCTTTAGTGCAGTGGAGTTTTATCCCCCAGGGGAAAGGGGGCGGGGAAAGAGGACTGTGGCCAATGAGATGCCATTGGGGAGGGGCGAGGGGAGGGGTATCCATGGGGCAGACCACCAGGTGTGTAGAAAGGAGTGCATGGGGAGAAACCATGTGATGAGGAAGGGGGAATAATCTACATGACATACCACACTCTGTACAAAATTCCCATTACCCAGTGCAGAACAACTACTAAATAAACTATTTAGTGCAATACAACCCAGGGGAGTAATTTTTTTAATAATGTATGACATATCTGAATATACTGCGTGGTTGCAGAAAGTTTTCTTTCAGCAATTTACTTCAGCTGGCTCTGTATTTAATGACAAAATTATAATGATGTAGTACATTAAATAAATGTATCTAAATTTCAAAACTTCCAAAAAAAAGAACTATCTTGTATGAAGATAATAGTGCCCATTACAATCATATTCTACTCAGGAACATGAAAGGGATTAGATTAAAAATGGATCACCACATATATATATTTCATTGGATAGATTAAAGAAAAGCAGTACAAATTTTGATAATGTATGCATGCTGTGATCCCTATTTACCTTTAACTCGAATGAATCTGTAGCTCTTTCCAACAGAAAACCTGGTCCAAACTGTTCCTTGCACAGTCCAAATCCTGCAGTCAAATACAATTCTTAGCTTATTTATTTTCAGTTATGTTCACAGATGGAGGCAGAAACTGATGCCCTGACTTTGAGCAGTTTGATGTTCATTTGGAACGTGAGAAAAAATTAGTAGTGCCATGATAATGCCAAGACAAGGTTTTAGGATGCTGACAGACAACTTTTCTGACTCACTGGGAAGTCTGCAGAGCCAGCAGAGACTAAGCAGCACCACACTTAGTCTTAACTATGCTTTCGCCTCAAGTTGTCAGGCAATACAAGATTAAGCAGAACAAGAGGCATCCAAAATGAACACATATGTAATTATGCAAAGTCAAATCACACTCAACAGTGGTAATACTGCTGTCCTCCAGAGATTGCTGCTTCAACATTGTATACAAAGAGGTTTCACAATAAATAGCCATTCTCCAGGAACTTGCAGGCTGAACACAAAACAAGAGGCATTGTATAAACCCACAATAGAGGCAATGACTAAGGCCCCTACTCTAAAATATCTCCCCCAAATGTCTGTTCTAATGGCTCTCACAAATACTCCCAAAACTAAATGTTCCAAAATACAGAGCAGCGTTGACCCAGTGATTACTGACTTCTGCCACCTAATCACAGTGTGCAGCTGCACAGAATAGTGAAATGAATTTGAAGTTTACCCATGCAATAACAATGTTTCCTGAAAGATGTATGCATAGTGCTTCAGATCAAATAAGCAAACTACTGGCCAGTCTCCATATAGACAAGCTTTACAGCAGCAGTACCAACTGTTTGAACAAAAACCTTAACCTCTGACAAAATATAATGTCTTCTTCCAAAGGAAAGGGCTACACTGATACATTCTGTTGAACAAGGTAGACAAGTTGTGGCAGTATTGACTAAAGCAATAAAGATCAATAAAAGTGACAGTACAATCCAGAAACAAATGTGATTTTCTTGTAGAACAGAATGGTTTGCAATAGGCACTATAAAATGTAATTGAAAGTTCTGGATATGCGTACATTAAGGGCTAAATTAGGAAAACAGTATAGTTACTTTAAAAGGCAATTCCTGTTTCAGAGATGGTTAGAGTAATAATTGCTCAATTCTGATTATATGAAAATTCATTGAATATTTCTGAAGTTGTAAGAAGTAATGAGTGTTGGTTTAAGAGAAACAGCAAGTAACAGACAGCGCTGTGAAAATCCTCACTAGAGGTTAGCTTGTGAATTGTTTTGAAAGCATGCCAGTACACATTGATTACATACAAGCTGATTTTTCTATTGTTATTAAATATACTTACTCCTACAATGCTTCCTCCTATTATTCCACAACTACCACTGATGGAATATTACAGTCTGGAGAAGCACAGTTTCATTTCACTTAACCAAATAATTTTCTGTTTTCTATCATCATGCTTCTATCATTCTGGCAATTTACCCAAAGGAATATCATAGCTAATTGATGCCATCAGAATCTGAAGACCTGTTATCTTCAAAGCTTAATTGTATGCATCACTACAGCAAAGGGCAGAAATCCTTTATTGGAAGGGTTGACATTTTGAGACTCTAAAGGCAGAGCGAGAGCTGAAAAATAATGATAATTGCTTAATAGTCATTAGGTGTTATTATGAATGGAAATCTATTTCATTTACTGCAATGGACTAATAATTTACAGCCTTACTTACAGCTATAAGATAATTTTCATACAAACAGTGAATAATGTTGCAAATGTCTGTAAACCATGCTCTTTGGGCTATTCCTACTGTCAGTAGAATTTAACTAGTTGGAACTCAAAATGAGGAAGGAGGTAATGAAAGCATTAATTAAAATTGTTATTAAAAAAAAAAAAAGGAAATCGCGTACTTCCTGCATACATGAGGAAAACACAGGAGGACATAAAAAACAAGCCATAAAGGATCAGCCTATCCACCCAGCTGAACTTCTAATGGGGGTCAGAAGCAGGCAGCAAGAGCAGTGTGTAAGGCAGAGCCATGCAGGATTATTTCAGCAGCAGCACCCCTGTGCTCACAGACCTCCAGGGGTCTTTGTACAGACAGAAAGTGCTGTGGAAAATGCTTCAGAGGAAGGAGGAATCTGCAAAATGAAATTGTTTGAGTGTACTTGCTTTGTGTCAGAAAAAGACCACAGCTTGGACTTTGTCAGTCTGCTGTCTTTAGAACACACAGAGCCTTATCCTCACACTGTGAGCAGGTTTGCATGCATTTTGTCAAATGCTTTTTCTCTTTCATGCTTTTGAAGAACAAACTCCTGGTCAGTTTTGATGAGGTTGGTGAATATGATGCCTTACTAAAGTGCTCAGTCCTTGACAGGTTTACCAGGTGTCAGAAGACCAAGGGCTTGTTCACAGATTCTCACAGGTCCTGCTACTTACCCCATCGCATAGTGATACCTGCATGAAAATCCCAATCCTAGGCAAGAAGACATACTTGCTGAGATCACTAATGCAGCATCTCAATGGTAATTCAATTTAAAAATAAGCTTTTGCAGGATGTCTGCAGTATACATTTTCATTATGTTACAATTAGCTTTCTGTCAGCCTCTCAAATAGTACTGATATTTTGGCTATGTCAGCCTTATGTTTCAGTATTTATTTCAATTAGTATGTAGGCCCAGGACAAAATAATGAGGCACTTTCTAGATAAATTGCATGTTCCAAACAGAGGAACAGTCAATATATCACTTGATAGCATAGTTCAAGGGGAAATGCAGGGGAATGGAGTTAATCTGTTTGAAATCGGGACAATACAAAAATTATCCAATTTTCACCTATGCTAAGTCTATGATTTACTATTGCACTACTGCTCTTAGACACATTGTAAGCAGGTTATTATGCTGGTGGCTCCACACTCTTCATTCATTTTGGACAGCATTCTGCTCTAAAAACAGCATCATGCTTCTCATAGGTGTGGGGGAAATGAGAGTTTGGGTAGGGATGAAACTCTTTTACTGCTAGTGACACAGCCAGGTAGAGACTGGGTTGGCTGCTTGATCCATGGGAGGAGAGCAGAACCCAGCTGACATTATGCCCAGGCACTTTGGTGCATGTGGACAGCATGGTTGATTAACAAACTGATTAACACACCCAGCACTGGTCTGCAGGGTTTGCTGAGGTAACCTATACAATCCCGTCCTTTCAAGACATCCCCTTCTGCTGAGAGCAATTACTACAGAGGCCAAAAGTGCTTCTTTAAAAGCTCTTGGTAAGGTTATCTTCTTTTCTAAGTGTGGCCTCACTAAGAGGTATGAATCATGGAGAGTTTACTCTAATAATTCACCCATGACAATACATGGAGCATGATAAAAACCAGGTTAGGAGAAAACACCTCAGGGCATGCTGCCACCTAAGTCCTCCAGATAAATATTTCACAAGATGGCCCAGGTCCTCTCTTGTTTACTGCTGCATAATGACACAGCTTCAGCAGCTTTACCACCCACCTACTCTTCTAACCACAGCAGTTTATACACAGGAAAATCTTAAGAAAAAAAAAGGGCAGAAAATGTGCATTTGTATTCTTTAAGGGGGAAAACAGAACATAATATGGAAACAGAAGGAAACAATGCAGCTCATTTCAAAATAATGTAAGTGCTCTGAAATGGGCTCTGAGCATTAGTCCTGAACTCATCTGCAATGGGCTGCAGCAGGTCTTCCCCCTAGTTTCATCCAGGATCAGGAAAAAATATCCAAACTTAGTTCAAAATGCTTAAATCCCCACACACAGACTTGTCCCACTTCAGGTGTAAAACTCTTCTCTCACAGGGTTCTATTCCCTCAGCTCACCAGCCAATGCCCCAGTGGTGTTTAATGGATCAGTGACTTTTCTTGGTCACACTGCTTACAGTGCTTTTCTCTGAAACTTGTTAAGGAAGGGTGGTTCATCTCTGAGTTTGATCATGTGGGGCCTTGTTGGCCTGGGGTAGCTATTCAGGGCTGGGGTGATTTTTCTTAATGGCCAAGTAGTACAAGGCCATGAGTTAGATAAAACAAGTTCAGCTGGAAGAGCTCATGAAAAAAATAATGGTCTCTAGGCTCACACAAATAATTTGAAGAAATATACATCTCAAAAAGATGGAGACTCTGCTGAAGATGCAGATATTGTAATTTGAGGTTAATACATTTCCCAATGTTTCCAGGCTGTTAATGCAAAGAAATATTTATAAAATGTGTTTGAAATGTTTTTAAATAAATGTTGGGAAACCTTGATGATTTACTATATTTGATAATGATAGTGCAGTTATTACAAATTTTTTTTCACTGAAAATTATGAATTTTCAAAACCTAGAATGAAAAGCAATGTTACGAAATTGAAAAGGAAAAAGGAGCTATGCCTTACCTGTGTTATTCTACTGTCAGCTCCTTTAAGAGTACACCCAAGTGCTTTGTGGGCATTAGAATGTAATTATTGAAATTTTCTATACTTCTCAAAATATATTTTCTCAATGTTTCAGAAGAAAATTATAAAAGAAATTTGGAAATTTATCTGAAGCAATAAAGTGAAGTTGTAATGTATTGAGTCCAAAACTACTGCTTTGTGAAAAACGAGGTCTGAAAAGCTGATACTGGTTAAGGCTTCATTAAGGTATCAACTATCTAAGACAGAAAGAATAACCACTTTATTGAAAAAGCAGTTGAAAAAGGAGAACAAAATTATCTCTGTTATTGTGTGCACATAATTATGTTATGTCATCCACGTATGCAAATAAAATAATAAAGGTAAAGCAAAATATTGCTCTGGAGCAATCACTGAGGTTTTGAAAAATTCAGAGAAACAGATTAAATGCATGTTACCAATGGATGTTCAGGTGCTTTCATAAAATTAACATTATATATAAACACAAATCAGTGCTTAAGTGCCAGATGGTTAATGAAGACCAGCCAGGAAACTTCCATAATTCACAATAATGAGTATGGTAATGAGACTGCATTATAAACTGAACAGCCAAGTGATACATAGTGCCTACTTGAAGTAACAAAGCATTTGGAGTGTTTGATATTACCAGAAAATGTTGAATTTCAAGAAAAAAAAAACAAAAAAGAAAAAACCCACCCAAAAATAAAAGCCTCCCAAAACCAAACGAAAAAAATAAAACAAGCAAAAAAAAAAGCCAAAAAACCCCAACAACAACAAAGAACACCCCCTCCCAAAAAAAAAGAGTAGAAAATTGTCAGATACTCAACGTTTTTTACAAATTTTATAAATACATACCTGCATTAATAGCAAGCCACTAGAATTGAAGTGATGGAATTTTAAACATCACTTTAAAATAATTTTAAAATTATTTCCAGCATTTTCTCATTTCATTGGCATTGTTAATGGCAATACAGACTACTACTGCTTTTTTGGGGGCTTCATTCTTATAAGAGTTAGATTTGGTACAACTGTGAGAGCGACGCATCTAGTACTTGTCTCTGATAATGGAGCAGTTACAGAACGACACGTGCGGATCATTCCTACAGCTGGAACCAACAATTCCCATTGTGGCCTTTGCATGAATACACTTTTTAAAAGAAAACAAGTTTGAACTGTTTTCTCCGTTATTGGCAGGACTAGTTTGGATCACAGATCGTATCTCAGATACTTGGGAGATGGCTGGGTGGGAGATGATGGGATAAGAAAGTTCTAGGGGTTGTAGGGGAAAAGTGATGGGTTGTAAAGGTGGTTCCATGTCTTCCATTCCTGGGTGGTGTGTGGCGGGAGCTCTCCTCTCCAGCTGTCAGAGTGCAGGTCCCCATCCACAGACATGGCTTTTGTTCTCAGACCATACCTGAACAGCTGCTTAATCCTTACAGCAAATTCCTCCACCTTGATCTGTTTTTTCCCCCTTCAGAGAGCTTTGTAGCCTTCTGAAACACTCACATGATCTGATATCTGTTTGGCTTTTCCTTCTGAGTAACCTTCAGAGAATCAAATCTGCAAAAAACCCAAAAGCTTCCTCTTTATTTCCTCATTGTCTTCCAGATTTTAAGATCTGTTTTACCAGTGCTCCCCTCCACATTTCTGGCTAGCTGTTCATGGGAAGTTACCTCTTTAAGAAGAGATTAATCACAAGGGTGTGGTGTTTTCATCATCCTACATTAATACGTTAATAAACATACGCTCAGCATATCTATACTGCTTCTACCTCTAATGTAATTAATTTTAAAGCTTTTATTCATGAAATAGCTAAAATTAGCTATAATGTCATTAAAACTTCTGAACAAAGTCTTCTATTTGAGCCTCCAAAATGGGGCTTAAGTGTAAAATTTTCAGTGGATTCATTAAACCTTTTATCAGTGATTGAAATTCTTACTTTTTCACTAGAATTCTTGGTTTACATATTCTTGATCTCTTACAGCAATTAGTTAGTGTAATTAATCATAATTTTCATTCTGATAACTTGTAAACATTCCTTACCCTGGTACAATCTCCATTCATCTGGAGCCTCCTGATTTTTCTGGTGTCTGGGCTGGTGAGAAATATGCTTGACACCATTTCGCTAGGAGTCAGCTTGAAAATGAAAATGAAAACAGAATAGTGGCACTCTGCTTCTTCCAACAGCTCTACAATCTGCCTCCTTTTTCTATCCTATGTCCTCCTTCCTATGCTTCTGTCTTCTCAAACACATGCCATGGCAGTGCATTGTTAATAAAAATAAGTTTATAAGGTGTCTATACAACAATTGTACACCTCTGCAAATTGGGTATTTCCAGAAACAGAGTTCAATATTCTCTTTGGGTTCCTCTCAAGGAGGGTATCCAGCAGGGTGCAAAGACATTTTCTTAGCCTCGTGCCTTGGATTACATCCCTAGACAAAACTCTTCTTGTGCTAAATATTTGTCAAAGCAAAACCAGGCAAAATTATGGACATTGTACAACATATTTGCTTCAGACACATTGCCCTTACATTTCCTCCTTCCCTTTCATCATTATTATTATGTAGCCATTTTTCTGTCTGCCTCATTAATCCTTTTGTTATATTTGGTATCCTATTTCAGTCATTTCTGTACATTACTGTACACTGTTTGTATTTGCTTGTTCTGCACAGCATGTCTTCCATCACCCAGTTTTTTTGTTTTTCTTTTGTTTCAAGCCATGTGGTTTCCCTGGATTCCTTTCTGGATATTGGTTGCTTTGTTGCTTCTCAGTATTTCTACATGTGTCATTTTATTTTGGCTTTTGATTCTGTTGTTCAGGTTTGGTGTATATTTTATGAGTATTATATTACAGTATGTTCATAATTTTAATGCAATTATGATATCATTTTATTTACTTTTAATCTAGGTGTATCAAGGAATTAGCAATAGGAATTCAAGCATGATGTGATGGAAAGATGATATTATTGCACCAGTGTTAGCAGATTTTTAAAGATGCTTTTTCAATATCTTACATATACAAACAAGATAAATAAAATTTGATGACTAATAGATTTCTATGTAAGTGAAAGAAAAATACTAATCTTCTGTGGGAGGAATGATGACTGATTACTAGCAAGATAGAAATCTTTGGGAGAAACCTGAGAGATGTTTAAAATTCCTGACAGTAGAAACCCACAAGGTTTCGACAGCTGCCTAAAAAAGGGGTCAAATAAGAAGGGTAACACATTACTGACTTAATAGTCTGAAAATAACTTCAGATAGAAATCTTTATCATAAATACTGTTGGGTTGGCTTTGCTTTCTACATTTACTGAACATCTGTACCTCTTTCTCTCTCTTGCTTTTTCTCATTCCACTTTTTCTCTCCTCCCCCTCTCCTTTTTCTCCTGAACTTATCTCTTTTTTCATTTCACTTCTTTGTATTGATTGTTATCAGAATTAAAATAATCCACATGTATTTTGTCCCATTCTGGTTTTACTACAAGGAGAAATCAAAACTAATAGAGTCTTCAACCACAGGCATCTAAGACAATAGTTGGCTTTAAACTGCCAGTGTACACATGGCATTTTCTGTCATGCCTACATTTGCCCATATAGATGGAATGATAATCTGTTGCATTCTGATTTGAATATAGGAAAAAATATAATTAATGGGGCTGCTACTCTTGCTGCTATGTTTGTGTAATGAGCTTGTGGGCCCCGGTAGTACCAAGCACAGATGTAAAACAAAGGAATTGCCTATGTTTTGAAGAATTTGTAATGTGTTAATTTCATTCAGGTAGATGTATTCCACTACAAAGTTACACAAAGTTCATATGCTCAAACTAATATATAAATAAATAACGTTCATACTAATCCACTACAGAAATACAATTTTAAAAGGGAAATTCAATGGAATTTATTATCTCTAAATGGAATTTTAGTCTCTCAATGGGATTGAGACTGTCTTGAAATTCAAGTTTTCTGTGATTATGAAATTGTATTTTATAAAATGTCTCACAGTTATCAATCTAAAAGGAGTTGTCAATATTGCTTTACAATGTTATTTGTATAGCCAACTTTCTTTATTTGAGAAAAGCCCAGGATTAGCTATTTCTTCTTTAATGCTTTCCGGAATATTTTGACACACTTTGATTGAATACACATGATTTTTCTTTACTTTCCAGGGATTTTATCTCAGACTTGTATCTGTGAGAATTGATCAGTACAACTACCTATGTAGACACTGTAATTTTTTACAAAACACTAGCTACTGTACATATAATTTAAAACATTTTCAATTAATTGTGAAGGACAGGGAAAAATTAAACATGGATTCAGAATACAGATGCTTTTTTATGTGTGATATGTGAAGGAAGAAAGCAGGGAAAAGAGATTGTGGTCTGCCTTATCATGATTAGATAAAAAGCAGGAATAATTACCAGCTCAGTGGGTATGCTGGTACAAAGGAAGAAACACTCATCAAGCAGTTGTTTTTTCAGCTTCAGCAGATTGTGCGCATAAACACACACACCCCCCTTGGTGAGTTTTGCTATCCTGTAAAATCTAATGAATTACCTCCATGGCACATTTTGATGAATATTGTTTTATATTACCAGTTGATGTTATTTCAGTTTTTGTATTGTCTAAGACATTATAATGGCTGCAATTCAAATTAAGGATAACAAGGTACATGTGGAAATTATGAGGGCATTTTCCCAAGTCTTTCCAGATTAAGCTTGTTAGCGGCATGAAATGCGGTGAAGACTCATTGAATAATACTTAAAAATTGAGAGTCTAAAATGTAGACAAGTATGGATAAACCCTAGTGAAGCAAAGCTTTGTTTTCCCCACTTGCTATTCTGGAGTTAGTTGAAATAAGAGATTAGTTCTTTTTCAAGTGGTCATTCAAGTAAACTTCAGAATAGACCTGGGAGTTCTGCAAACCTGGTACAGAGTAAATACATTAATATTAAACAGTATTCTTTTTTATTTGAAATTGCTTGATGTACTCAACATTCTTTTCCAAAATGCCCTGAAGTGTATTATATACATTGCTCACAGGAAGAAGAAGAGGGAGCTTCAGAAAAAAAGCTTACAGAAATCCAGACTTTGTACCCAAAACAGGAATGGTGAGACGAAGACAAAAGATCACATACAGAATCAGGCTCGTCAAGTCAGATGGTTCATGGGCTGCAGTTCTGTTGGAAATGTTTGTTAGTAGTTAGGTGAATGTTGCACAGATTTCTAAGTCTGAATCTACCAACATACAAAGTTCCCTGTCTCTTGGGAAAGGGAGGGAATCATGTCTCTCATAACAGCATAGTTTCTGAGGTTTTAAGTATCTATAATTCTTGCTTAGGTAGTGTGCATCACTAATTTTAAGATAAGGACTAGGCACTTAGAGAAATTAACAATGGAGGTATATAGATATATAAGGAAGTACCAGAGATGAGGAATAAGAATATTTTTATTTTTAGAAGCATCCTAATGATTAGGTAATGATTAGCATCTTCTAATCATTAGTAACAGGCCTAGGGCTATAGATTCAAGGGATACAGTCAGGAGAGAAGAAATGCTTACTGAAACTAATGGTTTGTGCCAGCTTGGTACAAAAAGCAGGCTTAGATGATGTTTGCCTCACATTTTATGTTCTCCGTCACTTAAATCAATGGCTTTTTCTCTTTAGAGTACTAGGTGTAATATAAATCACAGACTACACACACCTTCTTTTTCTTTTATTTTTTTAGCTTCATAAAGTCTTTTTCTTCCTATAATGATTTGAGGAACAAAATTATTTGCTCACTATATGGTGTTACACACAGTTAATAGACTATCCATGCTTCTTTCAGTGAAATATCCAATTGATGGACCTAATTCTTTTCTCATTGGTACCAAATTCAAACTC
This sequence comes from Molothrus ater, assembly GCF_012460135.2. Classification (NCBI taxonomy): domain Eukaryota; kingdom Metazoa; phylum Chordata; class Aves; order Passeriformes; family Icteridae; genus Molothrus; species Molothrus ater. The sequence continues at coordinate 3,371,509 of NW_023416471.2, read as the reverse complement.
ATGTTTAACTCATGGGAGTACTATATGACATTTTACTGCTACTCAGGTTTGTTCTTCTCAATGCATGCCCCATAATTGAATTGAAATAGAAATTAAAAGTTAGAAACTCAGTATTTGTTATAAGGAAACACCCATCAGTTGTTTCAAGATACTAATTTGTATTTAAGAAAAGGACGTGTAAGGTAGGAAACATAGACATGTTCAATGCATAAGACAATAATCCACAAGCAGATGAGGAAAGTAGAAAATTTTCCCAAGCCAGAAAGTATGATCAGTCATCTACTGACTCACCTAATCTATGCAAATTTGCAGTGTGCTCAGCAGAGATTAAATGTGGTATCAGTAAAGATGGATGTTCCATGTAGACAGAAAGCAATGTTTATCCAGCTGCTGCAAAGCCATCTTAATTTGTGGCTCCTTTAGACCAAGAACAAAGCAAACAGCTTGCAACCATAGCTACTAGTTCAAATGTCAAATTTCTCTCCTAAATGTACTGTGGAGGCAGCAGCAGCTGACAGGCAGTCCAAGCGTAGAGTATAAGTGGGTAATGGAAATTCCAGGAAAGATCCTTTGCAACAATTGAGGAAAGCCAAAGGTAAAAAAAAAAATGCTTCAGTCACTTGGGTGTGAATGTCTGTGAGTATTGCTCTGTCCTGCACTGAGCAGTGCATATTGAGTTCTGTTTCTATTGTCTTCCTCACCCTCTGTAAGAAGACACAATTCTTTTTTCTGTCTTTATTACTGGAAATGCAGACTATAGCTATAACAACAACATCAAGTAAACACCTGGCCTACTCAGCAAAAACGTACCCAGGGATTCTCTCTTCCTGCCCCATGTCTAAGTGCATTGAAATTCTGGTGTCTGCCCAAGTAAAGCATAAAGCTGGAAGGATTCTTCACATATGGTGATCCTGCAGGAAAACAGAGCTCCACAAGTCAGCACCAGAGCCTAGCAGGCTTACTGGACCAGGTGGCAAAACACAAAATTTTGACTAGGTTTAGCTTTTGTCCTTTCTTATACTGTTTTTGAATGGGATGATACTAATGGACAAATCTGACCATCCTAATGCTTTGGAAGGTCATTCCTTCTTTTGTAACTCACATTTGAGCAAGAAAGTGAAAACTTATTTAATATTCTTTTCTCAGTCTCTCCCTTTTTTTTTTCTTTTTCTTTTTCTTTTTTTCTTTTTTATTTTTTCTTTTTTAACATTAAGAGAAGCTAAACAAGAGAGCAGAGGAAAATTCCAGGAACAGGACAGTTCATCTACAGCACATCATATTTTTAAATTAAGTTCCTTGTTTAACACAAGTTTTAACCATTGTCATGCTGACATCTGGGGTGCTGAATAAGCTTGTTTGGGATACAGGCTAGCATTTGCATGTGTATGTTCTTATGTGCAATTTACATAGGGGTTTTTTTGAGATACATCAAAATTTACATCACTTTTTCTAAAGTGCTTGCAGTATACCAGATGGAATAACTGTTTTCCTTTCCTGAAGGATTATTTTAAACCAAGATCCAGTGCAGTACTCTATTTGTAATTACAGAGAAAAGAAAGAAGCAAGATATAAAGGAACTACATTAAATACTATTTTGTCAGAGTTCTCAGGTGACATTTGACCTCTGTGAACAGTTACTGCTTATCTTCTCTCTGAAATAAAAAACTCTTTTATCCATATCCATGTTGCATTCTAACAAAGACAAATGTTATAAATGCAAAGTCAAATGCACATAAATTAATTAAAGTTTGAAATGGTTCTCTTTCACTGAAACTGCAGTGTTCTGACTGAGTATCACCTGCTTCAAAAGAAAGCACAAGTATTGCTGCAGCAAGTGGCTTAAGGAGAAAAAATATTATTCAGTGGAAATCTCCTTTAAGAGAACAGTTTAGTGTTCCATATTCTACTTTAAACAGTATTCCTGAAGGGAAAGTTAGCCATATGAAATTTGGAGTTAGTCACCTGGTTTCAGATACCCAAAATGGCTAATACAAAACTTGCCATGGTACCTCTGTAACACCTCACCTCAGCTTTGCTTCAAAATTCCCATCACCTTTTCAATACAGCAAGGTTACAAATTCAGTTTGTTTACTGACACTCTTTTTTTTTTCACTTTCAACACATTCAATTTGGTTGCATACCATAAGTATCTGAAAACCTACTTCACAATCTATCTATCAGCTGATGGGTCTGACTAGATGGCATAAAACAAATCTAATTTGAGAGACAGATAACTCTACATGTTTCATTCCTAAAGATGGTTAGAGTTTGTTGATTAGATGACAGACTGGCATGATAGACAGATATAAATAAAATTAACAAAGGAGTCTTCCACCTTGGGGCACTATCTGATCTTCCTGCAGCTCTGTGTGAAAGCAGTTAAAATTCTAAACAACAACAACAATAATAATAATTTCCCCATATCTTCTGAAGGCCTAAATAGTACATATCCAGTTATGCATACCTCTTTTGGCCAGATTTTCATATTTTGAGATTTGCATAATCCTCATGAAAACTAAAGGGAAATAATCCTTTTGAAACTATTTAGCAAGGCCATCCTGAGAAAAGAAACTGAACTATTTAAAATTGCCCTAATTTTTTTTAGAGATAATAACCATGTAAAGTATACCACCTAGCTCCTTTGCCTAATTACACCAAACCTTTCCTAAATAATTCTTTAGTTTGAAATGTGATCTATGAATCTTCCATATAATTAAGCTTTACTTTTTAAGGAAAAGCCTGCATTTGTATTAAATTTAAAAGAATTGCCATCCTATTTCTGATAAATACACGAGTTCCACACATGTTACTTAAATCTTTGCAGTAGTTCCCCAGCATGCAACCAGTGAACACAGCGCTGAGTCACAAGAATGTCACTATTCACAAGCACCAGAACCAAGACACTCTTTGCAGTAGCAAATTGTAGACTATTATTTTTCCATCACTTCTCACTCCTTAGTGTTTACCTCTAATGCACCCACAACTTATTTAAGAGTCCGCACGCAAAGTCCTGTAGCTTCACAAGTCCTATGCCCTTAAAAAGACTCGCAATATTACAAGATATAACATTATGCAGAAATTATGCCAGCAGCAACAGCTTTAAACAATCTATTATTTCTCATCATTTTTTGAGGCTCAAAATATGGACAGCCTACTATCCTGAGTGTCATGTCACAATTCTTTGAGTAGAGCAGTATTATTCAGCAGGAATTAACTGTAACTATACCAGTAGGAGATATTTGCATGATGAGCATAGATGTAAGAAAAGATTTTTTAATGTTTTGGGAACCAAGAATTTATGAGACCAAATTTGTATCAAAAAATGTGCAAGAACTGCTGTTGGTGTGGGGTATTTTTCAAAGTCATCACACTATCAAAGATCATGATACCATGTAGCAGAAAATAACACTAAAATACAGAGAAAGCATAACTTACAGTACTGGTTTTTTACCAATATTCTTGTAAAATAGTTTTCCATTTTCCAGGAAAGCCATTCATTTTGTTCCTCATTAAAATTCTCATAAAATAACTTAAATGGAATAATTTCTGTGGAAAATCTTACTGTGTTACCATGACTGGATGCAGTCCTAGTTGGGAATATTTGGTCAAGAGAACGACTGGAAACAAAACACCCATGGTGAAGTTATGAACAAATTGTTAAGCTCTTAGGACAGCTCTCTACAGCCTTCCTTACTTTTCATAACTCCAACCAATTTATCCATTTCTATAACTTCCAGGCTGTACAGGATGACCTTTGGAATGGTGTCAGTACTGACCACAGCTGTTACCTGATGGCTGCTGCTCAGCAACAAGAGGAGTCAAATTCTGGAAGATGTGGATGGTGTGGAACAGTTTTGATAGCTATGAAATTATGAAATAGAGTACAGTTCAGAGCCACCTGGCAGCCACTCTGGTTAACTGCTCCTCAACAAAAAAATCCTGTTTCCTTTTGATGAACTTGCTTTGTCTCTCTCTCTCTGTTTATTAGCTGAGTCCACACTGAATACAGTAATGGAAGTCAGTGTAAAGTATGTATTGCAGTAATGATACTGAAATATCACATAATTAATAAATTATTGTATCACATATGACTGATGGAGAAGGAGAAATCAGTAGGAATGGGAAAATGACATAGGGCATACAATGCAGTTTGAAAGAAGAGGGGAAGTTAGCAAGAAATGTCAGGAAGAAATGTGAATGGCTTGGACAGTCTGCAAAGGAAGAAAGGAAGGAAGCAGTTCAAAAGGAAAATAGGAAGTGATGGTGCACAGACAATTTAGGGCTGTAGCTCAGAGGAGGTAAACTGCAGAAAACCTGTAGAGATTGCAAAAAGAAAGGGGTGGCTTTGAACTGGATTTTTTGCCTGACAACTTTCTTCAAGGGGATCAGTTTCTATTCTTAGTCTAAGGAGTGAGATGAGTTGCAGAGATCTGCAGGTAAGATTACAGAGGAGTTACAAGATGACAAAAGGGAATTAAATGGAAAGGAAAGACAGGCCATAGTGCTTGGACAGTGTGCTCAAACAGAGACATGCTGACAGTGGGAACAGAACCACAGTCTGGGATCCAGAGTCCACCACCCTGAGAGGAGTCCTTGACTTCTGTGCCTCAAAATAGCCTCCTCTCCAAATGGGAGAGACACAGATTTGACAGACAGGACAGTCACCATCAAAGGGTTGTTGTCAATGGCTTGATGGTCCCAGGTGGAGACCAGAGACTGGTGGATTCCTCCAGTGTTATTGTTGGGTCTGGCCCTGCTGAACACCTTTGTCAGTGACACAGGCAGTGGGATCAGAGCACCCTCAGCAAATGTGCTGACAACACCAATCTGTGTGGTGTGATGGACACACTGCAGGCAGGGGATATCACCCAGAGGCACCTTGACAGGCCTGAGAGGGGCCTGTGTGGATCCCATGAAGAGGAGAGGGAGAGGGAGAGGGAGAGGGAGAGGGAGAGGGAGAGGGAGAGGGAGAGGGAGAGGGAGAGGGAGAGGGAGAGGGAGAGGAGAGGAGAGGAGAGGAGAGGAGAGGAGAGGAGAGGAGAGGAGAGGAGAGGAGAGGAGAGGAGAGGAGAGGAGAGGAGAGGAGAGGAGAGGAGAGGAGAGGAGAGGAGAGGAGAGGAGAGGAGAGGAGAGGAGAGGAGAGGAGAGGAGAGGAGAGGAGAGGAGAGGAGAGGAGAGGAGAGGAGAGGAGAGGAGAGGAGAGGAGAGGAGAGGAGAGGGGCATATAGTGACAGGACAAGGGGGAGGGGGAATGGTTTTCAAAACAAAGAGGATAATTTTAGAATAGATCTTAAGAAGAAATTCTGTACTGTGAGTAGGGTGAGACACTGGCACAGGTTGCCCAGAGATGTTGTGGATGCCCTATCCTGGAAAGTGTTCAAGGCCAGGCTAGATGGGGCTTTGAGTCACTTGGTCCAGTGGCAGATGTCTTTGCCCATGGAAGGTGTCCCTGCCCTTGGCACAGGTGCTGGAAGTAGATAATGTGTGAGCTCACATCAAACCCAAAGCCTTCTCTGATTCTGTCAAGTGAAATACAAGTAAGCAGTCAGCAGTGTCCTCAGAATCCTCCTTACCCTCATAATGCTGCATCTTTAGAATTTTCTGGTGTTATTTCCAAAAAAAGTCAGCACAGAAATCAGCAGCAGAAATCAAACAAAATTTGCAAGCTACCCACACTGTCTGCTAATTGCAACAGGGTGAATGACCACTAATGAGATTCCCATTATACTTAACATCCTCTGAGTTTAACAACCTCTCTCTAGCTAATAAATATATTTTGAGCATTGAAACAGAATGGCTGCAGTTAAAAAAAAATAATTTAATACTTAATTGTCATGCTTCAATAACAGACAGCAATTAAATACCATGCAGCCTCTTGCTCATCCCTCCGAGCCCATCATAGTAGGGAGGAGAATTGGAAAAAATAGGTAAAATTAATGGGTTGAGATAACAACAATTTAATAATTGAAACAAGTATAACAGTGATAAAAACAGTTAAAAAAATAAAAAGCAGAGATAGAGTAACAGAACCCAAGAGAAACAAGAAATACACAATGCAATTATTATCTGCTGACAGATGCCCTGCCCATCCTCAAAGAGTAGCCACCTCCTCCCAGCCAATTCCCTCCAATTTACTTACTGGGCATGTCAGTCTATATTATGAAATATCCCTTTGGCCAGTTTGGGTCAGCAGTCCTGGCCATGCTCCCAAACAACTTCTTCTGAAGATCCTCACTGGCAGAGCATGAGACACTGAAAAGTCCTTGACTAAGGAGAAGCACTATTTAGCAACAACTAAACACAGAGTGTTAGGAACATTATTATCACACTGAAAACAAAATCCACATTATTGAAGCAGCTACTGTGAAGAAAATGGACTCTATCTCTCATCTGATAGTAATGTTAGTGTGTTTACATAGCAGCCTTCGCACTTCTGCATAGAGGTTTTCACCATGTGCTTGCATCCTGCTCTGTCAAATGCTTTGGAATATTCAGAAATCAAGTCAGAAGGGAGTGCTAAAGCCATACTAACACACAAATTATCCTAACCCTCATTCATTTTTTAGAGGATTGGAGCTGTGCTACTGTTTTAATGACATTTACTCAGCTGAAGAATTTCTCACAAACTTTGTTTTGCATTAAAAAACAAACCAGAAAAAAATTTGTATCCTCACCAGTCTTTCTACAAGAGCTTTTCTTCCACCTTGGATACCCTAGATGCTTATTTCCAACTTCCTAATTTGCAGACTTCTCAGCATACTAACTTTTTGGCCTGTCAGCCAATGTCTGTTGACCTCATGGAACATTGCCTTTATGGATTTCAAGCACATGCCAAGCTCCCACAGCAACAGCAGCAGTGGATTATCACAAAGGCCCTAGAGATAAGAAGTGACATCATGCATTATTGTTACTGCTTTTGCTAGCTCAGCAATACACATATCCATACAGCCAAACACTTTGTGGGCTTCCTCTCCACGTTGTGTTTCACCTCTTGCAGATGTGAGCCCTGTGAGAGTCACAGACTTATCCAAACATTCAGTTCTTCAACCAGAGTTCCTGTTCTGATGTAAACTGCTTGTGTTAGATATTCCCATGGTAAGCTAAGAGCTGTAATCTGTATGTGTAATCCTCTTTATGTTGTGACGTAGCACGAGTCCACTGTCAGCTATGGTATTTGTATCGTCTCTGACACAGAAAAAAAGGCAGCTAAATCACCATAGTGTCATGAAATTGCACCATATTAAGCTGCTTGTGCCATAATGCTTTGGATACTTCCCATATTCTGAAAAATATGGATTAAATCTTGTTTCCCAAATCCCACCCCCAAAGAAACTGAAATGGTAGATAAGCATTACCAAACACAATCACCAAAAGAATTTATGTAAGAGCTGCACCGGTGCAGCCCCACACCTTCCACAGCTCCTCCACATGTGCATGTGAAGTGTCCCTGGGTGTGATGTCCTGCCACGGCGGAGCCTGGGAACACAACTTTCTCCATTAAACAGCTCATTTTTCGTGTCATTATGTGTGAATCAGCAATTCCATAAACAACAGGGATTTGACTGAGGGCAAGAAAAACTTCACTGCGGCAAGAAGGAAGGGATGAGGTTTACAAAAGAGAGTTCGATCTTGTTCCTGTTTGTCGATTTATTTATGTATTTGTCTGGCTAGCTGTCGTCCCTTCACTTACTTGTTTCGTTAATTATTTAATTAAAGCTGTCCGCGCTCCCCGCCCGGCCCGGGGTCGGCCTCAAGGCAGCCGCGCGGCGCCACCTGGCGGCCATGCCGGGGAACTGCCGGGGCGGGGCCGGGAGCCTCCCGGGCCCTGCGTCCCGGGAATTCATGGAATACCGACAGCTGCTGCCCGCGCCCCCGCGGCAGGCTTTTCCTTTCCTCACCTGGCAGAGGGAAACACGTCCGTGCTGCAGGCGGCGCCCGAGCCCGAGAGCGGCAGGCTCTCAGGAGTACTCGGTCGGGAAAATCGTCTTTGGCAGCAGCTGCAGCGCAAGGTTGAGGCACCAAAACAGGTGCTGGTGGCTGGAAGCTCAGCAAGAGCTGGCCCTCTTTTTCTCCTGTGAGTCGCAACTGGATCCAAGCCATGTTCTCCAGATTGTGGGGTTTCCTCCTGCAACTGACAATGTCAACCATTTCACAGCTGCATCCGCCACAGCCTCTGAGAATTGATCTAGGGACAGCCCGCACCTCTTCACCTCTGCTGCTCAAGGATTAAGACCTATATATGCTGCTAAGTATCTTCATCTGTGACCAAAACCTCGCAGTTTTGTCTTATTTAATAGCTGGGTGCTTTGGAGCATTGTGATAGTCTGTAGGCTGTGTCAGATCCTTAGACTTATCCCTTAGTACTAGCCTTTCCTTCTTGTTAATGGCAGGGATAAAGTGTGTATGGAGACTCCTAGAAACCTTGACATAGCTTGCTAACAGGCACATTAGGCAACAGTGCAATTCACCCCCTGATCCTCTACAGATCTCTGCTCTACGTAGGGGGATAGACTTTCAGCACAATAATTGGCTGCAATTTGGACTGAAGTGCACAGGAGGCTAGCTGACCATTAGTGTTAAGTTGTAGGAATGCATTGCATACCAAATCCTTTGAAAAAAACTCTTCCATTTCTAAAATCTTATGCCAAGCATATGTGGACAATTGCCAGCTGACATTCTTCTCTTGTACTGTACGAATGCTCCTCTCTTGGCTCTTCACCTTTACACTGCAAGCTCTTCAGGGCTGGGACAAACACTTATATTTCCTTTTGTCTGAAACAACAGAAAACATAAACCAGGTAATAATAGATACTAACTATTGTGCTATGATATTTACATATTCATACAGGTGAAGGAAATGCAGGGCAGAGATGCTTGACATTTCTCTCTCTATCTCTCTTCTTAAAATATCAGTTTTTCAGAATTAATGCCTCCACAGAAATGTCTCTATTTAGGAAAAATGCATTTAGAAATGTATAATATAAGGTGATGTGTCATAAGGCAAAACTGAAAAATTCCATTTTGGAATTTCAGCATTTAGCTTTTTTCTGTTTCAACAGCATATTGCATTATTTAAAATTTTTATATAAGAAAGCCCCTAAAAGCTGGAAATACACACTGGTTTACAAACCATTCAAAGTCTTTACTCACTTTTTTAAGCTGTATAAGCTATTGCTGAAAGGAATTCCAATGAGTCTTTGCAAGCAGAATAGATCCCCAGGATTTCTTCCATGAAATTTTGCTCAAATGAGTATACACTCAGATTTTGTTGTTGATGTCTGCAAGTGTTGTGAGAGACTTCATTGTATTTTATTCTAACTCTCCTTGTAATAGTGGGCTTCACTGATTTCTATGTTCACTTTGAACAATAAGGTCCTAAAATCTGTAGATTATCCACATATAATAATGCCATTATATTGTCTATTATTTATTTTAACATAAGAGATAAGATTTGGGAAATTCTGCAAAACAGCCTTCTGTGTGATTTGTTAATGAGTTTCTCCCTAAAGCCTGTTTCTTAAGGCAGAGAGCCAGACCACTTCCACAGTATTTATTCTCTGTTTACATATGGGACAGTATCATTGGATCTCATTCCTTAATGTCATCTCTGGGTCACGAAGGTCTGAATCCTGCCTCTTTAAACATGTCCTGTGGTACAGCTTCTTAATGTGACCTGACTGGTACCTTTTCAATGCCTACATACACAGTATGTGGAAAATACCTAAACTTGTATACTCATAGAAGAGTAGAATGGTTGTCAGTAGACTTTTCTCCTTTAAAATTAGATGAGATGTTGCTGCAGTGAGAACATTCTTTCACTGTTTATTTCCTGGATGATACGTTAAAATACTGGTACTGGGAAAATCAACACAGTATATTTGAAAGTGTATAGAAACAGTAAAAAAAGGATGAAGAAAGTTGGGCATAATTTTGCACGTTACAGCAACCATTTTAAGTCAGATAACTGTGTTTTGTATAGTTATTAACTGGCTGAGTTTGAATAAGTAATCTGACTGGCCAGGGAAGATTATGAGCTCAATAAATAAAGAAAATTCAGACTGTTTATATATGCCACTTTCTTTGCCAGGAAACAAATTAGCTTGAAGTGTGTAACAGAATAAACAAAACAGACTTGGCTTTCCCAGCACGATCTGTGAGGGTTGCAGAAACCATGCATAACTTTTAGATTCTGCCAATGATTTCCTGATGTCTTGCACATAAAAGATATGAACACAGCCACCAGATTCTAGAGGATAGGGAAGTATGTAGCAATCAATAGCATAGTAGATTATCAACAAACAACAAGGAGGCTTGATTTAATATAGGTCAATATGTACATCCAATTTAATATTCTCCAGTTGTCCTACACAATGACTGTATAAAAAAATCAATCACTTCCCTCCCAAAAAAAATTTAGCAAAGTTGCCATCTGGTTTGCTTGTTACATCAATAAGATCTTGCAGGTGCTGTTACTGAAACAGAATGAAGATAAGTAGCAAGATAATTCCTATAATAACTCCTAGGTTCTGGTTGCTGAAAAATCAAGCTCTAGCAAATGCTTTACGCCATCTTATTTAACCTGGAATGTTTCCATTCTGAATTTTCAGTTCCTCTGTTAATTATGTTGTTTGTGCCATGCTTAAATCAGTTGTGCTATGAAGAGAACTGATGGGTCAGGCCTCCTGTGGATGAAAGAACTGGTGCTGAACAAACATAGGAGTTATTCCACATGGACTCTGGACTGTGTGTTTTCACTGTTCTACTCACTGCCTTTGAACAAAAACTCTGAGGCAGGCAGACAGACAAATAATCGGATTAATTAGGAAACCAAACTGCAGAAATTACATACTTAACCATGGAATTTGAATATTTTAACTTTCTAATAAGTAGGCCATGTCAATTTTTTGATCAGTTAGCTTTTTGATGAAGCTATACCCGAAAATTGACAGATTTTACCCTTTTCATAAATTAGTTTTCATTGCAAAATATTTGCCCTTCTTAGGCTTATTATCTTAATTAAAAGGATAAAAAATTCTGTTTCCAAAACAAGTGCAGACTTTGTCTGCAACTTCGGCCAAAGTATCTCACACATTTCTGCTGTGCAGCGTTAGGGAGGGAGGACTCTGGTGTTTTGTGTGCAGCAATAAGTGTTAGGCAGCAGTCCCAGTTTCTCTGGGGTGGTACAAGCTGAGGCTCCATAATTTCAGGATTTGTAATTATAGTGAGACACCTAAATTTCTTCTTAGCCATTCACATGAAAACTCAGTATTGCACTACCTGCAGAGAACAACTTGTAAAGGTTCAGACAGTCTTGAGTTTGAGAAAAAATATACTAAAAGGTACGGGAGAACAAATTCTACTAAATGTAAGCTACTCTTTTTGGGGGAAAGATGCACACAGCTCTCTTGAGCCTTTTGGAAAACCTTAACCACAATACTTACAGATAAGATCACCATATGTGCATTTATCATCTAAAATAACTTTATTCCCCTTTGTAAAGCCAAGACCTCTTTTTCTACGTATGATTGCAGACTTGCTTAGAAAGTTTTTAATATCACCTAGACTCAGTAAGGAAAAGTATATTGAAGAAGTGAAAAATAGATTCACAGCACTACAAAGTGGTGTCAGTGAGCTGGATGGGGATTCTTCAACTTCAGTAGCTTAAGATGGAAAAAATCCCAGTTCACTCATAAGAAAAAAAAATTTAAAAATCAATTCTCTGTGGACATAAACACATATCCTCACAGGGAAAAAAAACCCAACAAAAACAAACCAGGCAGTTTTAAAATATGGGGTCATTTTATAGTACTTTCTGTATAAATATAGCATACAAGGGTTTGAAAGACATGCTTGCAGTAGCTATACAAGTCATACAGTTATTTTCTTTGCATTTTAGAATCAAGTTTTCTTCACCCATAGCACCTAGTAAATTACAGAGTAGCTTAATGCATTAGTCTCCCTTCTCTCATGAAAGATATTCCATCATTTCAAGAAGGAGAAGGGAGTGGCTTGAGCATTTGTGTATTCAAGTGTGTCAAAAAAAAAGGCTAAAAGGGAAGTTTGGAACTTGGAAAAAAGCACAGTAATTCAGACTTTACTGACAATTACATGAATACAACTCCTTGGATCATACTGCCTTTGCCAGAAATGGAGTCAGAAGTAAAAATGCATCAATGTTGTCCTTTCTTGAACCTGTACCTCTGCACTTAAAAGCAGAATTTTGTTCAATACTTATAAATACATCTGTCAGATCAATAAGCTAAGACAAATTCCTCTTTCATTATGTTTTTTGCTAAAAAGCCAGGCTGAGGACTAGAGATTCTGAGACACAGGAATGGTTTTCCTTATGACTGCTTGAGAAAGGTAATCTTTATCTTCCCCAGGCTTGGAACAGTAATCTTTTTATTCTCTGAGCAGCAGAAACCCTCATGCAAGCAAAGTCAGAAGGCACTTATGTTGAGCTTTTGAGAAGCTTTCCAATATTTTGTCTCTTTGTTCTTGACTAGGCCAGGATTTATTTTTAAATTTAATCTTTACCATGATACCAATAATGGCAGCATGGCAAACCTCTTAACTTACCTGGGTCCTAATGTATTAAACTTGAGGTGTATCTCTCAGGCTTTGAGATCCTTCTCAATAAACAATTTCTAGTCCTAAATTCCAAATTTGTTTCTTTGTGACAAACCAGTTTCTCAGAGTTGCATTGGGCCCAGTGAGGCTTGACTGCTCTGGAAAGGAAGGCAAGCCAGCATCCAAGTGTGACAGCAAGACAGGTGGGAGCAGTGGCCTCACTGACAAAATCACAGAGCTCAGAATTAAGGTCAAGGGCTGCTGACCCCAGTTAGACACAGCCCAGGGTGAGGCTGAGCTGGGAAGTTCATCCCAAGGGTGCAGCTTCTGGGCCAGACAGGGGAAGGTCCAAGACTGTGCCCAGACCAGCTGTTGCACAGCTGTGGCACCAGCAGTAAACCCACAGCTGGAAATTCCCCCTGGGGGAACTATGGGGGCAAGTCCTTCCCTCCAGCTTTCCTCACTGCACTGGTGGGAGAGGCCACCTTGGACTCTAACAGCTCTTCACCCTTCCTTCACTTCAACTTCTTTACTCTGTCAACTAAATCCAAAGATGTTCAAACTCATAGACCTGACAAATTTGACTTTGTGCCAGAATTTGGAGATGTAACACACATATATAGATATATATGCTGTATTTCCATCAGCCTCAGAGAATTATGACAGAATTGCTTCAGCTACTCTGGGCTTTGATACCAAAAAAATAATTATAATTCTGTTCTGAAAAGCAAAAGTTATCCATTTTGGAACAGTTGTTAGGATTTCCAATTAAGCTGGTTCGCTTACTATAAATGGGCAAAATACAGACTTTTGAAACTAGTGGCTGAAACATTTTGCTATATATTTATAAACTAATCCTAGAATCTCTTCAATTTTTTTGGCTAGAAAACCAAATCAATCACTGTGGCAGTTTTCATTTCTGTCAGTGCGCTTAGAGGATGCAGTGTCACTATTTTACTGTGTTACATTATCACACTGACACCCGAGACATTTGGAAGAGGGGAGGAGTCTTGCCCGGCTACAGGCTCTTATTTCACTCAATTTTGTTGGAACTTTCATGACTAGTTTTAAAGGCTGTTGCATGCCTACAACATAGCAAGTTTGAAGCAACAGCTATAGCTGCTACAGTAGATGAAGGAGAGGCATAAAAGCATTTAGTTGTCTTTTAACATTCTTTTGCTCAGGACAGAAAAAGTTGGCTGCTTCTGTTTAAAAAACCTCCTTCCCGTCATTTAGGAAGGAGGTACAGGGTTTCCACAACCTTAAGGGAACCTTTGACTTGTCTGTGCATAGGCCTTCTGTATCTCTTTGAATGCTTTCCTGATGAAGAACATTTCCCTGACTAAAGCCTTTTGAATTAAAATCTTAATATGTGCTGTATTGATGGATTAACAGGATATATATTTGTATCTTGAATAAGAAAGCCTCTTATAACTATAACTAGTAGGGTACCTGATCTATAACTAGTAGGGTACCTGTTTGTGTAGCAGCTTTTTGTGAAATTTTGGAGGGTTTTGTGGGGGTTGTATTTTTAATACATGGGTTTTAGACCCTATGTGCTAGGGTCTATTCTTTGATTCAACGTATCACTGCCAAATGAATTGAATTAATCAGAGACCTTGTTGGGAATTCAAATTACAAAGAGCTTTTCTTTAGGAATTACTTTTAGAGATATAGAGATTGCATGCAATATTTTTTTCATACTTAACAGCCTGTGTATATCCTAATATAACATGAGATACAAATATATGTAGAGTATTCTGTCTCTTTAATGAAACTTTAATTTGTTATGGTTGCCTAGGGAATTTTTCTTTGTTAGTATTTAATTTACTAGTCTGAGTTATGCTGCAGAGCTCAGGTTTTGCTAAACCGTATCAACAGGTACATGAGGAGGTCTGGATGATAGGAACATGGCTGAGTCTGTAATTCATAGTTGAACAGGTATTTGTGCAATGCCCTTCCTAATACACTTTACCTGTTGGTCAAGCCTGAAGGGGTCAGACAATTAGACATGATGATCATTTTATGTCCCTTACAACTGAAAATTCTAATTCTATTCTATTCTATTCTATTCTATTCTATTCTATTCTATTCTATTCTATTCTATTCTTTTTTTTCTATTCCAATATAAAACATACATTTATTAACCAGTTAGTAATTGCTATGAATAACAACCATGTTACCAATAAAACAATCATTTAAATATTGTTATTCTTTCATGCCCGGTTTAAGTGTCCAGCACAAATGAGGACTGTCCAAGCAATATTTTATATCTTAGAGTTGTGTTTTAGCATCCAAGTGGATTATCTAGATAATGTGACCTGGAATAAAACCATATTTCATTTGTTACTTTTTTTCTTTGTTTTTGGAGATGTAAAAGGATCTGAAACAGTAGCTAGTTTGTTTAGCAGCTCAGTAGGCTGAGTCCTAGTGCAATGCAAAGGAAGTGATTTTAGCTGTAAGAAATAAAAATAAATTTTATTAAGCTGGTTTTGTGTATTTGCAGGACTATTTAATTGATTTTAGTACAGAAATTAATGTTTTGTTACATAGAAATTGCCATAGTGAGTGAAGGAAAAACTTAAATCTTGTTAAGTCATTGCTAGAGCAGCAGGAATAAAAGGACCTTGGGGAAGTACTCTGAAGTACAAGGGCAGGAAATAATCCAATAATTGATTAAGAAGAAATAGTCTTCTTAATCAATTAAAAATAGTTTGAAATCTAAAATTCTGGACATAGATTTATAATAATTTCTCCCATAATTGTTGGTATGCATTTGTTATTTATACTAATGTAAAATTAGATGTTGATCTTATATCCATAATTTGTAAAGTATACCTTATATTTTACCAGACACTTGTTCTTAATGATAGTTTTAAATAACACAATTTGTATGTAATACTTCCTTGCAGATCCCTTGGCTAGTTTTACAACGTGTCAGCTAAATTATTTTAAACAGTTTAAAATTTTCTACCTTTACTTTATTAAACTGAACGTTTCCTTGTTCTTGTGTCACATGGGATTAAATTTACATTATCTATGTTTAAACCTGGAATACAATATGCTTTCCTAAACTTACAGCCATCTGAATATTCTGGAGACAAGATTTCATTTGCAGTTTTGTATTTGTTACTGGTGTTTTTACAGCTTCTTGTGCTGTAATTTCAGAGTTTGGGGGATGCCTCTGAGTAACTGTACTTAAATAAATCACTTGTAGTGTGTACATACAATAATTCTTTTTCTTCTAAGAAATATTTGCTCTGCTGTGAAGTACACATAATATCCTGTTTGCTCAGAAACATCCTGAAATAACCAATTGTACAACATTCCTAACACAGAACAATTCCAATTGAAGCTGCTGTTCATGCACACTGTAGGGATACCAAGCACCTGAAAAAAAAAAAAAAAGAAAAAAAAAGAAAATACTTGAAAACTGCTAGAAAAAATTTCTGCAGAGAAAATGGGACACATCAAGAACGCACATCGGCATGACAGTTAATGGTTTACAATAGAATTTTTTTACAGGAATCATATTTTCATGTCTGCCTTTCAGTATTCTGTCACAGTTTTCTTTGAAATCCTCTGTGAGGAAGGATGCTCATAAAAACTTTTTTCAATCATTATAAAGAATAATAAGCTAGGGTTGGAAAAAGAGGTGGCACTCCTTGACAATGTGATCTTGATAATATTATGTATGCTTTTTCTGGGTGCAGCATCAGTATGAGAAGCTACAGTTTGGCTTCCTGAGGAAAAACCCGTATAGTCTGAATACTGGAAGATTTTAAAAGTTATGAAATACTAAATGCTTACCTGCACAGATCTTTCTATTTATGTGTTTATTTAGTCCTTTGAATACAACATGAATGATAGCATGGATGCATCAGTTGCATCAGAAGGGTCTTATGCAACCATTAAAAATTCATTAGAAAAAAACTTAATGGACTTTTGTATTTTGTTTTTACTAGAGTAAAACCATCAATCAGCAAAGCAAGTCTTCCGAAAGAATTCCCACTTGTTGCTAGCTGAAGATACAAAAGCAAAGTGTTTGCACAGTAGTAGCATTCCTCTATTTAGACAGACATTTTCAGCCAAAACTTCTTGTATTGCCATGGAATGATGAGTTGGTGCACCATGATGAGAATTCACAGAGGGTCATTTTAACCTTTAGTGCCTCATTTCTCCTGTTTCCTTTTATGCCAGTCTGTGGGTATGGGGGTTGACTCCTTAAGAGGATGTTTATCAATAGAAGCCAGAGTTGAAAAGTTGTATCCTTTGCTGCTGAAGGATTTAGGCTCTACTAATAATAGAGATAGTCTACAAACAATAGCCTAGCTTGACCGTTTTGAATAATTTTGCATCATTGCCTCAAAGTATCTGAATTGGGCTTGCCTTTCCACAAGTCTGTCTGCATACATTCCTGTAAGCACCCCTCTTATAGTTTTGAACCATCAGCTGTTCCTAGGAAAAGTAATTTTTGAAAAAAGGAACTCTGGAATAGATTTGAATAAATAGAATAGAATAGAATAGAATAGAATAGAATAGAATAGAATAGAATAGAATAGAATAGAATAGAATAGAATAGGCCTCACCAACAGAGTACAGCAGGACAAACCCCTCTGTTGGCTGTTGGGCTGTGCTGTGTCTGTCACACCCCAGGATGGGGTTTCCCCTCCTGCTGACTGAGGTGGAGCCTGCTGTCCTCCAGCACCCTCAGACCCCTTTCTGCCAATCCTCTCCCATTCCCAACACCAGGATTGTGCCTGGTGTTACTTGATTCCAGGGTCTCAGTTTAGTGTCATCAGCAAATCTGTCAATTCCTGCATCCAGAGAATTGATAAATACATGGAATAAAACCGTCTCTAGAACTGAGCCCTGAGGAACAGCAACAGCATCAACAGACACATTTGCAACAACCCTTTGATCCCAGACTTTATTCAGTGCAGCTTGTACGTTCTCTTTGGAGAACTTGTCCAAAAGGATGTTGTGAGGGACAGTGTTAAAATCCAAAAAAACCAACATGCACTTTGGATGAAGCCTTCCCTTCATCCTATGGGCAGGTGACCTTAGCATAGAAGGATAGAAATTAGTTAAGCAGGATTTTCCCTTTCTGAATCCCTGTTGACTGTTCCTGAAGATTGTATTGCTCTTTTGACTGTCTTTCAGTGGTACCCAGTATGTTCTTCTCCATAACTTTCCCAAGTCCTTAGACCCACAGGTCTGTCATTCCCTGAGTCCTCCCCCACACCCTTTTGGGTAAATTGGAAAAACATAGCCAACTTCCAGTCAGTGGGGACCTCCCTAATCTCCCAAGACTTCTTGGATGATCAAGAGGGGTCATGTCATAACATCCACCAGTTCTACCAGTACCTTGTGATGAATCCCACCAAACTCCATGGACTTCTGAACATTCACCTCATACACAATTTTAGTGTCCAGGAATAGAACTTGACTGTTCCCACACTGGTGGTAGTGACTCACGGGACCAGGCCACACAGTTTGCTAAAAGGCCTGTCAGTTTACTAAAGACTGAAGCAAAAAAAAGAAGTTATTGAATACCTCTGCTTTTTATTCATCCCTATTAGTCAGGTGACCATCTTTAGCACATGTAAACTTTTGTAAGTTCTGCAAAAAATTAGCAACTATGTACAGAAGAAAGAAAACAAATTCAGAATTTCTATGGGGCATGAATTCCCCAGCTAGATATTCAGGAGGCTAGCAGCTGGCATGGCACATACTGGCCAAGGTATTAGAATACTAGAAATTAGCTGCAGTGCATCCTGTCACTTCTCTTGGTTAAACTGGAGGGACATGAAAAATTATGACAGAAAATACAGAAGAGCAAAATGAGTAAAAATGAGATCTGAACTGATAATGTAAGGGAGGAAGGAAGGGGTTTGATTTATTTTACTCTTTTTGCTGAATGGCAGCACAAATATGGGCTACATTAATAGAAATCACATTTCTTTAGGCCCAGTGATCACTTGTTTTCTTCTTTAGGGATAAAGTTTGTTCCCTTTCATGGTTGTCATGTTTCAATAGGTAGATATTGGTGTTCCTAACCATTTAGAATGTACCTAACATGGTAATACTGAATAGCCAAAAAAACTTTGGTGTAGATAGAAGCAGGTTAGGGTGCCATCATCTAATACTTTTTCTTTTTCTATTTTCCAATAACTGATTTTGTGTATCATTGGAACAGAGTGTAGGAATGCTTGTGCAGATAAGAGTGTCAAACAGTCTCAGCTTATCTTAGTTGAAATATTCCACACAAAGCTGACATTGAGAGATTTCCCTGATGAATGACTAATATTAATAAAAATTAATAGTCAAGTCTGTGCTGGTTTGACTGGGGTTCAGGTAGTTTTCTTCACAGTGTCTAGTATAAGGTTTTGTGCTGAACAGAGAGCTGATCATTCAGAGATGTTTTTGTTATTGCTGAGCAGGGATTGCACAGAGCCAAAGCCTTTCCTGCTTTTCACATCACCTTACTGGGAGGCTGGGAGGGGACATAGCCAGGACAGATGACCCCAAACTGACCAAAGGGATATTCCAGACTATATGGCATCACAGTCAGTATAAAGTGCGGAGAAGAAGGAAGGGTGGGATGTTTGGACTGATGGCGTTTGTGCTCCCAAGTCACCTTAGTGTGATAGGCTGTCCTCTGCTGGAAATGGCTCAACAACGGGAAGCAAGGAATTCATTCCTTGTGTTGGTTTGCTTGTGCGCAGGCCTTTTGCTTTCTCTGTTATAAACTGTCTGTATCTCAATGCATGAGTTTTGTAGTTTTTACCCTTCCAATTCTCTCCCTAGTCCTGCTGGCGGGGAGTGAGGGAGCAGCTGCCTGGCGCTGGGCTGCTGCGGGGGTTGAAGCACGGCAAATCCTACAAGGCAGTGGTGAGAAGTGGCAGTGGTGAACAGCAGCCGAAGGCCCATCCGGGGCGCTCCGGGCACGGCGTCCCTCACTGCCGGCCCGGCCCGGCCCGGCCCAGTCCTCGCCGCGCCCCGCCCCGGGCCCCGCTCCTCATTCGAGATTGGTCGCTGCCCTCCACCCTGGCTTCTGATTGGGCGGCGCGGGCGCTGCTGGCGGCGGGATTGGCCGCGGCGGAGGCGGCGGGCGGGAGGTGGTGGCAGGAGTGGGCGGGGTGAGTGCGGCCCCAGCCCCGGCCCGGCTCCGCAGGGCGCCCATAAAAGGGGGCGGGCGGGGGCCGGGGGCACCGGGTCGGGCCGCTGGTGGTCCTGGTGACGGTCGTTTGTGCTGTGGAGCAGCCGCCTTGCTCCATCCCTCCGGGACGGGCCTGCGGCCGAGGGCGGGGGCCTCAGCCGGTGGGTCAGGAGGCACGGCGGGCGGGCCGTGGCGGCCCCGCGAGTGCCCGTCCGTGAGGGGCCGGGACCGTTTGTGGGCGCGGGGCAGCCAGCGGGGCGCGCAGCGGCAGAGCAAACATGAGCAGGTCTTCGGGGGCAAAGGGCTTGCAATTAGTTTCCTTTCTTTGTTGCTGGTTTGGTTTATTCTTGTTTGGTTGGGGGTTTTCTTGTGTTTTTTAGTTTTTCTCCCACACCACCGTGGCGGTGACTCAGTACCCTGGGGAAAGGGGAGGAGGTCCTGGCCTGGGGTCTGCGCTGTGCTATCCGAGCACCCGCGGGTGTGAGGAGAGCCACTGGCCAAGGGACATCGCTGACATCGCTCCAGCGAGGTTGTGAAACACTCACACTTCTCTCTTTGCTTGAGGAGAGGATGTCCGAGCCAGCAGAGCAACCCTCAAACGCAGGGTCAGAGGGAACGTGCTTTGGGCCCAGAATCCAGGGGGGATTTGTCAGTGCCTTTTCTTCCGCACGAGTGAAATTAATTAACCTGTAGTTACACTGCCCGGGATGGTTCTTGCACCTGTAGGAAAGCAGCACCTCCTGCTGCACCTTTGGAAGTTCTCTTGCATGCTCGTGGCAGTGTTGGCTATGGTGGAGCTGAGTGTTCTCAGGATGCCCTGACCTGCTCATGGGCTTTACTGGGTACTGCTGGTCAATTAACACTGAAATATTTGGGTGACACAGCATATGAATCTCCGTGGTGCACAAAAACTTAGGAAGTTTATTCTAAGTTTAGAAGCTGTGTACTTTAGGGGATGTGTTTGAAAGCTTAGAGACTGTGTTTAGGTCCTCTTTATGTACTGTAACATATTCACCACATTTTTTTTCAGTGTAGTTCTTGATCTGCATTTGTCTGTGCATATAGTTAAGCAGTTTAGAAGAATGACTTTTGATTGGATTTTTGCCACACTATCTAGAAAAAAATGTGTACTGTAGCAATGAAGAATGGTGTCAGACTGTTAGTGTTCTCTTTAATGCAGAAATGAAGAATACATACTTTATGGTTTGAAATTTCATTTGGGAGAAGTATGTTTATTTAAAATTGTGTAAGCAAATGTGCATAACAAAATAGGTTTTCTTGTAGCTGAGTCAGCGTCTCACAGAATTTATTTTTCTCTCACTCACTAAGAAAGGAAGAAGTCTGGAAAAAAGTTGTTCACAAAAATCTTTATTTTGAAGTTGCATTAAAATGCAGGATGAGAAAACTTCTGTGAAATAGGCCTGTTTTTAAAATTTCCTTTACTGGTAGAGTGAATGGCAGTGTAGTAAGGTGCAAGAGTTCCTGACAGATCAAAACCTCATCTAAGTAAGAAATACTCATGAATTGTTGCCTTGTTAAGATAACTGATCCTAGGAAGAGGTGTGCCTTTACAAAAGTAGTTTAGCATAGCAAGTGAAAAACACTGATGGGATGTACTGCATGACTTCCCCAAACACTGTAATGGGTATTTATTGCAAAAAGTTGATATGGCATTGTTACCATTTTTACACAGTAATCTCCTTGATGGCCCATAGTACTTGTTGAGCTGTGTTTGTTTTGATTCTTGGATTCTTAGGAAGGCTTGAATGAAACCAAAAGTATTACTGTGCTGTACAGCAGTAGGGCTGTTTTTGGGGCAGGCAGGTGGTTGCGGGATGAGTCACGTTTATTTGGCATCTTAGGTAATTGGAGGTGTGGATGTTGTTTGGAGATGTGACCATATAACTTACCATTCTCTCAAGGCTTGTCCTAATAGTATTTTGAATAGTATTTTGAAAAATAGGGAGAACAAATTGGTTTTAATTAATTTAATTCACTGATACAGTAATAAGCCCCCTGCATTTTAGTGGCTATGTGTATGAATCCAATAGAGCCTACTTCAGTTGCAGTGGTGCTTCAGCAATCCTGTATCTCTATGTTTAATAGTGTACGTTTATAGGTTCTAAAGGGCTACTTTGCATTTATTTCAGTTGGAAAATATGTTTAAAGACTTCAGTTACTACTGTGCAATAAACACTCAAGTTACAGAAACAGCTTCAAATGTGGAATAAGCAGATAAACCCTGACTACTAGAGAAGGACAATGAGCTCATCTCAGCCTTCTGTTCAGAACATCCATGGATAGGGGGCACTGTGATTGTCCCTAAAGGACACACTCACCTGAACCAGTGTCTGGAACTTCAGCTTCTGTGGTTTTGATAGCCTGGACTCAAACAAAACTCACCATGCAGTTTATTAAGGGAATGTCCTGAAGCTCTTGTAGTGGTGCTGTGCACATTTAATTGGGGGGCAGTTATTTGAGGTGTCAAGGTGCAAAATGCAGTAATTCTTACAAGAGCCTAAGTTGTCATACAGGCCACACCTGGCTGTCTGTTTATGTGGAGCAGGGCAATGACTTATTTATATGGGAAATTGAGGTAATTATTGATGAGCTCGTAGTAATGAGTGCAATACTGTGCTAGGATGACAGAGTGGATGGTCATGTAAATTACTAAATGCTCATGTGTTGTGATGGGGAAAAAATACTTATAAATTCTGCTGCTAATGGCATTAATCATTCTGAGTAGTTTTAAAACAGCTTTTCAAATTTGATTAATTTACAGTGTGATGTTTTTATACTAAATCCTTATCAACATTTCAGGTAACTAAATATGTGAGTGTGGAAGCAGAGAGAATTCCATGTGGCACATGTCTGTGTGTCCTTAAAAATTATTAAAACAGAATCTGAAAAGTTTGTGTTTCAGATTCTGAAGTCCCCTGTGATTTTTATGTATTGCTGTAACATCGTCAATATCTCTCTGCTAGAAGCAAAGCAGGGAAAAGAAAATTCAAGATCATAACAAATTTGAGATTTAAATTATGCCGTTAGTTGATACTGTAGAAAAGTGTAATACAGAGAAGTGATTTTGAGGATTGTGGATTATTTCTTAGGAGATTAGTGATAATTGGTTATACCAAAGTTTCCTATCATGTCAGCTTAGTGTCAGAATGTTCCAAAACATTCAAGAGAAGTTTCCCTAACCCAGGTGCTTTTAAACAGTAGCAAAATCTGCCTTTTGTTTTGGTGGTGCTATAGTCAACTTCATATGTTAAATAGATCTTTATTCATTATGTGTCTGGTGAATCAGATATTTATTGTTTGGAGCTTAAAAAAATTGTGGTGTAGGGTTCTGAGAGTACTGTCAGGATCCTGCAGCAGTATTTTTGAGGCCTAAAATTTGGCTCCTAGGTAATGGATCTGTAATATGCTTCCAGGATTGTAATAAAGTGCTTTAAGTGCAAAGTAGTGTCTTTTAAAAGGAGATGACAAAAAAAAAAAAGTACTTGTACCACACCAAGTAAACCCAGTGCAATTTCATACAGCATATTAATTGTGTAACCTTTCAAACATTTTTGAAAAGAAAAGAAGTGTAAAAGTAATAAAAATTGTGATTTATCTTCTGTGTGAAAACAAGCAAATAGTTATAGGTAGTCACGTTGTAGCACCAGTAGTTTGGAGGAAAAAAACCCCAGATTTTCCACTCCATCCAAAAGTAGGTATGTAGGACTGTGATTCCAGCCTGGGGGCAGAATAAATATCTGAAATTCTGGAGCTTTGGTTAGGGAAATGACTGTGGAGCTGGTAAGGACCTCAAACTTGTCAGGCATTCCTCTTTCCCAGCCCTTCCTCCCAGTGATTCTTCACCCGATGTTTGTTTGTTTGAATACTTTTCTTTGGGCTGTGTTTCTGATGGATATTTTTCAGCCTCCCCAGGCAATCTGTTTGAGGGATACAGTATCCTTACAGGTAGAAACATTTCCCTTGTGTCATTTCCATGTATTGTTTCTATGTGTCAGGGAAAAGAGTGATCTTTTTTGAAGCATGGTGTTTTAAAACTATATGCAGAGCATAAGATCTGATTTACATTGTTGGTCAGGATACAAGTGTTACTTTTCCTGTCCTGTAGTTTTCACTCTAATGCAGCTCTGTGTGTTGCTATTTGCCAAAACAGAGGGAAGCAATGATTTGACTTCTGTCTATTGTGGTCCTCTATAATCCTCCACTGTCCTTCTGCTTAGCTGAACATTGCCAGTTGCTCCCCCTTTAGTAATTCCCTCAGTTGTTTTATCCTACTTGACAATAATCTCTCATGCTTCTCTTTTTGAGAATGATTTTACTTCTTCACAGGTTTATTGGAATCACTTCAGATTCTGTTTCATGACACTTCAGGTGAACTCTCCTGTCTGTTGATTGGATCAGAGGCTTTTGTTACCCTTGAATCCAAGATAAAGAATTAAGTTTATGAAAGAAGAAGAGTTTGAAGTGCTGAGACCTCACTGTTCTTCAGGGAAAAAAAACCAACAAACAAAACAAAACACCTCTAAACTTTGAAAAAAAGGTTTAAAAGTTGCTTTTACTGCTTCTGATAATAAGGCTTGATTACATGTTTTAGGTTAATTTTGCATTAATAAAGACAGTTATAGAAGATTATAGCAATGTGAAAACACATCTTCTGGTCTTCTAGTCTGATGAATTATATCTCTCCATCATGTAAGAATTTCCAGGGCCTGCACTTCCACCTTGGGATTCTTTTGTCATTTCTAGTTGCTGTGTTTATCAGGAGGAAAGGAAGTGATTGTTCTGGTTTCTTAAAGTGTTTTGGGGTCATCTGCACTGACAAAATTAAAAGTGTATCTGTTCTGCTCAAAGTGTAGACAGCTCTTTTCATTTTGTTGATTATTCGCTTCTATTTGAAGTGTTTCACCTCCAGAGACATGCTTCCTCCTCTGGGAAGCTTATAATCAGAACTAAAATAAGAATATGAGATGTGAAAGTCAGAAGAGAGGAGAGATATGGAGGTGGGGGGTTAGTGTCTGAATTTCTGTATGTCTTCCAACAAGTAGTGGGTAAAAATCGCTACTTCTGCACCCTTAGTTTAGTACACCTACTTAAAATTACTTAAAAAAACTTGTGATATTGGGGAAGGAGGGAGATAAGAAAGCTTGCCTGATGATTAGCAGCACATAATAGTGTTCTGTATTAACAGAATAGATTGCTACAGGGACAACTGGAGAAGTTAGGCTTTTTATTCTCAAAGTTAAAATGCTAGCTTTCTGTGGGAGGATAGGGCTTGCTGTTACTTGGTTAGTACATGGCATACACATTGTCCTCATCTTTAAAAGCTTTTAGTACTGCAGTTGTTTAATCTTCCCTCTTGAGATTTAATGTGTAATTTCTGCTGAAGCTGTTAGGATAAAAGCTGTAAAACTGATTATTACAGTGGTAAGGCAAAGCTGTCAGTTTATCAGATCAAACAGAGGATTGAGGATTTTCATCAGGGGAGATGAAAACGATGCATTCAAACTATTTACAGTAATGTGTAAGAAAGTAAAGGCAACTGGGCTGAAGTCAGAGCAAGTCAGTATAAAAATCCTGGAAATAATGCAGGAGTTGTGTATAGCACTGAAGCAGATAGACCCTCAGAAAATGGTGTAAAATCAGTAATGGAATGGCTCAGTTGTGCCACCTCAGCTGTGCTAATGCAACAGCCTGCTGAGCTTCTTGAAAATGAAGACAGACTCTCAAAGAAAAAGATTTGTCAGAGCTGAGTAAGTTAATGCAGGCTGCTTTAGAGCCTGACAGCCAACCATTGCAGTGACACATGAAGCTGCATCAGAGCAAGCCACCCTAACTGGCTCCTTGGCTGAAGTCAGCAGATCGCAAACATCAGTCTAGGAGGATTCTGTGCTCTCATGTTGGTCAGAAGAGCCTAGATGAGAGGAGCTGTGCAGGATCTTCAGCTCTAGGAGGATGTTTAAGGACAGAAAGGAACTGCCTCAAGTTGGTTATTTGTAGCAACCTGCCTATTCAGACACCTCTGTATGGAAGGTGATGGCTGGGCTCCACTTGTTAAGGGAGTTCTGGACTTGAAGAATTTTTGTCTCTTTTGTGACAAAAATTTGTGACTTGTCCTGTGAATATATCCAATGCATTTCTTTTAGAGCAACCACTGATACTTTCATGTATACACTTAATTCGCTCTTGTTTGTATAGGGGCAGCACTTGCTCCATTTCAAGTCTGGCAAAATTTTTTCGTAATTTGGGTAGAGTCGTGAATTGTTTATGATGTTTATAGGAGGTCATTATTATGATTTGGAGTATACGGACAGTGTCCAAAATAGTAATCAACTTCTTTCTTTTAGCCTTCATGTTGACTAATGCTTTGGTAAATGCAGAAATTTAATTATTTGTAAAACTAATAGTAATATGTGTAATATTGATAGACTGTCATAATTCAGAACTTCAGTTTTGCATTTATGGCACAAATTGCATGCAAAACTGCAGGCTTTTAGGGAAATGCAAAACAGAAACCATTTAGTGTTTAAATGGGAGGAAGCTGCTCTTTATTTGCTGGTGATCATTTGCCTCTTTTGGGAAGAGTCTCAGATCAGTATCAGAATATTTTGATATGATCATGGTTTTTGGAGGTCTATTTTTTTAAAAATGTAATGTGAGAGGTAAAAAAACACAACTAAACAATATTCTAATTTAAAAATAAATCTGTAGTGGACCAGCGTGACAACTTAGAGAATTTGGGCTACAGGCTACTTGCAGCCTCAGACAGAGAGAGGGAACTAGATTGAGTAAAAAAATTGACTTAGTGGAATCTGTAGCTCAAAGGAGAGTTCAAAATGACCTGTTAGGCTGATGAAAAGACAATGCCTGGAAAGTATGTCCCTGAAGCATATTCCATTTGTCAGTGTACTTGTAGCTGATACTGCTTATGAAGATAATTGCTGCTGTGCTCTCAAATATCATAGTGAGGAGACTTAAGTCATTTCTAAATCAGAGAGTTTGAGGAAGGAAGGTAGAATGGATTGGATCCATAAGAAAAATATTTGATTTTTGCCTATCATCCAGTGTACAGTTTTAAGCTGTGATAGAGCTAAATTTCTACACGAGAGTTTGCATGGGATAATGTTCTGTTTGACTGAAAACAGTGTTGAAAACATAGGGATGTTTCTGTAATTGCTAGCTAAGCCCTTTTCTGCTTCTTACTCCACCTTTGAGAAGGTTGGGGGTGCACAAGGAGCTGGAGGGGACACAGCCAGGACAGTTGACCCCAACTGACCAGAGGCTTATTCGAGACCATGTGGCATCACGCTCAGCTGGTTGGGGACGAAGGTTGGCCAGGCTGCTGTGACTTCGTAACTGTCTGAGCATTGTTGGGTTGCTGGTGAGCAACTAGGGGTTATTTGTGTTATCCATTTTTCCTTGCTTTTATGTCTTTGTCTTCTTATTTATTGTTTCCCTAAAAACCCTCAAATTCCAAAACACTCTTTATCACAGCCCATGGGTTTTTTCACTTTTACCCTTCTTAGTCTCTCTCCAAATTGACTGGGTTGGAGAGTGAGTGACCACCTGTGTGGTGCTTAGCTGCCTACCGGGGTTAGACTCTGGTATATGGTTTTCTGAGGCTGAGATTAATACCAGACCGCAAAAGTAAATTTTAACTGAATATTCTTTGCTTTGAGTATTAATCTGCTAGTGTATGTAGTCTGAAGCTTGTAAGCATTGTAAAAAAAATTAAATAATTTCAGTGTTAATCTGCCCATAGAGGCAAGAGAAGGAAATTGTGACAGTAGTATGTTGTTTCACTTATTTAAATTGAAATATTCCTCTTATTTTTGGGATTATTGTGTGCCTTCGTTCTGTTAACTGAAATGAAGTAATCTGTTTGCAGTCCTGAGCAGTGGTGCTTAGCAAACTGAAAATTCTCCATTCTAATTATTTTCTTTTTTAAATTCATCTGCACTTATAAGCTTTCAATACCTGCAGGGAAGAAAGAGATGTAGAATACTGGTTCCATGTAAAAAATTTGGATAATGCAGTTTAAAAGAATTTGAATACTTTTCCTGCAATATTTATTTGTGCTGATCAGAGCTATGATTTCGTTATGATTCAGAAATAGTCAATTATGGGGGAGGGTGTGAAGAATATGAGTTGATTTTCAGTTTTGCCCATTTGACAGCCAAATAAATTCATACACTTCTGGGAATAAATGCAGATGTATTTTTTTTAAGATGATAACCTAGAAAACAGTAATCGTGTCAGTATAAAATGCATTCCCTTTTAAAACTTTGAATGTGAAATCCTGTTGTTGCCTTGTAGGAGAAAATATTTTCTGTAATTCATGGATATAAAAGAAAAAAGAGCAATTGTGGAGGATAAAGGATTTATTTTTATTTCCATGTCAAGTGTTGAGATTGGGTCCAGAATGTGCATGCAAGTTTTTTTACAAATCTGGAGGAAAATCTAGGAAAATCTGAAGAACATTTTAAAAAATTATTTGTTAAAAGATTGCAAATATACTTCTTAGAAGTATTTGAGACTAACTTCACATTTCTTAAAAGAAAAAAAAAAGGGCTAGTTAAATACTTCCTGCAGCAGGAGAAACTTGGAACTGTTTCCTTCCAACTTCTTGCCCAATCCCCTCTGGGCCCCTCAGTCACATTCTGCCAAGCTTTTTCCTTCTGTGTAATAGGCCTACTGTAAGAAGTCCCTCTCCAGCTCTCTTGTAGCCCCACTTTACGTACTGGAAGGTTGCTATAAGGTCTTCCTGGAGCCTTTTCCAGGCAGAACAGCCCCAGCTCTCTCAGCCTGTCTTCATAGGAGGGGTGCTCTAGCCTCAGATCACCTTCATGGCCCTCAGTCATGCACTCCTTGACCCAAGAGAGCTGCTGCTCTTGTCACTAGTGCACAGGATGTGATGGAGTTGAGAAGATAGAAGGGAATACAAGGTAATGGTGAGGAAAGTAAAGGGAGGTGACCAAGTTTCAGTGGGTGAAGACAGGATCCTGCCAGCATCCATCTGAGCAGGAAATTCCAGTCCTACATGTAGCTCTGTAAATCAGTTTGAGATTTTTTTTTTATGTAGTATTGTGGTCAAGAACATGGATGATTTCTGTAACTTAAATTACAGTGCTACATTGTGAACACTTGAAGGCATGCATCTACTCTAATCTTGAACACTTCAACGCACTATCTGGAAAAAGGGGGATTTTTTTTCCTTTTTTAAATTCTGTGGAAGAGGACAAGTAGGTTAGGATTTGGTCTAGATTTGGAGGCTTTCTGTGCTACACACTATAATTTGCTGTCTCTAGAGAGTGGTGTCCTTAGTGCAGTGTTGGTAGAAGTAGAGGAAGCACACCACTCTGTCAGTGATTAAGGCAGTGCCTGTTAAAGGCTGGACCTACGTGTTTGTGAACTGTGCATTTTATGAGACAATCACTCCCATTTTTTTTAATCAGTGCTGGTAATCCAAAATGCTTTCCTGTTCATGATCCTTTTGAGGAATTCAGGTGACTCTAATAATGTTCTGGAAGTATGGAGATGTGTATGTGACCATCTTCAGCCAGAGACGTGAATAATTATCTCGTTTGCCCTATACCTTTGTTATTTATTCACTGTTGCGTTGCTTCTCTAAGACTGGTCAGTTTTGCAGATACATCAGGGACTATTGGATGTGCTTTGAACAGGTCTAATGAACAGACCTTCTGAAGCAGTACCCACTCCTTAGGTTGAGCTAGTCTGGAAGAAATACCTGAGAGAGGATAATGTGTTTCACAGCTTCATTGTGTGAAGGGTTTCTTGTAAATTCGTCTCTGCATTCATGTGGCTAAATGCTGCTGATTTTAAGCATGTAGGTAAATAAGTTCATGCCTCCATCTCTTATTTTTAGATATTTTGTATTTGGGTGGAAGTTAGCCTCTCCTAAAAACCAAATGTGACAACCATACCTCCAGTAAGTGGTGAAAACTTTCACTGTCTTTACCCGGTAAGTCTTTCCCAGGACAGAAGAATAATAACTGCCTGCTCTATCTTCTAGAGACAGCTGAATACATGATGAGAGACTCTGTATGCGAGAGCATTTTTTGGAACAAAAAATGTAGTGCATTAAATTTTAATTTTGTCAACATCAGTTTTTTAAAAATGAAACATTTGCATTCAGAGAGCTTGACTCTGTTGAGTGGACATTTGTTTTTGAACAATACTGATGTTTTAGAGAACAAAATGAAATTAAGAGTGATGCAATTTTGTTGTATTTTTACCTTGTTTGTTTCAAACACTTGTTTGAGAACAGATTTCTGCATTGCTACTCTGATTTGCTAATTTAACTATTGGATTTTAGTGTGCAGATTTGGATGTGGCTGCTAATTGTCAGCTCCTTCTGGCAGTCTGCTGACCAACCATGTTGTAATGAAGGGAAATTTCAGAATTGTCAGAGCTTGGTTGAAAATAAATAACTTGCTGGTTGACTTAATAAAAATATTAACTACTGGCTGACTAGATAGGAAAATGAATTGTCAGTCCTGTTATTTCTTGCATTAGTTGCCAGGATTTTTGTTTTGCAAAGATGCCAGAGTTTTCACCTTTCTAAAGATTGCAAGAATTGTATAGTTAATAACAAAACAAACATTTTAGGTTCTGGTTTTTAATGTAGGATGGGCAGGTCTGGACAAATACTCAAAAATATTTCCAGGGAAAATGATGTGTAATCAAACTACATAGAGCTTCATAGATGAATAAGTAAAAAAAGGCCTCAGATACTTGCTAGTTTTTTTTCTTCCAAGGTTCAATCTCTTTCATATGTCTCTGCCCATAGACACTCTTTGTAAGTGTAATGGAGAGATTAGTTGCACAGCCAGGAAATAAAAAATCTTTCATATTTTTCTGAAGTTTATAATACTCTATATTAATGGTTGCAAGCTTTATCTTCCTTGTCTTTAATGTTAACTGTTAAATTTGGTGAGTTTCAAGAACAGAAACTTTTTAATTCCATATCTACTAAAGATTAAAAGTGACTTAGAGGGGCACAAAGAAGTCACTGTATAACTGAAATAGTGAACTTCTAATTGCATTTGTACAAGCAACAGCTTTTGGGCATGAACCCTTGTGTTAGATTATTAATCCTGAGAATACTGCTGTATTAAAATCTCTCTTTATTACAATATTGGCAGCCTTTTACCACCATTTCTCAAGTTCCTTTTTACTCCTTATCCTGTATTTCCTTGGTAAAAGCTGTAAGCTTCATTATCATGAAAAACTGCTGCAAGAAGAAGCAGTGTGTGGGCAATTGGGCAATGCTTTGTATGGCCATGCCTGAACATACTACCTCTAGCAGTAAGAATAAAGCCTTTTCCCTCACTTTCATGTTAGGTGTGATTTGATTAATTATACTTTTCCAGTCACAAAGATAAGCTAGCTAGAGCTGCTTGAATTGTGCTGTATTACCTGAAGGATTTTTCATTGTAGTGCTTGCAAATCTTTTCTGCAAGCTGATTTGTGTTGCGTCAGATTTATGAACAGGCTGGAAAAAAAAAAAGCTGGGACATCTGGGATTGATTTTTAAAAAACCAAATTATTAAGTCTCTGTTATGTACTAAAAACATGTTAAGATGGGGGTACAATCAGTGTTTGTCAATATTATTCAGTGTAGATGAAAACTCAGTTACATGCTTTCATAACATATCGACCCAGAGCACTCTATGTTCTTAATAATCATATTGTAAAATTCCTTGATAAAAACGTCTATCAAACTTCTAGGGGAGAGAGAAACTGCAAAGACAAATTGTTGTTTAACAAATATCTCTGTCTTTTTCTTTCCTCCATAATCTTGTGTAGCAATGGGCCAAGGACTTGGTAAAACTGCCTGGCTCAAACCTGCAGGAGCATATCAGACTTTTACAAGTGGAAGAAGACATTCCTTTGTTGGGTTTAGACCATTTTTGAATAATCAAGACATAGATGGACATCAACAGAATGATGACTGCAAACAATTAGAATTGGAAGATGTTCAGAAAGAGAATTCTTTATGTATGTACATATCTTTGTGTATGTGCCATTTTATTGCAAACTGGGATGCTTGGGGCTGGAGGAGAAAGGCACAATGAGAGCCATATAAGAGGCTCATGTTATTGAGCCACTTAAATAACATGAAAAGTACATTTCTTGTGTCTTTAATTTGCTTTTATACTAAATTTCATTCTATAAAATATAAGTAATCTAATAAATCTGTATTAGGCTATGTAGTTTTGCTTGAAGAACATTCATAATGAGTTAATGCATTCTAATAAACTAGAAAACAGTAGCATTGTTTAGTTCAAATTATTTTCTCTCCAAATTAAAATTCACATTTGGAAGAAAATGCCGATTCTAACCTTCTGTTTAGAATGAGGCTGTGAAATATTTGATGCATCATGAACCAGGTTGTTCTCTTTGTCAACCATAGTGAAAATTGGTTTAAGCCCCTAAAACATCTTTAAAAGTTCCTTTTATTTTTGTGTATACCAGTTAGACCACTTTCCTTTCTTGTTTAATGCATATTGGATGTTATTATTTACCAAAATGCCTTCTGTGACATTAGCATCTGAATAATAATTTAATAGAGGAATACAGAATCCCTTATTGGATTAGAAATATGGTCCCATTTCTTTGTCTGAGGTTTTCAGCTTAAAAAACCTTATTTGATATAGCCTTAGATCTTTGAAAGTGCCTGGAGGGAAAGGACTTGGAGGTACTTCTCAACACTGTCTGAGTATGAGCCATCAGTGTGCCCAGGTGGGCAAGGATGCCTGGCCTGTGTCAGCAATAGTGTGGCACCAGGGCAGTGGCAATCCCCCTGTGCTGGGCACTGGTTTGGTTACAGCTCAAGTGATGTGTCCAGTTCTGGACCCCTCAGTGCAGGAAGGACATTGAGGGGCTGGAATGTGTCCAGAGAAGGGCAGCAGGGCTGGGGAAGGGTCTGGAGTACAAGTCAAATGAAGAGCAGCTGAGGGAGCTGGGGGTGTTCAGCCTGAAGAAAAGGAGGTTTGAGGGACCTTCCTGCTCTGTACAATTGCCTGAGTGGAGGCTGGAGTGAGTCAGGTGTGGTTCTTTCTGCCCAATAACAAGTGATGGAACAAGAAAAAAGGGCTTCAGATTGCACCAGAGGAGGTTTAATTGGCTTTTAGGGAAAATATGTTCACCAGAGGGTTTGCCAGTCATTGAAAGAGGCTGCCCAGAAAAGTGGCAGTTGTCAGTTCCTCGTAGTCCATAAAAGGTGTGCATACATAGTCTTGGCAGTGTTAGATTTAAGGTTGCACTTGATACATTAGTGGTCTTTTCCAGCATAAGTGATTCTATTGCTCTACAAGGTAACTTTTTTCATCCTCCTTCCCTTTAGACTATTTTGAAACTGCTTTCTTATTCTAATTTTTTTTCTTTTTAAATGATAATGGTATAGTGCTGTTTTAGCGTTGTATGCAAGGGTGGTTTTAATTTGTTGTAATTGAAGTGTGTTTACTGTTGTCCTTGCTTCATACATTTTTTTATACTTTCATCTAGTTAAAGGTCTATTTCCTGTAAGGCAGTGTTGAGTCTGGAGTGGCATCTCTATATAATGCTACCACATTTCTTTTTTCAGTTACACAGAGATGCATGCAGTTATTTTATGGGTCATTAGAAATTCCCTGTTCCCAATACAGTTGCTTTGTATGTAAAGTAGTTTAATAACAAAATGCCTTTCCTTTACATGTGTTTGTGTGTATATTGCAACTCTTCAAATTTATCTTACAGAACCATTTTGGATTGATTTACTTTCTTTGTCTCCACTAGGCTACATTTTTCCCCATCTGTTGTTATATTTGGGTGGATAGGTATTACCTAAAATGCTGCATATTTTCTGAATATGCAGCATAGCATATTTCACAAGCATCATTGAGTCCAATTCCTGGCTATAGGACATCCCCAAGAATCACTCTGTGGGGCCTGAGAGCATTGTCCAAACACTTCTTGCACTTGGTTAGGCTGGTGCTGTGACCACTGCCCTGGGGAGTCTGTTCCAGTGCCCAAACACCCTTTGGGGCAAGAACCTTTACCTGATACTGAGACTAAACCTGCTCTGACGCAAGATCAGGACATTCCCTTGGGTCCTGTTACTGTACCCCAGAGAAGAGATCAGGGTCTGCCCCTCCTCTTCCTCTCTGGGGTTCTTGCAGACCCCCGTGAGATCTTCTCTCAGTTTCCTCTTCTCCAAGATGAGCAGACCAAGTGACCTCAGCTGCTCCTTGTGTGTCTTCCCCCTATTGGTTCCTCATCAATCTTCTTGGCCCTCCTTTAGACATTGTCTAATATCTTTACATCTTACATTGTGGTACCCAAAACTGCCCCCCCCACCTTACATGAGGCTGCCCCAGAGCAGAGTGGGACAATCCCCTCCCTTGCCCAGCTGGTGATGCTGGGCCTGATGCCCCCAGGACAGGACTGACCCTCCTGGCTGCCAGGGCACTGCTTACACATGTTGAACTTGCCATTGACCAGGATCTCCTGTGCTGCTCTCCAGCATCCCAATTTAGTGTCATCAGCAAACTTACTTAATGTACCTTGAGTCCTGTGTCTTAGTTTTTTATGAAGATCTGAAGAGCACAAGGATGAGGATGGAGCCCTGTGGAATTCCACTAGTTACAGGTCACCAGTGTGGTTTCACTCCATTCACTGTCACCTTTTGTGCCTGACCCATGAGCCAGTTACTCACCCATCACATGATGTGTTTATGCATCTGTGTGCTGGGTGTTTTGTCCAGAAGGATGCTATGTGAGGCAGCATCAAAAGCTTTGCTAAAATCCATAAAGATTACATGAACTGGTTCCCTTGTCCAATAGGTGGGATACCTTGTCATGAAAGGAAATTAGGTTTGACAGGCAGGATTTTGCCTTTATGAAGCTGTGGTGACTGTGACCAGTGGCTGCATTTCCTTCAGGTTTTTCACTACACCAGAATAGTCATCTCTGTGATTTTTATCAGTCACTGAAGTGGACTGACAGGCCTGCCTTTCCAGGGTCATCCTTGCCCTCCTTGAAAACCGGGACAGCATTATTATGGTCCAGTTAGCTGGGACCTCTGCAGTTTCCCAGAATTGTTCAAAAATCATTGTGAGAGGCCTTGCTGTGACTAGTTGACTACCTTCAGATGAATCCCATCAGGCCTTATAAACTTACAGAGATTCAGCAGGAGCAGCAGATCCCATACAAGTTCAGGATTGACTGAGTTGATCATTCTCCAGATCAGGTACTGGGGCCTCCTTGGTCATCCTGTCTTCATCAGTCTTGAAGATGGGCAACGAAATCATTTAACAATTCTGCCTTGTCTCTGTCCTTGTCTGTGAGGTGACCATCCTCATCCTGTAATGGGCTTATGTTATTCCTGCACTGCCTTTGCTACTGGCATACTTAATAAAACTCTTTTTATTGTCCCCTGTGTTTCTGGCCTGCATCAACCCCAACTGAGCTTTGGACACATTAATTTTCTCCCTAGAGTGGCAGCAGCATCTCTGTATTCCTCCCATGTCACCTGGCTTTTGCTTCCACTGGCCATACACCTTCTTTTCTTGCTTTAGCTCCAAAAGAAGATCCCTGATCATCCAAGCCAGCCTTCTGCCTCACTTGCTTGACTTCCAGCATTTTTGGAATCACATGTTCCTGTGCCCTTGGGACATGGTCCTTAGAAAGTGACCAGCACTGACCTCAGCACCTTCCAAAGCATTTTCCCAGAATCTCACTAACTAGTTCTCTGAGCAGCCTGAAGTCTGCTCTCATGTCCAGAGTTGAAGTTTTTACTTTTTCTTCTGTCAGCAGAGACTTGGAACTCTATGACATCATGTTCACTGTGGCCAAGACTGTCAACAGTCTCTACTTGGGTCATGAGACCCTCTGTTATCAAGCAATAAATCAAGGAGGGTACCTCTCCTAGTTGCACACTCCCCTTTAATGCCTGCACCATGAAGTTACCATCGAGGTGCTTTAGGAACCTAAGAAACTGTTGAAGATGGGTAGGAGGAGATATTATTTATAATATTAAATATATGACTGGATTTGATCCTTGGTAACTCAATATATGTGACTCTGCTTGAGCAAGAGGAATGGAGTAGATGATCTCTAGAGGGGCCTGCCTACCAGCCTTGGCTCATAGCAATTTTGTGGAGGAGCTTCAAGATTCTAATTAGATACAGTATTATTTCCTAGAAGCCAGACTCCTAGTGCTGAGGGGCATAGCTCTCATAAGATTCCAGTGCCAGGAATTCACCAACCAAGTAATGGAACCTCATCTAATGATTTAGATGAGATTTTGGACAAAAAAGTCTGGACTATTGCCTTGGTTAGGAGTTCAAAAATTACTTGAAAAGTATTGATTTTGTAGTAGCAGTAGTATAGATGTTTTTACCTTCTTTAACTCTTGCTGCTAGGTTTGATGTTTATTGTCCCTTTATGCAAGAGTTGTTCAAGTGTAATATAACTAAAATGCATTTGTTATGAAGCAGCTATTACCTGTAATACCACATTCAACCCTGCTATTTTCTTCTTAAGAGGAGTTGCACTCAAAGGTGCAGGTAAAAATTACAGTTCTTTTAGTATGTAATTTATAGTAGCAATAAGTGACTTTATCTGAGTGTGGCAGAAGGCACAATTTAGCCGGTTAATGAATGGATATTCCAGTATGGAGAGAAAGGTTCATTCAGTTTGCCTGTTATCTTATATATAAACAATGTAAAAATTCTGCTTGTGTATGTGTTCCTTTAATACTTTTTTCCCTATCACATCTGTAGCTGGAATTGTATAATTTAGATCTATTTCTATAGGCTTAGTTTGTATAAATGAGAAGGTAAATATATTACTGAAGAATGACTGCATCTCTGATAAATGTTTCTATCACTTTGTACGACAGTCCTAGTAACTTATCCCTTCTTTTTAAATGAGCAGTTGTAGACAAGAATATTTCTGTTGGATTTGATTATTCCAGTGCATTCTTTCTTACAGCTTTCTCTGAAGATTCTAGTCCATTAGTTCAAGTTTCTGAGCCTTTGTCAAAAGATGCTGGCACTAGAGAACCTGTTAGCCAAAGTGCATCAAGCCAAACATCACCATTTTCTGTATTCTGTTATGGCCTAGAAGGCAACCAAACCTCACGGGACCTGATGAATCCTAATGAAAAATCTGAGGACGTTGCAGAACACATGCCTGGAGGGCATAATGATTTGAACGGTAAAAATGGAATTGCTTTTGTAAACATTGACTCTTATGAGCCAGATAGCAGTGATGGAGAAGAAGAGGATGCTCTAGACAAATATTCTTGGATAAGAGAAGCAGCAGGTCTAATTCAGGGAAGACTAGATAACATACTTTCTCAGTGTGAAAAAGACATGGAGTCTATTAATGACTTACAGTCCCGACTCTCTGCTTTCAACCACAGTGTTTATAAAGAAAGTTGCGAAGAAGCACGACCGTCTTTGGCATGTCCAAGCAATAGGAGACCTAAATCCACTGAAGATGAAGCTACACCAAAAATTAGCCTGGGTGATGACAGTTATGAAACACAGCAGATAAAACATATAGTGGATGTAGGAATTGGAACCCCTGTACCAGTTGCTGATGTATTAAACATCTGTGATGGAGAGTCTGACCAAGAAAATTCATCTGAACTAGTAGTGAGACCTAAAATTAGAAAACAAAATACTGCTAAACAACTGGAGAGAGAAAAACATCTCCCTAGTGATGATGAAGAGGAAAATGATTCCTGGAGGAGAATTGGAACTGCTGATGTCCAGCAGTGCGATCCTGAGTGTCCCTTGAGAGATGGCAAAGATGAGATGAGTTCTGGTATGTTCTTTCTCTCAAGAATGCGCAGTCATCAAAAGAACATAGAAATAGACTTAAGAAGAAATGCACTAGCTCGAGTACAAAACAATGTTCTAAGTGACAGTGCTTTTTGGAATGAGTTTGAAGACCACAACACACATTACTTAATGTCCCACAAAGATGAAGACAGGTAAAAGTTTTATTTTTCTATCTGTTTTAGTATTGAATCTTTTGTGTAAATAGTGTGTGAAACTGAACAATATGTTAGCAAATGAGACATAAAAACTTAAGGCATTTCAGAATATGATCAGATAACAAGATGCCAACTTTTCCTTTCAGTTATCCCTCACTCTTCTGGTAATGTAAAAAGCCTTTCCTTATGTCTGCAGTCAGAGCATCTTATCACTGAGGAATATTGTTTATTTTTATTTCATTTTTACTGAGCAGATGGAGGGTAAAGACTGAAAGCCTTGTTCAGCTTTGAAAATTTCTTTCTAGGCTTACTCTTCAGAATTAGTTTTTTTGCTTCCAAATCTCAGTATTCTACATGGCAGCCTATTTATGTTATTGTCTCTATTGAAAGAAATTGTTCTTCCTTGTAATATCTGAAGAATAACTTGATAGGGTTTTTTAAACCCATTTTAATGGAAATTCTTCAGACTACTAGGTGTTTCCAAAGTAACTATTAATTATGACAGTTTTAGATTTACAAATTGCTCCAACCTTGACATGAGAAGCAGTGTTCAGGTTTCTCCTGCTTTGAGCTCTTCAGGTGTCCTGGTTTAAGGCATATTTTCAAGGAAACTCCAAAAGCAGTCCCTCTAGAAAGCAGATCCAAGTGGCCCTGCCCCCAACTGATTCGGGAAAATATTTCCTTGGAGAAAAGTGGAAAAAACTGTTTATTTAACAAGAAAAGTATTCACAAGAATAAAAAAAGAAAAAATATTAAAATTCAGAGAGTCCTTGTTGTGGAGTGTAAGTTGGCTCCCCCAGTCTCTTAGTCCCTCCAGCACTGGAATGCAGCATCCCGGGCTCCGACAGGTGTGTGAGCTCCTGGTGTTTTTCTGGGTTTTCAGTCCAGAGCAGGCTTGAACAGTTCCAAGAAAAAGAAAAACCACAATCCAGGGAACTTCTCTGCCTTAGCTAGCTAAAAACTGACTAAAAGCAAAGGAGAGCTCTGTCCCGCTGTCTGTCTATGCCACAGAGAACACAGTCCAGGAGCAGGAATGTGGAGGAGTGAGTGCAGTGTCTGAAAACAAACTGCGTGCTTCTTCTTCACCCCCCTTCACTCTCTGCAACAAGTCTTAAAGGTTCAAAACTTAATATTGAGCATAAACAGAACAGATGATTGGGGATGCAAGCACCATATAATTACTCTAAGACATCATCCAAAAGACAAAATAATTTGGATAAACCTTATGTTGATTAACTTCTATTCATAAAATGTTAGCTTAGAACTCTTCACTATTAATTGGAATTATATAACTGAGCTATTTGAGGGTAAAAACATTTCTAACTGTATGAGATGTAGTAGTATTTGTGATGGCTTTTTTCCCTCTTTTTCTTGCAGTTTGCTTTCATCTTGTTGATTCTGTTCCCACTTTACAAGACATATCTTCTGGATATTGATGTGGCTCTCTGTTGATGTACATGTGCTTGTCATTCATAAGCTAACCTGCTTAGTAGATTGTATGTCCTGTATTTTTGTAGAGAGAAAAGCATGAAAATTAATTAGCATAAAATCTTGTCTTTAAAACTTAAAAGTTGCAGACTTGCAACTATGAGAGAACAAAATGCATTTTAAAATAGTAGACTTGGGGGTTTTTCTTTTTCAAGGTGTTAAGTATGGGGTCCTGTACTTGGTGGGGGGATAATGCCCAGTAGCAGCACAGGCTGGGGGCTCACCCACTGGAGAGCAGCTCTTCTGGGTAGGACCTTGTGGTGCTGGTGGGTGACAAGTTGACCATGAGCTGGTCATGTGTGCCCTGGGGGCCAGGAGAGACAGTGGTATCCTGGGATGCATCAGGAAGAGCTTGGCCAGCAGGTCAGGGAGGTGATCCTGCTCCCCTTCTTGCCCTAGTGAGGCACATCTGGGGTACTGTGTTCATTTTTGGTTTCCACAGTTGTAGAAAGATAAGGAGCTACTGAAGAGGGTCCAGTGGAGGCTGCAGAGATGATGAGGGGTCTGGGGCACGTCTCTTAGGAGGAGAGGTGGGATCTGGGTCTGTTTAGTCTGGGGAAGACTGAGAGGGGATCTCACTAATGCAAATAAATAGCTCCAAGGTGGGTGCCAGGAGGATGAAGCCAGACTCCCTGCAGTGGTTCTCATTGACAGGACAAGGAGTAATAGCCATAAACTAAAACACAAGAAGCTCTGCTGCAGCAAAAAGAACTTTAGGTTGAGGGTGGCAAAGCACTGGAACAGGTAGCGCAGAGAGGTCATGGAGTCTCCCTTTCTGGAGACATTCCAAACCCACCTGGGACCATTCCTGTGTCCCAGGTTGGACTGTAGAACGGTTGGATGGCAGGGTGGCAAAAGGGTTGGACTGGATGGTCTTCAGAGGTCCCTTCCAACCCTGACAATTCTGTGATTCTTAATAAAGGTACTTGCAAATGAATCCATCACTTCCTTGTAAGGTTTGCTTTTTAAAAATTTTAATTAATGCATGGTCTTTTCCCTTTTTGAAATGATGCTGCTAGAAAATTAAAATGCCATGAAAGAAGTGCAATATATTCTACAATTGTAGCATTGGCTTCCATGATGCACAATGATGGGTTATTGTAGCATGACAAAAAGAAACATGGATTGATTATTAGAAATGTTCTTGATGCTGACGGTAACTGAACCAGTAAATAGGAATAATGTATTTTTAACTTAGAATCCCCATAATTTATGTTCTAAAACCTAAAAATACTTATGTTTATGAAATAAATTGTCGATTAGTATGTACAAAGAAGTAATATGTTCACTCTTGAAAGGTGAAGTTTTATGTTTAAAGATTTAAACTATATTTTATGTTCATGCAGAGCTGCATGAAAAGTGTATTTGACATATATGTCAAACTACATCCTTCAGGTCAGTTTTAGTTTATTCCCAACCCAGGGAGAAATTCACCTTTTGATTGCTGCAGTGTGGGCCTCCACCTCACATTTTCACTTTGAGGAGGTGCACAGCTTTTGTGGTGTTAGCATGTGGAAGCAGTGTGGGAAGGAGAAAGTTTTGCATGTTTCTTAGAACCATGTATGTTTGAAGGGTGGTGGAAGGTCCCAGGGTAGGGTTGGAGGGAAGAGGATCATATTCATTAGCTCCTTCCATTTTATTTTGGACTGTATGCCAAGTACAGGTTAGGAAGGGGTTCAGTCAGGGGGAGGGACTAGTGTCAGCTAATCCACATGCAGATGCTCAGTTCATATGCTATGCTTTTGGCAAGTGATAAATCTGTAACTCTCTAACCATTAAGTAATGTTCTGCACCCATGCAGAACGGAGCACAATTAAATCCTGAGTTCTGAAATATTTAATGTTCTTCAGTTGTTTAGAGTTAGTGACTTTAGGTATATCCTTTTCTGGTTTGAATTAGTGTTTGTGTATAAATGTTAAATAGAACAAATTTGACTAAAAGCAAAGGAGGAGTGTTTTAAAGTGTGTTGGAAGTCATTCTCAGATTGTAAAATAGAGACAACTAAAACAAGGCATGAGTATTTCAGCTATATACA
This sequence comes from Molothrus ater, assembly GCF_012460135.2. Lineage (NCBI taxonomy): Eukaryota > Metazoa > Chordata > Aves > Passeriformes > Icteridae > Molothrus > Molothrus ater. Next base: position 3,330,230 of record NW_023416471.2, on the reverse strand, counting down.
ATTTTATCTAAGAGGAAATTGTATAATATATATTAAAAACTTGATCAAACTACATAAAAACAAACAACATTCCAAACCAAACTCCCAACCCAAAACCAAAGAACCAAACAGATCAAAAGTTTTAAAAAGTCAATATTCAGCTTTAGATGGTGTAATGCATTAGATGAGATGCCCAAAATTAATGAATATTCTCATTTCCATCACTTTTCTTAGTCATCAGAATTGTGGTAGAAAAAATTATTCCTGCCTCAAATTAAAATGCTTCTATATAATCTTTGTCTTGAACTTCTTTATTCTTGTAAATCTTGCAGTATATACTATGCAGTTTTTCAAAAGCACTGAAAATTCCTTAAATTGAAAGTTCTACTGGCATACATTTATAATATTTGATAAAGGGAGGAAATTAGTGAGTTTTTAGGTGGGGGAATAACAATACACTTAAACATTCTGGGTTTAGCAGATTAGAGAACTATGCTGTGGGTGTTGTGGATTGCTTTATAAAATGAGGTCCAGTAAGCAAGTTGGCTGTTCACATGTATGTTTCCTCCAACTTTTTGAAATGACAGAGCTAGTTGACTTTTTTTTTGATTTTCAATAATTGTCACTGTAGTGAGTGAATCATCAAAATGCCATTACCAATGGTAGCAGTAGTTTATCCTTCCTAAGATTGTGCTAGCACTACTATTTTGTTTAAGCTGCTCAAAGCTTATTTATTGCCCTTTCCTATGTGGTGGCTGAGCAAATTGTCTTTTCAAAACTCCCTGCCGTTCATATTTTTTGGGGTAGTGAATCAAATAGTTTGAAGTAAGTAATCCATTATATCATTCTATGTTACAAAAGGTCATTCTATATGGCTTATATGTTCTGAGATCTGTGACTTTAAATTTGTTTGGCTGAGAGGTAAGGCTAACATTGATTATTATTTGTTAATCAGGCAGTGCCACTGCTGCCATTTTTCTAATCTGGGAGAAAGATGTGTATAGTGAGACTGGTTTCTGGTTTTTAGTTGTTTCCTGTACTCTACATATGGGGCAAGGGAAGAACAAAACATTTTTACAAAGTAGGATGGGTAGAATGTTTGAATTTTTTTTTACAGACTAATTTTCTTTTTTTTTTTAAATAACTCTGTGTGCATTTGATTTGTAATGCATCTATAGATAGCACAAGATTAATTTCTCTTAGGAAAAAAAGTTGCCTATATTGAGAGCAATGTTGATAGAAAAGTAGGAAATTATTTTCTTTCCCTGAAAGCAGTGTTTGAATTCATACTCTGTTACTTGTTTAAATTGCAGCTCAGAGTGCAGTGATGGAGAATGGTCTACATCTGTGCCTTCCTATTTTACTGCTGTGGAAAAAGAGCAGTCCTCAAGTGATGAAAGCTGGGAGACTGTCTCGTGCAGGGAGGAGCGTGACCCTGGTGTGCAGAGGAGCAGCAGTGGTGTGAAAGAGGACGGCACAGACTCCTGTTTCCAAGAAGAGTAAGCCTTTATTTTATTGGCTAACTTCCTACAACTTCCAGCATCGCCAGTAGTAGGGTATTCACATAGCACTACATAGAATAACATCTAAAAGCAGTTACCATGCTAGCAACAATCATTTGCCTACATCACAATAATCTCAATAGTTGTATGCATTTCAAATAATGGAAAATATGACATTTCATGCAAGCAGTTCTTTGTAATGAAACATACAGAAACAATGAGAGTGTATTGCCATGTAATGTCAATATGGCTAATAGACTTAATATTGACTTTAAAAAGCCAGTTAGGCAAGTTATTGTTAATATATACATGTTACATAAACATCCTTTGATACTGCATAGGACTCCTGGAAAAGAACTTGTTTATCTCTCTGCTTTATTACTTCTCCTATTCCACTGCTGCTCCTTATTTTCTGCAGCCCTATCAGTGATTAAAGAAAACTTGAATTTCTTGCTTGCTCTAGTAACTTTAAACTTTATTTTTCCAGTCATTCAACTGTAGCTGCCTTTGCTATAAGGCAAAATTTGTAACTATGTACAGCTAAGAGGAATGTTCTTGGCTTTTTTTAAGCATTTCATATTGACTCTAGTTTGGATCTTTATAAAGCAAAGGCCACTCTTAAGTGTTCTTTCAGCTTCTTAGGTGCACAGTACCTAATGCTAAGCAGTCCTGTTTGTTGTTAATGCTTTTTTAGTATTCTCCACATTCTTGGGTCTTGAAGAACTAGTGTGACTTTATGAAAACTTTATAACAACTCATCTCTTTCAGAACGACAATAATGGAGGTTTTTAACTTTTTTTGATATGAACAGCATAAAAATGTATCCATCTTTAACATAATTCATGTTTATTTTCCCTTCTATAAGGAAAGTGGGCCTCACAGCCTCATGAGACTCTGCATCCAGGTGACTTCTGCTCCTCTAGAATATCCAGGAATGAGAGGAGTCTTTCTCTTGCAAGATAGCTTCTCTTGCAAGTAGTAGCTCTTTGCATTGCATGCAAGCCAAGCTTTGCCATGGAGGCTGCTCTGGGTGTCAAGACAATCTTTCTCCTTAGTGCCTTTAGGAACTTGTAGATAAATAAGATGTTTAGTACCAAATTTATTAACCCTGGCAGGGATGTTGTCTGTACTAGGGAAAATTTGAAACAAACTGCTTACTGTACTGCTGGCCTTGAGCATTAGACAAAACTTTGCCACAGAATCATGGGTGTTATTAGATTGTGAGTTCTGTGAATTTCTTGAGTTTTTATGGCAAATGCTTAATTCCTAATCTGTGACTCTGTAGTCTGGGAACATGCCTGTTTAGTCTTTGTGTTTTGTTTGGCTTTTGTTGCTTATGTATGTTTGTAAATTCTCTTAGCTTTTTAGTTTTAGCTTTTTATTTATTTATATAAAGGGAACAGGCATTATTGGAGGAAGGTGAAAGTCTTTGGTTACAGTACCAAGAAGAAGTAGAAAGTAGCAGTGATGAGGAAAATGATCCAATTCGTGATTTTGTACATCTTGGATTCTTCTTGTTGGATGGAAATAACAATCTTGAGGATGACTCCAGTGTGAGTGAAGACCTGGATGTGGAGTGGAGGTATGCATTTGATAGTCGTCTGCTTTCATTTCAGAGGTTTTGTAGTTACTATTTTGTTTTCTGTATAAGATGTCAAAAGTACTTATGGCTATCAGTATGCAGTTGCTTCAAGGACTAATAATCTCAGTTTTAAAGTTTAAGGTGTTTCAAGTGCTATGTATCTTCTAATAAGAGAAAAGGGAATAGATTTGCTAAATCAGGCTGTGATTTGAGAAAATTTTGGTGCCCTAAATATGCAAGGCAGGACTTTATTTTCTAATTTAATTTTCAAATGGAAGTGTAACAGAAATAAGGCAATATAAATGTAATCAGCATTCAAGTCAGTCCTATTTTATAATTGGTCTTTTCCTCCTTTCAAACTGGTGTAAGTTACATTACAGATCTATCTTATTTCTCTTTGAAATGCCATACACTTACCCAATATTATAATAAATAATTTTTATAATACTTTTGAATGCTTCACTCCATTTTCTGTCATTAGATTACTGAAGGATATTGCAATCAATTTATTATAAAAATGCTTCAAATACCAGGAATAAAGTGATTTGAGCCACATACAAAATAGTATAATGTATAATAGTATAATGTGTTTGTTTTAGAATGTGATAGACAAAAGGTTTTCCAGTGAGAGACATAACACACGTTCTCTTCTGGTTATTAAAATGTAGACTTGAGTGCAGACATACCAACACTGTTGTTTTCTCCTTGTGAAGTTATATTGTAGAAAAGCATAATAGGGACTAATGCATGAGAGTCCAAACTAGAAGTAAGGCCTTACACTGTCAGGCAGTAAGCTAGCAATGCAATTGTTTGATAGGGACAGAAGCTGTCTTTTAAGTGTTGGAGGTTAGCCTTGGTAAGCTTCTTAGTTACTAAAAACAGGAACAAAGATGTTGATGGTCTGTTAAGTTTGGTCTGCTGAACATATGCAGACCTGTACATCATTTCACTTGTGCCTCTTTTAAGATTTAATTTCTGAATTTCTAAAACAGAACTCAAAGGATCTGACACATGATGTAATCAAAATCTGATTGTTAGTTGTAAAACAACTTTACAGCAATACATATGAAACATATTAGCTGAACATATACCCTTTCACAGTAAGAACTCCCATCAGGATGTTCTGAAGTATATACTGTGGGAATGTGATACCACTTTGCTGGGACCAGAACTGCAGAACTGTCTCTGAGAGGCTGGGGCTGCCCCATGTGGGACAAAGCTTGTTCCAGCTGACTCCAGTGGACCCACCATAGGGTGGGGCCTCTGGGAAAGGTCTAAGAAAGGATAAAAAATGTTGAATAGCAAGCAGTATGTGAGAGAGAAATGAGGATGATGTGAGAGAAGCAACCCTGCAGACACCAAGGTCAGAAAAGAGGGGGGAGGAAGTGCTCTAATGCTGGAGAAGACCGTGGTGGAACAGGTAGGAATTTGCTGATGGAACTGTATCTGGGACGAACCTGTGCTGGAGTAGCTGATGAAGGACTGCAGCTTGTGGGAAAAACCCATGTAGGAGCAGGGAAACAGTGTGAGGAGGAAGTAATTGCAACGAGGAACTACCCATGGATAGACCACAATCCCTGTTCCTTTTCCTCTGCCCTGCTTGGGATAGGAAAAATTAGAGGCCTCAAGGATTAAGGAGTGAAGTTGAGCCTGGAAATAAAGAGAGGGTTAAGAGAAAGGTGGTTTAGTTTCTGTCTTTGTTTCTTACCATTCAAATCCATTTTTATTGGCAATAAATTAATAGAATCACAAGCAGCCTAAATTGAAAAGGAACCTCAAAAGATCATCTGGTTCAACCTTTCAATTAAATTAAGGCTTTTCCTGAATTGAGTCAGTTTTGCCTGTGGTGGTGATTGATGACTCATGGCCCTTATTCTTGACCCATGAGCTTTTTATCTTATTTACATGTCCAGTTGAGGCAAGGGAGGGGGAGATCAATTGGCTGGGTATCAGGCTGTTATTAACAGGTGATGTGCAATAATTTGATATGTCCAGACTTTGTGTTGTAACTATTAATTTTGAAAATAAGACCATGTTTCCTAACCCATGTTTTTCAGACTACTTGATGAGTTTGGTGATGGCCTTGGACTTGGTCAAGCCATTCCTTACATGGAACCTCAATTTCTCACATATATGGCACGAGAGGGACACTTAGAAGCTGTGGAGGTATTAAAATATTTTTGATGGTCTTATATCTTTGATGTTGTAACATAAATATTTATAGTTGAATCCTTTTTCAACTTAATCTGAAAATCAGGAGATTTTCAGATACTTTCCGGTGTTAGCTTGAACTTCTAGGTCAGCAAACATGAAAATACACCTTGAAAGTTTTTTTAAAGGATGTACTACAAAAAGTCATTTATCAGTACCTGCTCCTTTTAGTATATGCATTTATTTCCTCGTAAGGCAAATAAAGTTACTGGTTTCTACCGGTGTAAACATATGCCATTTAATTCTAAAGAATTTTGCCAAATTCTCTGCATAACAAAGGAAAGCTTATGCTTGAACTGCTTGAACCTATGCCTGTGAGTTGTTGCAGCTTTTTTTATTTTTTTTCAAGAGTATATTTGGATTTCTCAAATTTTTATTTATCAGTAGAAGACTCTGTGTTTGACTGTCTTAGTATATTTTAAATTTTAAAAAAAATTTTAAAAAACCCCATCAAGTAACAAACAAACAAAAAACTCCAATCAGGTAAAGAAACCACCTGAAAAAAAAGTCTTTTATCTTTACCTTGAACTATTCCGTTTCACCTGTCTAATTTTGGATACAGACCAAAGCATTTATTATCAAGAACCAGCATGGTTATGGTCTTTGTCTTTTGTTTTTAACTTCAGGTTGGTCAATGTCAGAGTGAATATAGAGCTAGCTGAGATCCAGTTTGATGCAGTATGACAATTCTGGCACTGCCAGAAATCTCCCCTGCAGGATATTTGTCAAAATAAGAGCTAAATGATGTGTAGACATATATAATATGGTGTTACAACAGCCGAACTGAATGTTTTGTAGGTTATGTAAGTTTAGGGCAGCAAGGGGCAGTTTGGCTGCTAGCACCCACTTTAAAGGGGTGAACTGGGCAGGCTGTATGTCATAGTGTGCTTGCAGACAAATACCAAGGGCACTTTGAAATGCTCTCTAAAGCTGGCAGACAGTGGAACAATCATAGATAATGGGTTTTTTTTCCATGAATATGTGCAAGGTCAATGATTTTCTGAATAAGGTTCCCAGGTCTTTTCCAAGTCAGTGGATGGGGCCAATCCTGTAAGTTGACAGTCATGCAGTTTCCAGGTTTTGTACGTTCCCCAAGGTACATGGGAGGTCATCATTCATGGTCAAGTATCACGGGGCCTTCTCCAGCTGTGTAGGATCTTCTTAGCATTTCTTATTTAGACACACTTCATTAATGTGGAGAAGGTCTGTTGATACCCTTATTGTAAAAACAGTGTTTTGAAGCCGTATAGAGAAGGTTCTTGTCTCTTTTGTAGTGTCTGGTTCTCACTACATCAAAAAAAACCAGATGAACTGCAAAAACAGTTGGCCTCCTCCTTTGCACCAAAGTGAGAGGATCTGTGTAGAGAGGAAAAACTAATCACATCTTTTTTTTTTTTTTAATCTGCAAATTAACACTTGAGAAGGAGACTGAGTTTATTACGACTCTTAAGTTTTGATTTCTCATTCCTATATAACAACATTTGCCTAAGTACTCTGTCAGAAGAAATGTGTGCAGTCCTGTCAGAGTGACCTGTAAAAGTAATCCTAGGTGATTATGTGCATGGCTGGTTGAGGAGGTGCTGTAATTATGTTTGTGTCACCAGGAACAGAGTGTCACTGAACACTATTAGCAAACAGGCAGATGACTACAGAGGTACCTGTGGTAGAGGGCAGTGTGAATGTGGAAAAGCCGATTCTCTTACATAGCATTTGTGCTTGAAAGTAGCACAAAAGTGTGTGAAACTTTGTGGTAGGCATAGAAGTCTTGGCCTACTTGGAATTAGTCAGCAGAAAGTGGTAACTGAGAAATAAAAGGTAGAGGACTGTGTGTACTTGTATGGACTATGACCACATAGACAACACAGGTTCTGAGTAAGAATTCCAAATATTCCCTTCAAATCTCAACCAGAATATAGAGCACATATTTTTACAGTATGAAATGGTTACTAAAATTGTTCAGGAAATATGAGCAAAATATCAATTTACTATTGCTTTGAAATACTTGAAAGGGATGTGACACAATAAAGCACCCAAAATTCAAGTGTATCTTAATTGGAGGGGAGGGAGTGGGAGAGCTCTATCCCAAATAATTATGACATTTGGACAGGAGATGTAATGAAAGTATTAAATACTTGTTTTGAAAAGCTATGTTGTATAGCTTTTATAGCTCTCTGGGTTCCTAAAACTTAATAGAATATATGTGTGATTTTAAATATTTTTTTCTTCCATCTGTTAGAAAGAAACGACATAGTTGGGAGTGTCTGGTTCACTTCATTAGCAGTACAGAACAGGCTAGTTGCCTCTGCTGCATCAGTGACTTTATAAGTATTCCCTGTGCCATTTCACAGATGTGAGGAGCTCAAACCCTCGTAGGCTGTAGCACTCTTGTTTTGTAGCAAAATGTCCAGCATTTTGGTTTTGGTACATGGAGAAGTAAGCAGTCATGCAAGCAATAAGAGGAAGTACAGGTATTTTGAAGATACATCTTATAAAAGTTATGAAACAGACACTACTTTGGATTTGAAAATGTGGCTTTCAGCCTCAGAGTAAGTGTATGGCTTTGTGTCTATAATGTTTCTTTTGTGTAGGTTTCAGAAGCAAGCAAGTAATACAGTTCTTTCTGTTTGAGAATACTCATGCTGAATATAAACAGAGTAGTTTGACACATAAATAATATTGCAACATTCTGTATCCCTGGGATCTTTTCTAATTTTTCCAGGTGTAGTAGTTACTCTGCTTAAGCATAGTATTTTTACCTACTGTCTATTCTCAGACCATTGCAATTGGAGAAAAAAAACAAATACAAATACTAAAATCATCTTAATGTTAGTCAAGTCATACTGTCTGCTGTACCAGAGTTTGATGGGTATTAGCTGTAAAATTGGAGCAATATACTTGTTTTGTAGGGAAACTTTTACACAACACTAGGAATAACCCCAGGTTTTCCCTTGAACTGACAGATTTCTTGTGGCAATAGAAGCTGTAAATATTTCTTGGCTCATGCTGATCTCTCTCTGCCCCAAAGGTTTGACTGTAGGTATAAAACTGCTGGTTTAGATCTGTGGTAGTGTGGTAGCTTGAGGTACCTTGTCACTGTGATCCAAGTCCAAGGATGTTTTCAGGTAGTCCAAGCATGTTTGAAGCTGTAGTAACTTCAGGGAAAGTTTAAGAGGAATGACAACTGGAGAGGTTTCTGTATAGCCCTGTATTTCTCTAGTATATAGAGCTTTTTAGTTAAGTGTATTCCCAACATGACAAAAATATCATGCTATCTTATACTTCTTACTAAGAGAGTTTTGTAGCCAATAGTGTAAATAATTTTCAAGCTGATTAGAACAGTAAGTAGTTGTACTTAAATGATGCGACTAATTCATTCAGGGTGTGAACCTGAATGAATGAGTCACATCTGTTCTTCATTGGTTCTTCAGTTTGCGTGCTGTTCAAACAAGTTAGTACATTTCTCAGCAAATACAACCAAAAATTCTGAGTTCTGTGATTTTATTATTATTTTTTCTTCTGGATATCCTCCTGAGTGCCTTACACAGTTGAATGTATGATGAACAAAGCAAATACACACAACAAATATGGTGTAGACATAGTCTTAAAGATTTTGTATGGTAAAAAAATTGAGTTTAAAAAAAGTTACTTCAGAGCATTTGGTCTGTTTTAAGATTAGAAATATCTACATAGATCTTGGGTTTTTTATTTCTTGAAGTTTACACTCTTAGTGTAGCCAAGGTACTTAATATTTTTTGTTTGTGCCTGAGTAATTTAACAATTGAGGCCAGGAAACACATTAATGAGGCATTTATTTTCAGAAAGACAACGAAAGGACAGTTTTAGGTTGGAAAGCTTTATTACATTTTCAACTTGCTGCTTTTTCAGTAACTTTATAAAATTAACAAATGTTCACTGTAGATTAAGTTGTGACTGTCCTCATACTCTAAGAATGCTTTAGAAGCAAGGCATTGCTGTTTTGACCTTCAGTTTCATCTCATTCATTACAAAAATAAAAATGATAAAATGGTTAGTTTGACAGACATATCTTCCATTTTAAAAAGTAACACTGCTAGAATTGGATTCCTTTTCATGCTTGTTTGTTTGTTTTGTATGAAATGTTACATTTGTGAATAATAGAACTTGATCTCTGCTTACCCCTTTCAGACTGCTCTGGCACAGTTGGAGTCTCTTACATTTGATGTTGAACAGACTCATCCACCAGCTAGAAAAGAAACCATAGATAGTCTGCCACAGATTATTGTCACAGGTGACTACAATGGTATGGAAAAATAAGGCACAAGTAATTTCCACAAATTTTGTAAGAACAAATTCAACTTTCTCTAATACCATAGATGCAATATTTAAGTATTCTTACTGCATAATGCTATCTTAAGATCTTTTGAATCTGAGTATAATTTTGATCCATTTGGAAAAGTAATCTTTAATGGAGTTACTGTGACTGTATTTTGTAACAATTAGTGATACTGTTGGTAATATATGTATTTGAATCTGAGCTCACCTGAGATGTAAAACAAGGTATTAATGCTTTTTCTTCATCATGGGTTTAGGTCAAGAGCAGTGTTGTACTATCTGTTGCAGTGAATATGTGGAAGGTGAAATCATAACAGAGCTACCCTGTCATCATTTGTTTCACAAACCTTGTGTAACTCTTTGGTTACAGAGAGTAAGTACTACAGGATTGGTGGAGGGTTTGGGGGCAGGGGGTGTTGTGTATATTGTATATTCTTCTGGGAAGAACAACTTTTAACTCTTTGAAAATGTGGGATGAAATACCAAGAATTTATGAAATATTATTTGAATTTATGCATTTTAGAACCAAATTCTAGTGCAAGTGAGGAAAAAAAATTTATATTTGTACTCACCTGAAGGTCAGTTTCTTCAATAGAGGGAATATTTCTGTAAGGGAAAACATGTTTTCCTTTACTAAGAATGAAAAACATGGATTAGTTATAACTTGTTTTGGTACCAGAAAAGCTTTCTTTACTATACTTCTGTCTTGAAGTAAAGACAATGGAATAATTTTCTCTGAGAAGAGCAAACGGTTTGGTCTGTCTTACCACAATGTCAGGCCCATTTATTGTGACAGAGGCTGGCAGAGGAAATAGTGAAGCGCTTGTAGATTAACTTTTTTTAAAATTACCTTTATTAATTCTATACAATATTAGATTTAATTTTCATTATCTATAATCAGTTTGCTTCCAAATGTCTTAAAAAGGCTTGCACCATGTTGAAGCTAAACTAAAACAACTGTAATTAATGAACAGGAATTTTTTTTTTAGTTACACTTCTTCTCTCCTTTATGTGCTGTACAAGCCTGGATTTGGTAGTTCTCAGTGAGCTTACAGAGTAACACAATTTCCTCAAGAGTATAAGAGAAAGATTAATTGGTTTTACCCCATGGTTTTACCATGGGGTAAATATCAGAATACCTCTAGCATGGAGGCCTGATGGATTTCCTTGATGGGTTTATAATTTTTTTTACCATGATAAGGTTGATTACCATACTCATTTTTCTTGTTTTACACATCCTGCCTTTTTTTTTTTCTGTCGTCATAGTAAGCAGCTATTGCTGAAAACTAGGTTTTTCAACATCTTAGATTTGGGCTGTACCTAACTTATTTTTAATCTTTGCCTAAAAAAAAAAAAAAGCCCCACCTGTAAAATCAATGCTGTGAAGAACTTGCAGAGAACCTAATGCATTTGCTATGTAGCTGGTGTAAAAGCAAAACAACTCTCTCTTCTGAGTTTGTCAGCTCTAGGTAGCTGTCAGCCTTAGGTAGCTATGGAGTCAAATTTGAGTTTGAGGTGGTGCTGTTGTGGAGACCCTAAATACTTTATAAATAATAACTTTAGGCTTTTCAGTAGAATTGAATGCAAACTGTGCAAATGACTTGGTATTTTTTTCTCTTTTTGTAGTCGGGAACATGCCCTGTTTGTCGTCATGTCCTTGAACCTGTACTTCCCGAAGCAGCTGATGACACTGTTTTTTTTATTTGATTGATGATTCAGCACCTTCTGTTAACATTGCTACAGGACCCTCAGACTAGGGTTGAAAATAAAATCTGCCACCAAAATAAAAATGTAAATTTTGCCTGTTTTAATTATAATGTGAAAAAAATTCAATATAAAATATTGATATATAGTCATGTATTGGCTTGGGTTGGAAGGGATTCTAAAGATCTGGCTCCAACCCCCTTTGCTGTGGGCAGGGACATGTTCCTCTAGACCAGGTCACTCCAAGTCCCATCCAACCTGACCTTGAACACTTCCAGGGCTGCGGCATCCACAGCTTCTCTGGGCAACCCGTGCCAGGGCCTTACCACCCTCACCGTAAAGAACTACCTCCTAATATGTAATCCAAACCTATTTTCTTTTTGTTTGAAACCATTCTCCCTTGTCCTGTCATAAGCCATTGTGAATAGTCCCTCTCCATCCTTCTTGTAGAGTCCTTTCAGGGACTGGAAGGGACCTCAAAGCTTTCTCTTCTCCAGGCTGAACAATCCCCATTCTCTCAGCCTTCCCTCATAGCAGAGGTGCCCCATCCCTCTGATCACCTTGGTGCCTCCTCTGGACTCTCTCCAGCAGCTCCATGTCCTTCCTGTGCTGGGACCCCAGGGCTGGAGGCAGCTCTGCAGGTGGGGTCTCAGCAGAGCGGGGCAGAGGGGCAGAATCCCCTCCCTGCCCTGCTGCCCAGGGGCTCTGGGTGCAGCCCAGGACACACTTGGCTCTCTGGGCTGGGAGTGCCCATGGCTGGCTCATGTCCAGCTCTCACCCACAGCACCCCCAAGTCCTTCTGGGCAGGGCTGCTCTCAATCTGTTCATGCCCAGCCTGGGCTGGCACCAGGGATTGCCCTGACCCAGGTGCAGCACCTGAGCTTGGCCTTGCTAAACCTCATGGGATTCCCATGGGCCACTGCTCGAGCTTGTCCAGGTCCCTCTGGATGTGTCAGCTGCACCACTCAGCTTGGTGTCATCTGCAGATTTGTAAAGGGAGCACTTTATCCCTTTGTCTGTCATTAATGAAGACATTAAACAGTTCTGGTCCCAGTAGTGACCTTCAAGGCCCACCAGCTGTTGTTGATCTGAGCCATTGAGCACCACCCTCTGGACACGGCTGTCCAACCACTTTTTAGCCCACTCATCAAATCCATTTCCAATTTAGAGAGAAGGATATTGTGGAGGATGCTGCCATTTATCTGAAGTCCAGATAAATGACACCCCTAACACTTTCTTTATCCACTGCTGTAGTCACTCCATCATAGAAGGTCACCAAATGGGAAAGAATGTGAAAGCAAATGGAAAAAAATAAGCTTGTTTCTGTCCAAGTTTCATGTTATCTATACATGCACTAGTACATTGGAAGCATTCAGATTCTGGCAGGTGTTGGTAAGTTAATTTGTTTTGACCATTAGACAAAGAGATAACAATCTTTTTTTAACTAGCCATAGCAATACTAATTAACATAGTATGAAAAGAATTTCCCTCAAGTCAAAGGGAAAGTTCACAGGGTTTTGGATAAAGTTACATGCCTCATAAGTCGAAACTCTGTAGATGCCTTCCATGTTATACAAGGCAGAAAGCTCCTGTTTCCCCTCTTTCCTTATTCTGTGCTTGACTGAACACGTGAGAAAAACAAACATTTTTTTAATAAAGTAAAGCTGCAAAATGCAAATACTTTCTGTCTCTAAGAAAATAACTCTGTACAAACCACATAAGCTTATATAAGCTGTGAAAAGTGTTTAGATCAGAGTGTCTGAGTTGAAAGGGCCCTTACACATCACCTGGTTCTAACCCCCCTGCTGTGGGGGGGTTAGAAGCCCAGACAGCCTGTTCCAGTGCCTCAGCACCCTCACAGTAAACAATTCTTTCCAATATCTAATCTAAAACATCTCTCAGTTTAAAACCCTTAGCCCTCCTCTTATCACTCTTATCACCCTGGTTAAAAGTTCCTCTTCAACTATTCTGTAGCCCCACTGGAAGGCTGCTCTAAGGTGCCCCTGGAGCATTCTCATCTCTGGGCTGAACAACCCTAGCTCTCTCAGCCTATCCTCAAAGGGCAGGTGCTCCAGCTCCCTGGATGTTTTTGCAGCTCTCCTCAGGTTCTGCTTGAGTATGTCTATGTCTTTCTTAAGCTGAGGGCTCCAGAGCAGGACACAGCACTCCAGGTAGGGGAGAATTCTCCATGGGAGTGAAGCAGGAAGGCAGAATCATCTCCCTTGACCTGCTGCCCGCAATCTTTTAACACAGCCCAGGACATGTTTGGCTTTCAGGACTGCCAGTGCATGTTGCAGGGTCATATCAAGCTTTTCATCTTCCAGCATCCCAAGTACTTCTAAGTGCTGTTCTCAACCCATTCTCTGCCCAGCCTGTGATTTATGTTGTTCTTGGAATTGTCCTGACCCAGGTGCAGGACCTTGCACTTGGCTCTGTGGAACTTGATGAGATCCACACAGGCCCCTCTCAGGCCTGTCAAGGTGCCTCTGGGTGATATCCCCTGCCTGCAGTGTGTCCATCACACCACACAGATTGGTGTTGTCAGCACATTTGCTGAGGGTGCTCTGATCCCACTGCCTGTGTCACTGACAAAGGTGTTCAGCAGGGCCAGACCCAACAATAACACTGGAGGAATCCACCAGTCTCTGGTCTCCACCTGGGACCATCAAGCCATTGACAACAACCCTTTGATGGTGACTGTCCTGTCTGTCAAATCTGTGTCTCTCCCATTTGGAGAGGAGGCTATTTTGAGGCACAGAAGTCAAGGACTCCTCTCAGGGTGGTGGACTCTGGATCCCAGACTGTGGTTCTGTTCCCACTGTCAGCATGTCTCTGTTTGAGCACACTGTCCAAGCACTATGGCCTGTCTTTCCTTTCCATTTAATTCCCTTTTGTCATCTTGTAACTCCTCTGTAATCTTACCTGCAGATCTCTGCAACTCATCTCACTCCTTAGACTAAGAATAGAAACTGATCCCCTTGAAGAAAGTTGTCAGGCAAAAAATCCAGTTCAAAGCCACCCCTTTCTTTTTGCAATCTCTACAGGTTTTCTGCAGTTTACCTCCTCTGAGCTACAGCCCTAAATTGTCTGTGCACCATCACTTCCTATTTTCCTTTTGAACCTGCTTCCTTCCTTTCTTCCTTTGCAGACTGTCCAAGCCATTCACATTTCTTCCTGACATTTCTTGCTAACTTCCCCTCTTCTTTCAAACTGCATTGTATGCCATATTTGGTTTATGGTGCTCATTCTACTTGTTACCAGACCTTCACCCCTCAACACTGGAAATTCCTCCAGGGCCTGATTTCTGTAGCCCAGGCTACCTCCCGTTTTGGTGTCCCTCCTAAATTCCTTCATACTAGTGAGAAACAAGTCAAGAAATTCTTCTCCTCTGGTCTGTCTTCATGGTCTGGACTAGAAGGCTACCCTCGATGCTCTCCTGTATTTACCTGGACTGCTTGCAGTTGGCTGTGCGATTTTCCCAGCAAGCATCTATGTGGCTGAAGTCTTCTATTGGGATTGTGGCCTAAAAATGTGATTGTTCCTGCAGCTGAAGAAAGAGCTCTTCACCAACCTCCTCTCCTTGATCCGGTAATGTGTAGTAGACACCAACCTCAAGGTTTCTGTTGTGGGTGTAGTCTCTAATTTCCATAAGCTCCTGAGTTGCACATTGCTGTTCTTCAAAAACATCTTTGTGAAATCAATCTCATTTTTGGCATAGAGGAAAATTCCCTCAACTGTCTTTTTTGCTTGTCCTTTTTGAATAGTTTATAGCCATCAGTCACAGCACTCCAGTTGTACAATTCATCCCAGCAAGTTTCTGTAGTAGCAATCAGGTCATGGTTATGTCTCATCTTCTGGAAAGAGGTCGGTAATACCTGAACTTTTAATCTCTTTCACGAATATAGTGCTGGTCACAAATATGTGAGCCTTTGGAGGCTCTTACACCAACAACATTCAACCTATAGTACCTTTGTGTTTGCTCAAGCAGTTTTTCCATTTCCCTGTTGGATTTGTGAAACCTGTGGGATCTGAAGTAGCTTAAGTTGATTCCTCATTTTATTTATTTTCTCTATTTATTTTAATTCCTCACAATTATTTCCTCATTATATTTCTTTGGGTTTTTTTCTGCTTTATCACTTGTCTCTGGTCTTGCTTTGGAGTGAAAGTGTTCAGCTGAAGCTCTCACTATGGGCAGATTTTCATCTGCCTGAGCTCAACAGCTGTGGCTGTTTCAGAACTGTGCACCACTGTTCCTACTTTACAGCTTGGCCCTTAGTGAGCTGTTACTCTGGGGTTTATCTGACAGCCTTGGAGCCCCAGGATGCGATGCTGCTTTGGCCCTAGTGTTTTCCTTCAATTTTCATACTCTACATTGAAAATTATCTGCTACTGTCTTTCTGCATGGTGTCATTTCCCCTCAGAATACATTTCTGGGGCATCAGTGTTCTGGCTCACCTTTCCAGGCTTGAATTTATTGATCATCAGATTGACTTTAGAACACACTGAAAGTATTTTCTTTCTGCTGCTTTTAACATCTTCTCTTGAACTTTTTTGTGAGGTAGGTGATCAAACTTTTAGGGACAGCATTTAGGATCAGTTGTTAAATGTTTAGCTATTTCCAACATACTACCTTCTTGTTGTATTTTTAAAGATATAAAAATTCCTGTGTTCTTCAGTTTGTTTAAAGAATTGCAAGGTTGGGTTGCACAAAAAATAAGTATTGCAACAAAATAATTCTTCTGAGCATGAAGACGAGTATAGTTTTTGAGAGCTTTTTACTCCAGAGATGGTTTACCCATTTTAAATTAAAATGAAATTTTAAATTAATTAAATAATTTAAATTAAAATGAAATACATCTCGCTGGAGAAGGGAACTGGCTATAACTTGTTGACATGATGTTACAATATGATTTGATACTTGTGCCCTATTTTGCAAAGCACAGAATTTTTCCTAACTTTGGGGGATTTAATTTTTTTTTTTTTGTTGGCGCTAGTAAGGCCTACTGAGTGAGCCTTGGAACTCTTCTTTTTTTCTGTTTTTTTCATGTTTGTTTTTAGTTTTTTGGTGGGGTTTTTGTTTTTGTTTTGTTTGGTTTGTTGTTGTTGTTGTTTATAGAAATCTCCCCTGTTCGGGAATTAGTGCTTTACAGTTTGAATCCTAAAAGCTGTATTAATACTGTAGTGATGCTGCATGGCATGCCGCATAAATACTTTGGTGTATTCTCCCAAAATTCCAGTTTCTCTTACTTGAACACAACAGGGATAAAAGTGTGGCTTTCTTAGGCTTTTGGACAGAATTTGTCCAATACAGTGCTTCCTTTAGTCGATTTTTAGTTGTTAAAGATCAAGAAAATTTATTTCTATTGTAACCTCCCTATAAGATACCACTATTTCCACTGAACAAAATACACTGCTGTAGTTGGTAGGCTCATTCTTTCTCAGAAAGCCAAGGCAAAGACTGGAACAAATAAAATTCAGTTTTCTCCTTAAACACCTGGCTGCTCTTCTACCTTGAAAATACATTATTTTCTTTCCAGTTGCTTTTTGTTGAAACAGATGTAATGAGGTATTGTTGGACACTGAGGGTATACAAAGAGAGCCTTCTTTACACTGAGACTTGATTCATTATGGAGGAGGGCTCAATTACTGAATTGTAGAACAGCTGGCAAGGACTAGT
Source organism: Molothrus ater (assembly GCF_012460135.2). Taxonomy (NCBI): domain Eukaryota; kingdom Metazoa; phylum Chordata; class Aves; order Passeriformes; family Icteridae; genus Molothrus; species Molothrus ater. The sequence continues at coordinate 3,313,264 of NW_023416471.2, read as the reverse complement.
AGATAAGGCTCCTTGTCTTGTGTTACAAGGAGACAAGTGGGCTGACAGTCATCTCTGCACAGTCTTTGGATGTACAGACCTGGTAATGAAAGCTTAAGCCTTTGTTTAAACCTTTTAAAGGTGTTCAGGAGCCCTGAGGTTCCCCTGACTTTTGCTATCGTGCCATTGAAATCCAGTGCAAACTAAGCCTGGTACTAGTCAAAGCCCAGGGAGTGCAAGGGTTCATCATAAGTTCATGCCACATTCCTTAAACGCAGTGTAAATAATAATTGAAAATAAAAGTTCTCTTCCCTAAGTTTGAAGCAAAGTTTTTCAGATGACTTTGGATGGAGAGAGAGGAGCATATATTGCTGAGAATATGATGTATTTGGGTTTTTGTATTTGGATGTAATTCACTCCAAAGAATATTTCCAGGTACATTATCTTTCTCTTTGAACTTACAATAGAATCATTCCTGAAAAGGCCCATTGTGGTTTAGTGAATTTAAGACTATTGCCATAAGGGATATATTTTAAAGCAGCAGCATCAGAGTTGTTTATTTCATAAAATGAATTTGTGCAACTGTAATAATCCTGCTCCACATTTTCCTTTTAATAGGACAATCTCTCTGTGGTGATGCATTAATGTGAGTGCTTCTGAATTGACTCAATGAATGCAGTAGGTATCCTGTTCTGAAAAATGCCAAAGATGGAAAAAGAAAAACAACCCTGACTCAGTAATTTCAGTTTTATTTTATCTGCACATTTTTACAATCCATGCTCTTTCCCCTGTATTTTTCCTTTTTTTTTTGGTGTCAGTGAGTGCTTTAGGATATGCATAATAGAAAACAGAAAAATATTTTAGTTATCTGCAGTCCTTTGGTCAATGTGGTACACACAGACAACTAAGATACATACTTATTTGAGTATTACAAGAGAAGTAATATCACTATGTGGAAAATAAGTCTTTTTATAGGTTATATATGTATTTCCAGATTTTATTGTCCTAAAATTCCACATAATTTTAATTTTTTTCCACACTGAAAAAAAATATATACACAAAGTCTCTGTGTATATAGACAATTACTGTGCTCTGAGCCATGCATGATAAATAATTACACACAAAACAACTAATAATGGTTATTAATGAGTAAGTATGAGGATTTAATGATGTATTGAGGCCAAAATGTAAAGGGCATGATTTTCATTTATACTACAGTTGCTTTGCCCTCCTGAGGCAAAAGAAAAGGCTCTGCAGAAGACGTAAAAGACAATTAGGTAAATAGGAAATAGGAAGGAGGATTAGTCTAGCTGGTTTCTTCACCTACCTTTAAATCACAGTAAAAACAGGTCCTTCTTTCAGTTGTGAAGCAGACTTGTCTTTAGCTTACCAGGCAGGAACCTTTGAGAATATGTCAAGGAAGTCAATGAAATTTAATGTGATGGTGAGAATTATGTTTTCCAAGGCAGGTTAGGTATTTTATGTCAGATTTTCTAATTGACACGAACCAAGGGCTACAATTTTATTGTTGTAAGTGCTACTGATTGGTGATAGTTAGGATCTTTCATAGCTTTGTATTAAGAAAACCTAAAGAGGAAATAAATTTCTTAATAGGATAGAAAAATCATTGGTGAAAGTATTTCTTTATTGTACATTGAGTACTATGCTAACATGTATGACCTGCTAATTTGGAAGATTGTCTATGTCAATGGGTAGAAGAGTTTCCCTGTGGATGAGTGGAATTCCCTCCGCTTACTAAAAGCAGAAACACAAAAAATTCTTTTCTAACACTGCTTTAATTCTGCAGTAGGAGGATGTCAACTGCACAGACACTGACACAGATTTGAAAATGCTTTTTGCATATTCCAGATATCCTTTTATAAGGTGTTAACTTGCTTTGCTAGTCAAGGAAGATGTTCTTGTCAGCAATACTGTAAATAGGTTCCTCTTAAGCTATTTTAGTGAAATGAATTGGAGCCTACATACTACACATGCCTTTGTCTTCTTTATTGTTTTAACTCCCAAGAGTTAAAGAGTCACAAGTCATGTAAGAAAGAAGTTTCGCTATAGAGATTAAAAATGTGATTTAGTCCCCATTATTTACATTAAAGCTTCATGAGACTGTGAGGCTTTTCTTCTGATATGAATAAATGAATGGACCAACAAAAAGCAAATCTAGCATTGCACACACAAATAAAAAAAATAGCCTGACTAAAGAGTTTGCTCCTAAATAGTGAGCTTTTAGGACATGAATGAATAGCACCATTTAAACAGAAGTGATGCAAGAGAACAAGGGATCCTCAGTATTTGTTACCTGCAGAGAGCCACAGTCCTTTAGTTATCTTTCTCCCTGTGACACAGCAAGTATCTTCCTTGGAGCTTTTGAAACAAATTTCTAGTTCATCGGGATTTTTGGTGAAGAAATGCCCTTTAGGTCCATTCACTTCATGCAGTCTTTCTTCTGAAAGTGGCCGGCAGGAAGGGGAGAAATGGGAGTAGAAAAAGTGTGTTCTTTCAAGTGAATCTAGGCAACCTACAGTATCAACCAAGACCAAATTCAGTTGTGAGTAGAGGGAAAGAAGCAAAAAACAAATGAGTGTGTGGCACCAAAATGCTTTTGGCAGCTCTATCCCACAGCAGAAAGCATGGAAGCTCCCGAGGCACTGCTGACTGGCCCACTGCACTCCTCTAGCTCTTCAGGAAATGTGGAGCCTGATCACTAAAATAGATTCAAAATCTCTTGGTCCAAATCTTACATGATCTGTGAGACAGGTTTTTTCTGACTGAGAGAAATAATTTGCATTTATTAGTGTCAGGGACACAGAAAGGATGCCTGTGTACCCTGCAGGTTAAAGGTGTGTTCATAAGACTTTATCTATTCAGATAAAGACCCTGCAGAAGGGTCTTCATCTGAAATTATCACTTCAGAGTGTGTCACTGTACACTCTCCTGCTCTGAATCAGTTATCATATCTAACTGAAAAAAAGAAACATCAGTTAATTTGTTGAGAAAAATTAATTTATGTTCTGTCACTGAAAATGATTTGATGAATGACAGTAATCAGAGGCATATATTGCTGCTACAGTCAGTGTGTGTTAGTGAGGAAGTATCTGAGGGTAGCATTTTCTCCTTCTATACACCTTCCAGTGAGAAGGTGTCTCTTTGTGGGCATAATTCAAGCACAGAGCACCAAGAGCAACCTCTGGATGTCTCATTTTCAAAATAAATACATATTGAAATTGCAACTTATATTCTAAACAATTATAGATGATTTTTATGTTTTAGGGTTTGTACTTGGGATGCCAGTACTTCTAGCAACTGTTCTTCTTCTGTCTTATGTTAGGCATGACATCATGCATGTGAGGGAGACAACTAAATTTTTTCCCAGCCACCTGCTGCATTTTGAAGTTATCAGCAAGGCAGTATTATTAGTTACCTTGCATTCTGGTTGCCTTGTTATGCTGTGAATTGGAGCACAATGGAGAGTGCAAGGTAGCCTCAACTCCTTTACAGTACCAGAACAGATGCACTCAGGGAATGTACTGCAATGCAGGGTAGCAGCATGTCAGAAAGACTTTAGACAATATTGCCTTAAAAAAAAAGGGGGGGGAGCATGTCAGGGCTGATCCAATTTTTCATAGTTTTTTTGCATAGTTTCAATGTTCATTGGATAATCATCTGAATACTGGGTTGATACCACAGGGCCAGACTGAAGTACAGTATCTGAATAAACTGTTTGGGTTTTTTTTTTTACATAATTACCTGCCTTCAAAACAGATCACAGCTATGTACAACATATGGTGGAATTTCTAGTTCACTTTAAAGCTCCAGAGATCAGTTAGAAATCCTTTCAGGCTTTTCATTATCCAAGTAAAAATATATATCAAATATTGATGAACTTCTTGAAGCACTGTGATCTGTCATTACATCATTTTAATTAAAAAACCCTAGTCTAAAAAATAAATATATACATTTTTATTGGCTACAGTTAAAACTGTTCTCATGCAGCTTTTTGCTATCATTCTTATGAATGCTATTTATGTCTTCCTGTATCACATAAATTAAGCTTTGATGAAGATCTAATTCTTCAAAATTCTTGCTGCTCTTTTCATGCATAAAATTCAAATGTATTTTCAGTTCCCAAATGCAAAACTCTGTTGCTGTTATATGACACACATCCTCATGCAGATGCAAATTAGTTTTTTACTTTCCTGAGGTAAAAAAGGAGTGAGAAAGCAAAAAAGTAGCTGAGCCTTTGTCTGTTTCCTTAAGTGAGTCTCTTGTCCTCTGTATGTGTGACAATTTGACATATGACGTGATGACTAATTTTGCAAAATTTCAGGAATATATCTTAGAATGGCAGAACTGGCTGAAAGATGTTGTGAAAGTTCAATTTGAAATTCTAAAATACATATTCATTGCAAAGATGCCTACAAGCCTGCAAGCATTTGCATTCCTTTCTGTGCTACTTAAAAAGCTAATGGAGGATAGTACTAGATGCTCAAGTGTTAATCTTTCAGCCTTTAAATATCTTTATTATGAGCTTTATTATGTTTTTTTAACCATGACCACTATCCTTTTTTTTGTCCTGAGCATCTGTGTAATACTACTGGGAAGTGATTTATAGTTCAAAGTAGGGAAGCAGAAGATTGAAAGCTGTCCCTCAGTAGCTAAATACAGACTGCAATGTGCAAGGGAAAATGAAAAGCTTGGTTATTTTCCAGAAATCTTAGTAGTGACGTCCTTTTCAGGCAATATTCCCACTGAAATCAGTGTACTAAATTAATATTAAATAGATTTAAATTTTTCTTCACAACTGTATTATTCAATGCAGAAGCATCTGAGTTCTTCTAAGAGCTTTTATTTACTATTACCTCAAGGCATATGGCATTTGTTTTCTTTAGCTATTCATAAAACTTTAGTTTGCGGCTTTTATAATTTTGACACAGTAAATTCTAGAGCACTTGATAAAGCATTAGGGATCATTGTAAGCAATGAAAAAAAAAAGAAAAGAAAAGAAAAACATTACATTTCCTAAATGCTTGTATAAAATAGTGTGGGATTACACAAAGCACTAGTAAGAACTGTGCAGCAGGAGTGTATGGTCTACTGGAGACTGAAATGTCAGCAAAATAAATGTATCTTAGATACAAATGGACAGTCTTTGCTTGGCAGCTGTCTCAGCATGATCAGATTACAAAGTGGTTGAGTGATCTCTGCAGAGCTTTCATAAGAGTTGCGAAGGAGGACAAGGCAGAGTCTTTATGGAGTTTGACAGGTAGCATTGCAGTGACACTTTTCTTCCAGAAGGCACCTTGGTGCTGGGGACAGGAGGCTCTCCGGCACTTCACACTATTGCAGTGTAAGCTATTGCTGCATTTTGTCTGGCCAAATATTGGATTTCAGAAGTCATAGTGTAGCCATAACTGTGCTAAATCCTGCAGAGAGGCTTAGACAAATTAGAGAGATAAGCAATCACCAGACATCTGGAGCTCAGTGAGGGAAAGTGCTGGATGCTGCACCTGCGATGGGCAACCCTGGATGTATGAACACACTGGGAAATGAGAAGTTGGAGAGCAGTGCTGTGGAAAGGGACCTGGAAGTCCTGGTTGGTGGTAAGTTGGATCTGAGTCAGCAGTGCCCTGGCAGCCAGGAGGGCCAGCCCTGTCCTGGGGACATGAAGCCCAGCATCACCAGCTGGGAAAGGGAGGGGATTGTCCCACTCTGCTCTGGGCAGGGATGGCCTCACCCGGAGTGTTGGGGGAAGTTTTGGGTACCATAACATAAGAAAAACATTGAGCTATCAGAGGGTGTCCAAAGGAAGGCAATGAAGACAGTGAAGGGCCTCGAGGCAAGCAGTATGAGAAAAGGCTGTGGGCACTTGGTTTGTTCAGCCTGGAGAAGAGGAGACTGAGGATGAAACTCACTGCAGTTACATCTTCCTTGTAAGGGGAAGAGGAGGGGCAGACATTGATCTCTTCTCTGTGGTGACCACTGACAGGACTCAAGTAAATAGCCTAAAGTTGAGTCAGAAGATGTTAAGATTAAATATCAGAAATAGGTTTTTTTCACCTAGAGAGTGAAAACATGCCTGTGCATATTTGGGCACTGAACAGGCTCCCCAGGGCAGCAGTCACAGCACCAAGCCTGCAGCATTTGGACAGTGCTGCACACATGGTATGCCGTAGGGATGTCCTGTGCAGGGCCGTGTCTTGGGGCATCCCCATGTCTTGGGGGATGGTCCTGTGCAGGGCCAGGGGTTGGATTCAATGATCCTTGTGGTTCCCTTCCAAATGAGGATATCCTGTGATTCTGTGATGCAATGAATCAGTGATTTTTGATTTTCCTCTAAGTCTAGGGCATACTTTTTTAAGGTGAGCTGCCAGAATTATGACTCCTGGTTTAGCGCCCCTAGCATACCTCTTTTCTTTGGTATCTGAAAGCAGGTGGTTTGTGCTGTGGTGTCCACAAAGGTGGTCTTTATTGCTCCATGTAGCCACTAGGAACTTAGAGTGCGCTATTTTGGGACAATACACTCATAACAGGTCATCACAGTATACTACTTGTATACTGTCCAAAAATCATGCCTCAAATATGTTTGAGAATCACTGAACTGACATCGACTGGAGGAGCCAAGGAAGGATTTATAGAGTGCAGTGTGGAAGGCCATATGCTCCTGGGTGCAGCCATAGGGTCATGATCTATGAGCAGAACATTCACCAGGTCCTTTGTAGCCCTTCTGTCTGTGCTGCTCTGCCAAGTGCTGCCTGTGCTGCAGTGTTCTCCAGGGTCAGTTGGAGGTGGCTCGCATGGAGTAACAGGGCTTTGCACTATTTCCAAATGTACAGAAGGAAGGAAGAGACTTTGCTCCCTGATGCTCAAAAAGGAATTTGGGCCAACAGACACTTGTGTAAATTCCAGTCAAGAAAACTTTTGCCCTTCCAAGAATTTTAAAAGTCAGAAAAGAGTATTTTTTTTTAATTTCAATATTATGTTGTAATAGCTGGAAGGACACAAACCCCATGTTGTTTAAGAAGTCATTAAATAGATGGGTTAGTGTTTATCATGTATTTAAAAATGAGTACATTTCTGTAATTTCAGCAATGTGATTTTAGAGTAACTAAATGCAATTTAGTACATTTTTACATCTCTTCATGTAGGTACACAGGAGAGAGCAGTAAAACATTGACATTAAGATGAGAGGGTGGAAGCTGATGGTTCATTCACTTAAATGTATACTTTTTTGGCAGATGGGGAAAGTGCTGTCCTCCAGCTATGCATCTTTCAGGTCTGTCAGGAATGGTTACAGTTTGGGTGGTCTCCATTTTGTTTTTGTGAAGGGATTTTGTGATGTGCTACTGCTGCTTCCGGATGGTATCATATATGAGGATGATGTAACACCACAACAAAACTTGAAATCTAAAGTGTTTCTGTCAGTTGTGCACTTAAAATATCTTCAGAACCAGAATATTTTTCTGTTTGCGTCTTCTTTGGCTGTAAGTCTATTTTCACACATTTTTTTTAGAATAGGACATTTGAGGTTAAAAGTTGTGATGTGGTTTTGAACAGAGCTGAATATAGTTATGGGTTGCTTTAGCACAGGCTCATGCAGATGTTTGTTTTTTTTATTTTTCAGTGCCAAAATTCAACAATTCATTTAAAAGCTGGTTGTTCTTTCTGCATCCCTGGATTTTTAGCTCCACCATTCACCTTCTAACACCCCAGAGAAAGGTAAAAGGCTGTGACAGTGATTGCTAGGGGAAAATACTAAGATTAGGGGTAAAAGAAATCTGATAATAAACTGTAGCACAGTTTCTCCTTGGCATGAGGCAATTTAGAAATAGTTCATGGAACTGAAAAGCATGATTGGATATAAATTTATCACATGCATTGGTATGTATTATATTTTGCATGTGACTGTAATATTCTGTTCATTGCATCTATGCCCATTTTTTCAGCATATTTGGAAGTGCTTTCCCACACAAAATGAAATAATTTGGTTTTAATACAGTGCAGATGAAAATACAAAATTTTTATTGTTTGGTTACTGGAAATTTATTGTTGACATTGGTCTGATTGGTCTTAAAAGAAGAATTTAGATAGATTCTTCTTATATTTGTAATTTTTTTTTTAATTGAACCAAATCCATGCATGTTTTAACTGCATTGATTTCAGTCTGGTTTTCCTAGTTTGCTTTGGCATATTAAGTCCAGGCAGTGCACTGTGTTTTTATACACTAGACAAATAGAACTCTGCAGGTCTAGGAGAGAAATCATACTATCCTTATCAGAAATAGTCCTGTGGTGAGCATCATCAAGAAAAGGAAAAAGGCACTGTGATGAAACCTGGAAAATATTTTGCTGCAAGCAATGAAAATGAAAGATAGAGAGCACATACCTATTACATCTCTTGTAATAGTGGCAGAAAGTTAAATACTTTCTAATAACCTTTTGGTCATTATCATGTTTCTGAGCACTCAAACGTGTATGAGGTGAAAATCTTTCTTTTTTGAGCGCAGGAAAAATGAAACACACAAGAGAGGAGGAACATGGGTATATTATTTGTCTTTCACTGTCCTCTAACCTTCCCATATTTCCACTATACTATATAGTGCATCAATTGTCAATATTGGGTTTCCTTAAAAGGTCACTGAAAATGCATTCTGGATTTGAAAAGTAGGTTGTATTAGCTTTAGATGGATGTATTATATTATTTTCAGAAATGGTAAGGAGGAAAAAAATATAATCTTCCTATTAATCCTCATGTGAAATATAGTATCCTCAGTTGTGGATAAGTGGGCAATCATCAGCCTAGTGCTGCCAAAAAGGCAGAGAGGAATGCATTGATTTAATCTGTTGGTTTGGAACGATTATTTTGGATTTTTCAGTTTCTCTTACTGTTTATTATTTTGGATTTTTCTCCAGTGAAGAACTGATTTCTTCCTCCATTATTCCTGTGCTGTGTTCAGTCATGAAATTTTTCAGAGGCCTCTTGTTTTCTCAACTTTTCCTCTATCCCCTCTTACACTGTCCATTTTTCTTTCCCAGCCACAACAACACATTTCTCTCCAAACAGCTCTCAGAAGAGCTGCCCCTTTAGCCTGTTCCTGGGGGAAGGAGGAGAGGAGGGGCTGGGTGCAGCTGTCCAGGGAGTGCTGCAGCACTCTGTGCCTGTCTGTTCCCTTCTATTCTGCTCCTGTCTACTCCTGTAAAGCAGAAGGGGGAGGCACAGGCAATGCTGCCAGCACCAGCAACAACGCTGGGGCTTCTGCCCAAAAAGAGACACCTGCAGACCTTGTTAAATTTCTGGGAACAGCTTGGTTGGACAGGTGACTCTTTAAATTTTTCTTACTCTGAAAATTATGTTGTAACCATGGTGTTTCAGTGGAGTGTTAAATCACTTCACAGTAAGAGATTTCTACATTTAAATGTCAAATCAAATGGCTCAATCCGCTGAGTGGCAGATGTATTTTAGTCAGCAGTGCTTTTATGAAAAAACACTCTTAGGATTGCTCTTCCTATCAAAGCTCCCAGCCTGAATCTGGGTGGGGGAGCCAGATGTCTTTAGCATAGAAAAGGGCTTCTGAGGGACTACAGGAGCTAGGGTGGCCCAGGCCAGGTGTGGGGATGAGCCCCTCAATGCCTGCCCCAGCATGAGAGCCAGTGAGCAGAGAGCAACACAACAAAACCTCCCCTTCAGGGCTAAAGAAAGGATGCAGTTCCTTGGGCCATGAGCAGCAGCTTAATCTTTGCTCCTGGATGTGTGAGCTGCAGCATGTGGCCCAGCTTTTGCCTGCCATTAATCAGCCTCTTGGTACTTCCTTGGATTGTGGGAGGGCACTTTTCTCACTTCTCCTCTGGGATGCTGGGCTGCCCACTGGGTGGAGAGCAGCAGCTTCCAGAGAGCATCCAGCTGTTGGGAGCCTGGGTGCCTGGCAGTCAGGCAGTTATTTTGGCTCTGAAATGGAGGAAATCAAGGAGAGAACAGAAAATAAAAAAACCTCTAAAACAATAAAACAAAAATAATAATTATATATATAACAAATGATAAAACCAAACACTGATACTTCATGGGGAAAAAATGAAGAAAGATGTCTGAGGTGAAAACAGAGACAGCTTTAATTATAACTGTGGTTATTTATTTATTTGATTTTTTGTTTGTTTATTGTCTTGTTTATTAGAGCACTGATCATCACAACTCCCCTCTCAGCACCAGGCAATGGCAGGGGTTGTGGGAGGAGGACTGCTGGTTTGGGAGTGAGAGCTAGTCTGCACCAACCCCCCACGCCAAACCAGGGGAGGGGATCTGCTGAGGTGCCTCAGCACTTCTGCTTGGTAAAATCATTCAGGCATGTACTCATGGGGTTTATGTGATAAATGTTTTCAATACAGTAGCACAAGGCTTTTTTTTCCTCTGGGGGAAAAATAAGGATTTTCTTCTGATTTTCTGTGCTTTTGTGCATCTTTCCTATTAGGTGCTCCTAGAAAAATAAACACAAATTAGCTTATAGTAAAACTATAATTTGCATATTTGTAAGATGTACATGAAGTGTTGTCTGGCAATAAGGAATGCCTTTTAAGCAGTAGCATTTTGAAAGGAGAGGGAACAATTGTAGCCCATCTTTTCTTCCTCATGGAGGTGGTCATGACACGAGGGTTGGCTTTTCTGAGGTTACCAGCACCTCTGGGGTAGATGGACCATCATCCTAATTATCAGCTGACAGACCTGCCACTTCCAGAGCCTCACACCTCTTGTGTAAAGGCACTGGAGGAGGTGAGGCAGATACCTGGAGAGGGTTCACCTGCCACCCTAAGCACAGATTTGCCTCTATTCTCTCCTTTACTGTAAGTTACTGCCTTCTCTGTGGTTGGGGGTGGGGCTGCAGGGTGTGGGATACAGGATCTTGAAGTTTTATTCTCACAGATGTTCCTATTTCTGTCTTAGGGTGGGAAGCGCATGGCTCCAGTAGCTTTTTCTCAGACTCCCTAATGTTCCTTAACCAGTCCACTTCCCTTCAAAGCTCTGCCATCATCTACTTGGTCACATTCCTCACACAGGTGTCCTCACTCTGCCTCGCTCAGCTTCTGTGGACTAGAGGTGCAATACATTAGCAACAACAAAACCAGCCATGCCTGAAAACAGTGACGAAGAACACTGTCCAGCACGGGACAACTTCTCACTGCAGAGGTCATACATGCCCTGAGCTCAACACTCAGTGCTGAGTCTCACCAGCTTTTTAATAGAAAATTATTGGCAGAGGAGGTTTCACAAAGTGTATTACAGCACAAACCACCATAATAAAGATCTTGTACAGTGTCAATGGGCTACAAATAAAAACCCTGGCGTGGGTTCCTTCCCTAACACATACACATACACACACACTAAACACACCTCAGTGTTACTGGACCTTACATTGAAATGAAAAAATGTTGTGTTATTTCTGCTTTAAGATTCAATACAGGTTAAGTGACTTGCTGCGTTCAGGCAGTTTCAGGTTTCTACAGAACTGTAAAACCATTTTGCTTTTAAAAACAAAACTAATCTAGGAACCTTGGGGTGGTTTTTTTTCTGGTTTGGTTTTTTTTTTTTTTTACTTCTTTTTTTCATTACAGTTTCATAACAAGTGCTGGAAAATAAACTCTTTTCTTCTTTCAATACTGAAGCTGCTGCTTAATGCTACTGTCCTCCATAATTTAACCTTAAAAACAATCAAAATTTTCTGCTGTAATTTCAGACACTTCATGCTCATCTGATCTCCAAGGACAGAAAACATGATTACTATTCAAGGAAAAAGAGTCCACTCCTATTTTAATTAGAAAGATGCTGTGTTTGTGCTGGAAATTACTTCAAAGTTTAAATTAAAGATGAAATTATTTCCTTTAATCAAAGTTATAAAACATTTATGTTATTAGTGTGAATACCTAAAAGGGATGATTTTTTTTTTTTTTTTTGCTTGTACCAAACCTTTGCTGAGAACTGGAATGTGGTTTTGTTCCTTATTACTTTTGGTTATTTACAGTATGTAACTCACAGGTCCTGTAACATGAGCTCTACATTAAAAACACCTCAATCTCATACCACTACTGGCTGGGAATTTCTACTTATTTTCTTTTTTAAACCTAATTTTGCAGAGGACTTTAGCTCTTGTCATTGTTTTTTTCCTTTCAAGGAGACACCTTGACACAGTATCTGACATAACATTGAGGTTTTGAGATCCTGAATATTTAGAGATTCTGTCCAGGCCAGAAAGTCTAGAGATGGCAGGTGCTGCAGGGGCAGCCCCACTGGGCCTCCAAGGAGGGCTCGGGAACGACAGCTCTTTTGCCTCATACATCAAGCTCCTTAGCAGCCACTGCAGTTCATTTTTCTCCACGTGCAAGTCTTCAGTCAGAAGTTGCTCCGTGCAATGACATGAGCTGTCACACAAACCTGGGCTCTGACTCAGATGGTGTCTGTGTCCCTGCAGTGATGACTCAGGCACCTGTCACTTCAGCTCTTGCCTCATCTGCCTTCCTCATTGCTCTTGCCTATAACCTAGCCCAGCCCTGAGTGTTTGGCAGCTTCCACTATTCCACTGACCACCTGCAAATTCCAGAGAAGCATCCTCTGTGCAGGAGGGAGTGAGACTTCACACCCCACATACCACAGGTCCAGCACAGCATGGCAAGTACTACATTTCTTACCAATATCTTGAAAAGTACAGGCAGTAATACCTTTACTTAGCAATTGCAAACCTCCTAGAAGGCTTCACATGCTTTTCTTTTACCAGTGATTAGCATGCTGTGGAAAGGTCGGGGGAAAACACTTCTGAAAAACTATCATTCCAGTTTCAAACAGAGGAGGACTGAGTCATGGGAGAAACCATCTCTCCAAGCCTATACACTGAATTGTGACAGAATCAGAATTAAAATATCCTGCTTTTATTCTTCTCAAGTGTTGCTGCTGCCTTTCATCTGTATCTTTTCTACTTTCTGCCCTGTTGCAGATTTTCTTGACTTTGTGTTTCTTGGTGGTGTTCTTTAAACCAATAATGCAAAACTGCTTCCTCCCTTCACTTATTGCCTCCAATTCTTTCAGGTCCCTTATCTCCCACCTCATATTAATTGATTCATTCTCCTCTCCAGAGTTTAGCACTATCAAAACTATGTTGCAGAGCCCCCTGTATGTTTTGGGCTGAAATTGTGACTTTTTAATAATTGCACATTTATTCTGATGAGAAAGCTAAAATACTTGAAAAGCTCAAGTAAGGTGATTAACTTATAAATAGATCTCCATTTCATCCTATCCAGGTTTTTGATGACACCATGAAGTCTCAGTAGATCATATTTTCTTCAGGCTGCTCAGAGAACCTGCGAGTAAGGATGCCTGTGAAAATGCTTTTGAAGGTGCTGGAATCTATCAGTGCTGGTCACTTTTAAAGCACCACCTTTTAAGGGCACAAGAACAGGCAATTCCAAAATGTTGGAAGTCAAGCAAATGAGGCAGAAGGCTGGCTTGGCTGAGCAGGGGTCTTTTGAAGCTAAAGCAAGAAAAAGGAAATGTGTGGCCAAAATCAGGAGACATGGGAGGGAAACAGAGATACTCCTGTAGAGGAGAAAATTAATGCAGCCAAAAATACTGGAGTTAAAGCTGCCAGAACTGTGGGGTACAGTTAAAAGAGCTTTTTTTATATATCTGAAGAGCAAAAGGCAGTGCTGAGGTAACATTACCCATCACAGGCTAAGGGTGGTCTCCTCCTGAACAGGGACAGAGACAAGGCAGAGGTGTTTAATGCTGTCCTTGCCTCTGTCTCCAACACTGCTGATGGGTTGGGGGGGTCCAAGTGCCCTGAGCTGGAGGACCACGACTGTGAGAGTGACAAACTCCCAGCTGGCCCTGAGCCTGTGCAGGTTCCATTGCTCTAGCTGGATCCCTGCAAAACCATGGGGCTTGATGGGATTCGTCTGAGAATACTCAAAGAGCTGCTGATGTCATCATGAGCCTCTCTCAATGATTTTTGAACATTGCTGGGAACCCACAGAAGTCTGAGTTGATTGGAAACTGGTGAACATTGTCCCAGTTTTCAAGAAGGGCAAGAAGCATGACCCAGGAAATGCAGGCCTATCAGTCACAGATTCAGTAGTGTCCTGGTAAAATTATGGAGGAAATTATTCCTGAAGGTATTGAAAAATGACTGAAGGACAATGCAGCTCTTGGCCACAGCCAGCACGGCTTCATAAGGGGAAAGTTCTGCTTGTCGCACCTGATTTAATTTTGTGACAAAGTAACCCACCTATGGAGATCAAGGGAAACCATGCAGTTTTGATGCAGTCTTTTGATTTCATCAGAGATTTCAATACTGTCTCTTCCAGGACCCTTCTGGTCAAAACACCCAGAACACAAAAAAACCCAGCCCACAGCTGGATAAACAGATCAACTGATGGTGAGTAACTGGCTCATGGGTCAGGCACAAAAGGTGACAGTGAATGGAGTGAAATCACACTGGTGACCTGTAACTAGTGGGATTTCTCAGGGCTCCATCCTCATCCCTGTGCTCTTCAAATCTTCATAAACAACTTAGACACAGGATTCAAAGGTAAATTAAAGATTGCTCCCATTCAATTGGGAGATGCTGAAAAGAGGCTGGAAAGCAGGGCAGAAACAGACCTGGGAATCCTGGTCAATGGTCAGTTGTATCTCAGTCAGCAGTGCCCTGGCAGCCAGGAGGGTCAGTCCTGTCCTGGGGGCATCAGGCCCAGCATCACCAGCTGGGCAAGGGAGGGGATTGTCCCACTCTGCTCTGGGGCAGCCTCATGTAAGGTGGGGGGGGGCAGTTTTGGGTACCACAATGTAAGATATAAAGATATTAGACAATGTCTAAAGGAGGGCCATGAGGATGGTATAGGGCCTGGAGGGGAAGCCATACAAGGAGAGGATGAGTGCACTTGATCTGTTCAGCCTGGAGAAAAGGAGACTGAGTTACATTGCAGTTACAACTTCCCTGTGAGGGAAGAGGAGGGGCAGACCCTGATCTCTTTGTGGTGACCAGTGACAAGACCCAAGGGAATGGGTTTTGTCCCCTAAAGTTGAGTCAGGGGAGGTTTGGGCTAACTATCAGGAAAATTGTTTTCATCCAGAGGTTGTCTGGGCACTGGAACAGGCTCTCCTGGGCAGTGGTCACAGCACCAGGCCTGACAGAGTACACAAAGTGTTTGGACAATGCTCTCAGACATATGGTGGGACTCTTGGGCATGGTGCCATGTGGGGCCAGGAGTTGCATTTGATGATCTTTGTGGGTCCCTTCCAGCTCAGAATATTCTATGATTGCATGATATTTTTTCTATGTTTTCTTTTCCAAGCTAGAGATGCTCTATTTCAAATGTTTTTGAACTGCTTTGTAGCTCTTTTTTTTTTACATACTTCTAAATTATTTTAAAGAAGCAAAAATCTAGTGATACCACTTAAATGTTAGTTTGGACCTCTTGACCAGGTAGTGAAATTTTGTAAGACATAGTGCCGGCTTTTACACTGATAATGTAGGACACTACATCCTCTCTAAAGCTTTCTGCTCACATCAGTCCCAGGCTGCACAGAATGAAATTGCAGGCCCAGAAACAAACTACCCAAGGACTTTTAAATTCAGAGTGGTGCAATTGTTGAAATATTGAGAGGTAATGTAATCTGTCTTGTTTTCAAAACTTGTGTGTGACTGATCAGCCTCTGTATGCCTTGTTCCACTAATGTCCTTGTCTAAAATCACAATGCTCTAAATGACCCTGGTGGGCATGGCAGTGAGTGCTAAAGCTGTACCTCATGGTTCTTGTTAGTTTACATTTTGATCAAGTGTGAGTAATATGTGACCTAAAGCTAACTAAACGTATTGTTTCTCACAGGTCCACCTGAGTCACTGAAATGTGTCTGCATGTCTCAGGATACCAAACCTGTGACTTGAAATAGAGGTTATTGATTATTGCTTTGGAAAAAGTAGCCAGAGGCAATTAATGAGACATCATATAACTTCTAAACTAAATGATGGCTGTACATGATAATTTTCAGCTGAGTTGTTGGCAACTTATTAGAAAAAACTTTGAGATAACATAAAGCGTGTAGGATTTACTTATCTGAATTTGTTTCTAATGCTGTCCTTCAGCCTAAGAACAACATACTGGTTTCAGGAAGAAGGGATTTTATCAGAAGTAAAATGGTAAATTTGTCTTGCAATTTGTTTTTTTAAGGTGGCTTTGAGGTGTTTTTGAGGATATGGATCCTCTTGTCTAAGCCCTGTAATACCCTTGCCTTGAACAATGTATGAGCCATCTGCTACAGTGACAGCATCCCTTTATCTTTTGGGTAATCATGCTGAGATTGATGCTTGTACTGAACAAGGAAATCTGTGGGTTTTCTCAATATTTGGTTTTGTGTGAGGAATGGAAGCAGAAGGTGGTCCTTGCACTTGTAATAAGCACAATTGAATCCTACAAGGGCAGTGAATAATCCTGCTATCTTAGTCTGATCTCCTCTTCTTCACCCAAAACCAAAATGAAACCCAAAACAAAACTAAGCTTTCACCAAAGTTGACCCAAATTTAGGCTTTGGTGATAGATATTATTGTCCTCTACTTTGTACAGCCCACAATGCTGTAAGGTGCTTTTCTTTTAATGTACTGACTGGCACACTCACTGCATAGTTTAAGTCTTGGAATATGCATACAGAGGTTGTTTTCCATAACAAAACAGTGATAATGCCTTCATATAGTGGAATTTTTTTGTTTTCCCCAGCATTCCAGTTAGCATCAAAATTTTATCAAAAAGTTCAACGATTAAAGTTAAACTACATGCAGGCAGCTGTGATATTGTTAGTTATTGCAGGCTCCCTGGGGGTGATGTTTAGCACAGAAATCCTTCTGTGCAGCCTCCCTGTGCAGTGATCTCCAACAGACCCCCTGTTTGCTCTGACTAATGGCAGACTAGCCTTCATTTGAGGACAAGCTGATAAAAGCAATTTTTAAGAGGCAAAGAAAAAAAAAAGAGCTGCTGAGTTACTTGATACAAGGAATTCCTGAACTGTTGTTGCAAACCCTCCTTAGAAATAGTGCTTGAAATCCTAAATCAACACTTCTGACCTGTTGTTGGATGATGCAAATGCAGGAAAAAGGCTGTTTTACTATTCCTTTACAATCTAGGATCAACGGAAAACAAAAGCAGAGGACATCCATCACAGTCAGAGAAACCAGTGCTACTTTTGGAGGAGGAGAAAAACTGCATTAATTTTTTTCTAAACACCCTGTGGAGCACATTTGTCATATATCTGTATCAAAGAATGGTATAAAGAGACAATACAGAAAAGCATGTCAATTCACTAACTCAGCCTTGCCCTCAGATAAATGGTTGCTTACATACTTTTAGCCATATCTCCTAAAAATGCAACTACAACTTTTAAAACAGGGTATTGACCTCTAGCAAGAGCAAAATATGCTGCCTTTCCTTAATACTTTTGTCCTGCTGTAACAGCAGTAGTGCTGTTGTGGCTAGAGCAAGGGACAGCAAAGACCTAGGACAGCAAAACTTCGTCAAAGCAGACAGTGATAAATGTCCTTGCAAGGTACATCTCTCCTTCAGAGTGGTACTACAGACACTGAGAAAGTAGTATCACTGTATGATACACAGATAATATTTATTATTGACAAAGTTAAGAGGTTGTGTTTCCAGGCCTAAAATTTACCTCTTCCAGCCCTCTAATTTCCCATGTCTTCTCTTGGTTTTATCCTTTGCTGTGTCCAAAACAGGCAGCTCCTCTTCCAAGTGAACTAGTGGTATATTATGCTTTTTGATCTTCCTTCTTATTTTGCACTTTAAAATCTTAATGTTCCTTAATCCTCCATAGGATTGCTCATTTTGCTGCAGAGCGAAAAATTTAAGCTGGTTGTTAAGTGGAGTTGGAATGCTGCTTCTTACACAGAAAACAACTGGCAGAGAAATTCAGTTTCAGTAAGAATTTGTGCTGCAGTTGGGAGGACCTCTGCTACCTGATTAAAAAGCAGTGGGTTTTTCCAGGATGCTCCTGTGTATTTCTGAGGAAGAATGGGTACCTTTGTCTGCAGTTTATAGCAGAGTGAGGGATGCTGTAGATTTCAGGAAGGGATGAAGATTTTTCTTGGAACACTGTGTTGGATACCAAGGATCGCACCTCTAGTTGTTTGGTTTGGTTTTCAAGCAAGCAAAATTTCTTAAGAGATAGTTCTGTGTTTAGTACAGTGCAATGTGTTTTATCCCTGGTGGAAGGTGGAAATGTGGAAAGGCATGGGTAGGAAAGAGAACATTGAGGGATAACTGGCAAATATCTTTGTCAACCAGAAGGGAAACAGTTTGATGCATGAAGTATTATTGATGATTTTCAAAAGCAAGGACATGAGAACCAAACTTTTGTGGGTTTGAGGCCAGAGTTGCCCTAAGAATGCTGCAGGAGCGGGGAGACATGAAGTATGCTCTGGAAAACTTGTGGTGGACTGTGGAAAACAGGTGGGAGCAATTCAAGCATAGCAGGGGATGTTTTTCCTTGGTTCAAATACAGAGAGAAAAAAAATCAACTTCCATGTTCCTTCTTCACAAAAACCAGACCTTTAGTAGGTCAGTTAGACTGTATTTACTGTAACATTGATTTCCAGTCTTTTCTTCCTGGAATTACTGTCTCATGTTCTTGCAAGGATCATCCCAAAGAACTAATGAAGTTGGAACAAAATTTATTTCAGCCTACTTATGCTAGGAATTAGATAACTTCTAATGTATGCAGCTTTCTTTTTTTTTTTTTTTAATGTGTGGGATATTTTTTTCTTCCTATTTCAATTCCCAGTGCTAATGCCCCACTGTTCTGGACAGTGTTTGCATGTAGCTGGAGCCTTCTCAGTGACAACATAAGCTAAGCTGTGCTGGAGCAAACAAGGTGTTGAGGGTCCCAGTCAGAACACTGACATGGGAGAAATTAATGTAAAAACAGTGCTAAGAGCACACAACTTTTCTATAACCAGGGCAACCCTAGCATCCACTTTTAAGTGCATCCCTGCTATTTACCAAGGGTGCAGAACATCTGACAGCCACCTTATTTCACATTTAAAAATTAACTTCAGCAGTTCAAGAGTGTTTTGTTTTGGTTTGGTTTGCTCCTTTTGAATTTCATCTATCATTCTGCAGGGTTTGCTGATCCTTTTCATTGGCTACTCAGACTTTTCCCAAAGACTTATTGGCTTGAAATGTTCTTTGCTCCCTCACTGCCTAAAACTGTCTCACAGTCTTTCCTGGAAATCTGTTAACTATAAAGCTGTTTAATTCCACAGCTCCTGGAGGCTTTGGGCCCCTGTGTTATGCACTGGATGCATTTAAATTTCAGCGGGGATGTTCAGTTCAGTATTAACTAGCTTTGTCTCATCCTGCAGTCACTGGACTGTGAATTTTGCTTGCAATATACCTCCATAACAGTGACTACAGTGAAGTTTTTGTCCCTCATTCCCCATCTGAATTTGGCTCATTGTTTCCTCCTCCTTAGTTTTTTTCCCCTAGCTCTTTGAACTTCCCTTCTATTTTTTGGCCTCCGTGGTTTATTTGCTCTGCCTTTGGTTTCCCCCTTGCTTTCTCATTGATTAGGCTTAGTCTCTATTATGAGGTTCACTTCTCTGAGAAAGGAGGCAAGAGATTTGGGACTGTAGAAAGGGAGTTTTACATTGGTTTGCATCCTCGACCTGGTTCTGCACATGCAGCATACTCCTCTTCCCAGCAGAGATGAGGAAATCCAGAGCTGTGGCAGCTCTTCTCCTTGTTGCTGTGTGGCCATAAGGTGGCTGATATGGGGATCTGTCTTCTGCAATTCCCAAATCATACAGAAACACTTCCTTCAGAGTGCCCAGGAAAGGTTATAAGAGCAGGAACATGTCTTGGATTGGAGAGAGAAGTGACAGATCTCTTAGGGTAGGCTTTTTTTCAGTCTCTGCACTCTTTTCCCTCCCAACAGAAATGCAAAAATTCTGGCCTTTTTAACCCAAAGAGAAAAAAAAGCAATTAAAAGGTGTGAATCTAATTATTGCCTTAGCTTAGAGTGAGTTTCTACAGGGAATGAAACTAACCTGGCAACAACTGAGATTATATGATTTGCATAGGACAAAATCATTGCTGCTTTGAGTTTTGGAGGAGCTGACAGCATGTTTTTCTAGACTGTATGTGCTTCTCCAGTTTTGCAAATTGACCTTTTAGATTAGTCAACAGTGACTCATGATAATTTGCACTTTGAAGGGTGGCATTTTATGCAGACCACTTATCCTTTTTTTCTTTCCCTAAATTATTTGTCATTATGGCCATAGACTGAGCAAAGGTTGGGTGAATACAGTCATTTAATACATTCCAGACAATTTCTATTTTACAATGCAAGAAACTAGAATGTCCATGTTCCTTCCCCTCTCTTTCTTGCTTGTATTGGCTGTTATATTGCCTCTTGCATGCTATAACAAAAGTCCAAGTAAAACCAGAGCTCCACATTTGTTAGCCAGACAGGTCTGTAGATGCTGCTTTGCAGGCAGTGTTGCAGAGGGACCTTTAGGTGTAGCTGGGAAAGGTGGTTGTGCAGCTCCCTGTAGTTCAGAGGAGGTTTCCTTTTTCTCAAGGTTTTGTAGTGTGGAATGCAATGATAGCAAACCTTCTTGAGGCTTTTGCATGTTTCATTGTTTTCTTCTTTCAAAACTTAGGTGCTCTTTCAAAACTGGAAGGGAGATGTTACCAAGTATGCAAAGTGCAGTCATGCAGTACCCTGAAATACTATTCCATTTTGCTGTAAGTTTTGTGCCATGATGAGGAAGAAGACTGGTTGGTGAAAGAGAAACATCGCAGAAACCCCCACTTTTACTCTTATCTTTCTCCAATCTTTTCACTGGACAATATCTGTCCCTGAAAAGCAACAGGGCTCTTGCCCTGAACCTTCTCCGTTTCAAAATGTCTGAAAGGGCCTTTAGTGTGTAAGATCTGTTTCAATCTGTTGTTACATGAGCTCTGCAGTAACATAAAATAATACTTTTTTCAGGAAAAAGACGTAATGTAAAAGGAAAAAGGTTAGTTGATGAAACACAAAAGAATAAGGCAGGAGTGCAGACTCACTGGCTGGCTCTTCTGTATCCATTTAACCTGTGGAAGGGGGATTGGTTGGATGCTCAGCTGGACTCTCAAGAGAAGACACCTCAGGCTCCCTGTGAAACACATTAGGTAAGGGCTTGCTCTCTATCGTATCCATCACTGCAGCTCCACACATTGACACAGCTTTCAGGGAGCAGATGTTCAAGACACCCCAAGCCATTTATTCCCACAGCCTGCACAATGTGCATACTGCAGAAATGTCTTAATAGATAAGATAATAGATAATGTGGGAGCTTCAACTACTGTTAAAATACTTTAAACTGCTGTTCAACTACTGTTCTCTGGTGTTCTTAAGTGGTGGTTTAATGATGCTGGATCAAACCCTGAAGGGAAACTGGCCAGGGTTGGAGGAAAAGGACTTTATGACATGGAAGACAATACCAGCACAAAAAATGAGAGGATGAATTGCAGAATAGGTAAGAAGCACCTTCTGATCTGCACAGAAGGTTCAAAAACAAGTTTCCAGGATGAATAGTGGGGTATTTAAGAGCATTTATTTTGTAAGACAGATCTTGAGCAGTTTATGACTCAAACTGATGTTTCATGTATGTGGGTGCTGGAAGTCAGGATTTTTTTCTTCTTTTTTCTTTCAGTGCAAAGGTATTAAGACTCATGTGCCCTTTTAAAATTTCCTAACTATGCACACAATATTTTGTTGGAGGTGTTGTTGCAGTTAATATTGGACTCGATTATAGTGCAGGTGTATGTTTCATGATGTTGTTGATGGATGTCTCCTAATTGTGCAGGATGGGAAACCATGAATATAAGGACATGACGATTTTCATAATGAATGACTAAACACTGTAAGAAGTGCTTGAATAAATACTCAGAAAGAATTTTAATACCTTATCCATGGTAGCAGGAGCAACAGAAGAGGAAGGAAAGAGAGACCATACTTACTGTGGTTTGGGTGCTATTTTTTATTTTAACATGGTTTTTTCAGTAGATTCTCTTTACTCTCAGAAGAGTAGAATTGATTTTTCAATGTGGTTATGGGGCATCTGAGAGCTTTTAAATGATGCTGAACAAGGGAGAGTTGTGAAAATTGACTCTTGCTGATGGTATCCACATCCCTTTAAAAAATACAATTAAAACTTCTGTGTCTTTCAGGTACTTGTCTAAGTCCACATGTTTGTGGGAAGGAAGGGGGTTCCTGTTTGCAAGGAAAATGTTTTGCAGTAATTGGTGGGTGCAAGGTGTACAGAGGTGTCCTGTGGGGAGTTACGTGGGTAGTGACAAATCAACAGCCTTGAAAGGTCCTTGACAAATCAATGCCATGGCTTGAATGGGATCTAAGAGAAACATGTCTTTCCAGTCTTGAAACCTGAGTCTGAAGGCTACAGAAGCCTTGAAATAACTTTCCATCATCAGCCAGGCCAATTCCAGTTACAGCAAGGGACAGTCAGAGGAACCTGGAGATGGAAGACCACTCAGCTACCAGATACACTGAGTTTGAATGTTCTGCCTAATACAAAGCAGAACATTTGTGGTGTAAATGAGCCTTCCATGACCCTCCTGACCTCAGCAGCTTCATCAGCACCAGCAGCAGTGAGAGACACTGACTGAGGCAGCCTGGCTGGGATCCCTGCTAAGGGCACTGCTTTCCCCAGAGCCAGCTTGGTGACAGCATGACTGGAGGGCCCACCCAAAACCTCCTTAATTCCTGGATGCTACCACATGTGAAGGTGATACAAAACTTCCTAAATTCAGAAGCAATCTAACCTTACCAGCATCTTTTGTGGAAGAGTTGTGTCTTTAGCTTACAGCTTCAGAGGATGAATGCTATTTTCAGAGGGGGAACTACTCCATATTTGAACTACTCCATGTGGATTTAATCGTGTCATAGTAGTGATAGCAGAACCATACCTTTTCTCCCCTCTGACTCTTTCGTAAAGCATCTCTGAAGCAAAGCTTACAAAGAAAGAAAAATAAAGTGCTTAGCTTTGATCTTCATGAACAAGAAATAGGCAAGACACCTAGAATACTTTCAGTAAAACTTCTTCCTGGTTATGTTTGCTTTTCTATAAGCGCTTCGCTCTTCTTTCCCTCAAAGAAAGCGTTCTTTGAGGCCGCATTTTACTGCAGCTGATGTTGGATTTCTGTAAAATTCCTACCTGCATGTTTTTACGCATGAGTGAGGGGTGTGCAATGAAGGGTGATGGATGAAGCCAAGGGACCATCTGGAGAGCAGCTGTCACCTCCGTGCTCTGAGCCAGGGTGGCCCTGATGGCCAGAGCTGGCTGCTCACTGCACCCACCTGCACCAAGGGCTGGCCTCTCCTCCACAGGCCCTGGACAGGGGGTTGAATAGGGGAAGGCTGAGTCCCTTTCCCAGGACAACCCTGCCTCGATTCAGTGTGTGCTGCTCGCCCAGCGGCATCACCCTTTGGCTGCACAGCGACACTAACAGTTCATGCCTGGCTTAATTAAGGCAAAACCTACAAATTTACATGGAAGATAGCATTTCTTTATTTTTCTCAACCTATATTATTGCACTCTCTTTTTCCCATCTGTGCTCAGTATCACTGAAGCACAGTCCTGTCATCTGAGCTTGACTTAAAATGTTAGCATTTGAACAGGAGGGAATTAGAGAAGCTCTGCCCCCTGCTCACCTCTAATAATAATTTGCTCTACAAGTATGTATGGATACGTAGTAAGATGACACCTGTGTCTTGTAGGAATGGATTTCTCGCAAACAGAAATAATCAGCTATTGCATGGCTCAAGCACTGTAGCAGAGATTGAAAGAGGAGTTTCAGAATAAATATATATATATAATAAAGAAATTGAGAGATTGAAGTGAAATCTCATTTTTTGAGAATAGTGCCTGTGTTTTGGAAAAGAAAAATAGACAGAAATCGTTGTGCTTTGAAGTTTGACCAAACTTTTCTGCTGAACTTTCATGTATTTTCTGACACTATGACAAGCAAGGAGTCAGCTAAGATGAGGAGGATTAATGGAAGCAGGTGGGACATCCACTGTAATGTTGCATGGATGATTCCAGACTTGTTCTGTTGCAGGCTTTGAGCAGGGGTGATCTTCGGGGGCCTGTGCTCTGTAACCCCACCCCACCTACCCTCAGGAAATTTAATTGCCTTCCTTTTCTGCTGGAGCAGTGACAGGGCTCACACCCAGCAATGAAATGCCTTTGATACATCGCCTACTGCGTAATAGCAAGGAAATCCAATGTGCTCACAGTGCCAAGGGGCAAAGTAACAGTTATGGGAAGGGAAGGAATGATACCCACAGTAACACCCCTGGCCTCCTCTCCCCCTGGCTGTGCTTGCCTACAGGGTGACCACAGAAGAAAAATGCCTGATTGAATAATGTTTGCACAGAAACCAGCTGTGAATTCCTTGGGCAGCACAGTTAGGATGCAGTTTGTCAAGTGTGTCTTTTGTGATTGTAGCTCTAACAAGAGCTCTGCTGATATGTTTTTCATCTAGCAAAAACTACGTTGCCTTTATTCGCCCTCTGTTCAAAGACCAGCTGTGAGGATTGCACTGAATTGTTGAATAATCTCTGCTAATGCATAAGTAATACTTGCTGACTTATGTGAGAGTCCTATTTCTTACTGAGAAAACATTTCATTTTTATTAGGTAAAGTAAAAAAACCCTATTAGTAAAGACTACAACTCAATACCAGTTTAACTTTCATTTTGCTGCTCTATTTCCTCTCATAATCATGTAAATTGGTGGCTACCTTCTTTGAAAACAAAAGTAAAAACCAAACACCCAAGAACAAAACAAAGAACTAATCCTACCAGAAACCTCTCACAAAAGATTAACTAGTACTTTCAGCACAGAACTCCTGCTGATTGAGGAGGAAAAGATTTGGTGGTGGATACAGGCAGACCGCTGGGGAAAAGCCCTAAATATTAACAGCAGCATCAAGATGCCATCTTGAAAGAGGTGGTATGCAGGTCCTTATTGCAATACTCATATTTTTTCACGTTGCTGGAACATTTTCCTCTAGCTTTTAAGGTGAACATTTCCTACAGAGCCACCTAAATCCTCAGACACTGGTGGATGTACCCACTATCAAATGAGTAGAGTACAACTGACTTTCTGCATGCACAAGCAGGGTAACGAGGAAATTTGACAGGGCACTTAATTATGAGCATCTTAATGCAATTGGTGCAAAATGGGTCTTCTACCTTGGAAAGCAAGTTGCCACAGGTGGGCTTTCCACCCCTCTGCCCTGCCCTCCCTACAACACAGACCAGCTGCGTATGTGAAAACTGAGTTTGAGAAGCAGAGCTTACCCATGACTCACAGTCCTGTGAGTCACTCAGTTTGCCCGTGCACTATAGGTTATTTACCCTATCAGCCTTTTTCCTTTATAGCTGTATTTGTGCCCAAACTGCCTGGTTATAACCTGCTTCATCTACTTATAAAAATAAAATTTTATATTAAAAGCATCTGAAAGTTGGTGGCTCTTTTTGCTCCTCAGAATTTGCATAGGTGGGCAAATAAACAGCCATAGGTTTGGAAAGAGTCCTTGTTCAAATAACCAAAAAACCCTAAATATCTCAAAAATCTGAAAATTTAGCATCTTTTTTATCTTTTCTTTTTTTTTTTTAGTGTAAGTAATAGCATTTACATAATCAGAGAAGAATCTGGTGACTGCCAAATCTTTTGTTCATGACATCAGCTGCTGTCAGAGAGAATGATGAAAGAGCAGCCTTTTAAGATTTTACTGCAAAAGTAAGACTAGTGTTTCTTTTCGGGTCCTGCATAATGCTTCTTACTAGCTTTCACTGGTTTCCCCCCGAAATAAGAATTAAAGACTAGTGCCATCTATCCAGAATTCTTGCTAAAGGGAGTAAGAACCATACAGGAAAATATATGGTTTAGAAGGACTAGTTGGTCCCTGTATTGACTATTTCTGTCCTTTTTTCTGAGGTCTTGATCTCCTCTCTCCAGCTTGTGAAGTCCCAGATTTTCTGGGGAGCCATTCCCTTTGACAGTCCTGCCACAGCCAAGACTCTGTGACATGACATGATCCAAATGGCACACAACGTGTCAGCCTCCTGTCATTTTTCCACTTGGCACGCTGCAGTGTGCTGTTTATTCACGAACACAACAGCAAAAGAAAAAGACTTGGAAATGTGTTTTCTGACACACAAATTTGCCTCCCCTTGGAAAACAACCTTGCTGTCAAAAGGGAGGGTGCAGATAAGTCTGCTTGCTGTGCATGGAGTGTCAGTGCCACTGCCTCCTCAGTCCTAGATTCTGGAGCATTTCTCCAGAAATGAGACAGAAACAGAGAAAGAGCAGGCTCATTCCTAGTGAGACTGTGGTAGTATCTTTGAAGCAAAGCAAGCTTCCCACATGAAGAAATATCTTCAAGGTTTAGTAACAGATTGGTTCTTGTCTACAGCTGCCTTTAAAAATGCATTTTAAGACTAATTACTTAGTAGTCACATAATGAACTTGTTTAAAATTTAGAAAGAAAGTACTTCATGACATTTTTGTGAATTATTGATGTTAAAAAGATCAGTAGTTTATCTGAGAACAGAGCAAAAGCACAGCTGAATACTCAAGAAACAGAATGCAGAAGTGGAGGGGCTACCTGGCTGCTCCTGGTAAAACAAGGCAAACAAGATCCAAGAATTGCCTTGGATGTGCAGAACAGAGCTCTGGTGCCGTCTGAGGAGCAGCTGCCAGACCCCAATTGGGTCCCTGCTCCTTGTCTTCACACCTAGAACAGCAAGAGGGAGAGGAGAGCTGCTCAGGCCTTTTTATCCATGCCTGGCCTGGCCACCTGGGATGGCTGCCAGCTGAAGGGCAGTGCTGCAGTTTAGGATCTGCCACTAGAGCAGCTGCTGTGCTTGCTTGGGACTGCAGCTGCCGGTGTGTCAGGAGCATAAAGCTCTGTTTCCCAGCAGAGCCTTGCCAGCTTTTGGTAACAGCCAGGAGCCTTAATCACATCCTGGATGGTTGCTCGAAGGTTGGGAGATCACACAGTGGTGTATTATTCCATACAGGGCTTCCATCCTTGGCTGTAGTGCTGGAAACAGAACTTAAGTGCCAAGGTCTCTGCGTGGTTTTCTTTGGCTCATGTAAAGGTGTGATGCTTCAAGTCTTGACTAAGTTTATTGTATTCTATGCAGTGAAAAGAGGAAAGTCACTATATAATCAGTGATGCAATAGGACCACTGGATGCTGCATTTCATTTTGCATCTCTCTATCTTCAGAAGCTTGAAGTGTCAAAAAAAGTAGTTGAGAGTTAAAAGCCGAGCAAACAGAATGATTGGTGTTTTGCTCCAGTCAATAGAAAGTGCAGGGGTGGAGCAGGCCCACAGTGATGCTATGTGTGTTGTGCCCTGAATTCCTGCAGCACACATGGAACACCACGCCTAGCACCCCTCCTATGTGCTCCCACAGGTGTACTTTTTCTCCTGTCTTATGTTGTTGCTGAATATAGTCTGCACAGCTTCCACCACTGTTGCCACAACTCTTAAAACATCAACACAATCAGAAAAAAAAAACAACCCCACAGATGTCTTGGAGCCAGCTCTTAGCAGTGATGACAGCTTCCTTAGTGCTGTCCTACAAGCACATCTAGTAATAAGAAATGAAAATGTAAATGCCAGTGAAATCTCATGGGGCACACCTAGGAATCTCAGGAAAGGCTTGGTGTTGAAAGGACATTTCCCTAGGGGCTGGAGTAGGGCAGCTGAAGTCAGATTTATTCCGAGACTTCTTGTCAGGAAAAAAATGTACATCTGAGTATGAACGTGCCCCTGTAAAGAGGCTCTGTTTCTTACTTTCCACATTCTGCTGCTTCCCTTCCTGCTTGCTTTTTGTGCCCTGTGAGGAGCAGCAGGCCTGTCATGCCTGCCCATTTGAAGCATTGCAGTACCCTATCTGACCTCAAAATATGTGTCACTGTGCAGCTTTTGCTGGAGGCTATATAATGGATGGGTTATTCTCAATGGGAATATGAGAGTCACAAATCATTTCCACACAGAGACCCAAGAAATCACATTATAGACTTAAAGGCCAGTGGAAAGTCAACAAAATGCCCTTGGGCCTGAGCAAACTTTTGTCCTGGATCACAGAGATCACTAAGTTTGAGAGAAATAGATGTGGCATTGGAAATTGTTTTTATGTTTCTGCAATGAAATAATTTTGTTCAATATTAAAATAAATACTTGCCATTTAGATGAGATTATCAGTTTGTTGGGCCAGCAAAAGATAATGTCCAAGGCTGGAGCCTCAGGCTTATGGATAGCTGTCTCCGGTGAAGGATCCACAGGGTCTGGGCAGACTGACATCCATGAGCTGCTGACCTGGGTGCCTGACCATGGCCCATGCCCGGGAGCCTCCTCCCAGCACAGGCTCTCTCTGCTGGTGCTGGCTACCACACAAAAACACTGGGTACACTAAGCAACAGCCAGGCATTAGTTTATCTTTCAACAAGTGAAACAAACAAGACTTAGTCATATCAGCTTCTGAGAGGAAAGCCAATCTTCTTAATGCAGAGTATATGCAATTCATTATTCATTTTGGTGAAATGCAGAGTGCACCTTGCTGTGCAGGCCAGCTGCTCATTTATAAAATTGATTATGCATTCTCTAAAGCCATCTCTAGGGAGCAGCTAAATTGCATCCATTGCCACCAAAGTCTTTGATATCCCTGTGGCTGAAGAATATTATAATAACAAGGAATAAAAGAAAGATAGGCTATGTTCTGATTTTTCATGTTTGTCAGATTTTCTTGCCTCAAAATGTTTCAGGAGAATGTGTTTCTGGCATGAAAGTTGCCCTTAACCTCACAGCAAGAGCACCCCAAGATGTCTTAGAAATTGAAGGCTACTTTTATTATAAAAAAATTAAGAATTTATCTGCTTTAAATTTTTTTCCCCATAATAATCAGGTGCTTGTTTCAGATAATAGCATATTGACTCTTTGATTTTGTTGCTTTAATCTGACTTCTCCATTATCTCTGTGAAAAGTAAAACAGAGAGAGGAAGGACCATTGGGGATGACAACACTGTATGAAAAGATCTAGCAGTTTAGTATTCATTCTATATATCAAATAGCTGAGCATAAAACTGCCTGAACTTTGACTTTTCTGTAATTTTCTGGCACAATTTTTTTCCTGAAACTAATCCTTAGTTCACCCTCCCCTCAACAAAAGCTTCCCTATACCAGCATAGGTGAGCATCAGAATTTAAAGCAGATACTGCTTACAAGTGGATCATGAAGAAACTGCAGAAAAATTAAAAGACTGCATGGGTTTTCCCATTTGCTAGTTTTAAATTCACTTAAACCTTGTATTTCACAGTGATTTTGTAATTAGATGAGTTATAGCTATAAACCTAATAATCCCTGAGTGACAGACTGTGGCATATGTTGTTTAAGCTTTTCAAAGTCATCTGTAGTCTCTGTCTTTCAGGAACTGCTTTAGGTGGTATTTTCAGCTCAGAGGAGGGACAGGGCTGTGGAAGGATGCAGCATGCTGGAGCTGCCAGGGTCCAAGACAGCTGTTGGCATGGACATCAGTTTTGAAGGGGCAGATTGAGCCCCTTGGGGGGAATATCTGGTGCCACCTCCATGCTTAGTCAAGTGTCTCCCACACATTTCTGGATTCAGCATGTCTGTGAGCCTCAAAATGGACATTTCCCCAGTTCAGTAGCCAGACCCAGAACTGGGTTGTAGTAAACCCCATAAATTTGGGAAAAGCACCATGGAAAATATGAACAATAGGAATGCTGAAACAGCAAAAGAAAATTCCTGTTTCCCTGACCTCCGCCCCATAACCTATCTCTGTAACTTTGTAAGGCCATGTTACTTTAACCCTTACTATTGGTCAATTATGGATACCCCTAAACCCTTACCATTGGTTAAGTTTGGATTCTATCCAACCCTATAAAAAGGGCATACTGTACCCCATTTGACAGTAGAAGAGCTGTCACAGGGACCCTTCACAGACTTCCCCAATAAAGCCATCTCTGTGGAACCAGCCAGCGCCTCTCCTTCTCCTCTCTCTGCCGTCTACTGCAGCCTCAAGCCAAGGGCAAACTTACCTAGCAAGCAATAGCTGAAATCCTAAGAGCTTGCAATCACTATAAGAGCTGACAGCTACCAAGCTTGCTATGGGGTTGGGCCCGCAGCGATTCAGTCTGAGCTAGCTTAGCCTTCGGGCACCCTGTTCCCCCGGGGACTGAGCTCCTGAGCCCTATTGCTCTGCATATTAATAAGGCCAAATCAGAGGCTTTATTACTGGGTCTGCATGGAGGCAATCTACTTTGTTCCAAGACCTTTCCCTGCAGCCCTAAAAGCCAAGGTCACAAGTGCTGGACAAGGGCTTTTCTCTCTGCTCCTCCCTGTTGTGAAAATACAGACTTCATGGGGCTGGAGGAGGTACTCCAGGGACTGATGTAAACACCTACAGGGTGCTTATGTTGCTTATTTTATTTTATCCCTCCACCCTGCCCTAGGAACACCCCTGACCACCTGCTGCTTTAAACCAGCACATCTGCAGCTCTTTCACAAGAGACAGTTTCAGAGTCATGGGGTTAGAATATGAAGTGTGACTGCTGCTGTGAGCTGCACCCTGAGGAGATGCATGAGCACTCCCTCAGACCCAAAATTTCTCTGTGTGCTCTCTTGTGCTGGTTTGGCCGGGATAGTGGTAATTTTCTTGCAGTAGCTGTGTTTTGTATTTGTGAAAACGGTGTTGATAACACAAGGATGTTTTAGTTTTTGCTAAGCAGGGCTTGCACTGAGGCAAGGGCTTTCCTGCCTCTCATACCACCCCAGCAGCGACCAGTTGTGAGTGCAAAAGGACTCGGAAGGGCTTTTCCCATAGTTTTCCTGCTTAAATATTGCTGCTGTATTTAAAAAAAAAAAAAAAAGAAAAAAAGAAAAAAACCAACACATCCTATCCTAACGTTCACAGGGCTTGACAAAGCCCCAGGGCCTGGTCCATCTGAAGTATTGGAGAAAGACAGAAAGTCAAGGTATCTCTCTGTAAATCAGATGCATAGCACAAAAATTACCCCTGTTCAGGCTCAGACTTTAGATACCTGACCCTCTGGGTCCATAGCTGTGAGAGAAATGGTGCTGTCTAGCTCCATCATATTTCAAGGTTCTCTAATTATATTTAGCTAGATCTAGGTCACTGCATTCTTTTAGTTTCAGACTCAGGGCAATAGAGTAGTGGAAAGGATTTTTGAATGCACAGGGATGTAGGTTTAGTTGAGTGAAGGTCTTTATGACCCTTGTGGGTAAGGGCTTGGTATGTGTTTGTCTGACTTTACAGGGGCTATGACTTCCATGTCTTAATGTTAACAGGATGGGCTTTCATAGCTACTGACTGCAGACTAAATTTCAGCAACTGGATTGTCCTACTAACCCTTCTCTGTACTTTCTCTTTAGCGAATTGCACTTGGTAGTGCAAGCTTTTCAGAGTAGAAAAATATTTCAATATACTCCAGGTGTTTCTAACGCAATGTCATTTTTATTTCAGCTGTCAGAGAATTAATCCATCTTGAGCTGAAAATGTGTCTTGAAGATACATGCTTCTTCCCATTTCAGTGTGGTCAAATGGCACCCTGTTCCTTTGAGGATTCTTTTGAGGATTCTAAGCTAGTTAGTAGCTTGATTTTTCTCTCCCCCAACTTCTTTTTGCAGCAGATTAGATCATTGAAAGCTATGGGAGCTTAGTTATTAAAAAAATAGAGAGAGCACAGTGCCTCATTATTATGTATTCTCAAGACAGAGCTATTTCTTTAGTCCTGATGCATTTCTGCACACAGTTTAGCAGCAGTGCCTTTAGTGCAGCAGACCTGCAAGGAATGGAGGGTGATGGAGGAGGAGATGAATACTGATGAAATTGCATCAAAGACCTCTGTGTTGCAGTGTTAGTGCTGTTTGCATGTGTCATTGGCTTGTGTATTTTCTGTGGTTATCTGTATCATGTCCCTTGAGATGTAAAGTGTACAGTTTTAATCAAGACAGTTGTAATCAAGACCATATCAGTGAGGTTACTGCATTTTTGCACTTTCTGATGGCTGGAACAGGAGTTCAAGGAGAATGGAACAGTAGCTGCAGTGTGTAATGAGACAATCCTTTAAACAATTTTCATATCAGGACCTTATCAGAAAATTCTGGCCCTGGTGAAAGTTCATACTCAGTGATCTGTAATGGCCCTTGAGCTCTACACTGAGTAAGCGCATCTTATTGCAGATTTCCCCAGACTTATTTTTAGGGGGTAGAACTACCAAAAATCTTAAATATGGCAATACTTGGCTTCTGATCTCTCTATGGTCCTTGGCTACGTTAAGCTTCCAGAGTGTGGAGCTGGTGGAAACACAGGGATCTAGGAGAACATTTATGGAAGTCAGCAAACCTAGTGTGCCTCTAAATTGAATATGCTGAAAAAAACTCACTCCCCAAAACAACTCTCTCCCTCCCTGATTTTCCACAAATTCTCCTCATCACCACGCTGAAGGCAGGCACATTCTTCTACTTGGAGTCTTCAGATGTGAGCCTCTTCTGTGTCTCTGAGCAAGATTAATCTCTCCTTCATTTAACAAAAATGTTATTTCTGCCAAACATCAAGAGAGGATTTTAACCCAACTATCAAAACAGCTTTGCATGCACAGTATTTGGATCTAAAAGGGAGAAAAAGAACTGATCCAGCTTTGACATGCAAACGCTGGCTGACTGGAAAAAGAACCCCAAAACAGAACTGCTACACAGGATCAAACCTTCTGTGCCCAGATGTCTTCTGTGTGCAGAAGGTTTGATCATTAGGGCTCACAAGTCAGCAAGACATAAAAGGTCCCAAGTGAAGAACTTGAGCTGAAATACAAAATAAGGTGTTATGGTCAACTGGGAATTGGGGAATATCTACCTTGGAGCATTTTCTTACTGCAGGCCATGAGGTTTGTTAGGATAAGATGTACCTGCATGGCTGAATTTGCCATCTCAAGAATAGGGAAATGCTATGATCTGCCATTTAAAGCAGTCCTTGTGCACCAGTGTCCTTTGGGATCTTGTGAGAAGTCTTAATCAACTAAATCTTTTCAACAGCAAATCTTTTAACTGTACTTCTAAACTGGAGAAACTGCAGGACTGTTCAAAGGCCCTGATGCCCTTCAAGGCTCCTTTCTTCAGCCTTATTTCTATTTCACTGCAGTGACACTTCAAATGAGGAAATCTGATCGCCACCCTGTGCTGCTCAGTGTTTGGCAGTCACAGATTTTCAAACAGCATATTTCTATTATTTGGAGGCCAGGCATCACTGAGCAAAACAGATTTGGCTGCAGTAACTTTTTCTAAAATAATCCTGCTAATAAATTAGTCTCAGCAGAATTGTACCAGACCTGTGTGCAACCCCACGCTGCGCTGTCTTCTGTTCCAACACACACTGGGGAAATTCAGTGGACGAGCTTTGGACTTACACATCATCCATTCATGATTACTGGGAGATGGTGGGGAAAAACATCCCAAAGGTTTGTAAAAGGGAACAACTGTATTCTATCAGAAAAAAAATTGACACAAACCCCAGGTACCTCAGTCCCACTTAGGAACCAGAGCTGTAAATTGCCTCACATGCTATAAACTCCTTCTTCAGTCAGGCACTAAGTCTTGCAAATTACAGTCCTTGCCAGTGTGCAGAGTGCTTAACAATACCGTGTAAGGTACAGGTACCCAAAATCACATCTTGCTACCCGGTTTTGGGTCTTCAAACAAGGTGCATTTGCAGGGAGCATTAGGCAGTGGAAGAAGTTCTTCATATAGGGGTATTCATACTTTAAGTTACCCACAGGATCTCAAAACATGTTTGTATTTTTTAAGGCATAATAATGTTCTCATAACAAAGTTCTCAGCCCATTTCAACATCGCCTTCCCCTTCTGTCCTCTAGGTTACTTCTTGCATATCAGAAGAAATTGAAGCAAAAGGTAAACCAAAGTAATGCAGAACTGCGAGTGAGGATCATACAGAAAGATTATCTCCAGAAATTTTTTAAAAAATCAAATCAAATTGGGTCTCCCCCTGCTGTGTGAAACAGAGTATTTTGATTTGTGTCTATTCCCAAAACAAATGTTACTAGAATTGATCTTCCACTTGATTACAGAGGCAAATGAAGAAACACAACTTGTAAATATCAAATAAAATGAGACCGCTTGATACAAACATTTTACATTTATTGGAAGAGTACAGTGAAACAGGGACTGCAGACTCATTAGTGGTAAGTGGTCCAAAGGAGAAGACAAAGGACTATTCAAAAAAGGTCTGCAGTTTACAGGAAGACTGAAAATCTCTTACATAACAGTCTAGGAAAATAAAAAGTTAGCTTGAGTTCTAAAGTGTGACTTTAAAGCATATAAAAAATTGGCAAATAAATAAAGTTAAAATGCAGTTCTATTTAAAATTATAAAGGAGCGACAACTGGCAACTGTATAACATAGTTATAATTTTCAGACTTGATTAAAAGCCAGATAAATTCACAAATGTTGTTTCTTTATTTTTTTAATTTTATTTTACATGTACTTTAGGGAAGAAGGACCCATTTCCAGTGTTATGTATTATCAATCTGTTTCACAAATATATTATTTTTAAACAACAAAGAGCATAAAAGGTGCTTTACCTGATATTGCTGGTGCGTATTTTGGCACAAAATTGAGAACTGGATACCTAAAGACATCTGCAAATGGCATCTGTGTCCACTCAAGGCTACTGGTGACAAAGCCTGGCTTGTGATGGCAAGCCAGTGATGTGAATTTCCCTCCTTCCCTAACACCCCTGTTCTGTCTCCAGCTGCCAACAGTTACACAAAGGAAAGCAACACATGCAATTTTAAAATCAGCAGTCCTACAACCCCAGCCCAAGTTTCATCCCTGGAAGTCCTTTAACAGAAGGCACAAGGCAGGCGCTTAATGCTGGCTTTCACTCCTCAATATTTCTCTGTAGGAGTCTGCCTGCCTTGGGTGTCCTGTGTGATGAGTCTGTATCATGGGGTTTTTTCCTATTACCTGTTTTCAGCATTTTAGTGAAAATTAAGTGGGAAGCTTGCTAAAAAAACCAAATTAACTTGTGATTTACAGGTAATGGTACAATTAACACTGGAAACAGACATGTAAACAGACATTTCAACTGAGACCCAGTGCAAGAGCAATTCCCTGTACACAACAATAATGCTTATCTCCTGGAATTGCAGGGTTCAGCACTTCATAGTGGTGGGGTTGTAAAATTATTTCTGTAAGTAAATGTTGTATGATATAATGAATTCAAATTCCTGAAAGCAAAATGATGAAAATTAACACTGTCTGAAAAGGTCTGTTAAGAAGAAGGAAGCTCACAATAAGGCTTAGGTGGAATTAAGTAATTGCTGTTGATTTGGAAGATGCTGTTCCAATCTGGCCTGACAGCAAAATGTCAAGGAGCATATTTAGCTCTTTAATTCTCCCTATGTGGAGCAGAATGTTCTGTATTGTAAACCACACAGTAACAAATGTTGTTCCTCTGATGTATCTTATGATGTGGACAATTTGTGATATAGCTAGGATCTGCAATTTCATTAAAAATGTGATTTGAACAATATGCTTCACCTTGATTCATGGTTACTTCCATTTTCATACAAACACACTGCCCTAGGTTTTAAAGTACAACATCACCACATTACTTCTGAATTAAACAACAGCAGGAGTGTATTTGGACTTTTCTGTCACCATAATAATTTCATTTGATAAGTGAAAGGGTGCCATCTGTGATACATGGAGCCTTCAGAATTAGGAAATATTTGAGAGATGCAACAGTAAAGATTATTACAGCAGAGCTCAGCTGAAGTGTAAGATTGCTGCAACCCTCTTTAGAGAGCAGAAAGATTCTTTAAGAATTGAGGCAACAGCTCAGAGTCAATTGGTTATATATCAGTTATCCAAGAATTTTGCATTATTACTTGCATGTAACAGCAAAGGAATTCTTCATATGTTGAGAAAGACTGAGCTGACTGAAAAGAGTACAGTGCATCTTTTTTTAGTAATGGAAAGTTCTGGCACAAACTTTCAATATCTGTAATGCAAAGGGAATCACTGTTCTGATTTTTGTTTCAAAAGTCTAATTGCCTTATATTGATGAAGAGTTTCAATGGCTGGCTCACTTACTATATTCACAAAACTTAAGTACTTATCTATAAACATTTGTGTTTCCAGAACTAGATGACAGATCCAAATAGTAGCAATTCAGGATTTTTCCAAGTGTTCTCTGCTCAGTGTGAATCCTAGGTTACCATACTGGTTCAGAGGCTGTATTTATCAATAAACAATAAATCAATTAAGTTGTATTTACAAGGTATTCCACTCTGGGAGACAGAGGAAGAAAGAATCTAGTTCATGGCTCTTCTATGTTTTCAATTTATGACCTCAGTAAACTACATTTAAGGGTTTTATTTATCAATTTTTTCTAAATATGCCTAGAATTTTTTTGTTTGAAGAAGGCATATGGATCTGAGATCTTTAAATGCACCACCCTTCCATAGCTACAATCTCAAACACCTGCAAAACAACAATTTAGCTACTGAACTAATTAGTTGTTTAGCTCACACCCCCACTCCCAAATAAACCATCTGAAACTTCTAATTTAAGTCCTGCCTAGATGATGTCTGAGAAAATGGCATTCTGAAATAGCCAATACTATACAACTGCCTGAAAATAAAACAAATCTGAGTTAACACCCAAGTTCTATACCTGCACATATATTCCAGCTGAAATTTTATATCAAAGAGAAGGGGACATAATGGTAACTTAGGGCTGTTGGTGGAGGTAGCATTCCCTGGGAAAGAACAGTAAATACACCTCTGAAACTTTCTGTTTTATAGAGTAGTACTAAGGCTGAAAAACAGATATTTCTTTTGCTTATTTGACAGAGAAGTGAAATCAAGGTGGATTCTAGGGTCAAAACTCTGAAAGTTTAAAGTCAGGGGCTTCCAGCCCTGTTCTATATGGTACTTATTATAATGAACACAATGACTGATAACTGGATGTGAAAATATGCAAAAATGTTGGAGCTACCAGGCAGATCTTGCTGGAATTTTCGAGAAGAGAATCTTCCCTTTGAAATTTCAGGTCTCAGCAAAGTAAAGTTGGTATTAATAACATACTAAAAGGCAACTCTGCAACACATATAGGAGCTGGATATGACAGTTCAGTACCACTTTGAGGAAATAAATGGTAGTAGTACTTTACTGTTCATAATGTGACGTGTGAATGAATTCTTCCATTTCAATTTGAAGCTTTCCACCTTTAAACTTTATGTGTTGATAATGGGAAGCTACCCCAGGGAACAGTTACTCTTAGAAAACCTTGATAGGCTCCTGAGGTTGATTCACTTTCCTAGTAAGCTGTTGCTGGTTATTAAGGACTGCTTTTTTGTTTGTTTTCAGTAAATCTGCAAAAGGGGACTACTGAAAGAAAACATTTTTAATAGAGCTGATATTTCAAATTGACCAGATCTCTTAAAAAACTCATGGTTGTTTGGAACTTCAGGTATACTGGACTTGCCCTGTGCTTGCCATGCACCTTTTAATTACTAATTGAGGTCCTGTATTACTAATTACTAGAAGTGAAGGACTGCATGAAAACCACTCTAAGAGGAAAAAAATGCATTGCTTCATTGGTAGCCTGACTAGCCTAGGAAGAAAGTTTCCAACAATATCTGAAGTCCTTTTGTGCTTTACAAGAAGAAAAAATTAATTGTCAAACTCTTCCTTTAATAGCAAACTATTTTATGCTTAGCCATAAAAATGTTACAAATTCAAGTGCACTGGCACAAACAAGTATTTCTAGCGCCTAAAAACAGGACAGCTGTTACAGAAAGTGAACTCTCTCAGCTTCTTTCTCTTTATTTAATATTTATAATGAGTTATTATTTATGACAATCAATTATTCTCAGAACTGCTGAATACCATGTTTGATGACACTATTTACACACTAGCTTAGCTCTTCAAATATTGCACTCCCTTAAGTCTGTGAGTAGCACTGACAATTAGAGGATATGACAGCAAGAATACTGGAAACAGGGCTAGTATTTCATCACTGTTGTTAATATTTGTGCAGCAGCACATCTGAGAAAACTGGAGGGGAGACATTTGTAAATACTTCTGAGACTTGGTTACACTGTAACCTCAGAAAAATGTGGGGGATTTTTCTTCTTTTTTGTTTTCTTTATTACCTTTACAATGGGTGCAAAAAGGATAACAAAATAGTTATAAAGAGATAACAAATAGGTAACTTCATAGTCAATTTTAATAATGTGCTTGTATTTAAGTAAGCATAACAGGTGGTCAAAGACATTAATGAAAAAATACTTGAGTATGAATAACCTAATATTTCCTTAACCAGTTTTCTCTTTCCTGTCAGTGAGAATGGGCTTTACCAGCTGCAGTTCTCACTGATGGCCTTCAGGTGATGCACTTCGCAATAATGACTTCCAAAAAAGTTTTAAGCAATTCCGCAAAAGGGCATATTTTTTTAACAAGAAATGCAATATAACTGTAGCTGATAAACAAAAAGCTAGTTCATTGTTTTTTTAAAGAACTAATGAAAATGCACATTTCAAAGTTAATGCCTTTGTGGGATGCTAACTCTACATCATCACCCTTTGCTGAACCAAGGTTTGTTTCTAGACAAGATACTTTCCCTATTTTACTTTTCATAAAATAAAGAAGCTTAGAAAACCTTATGACTTCACTGAGGACTGGACTTGGGAGATAATATGCACTAATTTTCTACTAAAAACAAACTAAGGATGCACTTCTTGCTGTCAAAGCAATTTTCTTAAAATAATGAATGCAACTGCTAGGAAAAACATGAAAATAAGAGAAAATTTGTTGAATTCCTTCTCACACTACAAGCTGAGGATAACAGTATTTAGAGTTTTGTGCGTTTAACAATATAAAATAATTCAGGATTCTCTCGGGGTCCCTCTGGTTGTGACAATGCCAGTGTAACAACCTAACCTGAAATCCATGCTTGCCAAAGAGGCTGAAGCTTAACTTCCTTCTAAGTTCTCTTTTTAAGTTTCCTAAACATAGTACATGAGCCAAATGACCTGGCTAACCTGGTAAAATTAACCTGGCAAGATTAAGTCATCAAGAGGCCATGGAGAGAAGATATTGCAGCCTTGCTTCTTTAGTGCCATGTCTTTCTTTTAAATTTCATGGCATGGCAGGCTTGGTTGTGAATGCTCCTGTGAGAAGCCTACAGTAGCTACAGGTATGGAGTCCACTTCCTAAATTGAATAGTTTCAACACTTACAAGTCAGACACGACAAATGAATTCTGCCACAAACTGTTAAATTAATGCTACAAAAGTTTAAATAATCAAAAAGACATGTACCTGTGTTGAAATTTATTCTATACTTACAAAGCCATTCTGGTATTCTCCCAAGGTATTACTAGTTTTGAACTGAACTGGTGCCTACTTCAGTAACAGTAACAAATTTTCCTAATGCTGTAGAAATTCCCTGTTTTAAAAAGACTTCAAATTTAAACAGAAGTGTGATATATATGTATGGAGGTTAACAATTCCAGAATAAAATGTTAGTACTGTTTTTATCCTTCTATGAGAGTCAGGATGGTGACTGGTTAATTTATGACAAATACAACATTATTTTATTTTATCTGAATGAAGCAGTATTTCTTGCTGTCAAGAGGGCATATGGCAAAGAAACAGTCCATCTCTCTAACAAAAGAATATTAACTCTCCAGAAAAGCTATGAATGCTGACACTGTTATCTTTACTTGCAGACTTCAGGGATGCATATGTAAGGAAACGCTGTTGGATGGATTTTCCCAAATGATTGTGAAACATTTCTTAGATCTTAGTACACTTGCACTTGCATTAGCATACTAGCAAATTAAGGCACAGACTCTGTGTACTACTTAGAAGCATACAAGCTAACAAGAATGTTTCCTATTGCTCTTGAAAAATATCTCTGGGCTACTTGAAGTACAGAACTAAGTAAATATATCCAGTACACTTACAATGAAGTTTTAATTTATGCCACCAAGTTTTCCAAGCACTACACTTTAATGGGTATGTGTATATAAATGCTTATCTCCAAGAAAAAAAATCACTTAACAAAATGCAAGAAGCACTTACCATTCCTTACAGCTGGATACTGACAGTACGACCTCAAATGCAGGTGATGTGATCCCACACGACCATTCACTGTTGTAGTTGGACACTAATTCCTATGTAACAGACAAATTCTTCTAGCCTACACATATTTTGGTCACACATGGCCCTAAACCACCACTCAGCACTACTGTAAATATACTTTAGAGAGCAAAAGATGATGTGGACAATAGAAAAGCCACCCTAAAAGAAATAAAAATGTAATGTAGCCACTGACTTCACTAAATCTCATTCCCACTGTAACACTAAAATATAAGGCTAATTAACATTCCAGATGCTGTGTTACTTACAATCCCTGTTTCTTACTTGCATTAGCAGCAACTAGTATCCCTTGATCTGAATAGTTTAGTAAATTCCTAGAAGTATTTTAAGCACCTTAATGCTGGAACTCAGACAGGGATACAGTAACTTGTTCCTATTTTTATTCAGAGCCCTAGAAAACAATTCCAGCTGCAAAGAGGACCCAGAGTCAAAGTAACAAATGGTGCACCTCCTCCCTCCATTATCTAGTAAGGTTTTATTCTTTCTGGCTTTTTTTTAATATATATTTATATGTATATATATATATACAAACACAAGGTTTATATTCTTGGTGCATTTAAACCTTGTTTATCCCCAGTCTTTTGATATTTGATTGCAATAATGTAAGAAAAATAGAAGGTTAGTATTTCTACTCTGCTGTTCCCTGTCAGAGGCTTTAAACATACTTCTTTCCTTTTGGTTGTTTGCACAACTTCCTCATGCCATACAGAAGTAGTATTTTCCTTTGGACGCTATGCATGAAATGTTCTTTTGTTCAGAATAAACTTTTGCATGCTCCAGCTGCATTCTGAGAATTTCTACCAATTTAAGGGAAAAAATCAGGGTCAAAAGCAAATCTAGCAGCATATTTATTAGCACCTCTAAGATCAATTATATTTGTCATCTGCTGCTATCATTAATAAACCTTTTTTTTTGGCCTAGTATTTCACATATTTTTGGAAGGCAGATAGTTTGCAGTATTTCTTAGCATGTGCTAAGAAATATACTTTATATTGGTCTTTTTTGTTCTAAAATAAACATAGGTCACCATAAAAGAAACATGCTACTGAATTCTGATGGCACTGAAGGAGAAAAAAGGCATTATTTAAGTAGATCACATAAAAAGTCAGAAGTATTTCTACTGTATGGTAACAAATGCACAAGCAATTCAACTACCAAAAAAATTCTGGATTTTTCCATTCAGTAAGCATGTTTGCATCCAGAATCTAACTGAGCTTCATGCTTTAAACCAAGTATCACCTAAATTTATCAGATGTAGAAAGAATTTTTTTAAAGGAGCTTCTAGTTGAAATACTTGTCAAAACTGTCTTCAGTTTTAAGGCCAACATGTATGACAATCCCCACATTAATATGCTGACATACAGGACAGGGATAGCAGAGTGGGAGCACAGCTTAAAGTAGAATACTTCTGAAAATGTCACTAGCAGTTATTTGCTGTAAAACAGATAAAAGCCACAGTCCCTTAAATTTATAGTATGTGCTTTCCTATGTACATGTAACCTAAATTACAGTACTACTGTGACTGGATATATAGCATTTCGCAGTATATATCTTTAATGCAGGTGTAGGCACCATTCAAGATGGTACACCAGTTAATTTCAAAGTAATCCTAGAAGAATATTGCAAATAATGCTATATAAATGCATAGTGTCTGAGGGAAACAATTACTTCACGGGAAAATAAAGTCCCAGACATTGAGTTTGGCACTTCTTCATCACTATGTCACTTTCTTTTTGATTGAAGACAGCTCTTTCTGAATCTCACTGAATTTTGGCCGGTTTTCTGGCTTGTAGTCCCAGCATCTCTGCATTATTTTATATATTTCTTCTGGACATTTTTGTGGTGCAGACATTCGGTAGCCTGGTACACAGAAAAAGTGGAGAAAAACTTTTAGTACTGAAAACAGATGCATATTGACAAATCTAAAAAGATAAGAGCAAAGTTCAAGACCATTTCATTTATAAAGACCTTCAAGACAATATGAGGAACATCTAAAATACATATCCTATACATGACAGATAATTATGAAACTAATTAAAATTCAGGTACCAGTGACATTCAAGTTGGGCATGCTGCTCATCCCTAATAGCAGCAACTCGCACAGATTTCTTTCTTGTATCTTAGGAAGCAGCTACCCTCTGGTTTTCAGTTGTATTTCCTTACTTCACTGCAGTGAGGAAACTGATAATAAAAATGAAGATGTGAGTAAATGTATTTGCTCTTTTTGAAGATGTATCCACTTTAATTCTCACATTTCTTCCCTTTTTTGTCTCCTTAAGGAAGTTCTTCCCCATCTGCACTTTAGTAAGTAATTTTTCCTCCCTCTGTTTTCTTAACTTTTGGATCTTTCCATCTTATCTCAAATCTCTTTCTCTTCTGGTTTGCTTAGATAGGCAGTGGCTTCCACACTTCTCTGCTGCCATCAGCCAAGGAGTTCTCTGACTTGACAATGAGCAGGAGAATGGACAATCAGTTAAGTAAATTAGCAGCTAATCATTCAAAAGTCGCAGGTAAGTGGCTATTCAGGCATATCATCAATAGCCTGGACCACAGAGGTGTACTCACAGCAGTGAAGACAATTTCTCAATGAGTAGGAAGTTGGGAAAAATGCCAGGAGGATTGTATGTATGGACAAGGAGATCCTGGACAAAATCAAACACAAAATCAGGTAATGAAAGGAATACCAAAACACTGTCTGAGCCTCCAGGGATGAAGTTAAGAAAGACAAAGCCCAGAAGGGCTTGAATCTGTCCAGGTGTGTCAAAAACAACAAGCAGAGCTCCTCTAACTGTGTAGGGGACAAAAGATTTGAAAAAATGTGTGCCCACTGCTGAATGAGGGACTGATCAACTCAGCAACACAGGACAGGGACAAGCTGAGGTACTGAATACCTTCTTCATCTCAGCCTCTACTAGCAAGACTAGCCTTCGGGAATCCCAAGCTCCAGGGATCAGTGAGAAAGGCTGGAACAAGGAAGATGTACCCTTTGTGGAAGGGGACCTGGTCAGAGAATACTTAAGCACACCAGATTTAGTTAAGTCCAGGGGCTCTGATGCACCTGTGAGTACTGAGAGAAGGGCCTGATGTCACTGCCACACCATACATACTTTCATACATCACTTCAAGTACAGGGAGGCGTACCTGAAGACAGAAGTAAAGCAAATGTCACT
Source organism: Molothrus ater (assembly GCF_012460135.2). Lineage (NCBI taxonomy): Eukaryota > Metazoa > Chordata > Aves > Passeriformes > Icteridae > Molothrus > Molothrus ater. The sequence continues at coordinate 3,269,766 of NW_023416471.2, read as the reverse complement.
CCTATCTTCAAGTCAGAGCACCCAAGGAACTGCAGGCTGGTCAGCATCACCTTGATCCCAGAAGGAGATGGAGCAACTAATGCTGGAAGCAATTTCCAGGCAGTACAAGGAAATCATCAGGAGTAAGCATGCAGAAAGTCAGCATGGATTCACTAAGAGCAAGTCATGCTTGACCAATGTGAGAAACTTCTTCAATGAGATGAGTGGCCTGATACATGAGGGGATTCCACTGTAAAATCCCACAAAGACACCTTTGGATTTATGGGCTAGATGACAAGACAGGGAGGTGGATTGAAAACAGGCTGAACAGTGAGCCTTGAAGGGAGGTAATGAGTGGTTCGAAGTCTGAGTGGAGCTCCAGGGTGCAATCCTGTGTCGCACCTTCACTAAGGCTGTGGGTGAGGGGCAGGTGCCCCCTCAGGGATGGTGACACAGCAGTGTCCCCCTTGCTGGTGGCACCGAGCCCTGGGGGGGGGTCTGATACACTACAGGGTGGTGGTGCTGTCCACAGGGACCGGGACAGGCTGGAGAAAGGGCTGGCAGGAGCCTCAAGAATGGGAAGAACCAAGTGCTGCACCTGGGAACAGCCCCGGGCACCAGTACGGGCGGGGAATGCCCCGTGGGAAGCGGTTTGTCAGGAAAGGCCCTGGGGCTCCTACTGGACACCAGCATGAGCTCTTCCAGCAAAGAATGCTAATGGCACACTGGGCTGCACTAGTAGGGGTGCCGCAGCAGTTTGAGGGAAATCATCTGCCCAACCTGTTCAGTCCTGGCTGAGGCCACATCTGGAGTGCTGGGTCCAGTACTGGGCTCCCCAGTATAAGACAGACACAGGCACAATGGAGAGAATCTCATGAAGGATCACCAAGGTGATGGAGGCACTGAAACATCTCTCTCTCCTATGAGGAAATGCTGAGTGAGCTGGAGGAGCTCATCCTGGAGAGGAAAAAGCTCAGGGGATCTCAGCAATGTATAAAAACACCTGTGGGGAGGGTGCAAAGAAGGTGGGTCCAGGCTCTTTCCATGCCCAGTGACAGGACATGGAGGTAATGAGCACACACTGAAACATGGGAAATTCCTCCACTTTTTTCCCTGTGAGGGTGACTGAGTATAGATTGTCCAAAGACAACCACATTCACAGAGATTTGCAAAAGTCATCTGGATGCGATCCTGCTGAGCTGGGTGGTTGGACCAGACGACATTCAGAGCTCCCTGCACACCTCAGCCATTCTTTGAGTCTGTGATTCCACAAATTGTCAGACAAATATGGCTCAGGCTCCAGGATTTGATTTGGCCTTTAAGGAGAAACTTTATTATCACCTACAGTGCTTATAAAACTATAACAAACACTGACAATGTGTGTAAATCAGCAAACCAGAGTTTTTTTGTTTGTTTGCTATTTGTTTTTGTTTTAAATAATTTGGAAGTTTTACTAGCTTAGAACATATTTATAAATTATACAGTTGTATTATGTAGGGAAGGAACAGTTCTGAAATGCCACTAAAGACAATGAAAATAAATCAAACTCCTGAACTCCTACTCACAGTTATTTGCTATTTTACCCTTTTGATTATTTTGTAAAAGAGAAATGCAGCTTGCAATGCTCAACTAGTTTACCATTCTCCACCATAATTGCTAAATCTTTCTGTGAAATGATTTAATAAAGAAGATGGAATGATAGAGATCTTTTTCTGGCAGTTTAGAATATTTATACCTGCATTAGCATCATCTTAAATAATTCAAGCTTCTGCTTTGCACAGCAGTAAATCCCTCCTTTCCATCTCACCTGTTAGTTCTGCAATAATGGAAGTCAGCATGCTGTAAGTCTTCCAACCTTTAAGTTACTGGTCAGTGTATTCCTTTTTTTCCAAAAGGCCTATATACATCACCCTGCTCCTCCCAGAGAGCTAGTCAGCAGTTTAGGAAACCTCATATTGTTTTTGCTAGAGTTGCTACAAAACTTGTATGTTATTTCTTAGCTATTTTACGCTGAATCCATACCATTTATCCAGCAATTGTTTCACTTTCAAGGAATAATTACCTTTCTCAACTTGCTCTCGTGCTTGTTGGTTGGTCATTCCAGGGTATGGGCATACTCCTAAACTGAAGGTCTCCCACAGAAGAATTCCAAAGCTCCATACATCACTCTCAGATGTGTATCTCCCTAAAAAAAGGAAAGCAAACCTTGAATTTAATATTCAGAGAAATTGGTATTTCAGATAATTATGGCGCAAATTTCCTGTAAAGGTAAAAGTCTTACACTGGCAATCTCCAGGCAAAACAAAGCTGTAGCTACTAATAAAACATTCTACAGATTTCAACGTCTCCAATATTTCAAAGAATGAACAAATTATATTAAAACAAAAACTCTGGAGTAACATAAGCTAACCATAAGTTCTACAGCTATACACAGACCACTCCAGTTTGTCAAGCAAGTTAAAAATTTCTTTCCTTCTTAATGTACAAAAATATTTTTCTTTTAACATAAAAGGACAAAAAAATGTTAGAGTTTTCCTACTCATTTACAATTGCTTTCAATTCCAAATATTCTTTAAAAAATTACCTTTTCTAGTTTTCCATTTTAGCATGGCAGTGTTTATTCTGAGAGGAGCTACCACCAACACTGTTTCTAAGTGTGAAGAAGGCCTGGTTCTTATGCTTTGAGAAACTGATCTCTGAAAATCAAAGTAAGGCTGGATGCTGCAAAACTGACACACGCAATCAGTTTAAGAAAAAAAAAAAAATCAGGCCTGCTGGTTCAATTGCCTCCAATTATGCTTCAGAGATAGCAAAATAAATAATTGATAGATAACTGAATTCCAAGCCTCTTTGTGGAATTGTAGCTTTCTATTACAAGGAGACATTTTGGAGCAGATATTTCTATTGTCAGTGATGGATTCTCATTAGAAAATTAAGACTCCTAGCCTTTTGCAGCAGAATCAGTGAACATGTTATCTTAAAAATCCATTTTCAACATCACTTTCAACATTTTTCATGGCTGCTCTTCTTTGTTGCGTACTATCACTTTGTATTTACATATCTTTATTCTTAAAAACAACACTTGTGAATGTATTGTTTGTTTATCTCTAATCATCAAACTAGATAAACTAAGCCACTTCTGACTAGGAAAAAAAGGAAAATACATGTAAATTATAGTGACAGTTGATGACAGTGACAACTGTTCTGACGTCAGAAATCTCAGTTTACTCTTAGACTAAATATCACTTCCAGCTGTGCTATGTTAGCTTGTGTGCCTCATGGTTGGCAATTATGGATATTCACTATGTTCTTTGGAGTAAGATTAGTTTTCTTGTCTGTGTATCAACTTCCCACAGTTGAGCATCCAGAAATTTAACACTTTTCACTGAAAGCATTCAGCAAATACAAGATAGGTGATTAGCTGTTTTATTGGGTTTTTTTACAGAAAGTACAAGTTCTGTACAGTTAATTATATTTTATGCTATTACATTATCTGAGGGGAAAAAAAAAGATCTGTTTATAAAAAGACCCCAAGTCCTCCCCATGTTACTATTAACATCATAAATAACTCAAAATATTTTGGGGAGAAAACATACATATTAAATGTATTTTAATTTTCAAAGATCAGGAAGCAAAAATACCCCACAATCATCCTAAATATGTGCCGATTTTGGTCGGGTAGAATTAAGTCTATTCACAGTGCCAGGTACAGGGCTCTGTTTTAGATTTCTGCTGAACTCAGGGTTGATAATTCAGTGATGGTTTTCTTATTGCTTTGACTGCACAGAGCCAAGGCCTTCCCTGCTTTTCACACTGCATGCTGGTGAGGAAGCTGGGGGTCCTTGGGAGGGAACACAGCCAGGACAGGCGATCCCAAACAGACCAAAGGAAGATTCCAGACCATGTGACATCAGGCTCAGTGTATAAAGTCGGGGGACGAAGGAGGAAAGGGGAGCTGTTTGGAGTGATGGGGTTTGCCCTCCCAATAACAGTGTAGAATGGCTCTGAACAGCACCCACGGAACCAAAGCTTCCATTTCTCAAAAACTCCAGTGGCATCTGAATTTTGCTTCTGACTTCTGACACAATTTGTGTCAGAACCACAACATTTGCCCTAGCCTGGTCTCTAGCCTTCACAACTTGTGGGGCTTTTTTAAATTAACATACTTTAGTGATCACTCTTGATTTGTCATATACAGTGACTTCAGCAAAGACAAAAAAAAGAACTTTTTTGTAGCTTCTTAACCACATTGGCATTTATGTAATGGCCAAATGATCCTATTTCTCATTTTCCTCCAACCTTTGAATCTTGATATTCAGGACTGACCTGGCCAGTGGTTACCAATTAGTTTTGAAATACTGCAGATTTAATTTTATTTCATTTTGATATCTTAAAAACCACCAATCATACCTACACAATTCAATGCAATTATTAAAACCTTATTATTAGAATGGAAAACAATAAAACATAATCCAGTAAGTTTTAATAGTATCTTTCAAGGGAGTGGAAAAAACTATCCTTCAAAAACACACAGAAATCTTTCATGACATTTTGAAAGTTGAATATTGACTGCTGAACATATTAACATGTTTGAGAGAGCTTATTTCCCAAACATTACAGAAAATGACCTATAGCTGCTGGAATATGTATGTGCTTTAGGAAACACAAAGTAAGTTGATGTTAATCAACAATCTCCTCTTCTCCTGTACTGTGCAGAAAAAACAGACTCAGCAGTACAAAGTGAAGGTGTGGTCACAAGATCCTGTTTCCTGCTAAATGCAGTCAACTGGACCACATATGTTTATAAAGATAGGTTTTCATAATACATCAAAAATACTGTATGTATTTCCAAAATAACAAAAATAAAAACCCAAACCACCATTTATAGTGGATCAATCACCCAAAAGAACAAAGCATTCACCAGTGAATGTTGGCAACACTAACACCTCTTAGAGTAACTGGTAATACAAGATCTATTACTAAACTGAATTTACTGTCAGCCTTTTAAAGGGAAGATCTGCATTACTGTGTTATGTCATTACCTGCTGCAAACATGCTAATGAGAGGAAGCATTCTGCTATCAATCATAATTCACAAACTTATGATTTCCAATGCATGATTTCCAAAAAAAGGCTAAATTTAAGAGATGGCAAAAATATTTATAGACATTTCAGATGAAGAATTCAAAAATATTTCATTCTGTGTACTCAACTAGAGAACTGCTTTAGAGAAGTACATTCAAAACATGTCATCATTTATTAAATGTGCTGCTTCTCCACAGCCCCCTTTATCTAGAAGAACTTATTTTATAGTTTCATATAAGCAAAAAAAGGTAAGAGCAGCAGCTTCTGCTTCTATTCTGGAACTAAGTAGTGTGGTTCACTTCCCTCAGTGATAAATAATAAATTTTTATCCCCAATATAAAAACCTAGCGATACACAAAAATGCAGGTAAAGTAAAACTGCAGTTAAAAACCCCCAAAAATAAAACAATGACTGTATCTTTCACCAATGCAATGAATTATCTAACACAGTGTTCTAGTACATTAACATTTTCTACTGTTTTCAATGAGGGGCTATAAATATGCAGAACTTGCCATTCATTTTGCTAACGATCATAATTTAGATGACTGATGAGGCTGTCTACAAGAATGAGTCAGCAACAGAACCAAAGCACTCTGCTATTGCTGCATAATAGCAATTCTGATGTTGCTGCCTTATTGTTTTTCAGCAGCAAAACTGCATTTTTTACATAAATCAGACTGAAATACTAAAATTATTTTAAACATTCTTAATTCGAATGAGGGAAAAGAATTGTATGTACATACACTCAAATATTGTGGCTCTCATGCTCTTTACTGTACTTTGGATTTTTTTTTTTTCAAGAAAATCCAGTTATGCTCTTACCATAGTTCAGAGCTTCTGGAGCAGTCCACTTGATTGGAATCTGCTTTAGGCCTGATGATGAGTACACGCCATCGTCCTCTTGCCGGGACATCCCAAAATCACTTATTTTCAAGATGTTGCTTTCACCTACCAAACAGTTCCTTGCAGCCAGGTCTCTAAATTAGAAAAAAAAAAAAACCCAAACCAACACATTTTTACAGGTCTGAAAGTAATTGGAAGTCATTTAAATTGACCGAGCCCCTCAGCCAAGACAGTTGTACCTCTCAGAGGCTTATTTACAAAAGAGTAAAAAACACTTCAGAGCAGTCATGAGGAAACAGAAATGAGGGAAGGGGGAAAAAAAGTCAGAAATAATCCTATGAAAAAGCAAAGGGAGGAGATGCTGGAGATGCTCAAAGTGCCTGAGCAGAGAATCTCCTGCAGTCCACAGAGACAAGGCAGAGTGCAGCAGGGAAGGAGTGTGAGGCTGAAGGACAGGAGCTGTTATGGAGAGTTCAGAACCTCCATTCCCCACTCACCCCTCAAGGGAGGAAGTGAAGAATTTCAGAATGAAGGAGTGCCTCAGAAGAAGGGAGAGGGAAAAAGCATTTCAGTTTTTGGCTTTTATTTCTCACCATGTAACTCTAATTTGCAATACATTAAATTCATGTTACCTAAGTTCAGTCTGTTTTGCTGTGCTGGTAATTGGTAGGTGATTTCCTTGCCTTTATCTTGACCTCCAAGTGTTTCTGTCTTATTTTACTTCCCTATCCTGTTGAGGATGGGGAGTGAGAAAGCATCTGTGTGGGTGTCTGGCAGCCATGCAAAGTTAACCCACCACAACTGCCCTCCATTTATTCCTCCACAAAAATAAATCCCAGATTAATGAAGTGGAACCTACGTAAAACGAAACAGAATTTGAAGAAGCATCCTGAAATGTGTTCAGGAAGTGTTTCAGTGAGAAACCTGAGAAACAGCTCCATCTTCCCTCTGCCCGTTAGAGTTTCTATCAAAAGTTAAAAGCTACTCAGCATAGAAAAGAAATTTTGGCTCAGTGATGGATGAGAAGCTCAGAAAGTCAACTCCCTCCCTTCACCTCAAATTTTTAAATTTTTTTAGATCAGAAGACATGTAGTAATACCTGATAAAAGACCTACTGTGACTTTTCTACATGCTAATAATATATTATCAACATACTATGTGTTGATATAGTACGTTGATAATATATGTTACATTGTATGTTACATTTCAGTGTTTCACAGTTTTTTAGAATACAACATAATAAAATATATATTATTATTCCCATGGTAATGTAATAAAAAGGGCAGGACATGTCAAGCAATAGGATTAATTCCATACTATTATGAAGATCACAGACAAAATATTTTTTAAACTAAACTTACTGTGGTTTTGCTTATCTAAATAGCTAATATGCTCACAAATGGCTTACATGAATATTCCAGAAAAACTATATTAACTTTGATATTTTGAATTGGACCTGTAATATAGTTCTGAAGTGAATCCCTTGAGCACTTAATGCACATTCATTGGTTTTTGAAGGATGAATTTGGTGCATGCAAACTACATTGCTCTTGGAAGAAACTAACTTAGAATTCTGCTCATGATGGGCACGAAATTTGTTTTTCTAGCTACAGAATTTTCTTTCCCAGGAATTTGTTTCTACAGCTTATGCAGAAAGGTTTGAACCAGTGACAAACAGCTTCCAGCATTACCACGGTAATGACAAAGGACTGAACTACATATAACCCAAACTAAAAGTCTTGAGCCATATTTAAGGATGCTGAAGCTCATACATCTGCTTTAATCAGCTCATCCATATTGATACTGGGCTATGTTATTCAATATGTAGACAGAGCCTAGGTACGACCCTAAATATCATAACTTGATTTAAGAATTTTAACATATTTGACTCACATAGCTTTTCTGCCACTAAGAACATTAATAGCTCTAGAGCTGGAGTGATAGAAACAAAGTTATTCGTTTGGTTTGAGAAGACGGACCACTAAAAAACAAATCTGAACTCACAGGCACCAGCTGAAGATGTGCACAAATGTATAAAACAGCTCAATGTGCACTGTTTTACATAGCTTGATATTAGCATGTAGTATCATTACATACAGCTATATTGGTTAAAGCAAGCGAGCTGCAAAACAAAATCAAATTGTTATTGTTTATACTCAAGTGTGTAAAAAGTATCACCATGGAACTTCAAGAATTTATGACTTAGGTTCCAATCATACTTCAGTAATTAGTTTTTTTATCATGTTACTCAATGTAGTCTAGATTTTGCAACTGATGCACATAAGGAGTGGAAAAAGTAATGAGGTTGTATCTCAAAGAAAATTTACAGTTAATTGAAAGCGCAGTCATCCCCCTACCTGAAGTATGACCTAGCATTTAAAAATACTGAGTCAAGTTAAGAAAAATCTATATACTGAGATTTAGAGAAAATACTGATTTAGGTTTATTGCTCCTGCATAAGTCTGACTATTTGGGAAAGTGGACAGTAAATAATATGCACAGTATGGTGCTTATAAACAAAGACTACACTCAGTTTGTATAATTTTTGTTGGTTTTGTACATAGAATATATGAGTTTTCTTTTTCATTCAGAATCAACTAGAGAAAAAGCTTTTCATCCCTACTGAAAATTGACTAAAACACTTCCATGAAAATCAACTGGCATTCGTAGAAGTTCATAAAGATTGTGACACTCTGTTCAGGACATATGTAAATTAACACCACAAAGAACAAATTAAATGTTTGCATATTTTGAGTCTCACAGTATTAATACCTTTTTCCACTTTTAGCTAAAACTCTCCCATTTTTTATGCTATAATACTCTGTATTACTTTCAATACATAATTTCTGTGAATAAAGTCTTATGGGTACTTCATATATTTATTTCTGACATAAGCAAATTTGCCGTCTTCTATCATCCTGAGTATGATATGCTTGCTCTGTCACTTATTTAGAAAATACTTTAGAAGTGATAATTTCATTCCTCAAGCATATAAATGTCACAAAGTTATATTATCTTGTTAATATTTCTATCGTCATTTTACATCTGTTTCATATCCTCAGTGATTTGTTGCTTAATTTTACGGTTAATTTTTATATGTATTTGCATGCTAAAAAACATTTTTTAAACAGTTACACTGAAAGCTGTGGGTACCTCAGCTTTTGGGGGTTTTTTTACTATTATTCTGAGGGTTTGGTTAAGATTTTTCAGTATTTTTCAAATAAATTCTTCACTGTTCTTCATTATGTCTGACAGCTTCCTTAAAAAGGAAGTTATTTTTCAGTCTAGACATAAGAGAAGACACAGAAGATGCTTTCAGTCAACAAGATTTATTACAGAATTTATAGCCAGAATCTGGAAAAAAAATGGCATCAGCAACTATTACTCCCATTACTTTAAAATAATAAATTATGACATTAATTTTCTTCCGGTTTCCATAATTATAATTAATTTCTATTTTCTACAGATAGGCATTCAAGTATAATAATTTTAAGGGGTTTGTAAAGACCCTTTACTTCTTAACCTTCCATAAGAAATCCACAGTGGAGTTCCAATCCATTTTTAAGATAAACAATGTGAGTTGGGGGAAACACGAAAATATAAATACAGAGGTCTGATGACCAAAATTAACTATGAGATGTCAACATTATAGATTTCATCAGTGTTAAGTATTTATAGTAAATCATGGCTCTTTTCTACATGGACATTAAAAAACCAAACCAAATCAAACACATAAATAACAAATCCCCAAAAAATAATGACAACAAAACTCCTGCACACCAGCTGCCCAAACAAAAAACTCCACGAAAATCAACTACAGTCTATTTGTTTTCTTTCTCCTGAAAAACTGCTTTCTCTTCCTTCTCCCTAATGCTCTCTAAAGCCAACATCCTGAAGAAATCTATGAAAATAGGTGTCTCTGTTAAGGAATTTTTTTTCCTCATTAATCATTTGCTACTTAAAGCAGTAATTTCATAAAATCAGTATTTATCTTTAAGACAGATAGCAAGAAAATATTCTTTATTTACATTGTGAAAGTTCTACAAACTGGGCACACATTACACTGAGCTGCTACAGAGTAAGCTCCTTAGTAAAAGAGAAGCTGACTCTCACTATTTAATATCAAGATTATAAAAGTTCCTAGTACTGCTAGAAACAAAGTTTCTTCCCCCCAGCTACTAACAAGTAAAAACTAGTACGTAATTTGGAAATTTCCTTTTTAAGCATTGCTCTGCAGTTCCTGTAAGTACAAACAGGACATCTCCTAGGGATGTCAAATATGGGTCAAATCTGCTGAAACTTTAAGAGAGAGGTCATAGGACTTCAGCTAAAAATGCAACAGCCTGTTCAAGGAGGAAGTAGAGGCAATTCCTCTGTGCTGGGAGCTGTTACCACCTGGATTCACATCTGTCCATAAAGACATAAACCTACTAAAGCTTTCTCTAAGGACATTCTTACACTCCCTCCCCCCTTCCCCTCCACATCCCTCAGGATCTGCAGAGAAAGTACTACCTAGCATTGCAATGGAATTCCATGAGTTAAAGAAAATCAAAACTTGAGAGCAAGCTCCTCATTACTAAACCAGCAGCACAGACTGCCTCACTGAACTAATTAGCCATTTTATATTCCATCCCTGGATCATGCAGTTAAAACACTCCAAGGTGATAAAAGCAAGTAATTAATTAGTGAACAGGATCAGTTTATCTCCTCTGCACATTAAATTCAATGAAAATAGTCTATTACCTAAACACAAAAAAAAAGGGTGGGAAGTGAAACTACAAGATAAATTGCTGTTTTTTGTGAACTGTAAGATACCTCGCCTTCATACACCTGATGTAATTTCCAATAATGTCTAAATCAAAATACAGTAGTGCCTAAATCTATTTCAGAACTTTCTTGATATGCTAATTTTGCTTTATGTGGAGGGTACAACAAATAACATATCGTGTTGTATAGATACGTGCCTAGTAACAGACTGGGAAAATATTAGAGGGTTAGAAGAACATCCTTTCATGAATTCTGTGTTTTCTTCCCCCTTTTAACTTCAATTATTTCTTTACATTATTTTAGTTGTTATGAAAATATCGGAGCCATATTAACTACAATGCTAATAACTGCTCTCAGCTCCTCATATAAAATGCAAGTCCATCTTCATCTCCACAGATGAATGGTGCTGGCAAACCAGAGAAACTCCAAGTTGGGTACAGTGGATACAGCAGTGGTTTCTCAATAATGTCAGGTGCTCTGTTGCCATCCACAGTTTCGGATATTGCTCAGTTCCTCTCAACTATAAAATAAGCAACTTTACCCACCTCACAGCATTGGCGACCTTCAATTACTCTTGATAAAGCACTTCGCACTTAAGCAAAAGACTTAAAAATTTTGCGAAAGGAACTCAAAAGGAGGAAAAGTAACAAAACAACCCCCAAAAAATTGTATTCAGTAGCTGAACACAACTGTCAACTTATTTACTGTCTGCCACCCAGATATGACTCAAAGGACTGTACAGATCTACTAACACATTAGAAAACTTTTATCTTTGAGGTTTCTTTGGTAGGCTACTGTGTGCCCTCCATTTTCCTAGCAGGGCAAGTTTTCTATACCAGCAATTTTAAGAAAGATAAAAACGGGAATAGTAGACAATGAGCACTTTCTGAGGAGAATCAAAGCAGTAGACTATGAAGATGGAAATAAAGCAATAAATTGCTGCATCATCTATTCCTCCCCTCTTTTTCCTATTTCTAAGGTTGTCTTCACAATGCCTGCTCTTGGAACAGAAACATTCCTATCAGTACCATCTAAATGGTTTTTATCTGCATTGTTTCTCAACTGTTTTAGAACTTAATAGTTATTGCCTGTATTCTTCTGAACAGTTATTTTGATGAAAATGGCATCACAGTCATTTTGGTCTTTAACAGTCATCTATGCATTGATATCACTACAGATTTTTATAACCAATTTTTCCTGTGCACTGCTGATTATATGTAATATGCTGAACAAAATGTCCTTTTCTTTTCTTCCCCTTGTGCTATATCTTGAAGCAAAGATTTGCAATCCAATTACTTTTGTGTGCCCATTTTAGTGAAAAACTAAGTGTCTGGACAGTAATCAGAGAAGAAGACAGGCAACTTCATACAATATTAGAGTGACAATATTCCTACAATATTAGAGTGACTGGAAAATTAAATATACATTCTAGAAATCCTTAATGACAGAACAGACATAGGAATAAACATCTCTGCTGGGTTCCATGCAACCATTCCTAAGCTCTTGGATATCAAGAGAAACATTACAGGACATAACGACAAATATGGGTACATTTAGGAAACATGGAAGGCTTGTAACAGTCCTGAAAAGTCTCTTTGATATTAACTGAATTACAGGGGAAACTAAGTCTCCAAAAATTAATTATCCAAGATGTACCAGAACACAAGTTTACATTTTGTGCTTGATAAAATTACAGTGGACTTAAATTACAATCATAATGCCATCCATTTCCATAACCAGTTATATAAGTATATTGTATTATTCATGGGAAGAAAAATTTTTCAAGCAAAAATTTACACTGTATCATTCACAGAAGCAACTAAAATGAAACACAACAGTAGAATACAAAATTTTGCTAACAGGAATATTTTTAATATTATATCATGGCTTTATTCAACGTATGTGATAACACAAGTCTTGTTACAATGAGTGTCCTTGCCCTTTTAGACTGGAAGGATCACTCAATTTAGTTCTTAATTCTGAATCTAGTTTTGAATTAATCTCTTCCTTATTCTACTAATTCTACAATAATTCTATTATTATATCTTATTATATAATATAATGTAAAAATTTAATTGATATCTCTGTACAGAAGCATTAAATACTGGTTTAACTTGTTTAAAAATTGTAATCATCTGAAGAGGCAGACCAGATATGGTCAAAGGTCACATTCCCTTGCCCATAAGATATCAGTGATAGAAAAGGCTGCAGGCTGGATTAAAAGAAAATGTCTAAAGCAGAGTAGCTTCTATCACTGATTTTTTGATGATTAAGGTTTTTAGAAAATAAATTTTTCATTCTATTAAATAAAGCCATTTTCTAATGTTAATATCACAATGTATTAAGTTCAAATGACTAATAATGCAAAGCAGAGTATGTGGAATTGAAAAACACTGCAAGTGCGCAAGAAATAAAGAAATTCAAAAGCATGATTATAATATGGGTCAATTTTTTCCCACCTTTTTTCACTAGAATGAAATAAAATAGCACAATAATACAGTATTTGCAGGGCTTTTGAAGTCCTAATGAAACAGGAAATATTTCAAAATCTTCTCAGGCTACATTTAAGTACTTGCCACAGGTTAATATCAAAGTTCATCTGAGACAGGTAGCAACTTCATTGCTTTTTCAGTAGTCAGAACCAATAACGTGGTATGCAACAGTAGCTGTAGTTTAAGTTATCTCTACATGCATTTCCGTCACTTACATTTATTTTTGTTCCTACAGCAAAGAGGCATGGTTTAAGATTTTAAAAGTAACAGACAAGCATGGACTAATGTTCATGATTTTTCAGTAGATAAAGTATTTTATAGGAATTAGATCCTGAAACACTGTATTAATGAAGGTAAAAAAAGGTAAAGGTAATAATCAGGCTACAAAGAAATGAAGCATCCAGCATAATTAAGGTACAAGACACTACATATTCATGAAAATAATACACAAGGAATAAGAGAGAAACCAAATACATTAGGTCTAATTAGAAATGAGGAGGAAAAGACAGAACAAAGGAGTAGCAGAATCAAGCATTGCTAGACAAGAGGATTGTGCTGCAGTCCTAACCTGACTGGCTAGAAAGCAAAAATAAAGAAACGTCCTGCATTTTTAAGAGACACTCACAAAGAAAGCCAATAGCAAAGGGAGGAAAGTCAGCCACATTTTAAGGCAATAATTCATCTGGGGATGTTCCTTATTTAGGGAGAAAAGAATTTAAATGAATGGCACAGGTAACTTATGCCAGCTAAGCATTCTTAGTAATGGAAACCATTGACAAAGATGTACAGTAATAACCCACTAATTCATAATTTTCCAGTCAGAGAAAAAAAAATCTAATTTGTACTTTACAATATTTCTCTACCTTTAATCAAGGATTACCAACAAATCCTTGAAATATTTCAGTATATTAAAAATAGCCTGTTTTGTAACTATAATAAAAAAGGATGAATGAAAATAAAGATGAGGAATAATTTACTAATTGTCTTAGCTAAGTAAGACCCGCAGTTAGCTTACAGAAAATACAAAAGAAATTTCATGTGACTAACACATTGCAGAGAATTATATAGATAGAAATTTAGAGGAATAAAATTACCTATTAACTTCCTGTAAATTAACAAGACAGTAAATAAACTGAACCTCTGTTCTGTTTTTGTCTTTATTATTTAAAATCCATAATAGTTTTCCCACTCAAAAATAAAACTTTTATGTGGAAGAAAATATTCTGCACTTTTTTCATCACAAGAAAAAGAAAGTGATGGAATTTTCATGGAATTATAGTGGGGTATCCAAAGTGGGAGATGTTGAAGAAAAAAAGGAGATGACAGTGCTGATTAAGGATCATGATTACATCTCATATTGATAGCAGGAGACAGGATACGACTTCCACAGCTTTTGGGAAGTGGATGAATTCACATGTCACATGCATATTCACCATGGTAGAATTTCATAGCTGGGCTGAGTCGAGGAAGATATGTTACTAAGTCCAGGGCTTCCAAATTCATCATGTACTGAACTGTGTCCTTTTTCTTCTATTAAAACCTTATGCCATCTGATAGCAAAAGTCATCTGCTTGTTACAAGAATGTCCTTGCCCTGGAAAATCCAGAGTTCTGTATTTAGAAATAGCCCCTCTGCCTCTGGTTGCTCTCTGTGGAAGCATGTTCCCTCGTTTATAAGGTTGAGTCCCTACAGATCTGAATGTTCCTTGTCCTACCAGGATTCAAAGTTTGCTGGAGGTGCAGAAAACACTTTCCTGTGCTTAATGTAAGACAGGAAGAGAAAACTATTAGAAAACTATTGCAAAGCTGTGGATTTACTGCACCTGGCTATTATTCTGAAATATTTCTAGAGAAAAAACTATTGTGCCATTATAGTTTAGGAAGACAGGATCCTCTTTGCCATTTAATGTTACATTCATTTTAGCATTTGTTGTGGGCAAAGGTTATAAAATAACTGAAGTCCAGATAGTCATCTGCTAAACATTTAAAATTTTCCTGCTTAAAAAATCATGGGTAAGAAATATCTTAGAAGGTGATATAATATAGGGCAACAAACTAGAGTTGCCTGTTTTCATTTAACAGCTTTGTTAATGATCTGAGGGAAAAATCAAACAGGAATTTAATTACATTTCCAGATAATATCAAATTAAGAGCAGCTGCAAGCAACAGTAAGGGCAAATAAACAAAAAGAAAGAAGGAAAGGAGAGAAGGAGAAAGAGGGGGAGAGAGGGACGAAACATATCTGTTGGAATAAGCATTAGACATAGCCTGTAAAACAGAACTATTATATTTTAAAAAATTAAGCCTAAATACAAACATTCAGTAAAAACCAAATACCACTAGGCAATTATATAGAAAAAAAAGAGAACCAAAAAAGATATGGATTCCAACTAAATAAGAGTAAAGGAATTAAATTGAGCATCAGAAAAATAAAAGCTCATTATCTACTAGATTGTGAGAAATTTGTCTAGGAAAAGTAAGAAATTCTATTTTATTAATGAAGTTACTTCATCAACCAAAAAAGTTTTACAGGTGTACGGACCAGCGCCTGTTTCAAAGGGATGGATTAAGTAAATGAATCCAACTTTTTACTGACTTTAAGTAAACATTAAATTGTCAGATGCCCTGGAATTTATTGTTAGTATCAAGCATAAATAAGTACACAACTAAAGTAAGTACACAACTAAAAGGGAGTGGTCAAAGAGGGAGAGACCCAAAGAATGATTAATTTCCTGGCTTAGTGCATTTGTTCATTTTATCATATGAAAAGGTGACTTTTTCAACCAATCACATAATCGGAGAAACAACAAAATTCCAAATACAATGACACAAACAACTAATTTCTGTACAGAAAAGGGTTACAGGTGTTGCCAGTTGAGTACAGGTAGATTCCCATGAAGTTAGAAAGACACATGTGGTGCTGAGTCTCCTCAAATTTCCATCAGGCAGCTTCAGGTATTTATTTGTGGTTAGAGGTAGTTTCACATGTCCAATGTGGCCCCACACTGTGTAGCAAACCTATCACACAAATTTTGGCTTCCTCAACTGCAGGCTTCTTTAGGGAGTACCAGTTTGTCCTTTCTCCTAACCCAGGCTGGTGTGAGCAGCACATCAGTGGCACTTCAGAGCCCAGCTCCAGGTTCAGACATCTGCAAGGGGCTTGGAGCATCAGCAGAGTTAAAATGTGCAATTTAAAAGAATATGTTAAAACCACCAGAGAAAAATACTGGCCCACTGTCAAATCTAAGAGATTACCAAAGTCTGTATAAGTTACTGTAAAATACTCCCCCAAAAGGGAACTGATGCACTTAAATTTAATAGCTCCTTGATAGTTAAAGGAAGCAGAAACCGCCTGATTAAGGAAAAAAATATGTCTTTATGTTTGATGTAGAAAAATCTTCCATGATTTTACAGTCTTATTTCTAAGAGTTCTGTCTACCTGACTCTATCTGAAGGTCATAATGCTCTCTTGTGGTTAGAGAGATGCTTATTGACTTACAATACTAAAACCAACTGATATCAATTTACGACATAAGTCCAGCTGTGCTATGGAAGATTAACAATATATACAGAAGTTTAATAACTCATTTGAAATAAATATGTATTAAAAAACAATCAGGATAGGTATATATATTTGTAACCACAAAACTAACATTTTATACTTGAGTTCTGCCAAAAAAAGACAACAGCAGCATGGGAGACCCTATCATCTCAATTTTGCCCTTCATTTAGGATACTCAGAATTTTCATGACGAGGGAGTGGCATTTCATGAATCCATGCCTGACCATGAAGAAGAGTAAGAAATTAGTCCAGATAATCTCATACAAGAGAGCATGGTCTGCACAAGCAAAGATAGGCAGAAAGGGTGGCTTCCTGGAAGCAGATGAGAAGTCAGAGAGGTCTAAGATACCAAGCAGAAAGGAGAGTCAATTAATTTGTTAGTGGATAGGCCTGGAGATGCTTATAACCAACTAACTACTAAGATGCAATATTCAGAGCAGTAAAGTTCAAAACCTTTCTTCTGAGCACATGCAGGCTAATTATCTTACTGATCTCCAAAATCAAAATTATTACAAAGCAGAAACATTTCAAATCAGGTATTTTTACTTACACAGCATCCTAACTCCTACATATAGTTTGGGTTTTTTTGTTTGTTTTTTTTAACTGGGGCTTGGCCCTTATTCCACTCATCTATTTTTATTTCCCAGCAGTCAGGACACTTGATGAAGTATCTGACATCCATCATTGCCAGGAGCTTTTTATGTCTGGCTTGAATGACTCAGCTGAAATCTGTGAGCATTTAAATACAGCAACATTGATTGAAAAATTCTCACAGTTCCATGTACCCTGATGATCTCCATCTATCTTCCAAACCAGTTAACATGCCAGTATGCTTTCCCTTGCTGTTTACTACCTTACATAAGGATTTTAAAATAGCCTTTGACAAAGAGTAACTCCTTATTTGATTCAAAACTTACAGTGATAAAATATTGTTTCGTAAAAGTGTATCCATGCACTACAGTTTTGCTGAATGAGGAGGAAAGAGGCTGAGAACAACAGAGTAATGACAAAAAAAGAAAAAAAACATGCACTTAGCTTTCTGTGTGTTTTATTTTACTCATCCTCAGCAAGTGCAATTCCTTTCAGACAGTTTAAATTTGATCACAATATTTTTTGTGAGCAGTACCTACTGGAACTGAATTTACCTTTCAACCTAGCTTAACAGGCATAAGTTTCTCTTACCTTTATGAGAAAAATGTCCTGATTTTACAAAAAGATCTAGAAAACAGCCCTTTCTATATTATTTGATATGTAGACCTATATGGCATGAAGTTCTCCAGTTCCATAAACTTTAAAACTAAGTTATTTAATGAATACACACTAAAACCCATCACACGTCCTTCTTTCATCTGTTTTTCACCACATACACAGCCAGATAACAATGCTGAATATGATACATCAGTGATAAAACTACAGCACCGTAAAGGTTGCAGGTACTTCTGAAAAACCTCCTGAGGCAGTGATAAAAACCACGTAAGGTATATTATCATTAGTGCTATCTGGAAAAACAGTGGATAAACATTTTGTCAAATCCACAAAATAGGAGTAACCCAGTAAGCATATATATACATATTTGTGTGTGTGTATGTATGTGTACAAAACACAGAAAAGAGAAATAACTTTTTCTTCTGGAAAACAATTTGGGAATTAATTATTTGTTACCACATACAGCCGAACAATTTCTTATTAAAAGAAATTTGTTTCCAGTCTGAGATAACTGTGGTATATTCCTCTTTAGCATGTCAAGAATTAGTATCAGGAAGCCAAGAAAATATTGAAGTGATACATAATACCTTAGTGCATTGTATCTTAGGTAAACATATTTTTCCTTTTCAAAAACAATGATTAGAATTTTCTGCTGTAGGAAAGAAACCAGGAAAAGATCTACACCCCAAAGAAAATTAATTGGTGCATGAAAGCAGGTTTT
The DNA here is from genome assembly GCF_012460135.2 of Molothrus ater. Taxonomy (NCBI): domain Eukaryota; kingdom Metazoa; phylum Chordata; class Aves; order Passeriformes; family Icteridae; genus Molothrus; species Molothrus ater. Next base: position 3,251,113 of record NW_023416471.2, on the reverse strand, counting down.
AGCTTCCCTATACAAACACTGACACACCCTGTGGTCAATGACTTGTGCTCAAAGATCCACCCTAAACCTCATTTTTAAAGCAACTGATGTAGTTCCCTGCCTTCTCCCCCTTCTCCTCCTCCCTCAATCTTCTGCTTTTGTCTTATCCTATCATCTAATTCATTGTTCATCATCTACTAATACCTCCTTTGCCCATTGCACAAATGGTATACTGCAGCCCATCTTTCTTAGAAAGTAATTACATTTCACCCACTGCTCACCACTGTACCAGGATTATGAGAGTAGAGAAAATATTATTTACACTATCCAGAAGAGCTATGTGACTTTATGGTCAGCACCACAGCTTGCACTAACACTAACAGCATGTTATTTTTATCTTAGTTTCAATAGCCTGTAACTTTCATTTTTTTCTTTTTTGCTTTTTAATTAGAGAGAGCATGTTGCTTTCATGCAGTGAGTAGATTTATTATACTAAAAATATTACTCAAATTATTTTACTGAGTAATACTTGTAGATGCCTAATATTTATCAACAAGAAAGTGATATTGCAGCAAATAAAAACAAATACAGTACAATAATATTACACTTAAAATGTTACTGTTTGTTAAACAGAATGAGAGAGTCTAAGAAAATTTGCTTTAACTTCTTTCAGCCTTATTTCCTTTATTCCTAGCAAAGGTTACTAATTTTTTAGGAGGGAGCTTTCTGTATCAGGGATATCTCATGAGAAATAGACTAATTCAACTCCAATGGCAAGAAATAAATATTTTTCATACTATGCAATTTCTGTGACAAAAAAAAAAAAAAAATCTGAATCTTCTGGCATTTCCTACAGATTGTTTACTACCTGAGAATTTATTCTGATATAAGCCTTTTTATAATTAGCTTTCAATACTTAATGTTTCTCCTCACTGTCTATAAAATACTAACTATTAAACAGTTACTAAATTCTAATAACTTCATTTTAGTTTACCCAGAACAACTGCCCCCTTAGAATAACATAGATGCACTTCTAAAGGAAGAGATCATGTAACTATATTCATCACATACAACATTTTGTTACAGTATCTGGAAATATTTTGAACTTTGTGTTGGTTTTTTTGGATTCTCTGATGATTCGTGGAACCCAAACAGGAATTCAGCATGGCAGAAAGACCAGACCATTATCTGAGATTTCAGGGAACAGATTCATTGCTATTCACTTAAACCTGTAAGAGCAGAAATATCAGCTAGTAAGTAATAAAACCTTACCTGTGCAATATGTACTTTACCTATCCAATAAGAACAAAAATATTTCCTTCTTAACAAATTTTCTTTTTGCATATTTTTTTCTCTCACTCACAATCTTACTCAGTTGTACAGTAAAATCTAGAAGGGCAGGAGCAATGTAAAGGAAAGGTGTGAAATTTTAGAAAGAAAAGCCCTGGACTAACAGAAGGTAAAAGAACCTCAAAAAGTTTAAGGTTTAGGGTCACTTTCTTACAAAAAGATTATCCTTAAAATGGCACATTTCTGTCCCTTTATATTTGTAAACAACATATGCTCCTTAGCAAGGATTTTTCATGTTCTTCTTTGTGAGACTAAGACCTCAAGTCACAAATAAGTTATGCATAAATGCTCAATGTTCCTTAAAAATGCAAGAGTCAGCTGACCAGAATGAAGAATCTGCCTTCTAATGGTAAATATCCAGCCTCTAATTGCTAACTGACAGGTGAAATGTACCAAACAGAAAGAAAAAATAGAAGTCATTATAAATTTCTAGCTATTCTGAAAAGTAATGGATTTGCAGCTTCCCTTGTATTAGCAGTTATCAGTGAATTCTATCACCGCATATATCTGTATTAATACAGCTTACTGACAATATTGACACTATATTTTTAAAATACTTAGGTCTACAAAATAATTCTGCAATAACATGCCAACCAATTTAACTATTACTATCTTTAGTTTAATTCTACATGACATTTTAAATCACCATCCTAGAAAAAATTGAATACTGAAAGCTCAGAGGTCTGAAATAACTGGATATTTTCCCCATTTTCTGGAGAACACATGAAAGATGATACTTAAGCACATACTGAATAGGCATCACTAGGCAAAATTTACAATAAAATGAAAATATCTGCCTTACTGAATATTTTAACACACACTTCAAAACATAAAGAACTATGCTTAACTGATCATATTGGGTTATCCCTGATGCCATTCAGCTGATATACAGGCAGTGTTATCTTCAGACATAAAATGGAAGCTAAAGGAAATGTCAATTAGGCAAAAATAAAGATGAAACATTGTAACAGCCTTTTCAAAAGAAAATACAAACATAGAAAGAAAAAGGTAATTTCCCTTTATTTAATATGAAGAAATGTCAATTTGCCATTTGAAGCTAAGGAACAGCATAATCTAATATCCTATACTAAACTGGCCTCTGGGAAAATTAATTATTAATATTAGCCTCAGAATGACCACAGTTGAACAAGAACTTTGTTTTACACTAGTATGAATAGATACCTTATATTTTAATATTTGAAGAGAAGAGTAGTAAGTGGTAGAGATAAGTAGTACTGGAAAATCCCCATGGCAAATAAAACTTGTCCTAATAGCAGCTGAATAAACGATCATGTTATTCCTAAAGAGGAAAAAAAAAAAGCACCAGAGCTTCCAGTTCTATCATTGATGTAACAACTATTAAGTTAATGTAATACTTTGTGTATTTGTGTAGTCTACTGCATGTTTATTTAATACAGTAACATGAAAAAGCTACAATTCAAATATGTATTTCCTGCACATTGTGACCACTAACTCCTCTGGTAACAGCACTACCTTGAGCATACATCAGGAATATATAAAGATAGCATGGTCTTAGGGAGACAGAATGATGTGGAGATTTACAGTAAACAAAAATGTATGCAGACCTTTCTTATATCACACTCTGGCCATCCAAATCACACACCTATTACTCTAATTACAAGCCTTGTGCAGCTATGGCAAAGCTCAATCTGTGATGCCTAGTTTGCTTTTAATATAGCCTTGGGTGAATTTCAAATGAAGCACACAAGGGGAAGCAGTATCAATCAGCAGAACAATTGCACAGTGTCCACAAGGAAAAAACTATATTTCTCTTCCTTTTAAATTCTTTTGTTACCAACCATGTCAAAATTCAATAGCTTAGAGAAACAGATAATAGATTAGAAGAAAGTTCAATTTTTATTCAGAAGTAACTCTTCACCATAGCACACAGGCACTTCCATTACAATATATTTCGAATTCAATACTCACTCTAATTTATTATAATGAGTTTAAAGTATACAATATTCATGGGCTTAGATACTCATGTTTCCTGGGTTTTTTTTTTCCTTTAATGCTTTCAGATTAGATTCATAAAGGCTCACTAAAGAAAAAAACAATCACTCTGCTCGAATAAGATCTCAGACAACCAGAAGTACTAATTCAGAACTGATCCACATTTAATTGTAAATGTACTTCTCTAAGATCAAACCACACTTACCAATGTAACAGCAGGAAAAAAAGAGGTGGGAATCTCTTAAAAATCTATTCTTAAAAGCTGAAACCTGGTATATAATACTCTAAAAACTATTCCTAAATGGCAAGCTTAGTGAAATCGAGCTGCCTCTCCTATATGACAACAGTTGGAGTGACCCATATTAGTTATTTTAGGGCTGGAAACACCTCATTTTGAATGAAAACTTGGACAAATAATTTCCTGGTGCATTTGAAGGCACTGACACATCTGTCTTTGCCAATATTATGGTCTGAAATGCAGTTTTAATAGCCACTAATGAAAGAAGGATCATGGCAGACCAAATGTCCCAGCAGCAGCTATGGAGTGCTGGCATTAATATGCTGAGAGGTGAGCAGCACCACTGTTCTGGAAACAGCGCTTCCTTTATTTGTTTAGTAACAGCTGGGAGTCCCAAGAGCAGCTCTCTGAACTCAGTTTTTTCTGGAAAGACCTGGTAGACAGATCCTTATTTACCCACAACAGAACTATGAGAAGGAGGGTTTTTGTAATCTTGCAAATGGTTCTTTCATTAGTACACTTATGACCAATAGAATGAATAAAAAACAATAATGTGTATAAAACTGGCAATGCTTTAATTGCACAGCATATTTATAATCTAATAAAGTCAGTGGAAATACTCATTTTGGTGAAAAACCCTCACAAGTTAAATGGCAACAGGGAAAGTTGCATAAGGCATGCCCATATTAAGAAATAAAAGCTCAACACATGGTAATGTGCCAATCAAGTTCAAAGTTTGATTAAAAATTATTTTATAGATATGGCAGAGTAAATTTTAGTGGATTTTTTAAAAACTAACAATATATCTTATATAAAGTGGCCTGCAGAAAGTAACAGTTCTTCATCAAAGTTTCCATTTGTTTTTGTCTTTAAACAGAATAGAAAAATTTCTAACATTTATATCGGAAAAAATTACTTGAAACATCATTTTATATAAAGCAGAGACATCTTCTTATAAAAAAAGGATCAAAACTATGATTATTCACTACATTTACAGAGTGTTTCCCCTGTAGCACTGACTATAATTCTCTCAAAGACTTATTCATTGAAGCATAATCAACAGATATTACTAACACAGTAGTACATACTTTTTCATTCAGTTATAAATAAATTTTCTGTGAAAGAAAGCTATAGAAATAGAATCTCAGATCATTGTTTTATACATGTAATTCTGAAGGAATCATAAAAAGATAATTAATAATGGCAAATTAATCCTTGCAATAAACCTCAGAGACTTGAGGTGGTTTACCACCAAAATGTTGTCTTTCTTTGTAAGTCCGACACTAGCAGAGAAAATTACAGAAACTGCAATGAAGGTCTCAGGCATTGCAACTGGCCAGGAGGAAATGCAATATTCAGAGAAACAAGTGCCCAAGCTGCTGCAGAACAGAACCAAAGCTGTCATTCCAGGGAGCACAGGGTTGTGTGGAGCCTCCCAAGGGCACATACAGAGAAGTGTTGAGCTACTGTCATTCATGGGATTTAAGTAGAGAAATCAAGCAGACAGGTTGTTCCTCCTTCTTAGGAAGGAGACCTGTTCCATTTTGGAGCTAAACTGTCACTCTCCTGCTCCCAGGAGGCTCCAATCCCTCCTGAAACACACAGAACTGAGCAGCACCTTTGCTAAACTGAAAAGGATCACTTTTCATCCTTTTCATGGTAGCTGAACTGTTGTTCCAAGTAGAAACAGAAGATTTACAGGAAATAAAATACCTACTTAACTATTTATTATAGTTCTTAAATTCATGGTTATGAAAGGGTTCTGACACTCTTTTTCCAAAATTCTATACATTGGCAGTTACCAGACTTGAGAGGAAAAAAAGTTCTCATAGCAGAGCAGATTGGCTAAACTAGATTAGTATCAAGGAAGCAAGTATGTTGTTCCTAGCAATTTATATGTAATTAAATTGAATTATACAATCTAATGAAAACTGTAGAAATCCTGAATTAGTATCCACAGAGTCAGAATTTAATAACATGAAAGTAAGCCAGATTTAACACAACACAGGTGTTTTCACAGCTACAAAACCAAGGCAAACAGAAGAAGTAGAAATATGACTAAAATGGAAAAAACTAGACCAGAGAACATGATTTTCTTGCCAACCAACACATCTTTAATTCAGAATACAGGAGACCTCCAGAAGATAAATTCATTGACTGAAAGGAAAATTTGACATTGAATGCAGGGACTTTGGTCCCTGTTTCCTCACACTCATAGTGCATCTGTTGCAAAAAAGTCAACCTGATCTTGTAGAAGACATCCTTGCACATCCAATAAAGTCCAACAGAAATTGCAGATTCCCTCCTATAGCCCCCAAGACAGCTTTGAAAACTAAACATAAATTATGGACAAATTAATTCACCACATGCAAATCAAGTACTGGAAAAGAAGGCCACTCCCAAATGCTTATTAAGCCAACTCAAATTATCACATCTCCATCCTTATCTTCTGTTTCTAATTAACAGAAAAATTGAACTATCTAAACAATAGCATATGGTAAAAATGAAAGCAAGAAACAATTCTTCAACCTCATGTTAATTAAATGGAGATGAAATGACTACATTCTTCTGTGCATGTTCAACTACTCTTTCATTTTTTTAATAACATCTTTTCATGCAGCTTTTTTTCCCCCTGAATGTGAAGTCATTTCTGTTCTTTAAAGAGAGAGAGCAAAGAACAAGTGATATCTGGATGCTAGAGAAAATGCAAATGTAGATCAAATAATAGTTCAATAATCACATGCCTATGTAAGCATTTTCACCTACTGATACAGTTAACACATAAAAAAAGTGGAAAACAAACAGCACATTAGTTGTGGCACTGTCCCAACTACTGAAAGGGTACGTTAAAGTGTAATTCAGACAACAATTTCCAAAATCCAACACAAATTTGGGTAGAATTTTAAAATACAAAAGTGTAGCTACTGCAGTTACAACTAAAGAGCAGCATAAAATATAATGCAAATAAAGTGATGAGTAGCCCTAATTTCCCTTAGCAGGTAGCCAATTATGCATGGTACTAAATTAGTCACCTAAAATACTACAAATATTTATGTGGGATTCTGAAAAAAAAATCCTTAAATCAAAGAACTTAAATTGAATACTACAAAAAGACAACAGCATGAAGCAAACCAATTTCATTTTACTGCAATCTATGTAATAGAAACTATTTCTAACTATACATTACTGATCTTTAAGCAGTAGTAATCAAGGCCTATGGACCTTTAAACAAATGAAAAGATTAAGGTTTTTTTAACCACTGCTTAGTCCATTGCGTCTAGTTAATTTTCTCACCTCTTTTTTACCTGAGAACCACTTTCAGTAGATGAACTTTCTGACAAAAAAAGAACAAGTTTAATTTCTTTCAGAAAACCACTGTTCTTTTTACAGAGTGCTAAAGCTTCTTCCTGCTATGAATTAAATTGTTCCATTCCCACTTACCTCCTGTCAGCATTAAACTTACACATGACCAATCTGTCCTACCTGACCTAAAATGGAGGCAGTAAAGGCTCCCAAATTCCTTGTACAGACCATGCAGCCAGATGGCTGCACTTCCAGTGCTTGGGAAATTTCTGTGGGCTTCTGAGTTAGAACACCCAAGAACTTGCTCATGGACCATAACACAGCTTGATTTTTCCCTGTTTTTCTGGGCTCCTGTAGCAGACAGGGGTTCTGGACTGATGCACCTCCAGCTACTCCCCAGGGTGTCCACAAATCTTGGATCAGTGCTCAAAGAGGGAACAGACCTAGAAAAATTCTATGTATGCTAAGCCTACCAAATTACAGTTTAGCCATTGGTCAAACACATTTTAGAACTTCATGAGCTTCTTTCCCAGAGTAAGCATTTGTAATCAACCTGTGTTAGCAACTAAAAATAAAACCAACCAACACAAGTTCCTTTATCATTACTGCAAAAATCACTAAACTTGGTTGGTTGTTTGCTGATTCTGAAATTTTCATTATGTTTACCTATTGAATTTAGAAGAATTAACTCATAAATAAAGTAAGCAGATGCTATAGCTAACCACATAAAACAATAAAGAATGTTGTATACCGAAGAAAATAAGTCTGGTAAACTAATACTGGAAATGCATATTTTGATTTATAAACCTGTGTGTTTCATAAAAGTAGGAAGTTCTCCTGAACACATGGTTTGCTTGTTTGGTTACATTAAAACTATTTTTATTTAGAATAGGTTTCCTAAAAATTTTGGCTTGTCCTTTAGGAAAGTACTAGCTCTCTATGATAACCTTCTCTGACAATCTGTGATAATCAACAAATTTCATTAATATTTTAGAAGTCAAAAAGTAAACAAGGGGGAAGAAGTTCTTATCTCTTTGTATTACAGTAGGTGTAACCCAGACTGTGTGCACTGGCACGTCTATGGCACTAACAAAACATGTCAGATTTCATCTCTTTTTCCTGACTTGGGAACAATATGACACATTTGTATTCAGATTTCAACTGAAAATTATGAAAAACTGAAATCTTCATATGGTAAGACAATACTCCACATATCTTCTCTCAGAAACACATTCTCTAGATCACTATTATCTTTGTAAACAAATTTTAGGAATAGCAGTTCCTATTCACCTGCAGAGCAGGTGAGCAGAACAAATTTCTAGAGGTACAGTGAAGCCACAATGTCATCTACAGCTACTAGAACATTCTATTTCACACATCTGTGCAGGAATACCCTTTTCCCAGTGCTAAAAAAAAAAAAAAATTATAATGCTATTTATAATTTAGGCAGCATGCTACCATTTAATGAATAAATATTGCAAATTTTTTTCAAAAATTGCAATAACGAACTTCAGTTATCCAGCTACTATTCTTATCTTTGCTTTAATTAACTAAGAACAGAAGAGCTTAAACAGGCACTTCGGATTTAACATTGATCTGAATGTTATTAAGCACTAGAGCATTTATGAGGCTAGCGTAAATCACTAATGCTGTTACTTGCTCTGATTTTTATGCCGTTATATCCTTGACAAACAGAGCCAAGCTGAAACACATTCTGTCATGATAGAATGCTTACAATCCCTTTCTTGGATTTCCCTAAGGGGGTATTACATAGTTTTAGATCATGAGTTCAGGTTTTTTTCTCTCAGTGTTTTTTATAGATCATGATCTTGCAGAATTGTTTTGATTAACTCAATGTGCAGGATTGCAACTGAACCATTCACTGCTGATGAAAATCTAAGAGAAATGCCACTCAGGTCTCTGATAAGAGCATTCACCAGAAATGTGTTAAATCCCAAATGAACTGATTATGTAAATGAGATGTCACACAGTTCACCTACAGATGTTCCACAAAGTGTAAGACATCAACATCAGAAATGAAAACTTGTTCTCCATAATTTTTCTGTGAAATAGATCATCATTATGTTTACATCCCATATTTCAGCCACAGCATTAAGCATATTGTGCTATTCTGAGAGAACAAAACAGGTGGAAACTAATTCCATCCTCTTTGATACAAATGGAGTATAAACAGCAATGGCAGAGTCAAACTGGAGAAGAAACAAGAAAAAGGAATGGTATGAACAGAAATAAGAAACTCAAACAGCATAATGCTCCATAATCTTCCATACTTCAGAAAAAGCAGTTCAGGAAATAAAAATTTTAATATACAGAATTTTAGTTCTTAATACTTAAGGTAATCATTTAATACCTTAACTTCTCTGTTGGCCCAGCAAGTATCTGTAAATTTCAGACACGACATAAGCCTCACAGACTGCTTCTTACTATGATTCATTCTCACTGTATGAATCAGGCTCTTTATAATGCATATCATTAAGGTGAAAAATAATTTTTAACTTCTACTAATAGCACCAAACTATAGACATCAAATAATGTGGTACTTATTTGTTACCCAAATGAGTATTTTTGAATTAGACAAGTAATAATGACCAATTCATCAGAAAAAGTATATATTTTTAAATCGTAAGGTTCACTTCCGTGATAGTAAACACCATACACCTTTGAACACCTTGCATTTCTACTGAACAAAGGTACACGAGTGAGAAAAAAAATCTTCCTTACCTATGTATACAATTTTTAGATTCAAGATAGGCCATTCCAGAGGCAGCATCTAATGAAAATTTCACCAACTGTTTGGTTTTCAGCTCATCCTTCTTTTTTCTTAGGAATGACAGGAAATCACCTCCTAGAAAATCAGACAGATGGACAGTGAGACAGACTGATAGGATATACACATTTATCTCTCATTAGGCATACAAGACCAAACAAAATGCAGGTTATTAGCTGTTCTCATCCCAAGTTTGAGGCTAGTCCAAATAAAGGAAAGAACTCATCTTTCAAAAATACATTTTCCCTTAAATATTAGGTGCTTGAAGGTGAAAATTGCACAGCATGCTTTTGATACACCTAGTCTTCACTAGCATACATTAAATACAGACTCACAAACTGCTGACAAAAATAACTGATAATCTGTGATGCACATTCTTCTCTAGTCACAGAATTACTAATTGTGAATAAAGAGGTTAGGTCCTGTTAGCTACATGAAAGTAATTTCATTTTAACTGATCATTTGAAGTGATGCTTCTCTAATTCTACACGGATGTGTTGGAGGAGTAACAAAGTGTTTTTCTTCTTAGGCAATGTTAACTGGACATTTCACCAGGGCAGTGGAAGGTGAACAGTTATTACTCTGCCCTCAGAGGAGCAAAGCCACTGTCCTCTCATCTGAGAAGTGGAAGGGGTCAGGGTGGAGAGTTTCCAAAAAGAAAACTGTGTTAGCAAAAAGTATTCTGAAAAACTGATTTAGGACAAAGGTAAGCTGGAAGAATATTATACAAACACTGCAAAACCATGTTCCAACTGACATAAATGTATTAAAAGACTTTTCCAAAATACATTTTATTGTTCCAGGCAAAGACCAAAAAATCACAGCAGACCTTTTCATATCACACAATTATTTGATAGTGAGTAGCCAGTCATTGCCCCAGTATTTGTTTCTGTTAATTTAGGACTGAACTGACTATTAGGATTTGTTCTTACAAGCTGTTACACAATTTTATCTACTGCCTTTTCTTAGAAATAGGAAATGATGGTATTATATTAAAAGTTTCATATGTGATTTCTTTTAAGAGGCTATCTATATTTATATTTCATGGTGTAAGAAATAAAGTAAGACTATATTAAAGAAAAAAGTCAGATGTTATGAAGCCTTCAGACATTACATTGGAGCTGCCCTTTACTCCCAGACTGGGTAACACATAGATGGGAGAGCAAGAGGTGACTGGATAGCCTTGACTCTAAAGCTAGTCAGAAACACCCTATACTGACTTTCAAACTCCAGTGAAAAAGGACAGATGACTACTGCAAACTGACTGGGAAATGATAGCTTTTCCTTAATTTGAGAGGTTACTGACATAGTCTGGTAACTGGTAAAAAGTAGGTATTGCTAGTGGAAAGTAAGATAAACACTCCAAAAAATAATGTGTCATTTCTTGTACATGTAAACAGAATTATTCTATTTACAGCAGACAGCTAAAAAAAACTTGCAAGCAACTCATCCCTCCAACACACACAACAAACTGATGAAAATTTTGTTATTTATGTGCTGAGACCTCACTGTTCTCTACGCGGGAATCATCTTTGAATGAGAAAGTATGACTACAAGCCTTTATGAATGTGTAATCTTCCCTTCTTCACAGACTGTGGCATTACTTTAATAAGAGCAGTAGATCAAGGCAGCTTTATAAAAATACATTTAAGACCCTAAAAGACATTTAAGATCTTAAAAAAAACTCTACTGTCAATCAATCAATGTTTCAATATTGAAGATGAAGAATTGCTAGCAACTTCATGTAGGAAGAACTGAAAGACAGATAAGCTCAGTTTGATATCCTGAGAAAATAAAATAGATAAAAGACCAAATGAACAAAAAAGGACAAAACACAAACAAGCAAAAAAACACGCAGAAACAAATGCCCCTAAAATCTTGCAAAAATTCTCTATTTAAAAAAACTTGCCATAACAACATCAGTGTAAACTATAATTCTCACAATTCATAAAAATTCTTCGTATCAATAAGTTAATGCTCTCCACAATCAACAGTGAAACTATCTGTTCTCAAGTAGCAAGGTATTAAAGACAATAAGGAACTTAAACCAAACTTTAAACAAAAGAAAACCCAACCGTATCCACTAAAAATTTTTAAAATAATACATGTTATAAATTTGTTCCCAATATGTTCAAGCAATCACACCAATATCACAATTTTCAAGACTCTGTTTCTAAATGATATTAAAAGCTGCTCAGTTCCTAACATCAGAATATGTCAAACTCACAAAGCACAAGCCTGTTACTTGCCAATGCAATTCACTACCATCAGAAAGTGATTTAGACTTGCTGATTTTCAGAGTGTGGCATGCATTGTATGAAATTCTAGGGTTTCCAGCAAAAACAGCACCATATGTCGAGCCGTACACAGTGTACTAGATGCCTATCACAAAATTTTAATTACATTACTTTAATCTGTCTCAGGGTTTTCATCTTCTGTTTTACTGTACCTGTCCTTGGATAGAAATGGCAAAAATGTCTTCTAAATATTCTAAATATCTGTCCTTGCATAGAAATGGCAAAAACATCTTCTAAATATTCTGTTTAATATTAATTTAAAAGTAGTGTTAGTAGCAGACAAAATAAAAGAGCCAAGTAACACCCATCTCATTCTGTACAATATATGTAATGTTTACGCTAAATCTGATTATCGTCATCATTGTGATACTAACATAGGCTTAAGTATCTGTCCTTTAATTAACAGTTACTCCGCAGTAAATTCTGACCTCTACTGTGGTCAATGTTCCAACTATTCATCTTCACAGCAAAACATCCGCATGAATATCTCCAAGGCTGAATTAAGAGTATTTCTCTACAAACTCTTCAGTGCAGAGCAGTGGTTATCTTTATGTACTTTTAATAATAAATTTTAATATGAAAAGCCCTAATTTAGCATTTGTAGCACATAGTGTCACAGCATTATTTCCTATGTAATAGCTGTTGATAAAAATGAAATAAACAGACCAATGAGACTAGGGAGACTATATAATAGTAGGCAATGTTTTCTCTTTTATGTGGAATTTCCATTGGATTCTGCACAGCTACCTGTTATTCCAGTTAATGGCCCACAACATGACTAGAAAATGAGGTATGCTCTAACAGCACTAAGAATTATTAAAAAAATTAGACCATTTTCATATATATTATCACCTAGCAGAGACAGCATGCCTGTTTTGGGTTTACACGAAAATATATAACAGTACTGGAATCCCTTCCTAGTACAACAGAATTATTCTACTAAGCAGAGGACAAAATATAGTTCATAAGCAGAAGCTCCATGAAAGCAGCCTGTTATAACCAGGTTTCTGAACACAGTCCTTCATGTATTTTGCTCTGGATGGGAACTATTTCTCATTACATGCTGGAATTCTGAGAGTGTGAAAATACCACGCATCAGCAATTCCTAATATTGGCTGTGCTTTACAGCATAAACTTCTTGTTGTACAGTAAGTGGCATATCATGGTAATAAAACAGTTCACTCCTCTGCACACAAAAAAGCAAGCTGTTGCTTTGGAAGAGAAAAAAACCCTGTGGTCTATGAGAAGAAACCAAAAATGCAAGAAACAACAATGAATAATGTTAAATACGTTTACAAAGTATTACAAAGTATTAAGTTATGGCAATCTCTTATTTGACTGGCATTTATAATCAACTATGACCACATATTTCAGTGTTTTCCTGAGATAGTGTCCACAGTGACACCTACCTACCTGCTCTAGGCACTCTTGGTATTGTTCTGACAAACAACTCTGACGCTGAACACAACTAAAATATGTTTTGAAATGAAGATGGGAAATCTCCCACTGAATTGGTATATACATATAAATTGTTTATATATTGCATCTCTATCTAGTATCCTAATAATATTATAAATAATTATACAAATATTAATATGTCTTAATACAATACCACATTATGAACAATAGGAAGTTATATCTATTCTTATTCACATATAAATTTTAATAAAGTGGGGTAATTTCCTTTGTTAAACAGCCTTTTTAACTATGTTTGTTTAAAGAGGTTGCTTAATTCTTCTTATATTTATACACACATTCATCATGCAGATGCATCTTGCTTGTGGTCACACATCCTAAAGGTCACCTAACCCAGGGGAGCTTTAGAACTCAGTATTCCTAATTGCTTTACAGGCCATTGCAATATTATTGAAATTACCTTTAGCTGCACCTGTAAGTGTTTATAAATTTGAGAATTTAAATGGTCAGTATTCCAAGTAGCCTTAAAGCAATTTAGAATTTCCTTTATTGTCCAGTATCTTAATCCCATATACATGGCATCAAAAACATAAGCCCAAATGGAGTTACTTAAAACTATGAATTTAAAATAGTAAACATGCATCTCTAGGGAATTCTAGGAGATATGTTTTTTAAGTATGTAAGAAGCGATTCGACAACCTATTTAAAGTACAAGGGTTTAAAAATGTTAAAACACATTTTCAGTAAAGTACTGCACCTTCACATTTCAATTAATGCATCACTTGTGTGCAATGCATTACTTTAACATTTTTTTTGGTTTTTTATTTTATATATGTAGTACCAGAAATACTACATATTTTATATATGTAGTAACTTTCTGTACAGTACAGAAATTGTAAATAAACCCAAGGTTTACTTTTCTAACTGCATACAGAGTACTATTGTGAAATTCAGTTAAAACTTTATTTTTCCTGCAAAGCAAAGCAAATTAAAGTTGTTATAACCATGCAAAGTGCTGCCAGTGTAGTATTAACAATGCCAGTACTGAAGTATGAGTAGAAATATCTGTATGTGAAAACAAAAGATGAAGAAAGAAAAAACAGTTAAACTAATAGTGCGCACTGAGACCCAAGGACAGGAGCAACAGCAGCAACGAAGTAAACACAGAGAAAATGTGGCTTGTACCAGAACTGTGCTGTGGATGGCTTTCTAGCAGACGTGTTGTGAGATCAGAACAGAGATGACTCATGAGCACAAAATAACTGCACTGTGATAAAATGAAGATGAGAAGAAGGTTACAACACATTTATATGTGCTATTTCACTTCCTTTCAACTGGATGACAGACCACAGACACATGATTATCAAAATAAAGGAAATATTGACTATGCTCAGCAGTCCTGCTTTAGATTTCAGGAGGATCAAATAAGGTAGAGCATGAACCCAATATCCCATGTGACATAAGTGCCTGTCCAAACAGAGTCTGTCATCACCTGTCAAGAAGACATCAGAAATCATAGCAAGACATCAACAGCTAGCACCCCTTGTCTTCTGTGCTGCCAAAACAACACTACCCAGACTACTTGGACTCTTTATGTTTTAGTATTGTGGCTGTAAGGATACCCACTGTGAGTGTAGAGATAAAACCTACTTCAGAAGCTACCTGAAAGGAAGACCTCCCCAGGAGGTCTTCCATTCTTCAATAAATAATTCCTGTAAACTGATTATGTTCAATAATCCATAATCAAAGGTGTCAAAAAGTATTGCAGAGACACGATAGCTGATATGAAACAGAATGTACCTGAAGAACAGAGGATTTTTTTTAATCTAAAGAAAAACAATTAACAATTAAACATTTTTTAAACAAAGACACATTCAATACCTACTATAGCAAAAACTGCTCTAGGCAAAGTAAAGAGAAAAAAATGAATAATAACAAATAAAAAGAAAGAAGTTGAATACAGAAGTTTTTGCAACTACCAAAATACTTCACTAATTTTTCATGTTTGGTTGTTTTTATTCAGTTTAATAAATGGAATTTCTAGTTTAATCTACTTGCTGATTTGATTTTGTACAATATTGATACAAAATATAGTAATATCAAAGCCTAGAACATGTGAAGAGATAAAAATCCAAATATAGTCTGAAATGCTACTATAAAAGGAGACCAGAAATTTGGTCCTGTTTTACTAAACAGTAGCTCTGAGACAAAAGGAATTTTTAATCACCACCACCTACAAAGGAATCTGACCTTTCTTAATAATCTGGAATTCATGAAGAAAAGAGGGAGGAAGAGACCCATATGCCCTACAGAGGTATGAGCAAGGCAAGGAAGAAGAAACAGGGTCTGTACATATCTGTGTGTGTACTGCACGAGGGCCGGTGAGGAGAGGGAAAAGTTGGACACATGGAGAGAAGGAATCTGTGGGAGGTGCCTGGCTCTTTGAGTGAAATGCCCAACAACAGGAGATGGCACAGGCAGAAACACAGCCAGTTGCAGAGACACAGAGACAAATCAAAATGGAAGCTGGAAACTTAAGAGGATAAAGTGAGAGAGAAAACCTAGAGAAGCAAACAGGAGTCTGTGTGAAGAGAAACTGTAGGGTAGACAGAAGGTGGCTTCATCAACAAGTAATAATGAGAAGATAACTTATTTGACTAGAGAAAAAAAGAGAACAGAATAGAAACAAAGCCAGACAGTCACTATCACTGCAGTTTATCTCTAATTGGAATTTGATGGATCCTCCTTTTTTTGTTGTTGTATTAATTTTGGACAGTGTGCAGTAAAGACTCAGGATGTGACTGCAAGATAGGACTCAGATCTGAAATCTGTTCACAAAAGACAGCTACAGAGGACGTACAACCGATACAAACAATGGGTGAGATCATGCAAAACTTTATTAAAGTTTAAGGGACTCTCTAAAGAGAAGCAATTAGGAAAAAAAACATGAACGATCTCTATGGAGATCTCACTGCCTTCAAAAGTAGGAAAGAGGAAAAAAAATACTGAAGTAGAAAACACAGCAGCTGAATCACACAATGTGAAAGTAAAAGTTCAGGTATTTCCTAGCATCAATCAGCATTCCAGGTCTGTGCATGAAATCAGTGGCACCTCAGAGGCAGGAGGTCTAATCTAAGGCTCGAGTAAGCTACAATATACATTGTCTTCAGCTGCTCTTAGCATCTGCTCTCCTTTATCCAAGAAGAGAATTAATTTAGCAAAAAGCTCAAGATAATAGGGATGTTGTATTTCATATTAATAAATAAATTATACACATCTCAGTCTCAGTTCTGAGTTTTTAGTTATAAATGGGTTTACTGGTTCCAGTGCAAGTTACAAGAGAAATATATAAAGTCAGCTGTGATTTGGTGCTATACTCCGAATTATCACTACATGCAGGAAATAAGTAATTTAAGATTTAGTAAATTGTATCAGCTTCCCAGCACCACCTATAATGGATCTGTAGGTACTTCTACACTTTATGCCTTGGAGCCCTCTTTTCCAAAAAAAGCCAAAAAGTGAGCCTGGTAGGTCAGGAAGACACCACACTTCATTTGCACGTTTCTGACATAACACACGCCATGGAAGTTGAAAAGTGCTCTAACATACAGAAGATAGCAAATGGGAGCCACATTTCAGAAGAAAGGGAGTGAATAAACTAAGCCAGACCAAAGCCAGCCACAGGCAGGACAGCATGAACAGGGTTCAGAGGTAATCCCACACTTGGGTTAAGAATCATAGAATTCCTTGGGTTGGAAAAGACTTCCAAGATCACCAAGTTCAACATTCAATCAAACACCACCATGCTCACTAAGCCATTTTTCCAAGTACTAGGTTTAGTCATTTTCTGAGCACTTCCAGGAATGGTGACTGGCTACAAGCACAGCAGAAATGGCCATGCTCATTCCGGGTGTGCCTGGGAGTCAGGGCATATCCAGCAGAGCCGCACCTGAGCTCATAAAACCTGCCACATCTGATTTGTTTCTGCATCAGTGGCACAGCCAATTTGCATCCCAAATGATCCAGAACAGACCTCTACAGGTTACCTTATCCAGCTGCAAAAACAGAACTTATGACCTTGCTGACTCCCCCTTGGAAGCTGGCTGCACATGTCTGGATATGAGTATAGCTGAAACCTAATTCTGACAATCTTCCCACTAGATTACTGGTATTTCCACAGCTGTTTACATGTACAGGCATAGCTCTACCTCTTTCCAGCTGCCAGCATTCAGAACATACCAACAAGAGTTACCTAAAACAACAAACACAAACTCACTGTTAAGTTAAAAAGGAAGTTGCTTTTTTAAAAAGCATGTATCTATTATCAGAAAGGAATTCTACAGTGGTATCAGGAAGGCACACTGGTACCCCAGTGAAATGTAATGCATTAGGAGAATGAAAAATGTCCATGAACACACTGGGGAGAGGGGGTGAGAATCAGATCAGAGCAGATCACTGCTAGAACAGACTAAATATGGTATGTGGCCACAGAATGGATGACAAGCCAAGAGACAACTTCTGGGAAATTGTTTAGAACTGTCTGAAGTACTGGACCTGGAACAGGTATATAATCTAATTTTCATAATGTCATAATATATAATATCCTCATCATGGATCATATTAGCATAATGCATATGCTAGAGGAAGCTATATTAAGACTCAAGAGACAAGACAGACACTTCAATTGCCTATATTTGAATGCCTGACATAGCAGAAATAAAATTATTCCAAAATATTTTTGGGGTTTTAATTTTAACTATGTTGGTTATAAAAATGTTTAAATATGTAGAAATCCAAAACAGAGCAAGCAGGCTACCAACTTGAGATTCAACGTTTCAGCTTCGAAAAGAAGGAGGTCACAAAACATGTGACTTCAAGCTTCCATCTACTACCTTGAATCAAGCACTGGAACACACAAAGATGTTTGCATCTACTTTTAATTAGACAAATTTTTCAGAGAGAGCTGGTGCAAGCACGATGATGGTGCTTATCTTGCACACTCTTTGCTGGAGGGACAGAGGCACCATGGAAGATTCTGTAAGATAAGCTGCTAAAATAGTTGCATGAAATGGCAACTGCACCACAGGATTCCACATCTATCCTCAAAATGCCCTGTTCTAGAACTCATATTTCAGGGACATGCCAAGTTCTTACCTCTAAATTAAATTCTCCTTTCAGGACTAAGATTCAAGTGAATTGAAATTAACATAAAGAAGGAGAAGAAAGAGCGTTGTAGCTTAGGATTGCTTTTTGCATCTTACAGATTGCATTTGATCTTGATTTGTTCTTCCCCTAAAGAAAGAGGAAAAAACATTCAAATCTTTAATGGGACTCCTGCAGTTCCTTTTTGATTACATGGGAGATTGGATGATAAATTATAAGCAAATGAAAATGCAGTTTAATAATCCTGAGTACTGCAATGAATTAAAACACACTTTGTCACCCGTGATCACTAAAAGAGAAGTTAGGGCCAGAAAGATAACAGTTAAAAAGGGTAAAAGAGAAGGGGATTTTAGTTTCTTTTTTTTTTTACCTGTTTTTTTTTAAATGAAAATATGTTGAGTTCACTCTGAAAAGAAAAGAACAGGAAGCTGGCTCTGTAGCCCCTTCAGCATTTTCCTGATAAATCTTTTCCATGCCCCAACAAAATTCCACATCCATTTGTCTCAGCTGTCAGTCTGGACTCTGGCAGTATTCCAGGCAGCCTTTCTGACCATCATATAAATTTGCTGAAAATGAGCTGTTACGAAAACTCCTTATGCCCTGTGTGGCATAAAGAGACAATGGCAAATAGTTCTTTCACTGTTCTGAATACCAAAGCAGTTCCTCAAAATTATTTCGCTTTCTTCAGTTTTAAGGTCAACAATGCAAGATAAAGCACAGAAATTCCACTGGGACAACAGACACAGAGCAAAGAAAAATTAATAAATTAACACAGAAAATATGAGTATAATGCTCAGTTTTTCAGATTGACTTGTCATTACAGGAAAGTAACATTCTTTCTTACACAGCACTATAAACTCTTACACAAAGTTCTGCTATTTTTCATGTGGGAAACAATCTCTAACAAAGGATTATCTGCATTAGAAAATTCCAGTGGTTGCAAATATGCAGCAATTCCCCCTGAACAGCTTTAAAACTCGTGCTGCACATTTACTACATTACTTTTCAGTCAGGTTAGTCAAGTCCATAGGACAATACAAACACATGGCTCTACACTACCATCAAGCATTTGGCAAGTCTCAGCATACAGGGTTTCTTCCCCCAAAATTCACTAGCAATTCTCATTTTAATTTTCTCTATCTTTCTTAGGATAAACTGCATAATTAAAGTGTATCACAACAGATTAATAAAATGTTACTGTATTCAGTTATGAAACAGTCCAGTATTCCTATTTTTAGATCAGAAGATACCAGAAAAAAAAACTCCACCAAATGTAACCTTTGCAACAAACCTTATCAAATCCATCTTAAACAGCATTTCACTATAAAGTAGTAAAAATTAAGAGGAATATTACAAAGAAAATAACCTATAGTAACTCACATGATGTTCAGAGTCATACAAGACACTAACATGTTGCAACAGTCTGATTTATCTAAGCAGCAGTCTTTTTACAGTCCTAACATTTTCCAACTAGGAACAACAGTTGTCATTGAGAAATAGTCATAAGTCATAGAAGAAGGGGAAATCTCTATGGTACATTCTCCATTAATAACAAAATGTTTTAATAGAAAGATAACAATTTCCAAGTAGAGTTGTTTTCTCATTTCTTAGTCTACTAAAAATTTCACAGAAGAAAACCAGGCCACTGTAAAATTCAGGGGGTTTTATTATTACATGATAGCTGAAAAGCAATCCAGCAGCTACAGCATTGGGCCCTTATAAAGATCTGGGCTGTCTATCCTTTTAGTTAGCATTTTAATGTCATTTAGGTGAAAAAGAATAAAATCAATTATTTGCAAGAGTGCCTTAAAGGTTATTGCAAATTTATCCACTATGCAACCACAAAAATTTATAAACCATCTGCTTGGCTAAACTCCTTTTTCACAGAAGCTAGCTACTACAACTTAAGCTGGCAAATCAGATTTGTGTATAGATCTCAAATTACAAATACATAAAATGTTAATAAGAAAAATAGTAACAGTTTATTGATTCATTTTCCTTGGCTATCTTGGTAATTTTGGGAAGGTGAGGGGAGGAAAGGCAGGACAATTTGTTTAGGATAAAAAAAAAAATCTTTTAGTAACTCTGCAAATTCCTGAATGGTGGTTTTGGGTCACATTTTTTACATACATGTAACTTTCCATATATACATGAAGGAAAAATTGCTGCTACATAGAGTTTAGCTTCTGTTAGCATACAACAAAGAACATTTTACTTAGTTTATTTCTTCAACAATTTAAAAAAAATAGTTTATAGAAAGCAATACTAAATCTGAATTCTACAATAAATAAGCAGTGCACACATTCTGCATACAAGATGTTCCTTCCCATTTGCAGAGGAACCTGCAGAAAGACCTGTAGGAAAAGACTCAGGAGAGAAGAGACCTGGCCCTCTGAAAACCCAGCCAATGGCAGGGAGATCAGATGCATTTTTCTCTATGTGCATCCCTTAAAGAGAGATCTGTACAACACACACATACATTACATTAAGACCTTTCCCTAATTTCTTGATGGACAGATTGTGAAAGCAACCAAATCTTTCCTTCTGTACTGGAGTAATCTATGATGGATTGACACTGGGAAGACATGTACAGTGAGACCAGTATGGCCAACAGCCAGTGAACAGTAAGCAAAGGATGTTTTTTTCTCACTAATATGTAGTTAATTATGTTCAAGGCCAGGTGAGTGGGGCTCTGAGTAACCTGTTCCAGCAGGAGGTGTCCCCTGCCCATGGCAGGGGGGTTGGAACTGGATGGTCTTCAAGGCCCCTTCCAACACAAACCATTCTATGATTCTATATATCCATACATTGTTTACCATTTCAGTTAATCCTTCCTACATCACCCATCTTGACATTTCTTTATTACAGGACATATGACTTATGTTAACACCCCTTAAGAAAAGGGGTAAGTAACTGTCTTTGACAACTTTGTTTCCCTGTTACTTGCTGGCAACATTTGTGCTATTTTTGCATGTACCAAAGGATGGACGCATAATTAAAGATGCATCTGCAACCTTTCTTTACTGTTTTCACTGATGCCTTTATCTGTATGCATGGCTTTTAATCCCATTTACACCTTCAACAAAGATTTGTCTGCAGAGCCAATTTATAAGAGAATCACCAACAGAGCAGCACCTCTCTATATAAAGTGCTAAGTTTCAATGTACATTTCTAAGACCTGAATAAATTAAGACTCTGATTTGAAATCATAATTTGGAATGCAAAGCAGAATTAGCTGCTATGGAACCACACCAGAGGAGTCTCAAAAGACACAGTAGGTGTGCAGCCTATGTGTATTTGGGATATAAAAATGGCAGAAAATTTGCAAGCATTAGACAAAAGTCCGAAATCACAGGAGAAATCCCTTGTTTTATGGAGGTACTTCTAATTTTATCCTCAGGGAAAAAACTGTCAGACATTTATAAATTAAATGTGTTCTCAGGCATACATTCACAGAACACAATTCTAAGTTAAAACTTGACATTTTTAGTTATTAAACAGAATGTCAGAGTTAAACTGCTTAAACACCTTCAAGCATACACACATTTAAAACAAAACAATGAAGATACTGAGAAAGTTTAGTGTCAAGCAGAATACAAGTTTACCATTATCCTGTTCCTCAAAGGGCAGTATTAAATACCAAGTCAGAGCACTATTAACTATCACTTTTTTGCCATCTCATCCAAACTTGTCACTAAAAAAGGAGAAAAAACAACAGAATCGCTGCTTCTCTACTCATCTAAGTGATTTGACATTTCTCTGGCATCCTTATGTTTTCTGCTCATATGGTCAGTTTTTGGTGTGCCAAAAAGTAAGAGCACATGGGGAAGTGTGGTGGCTTGAAGGCAGTCCCTTGTTTATCTGGGTGTGCAGGCAGAGCAGCCAGCCCAGGGGGTTTACAGACCATTGAAACAGGGCAACAATTCTCTCTGGAAGAAGCTTCTTTCTGAAGCAAATTCAATCCCAAGAATGTTTGGATAGACTTGAACTGCAAAATAGGCATAAGAATCAGAAGAAAGTTCTAACTCAATTCCTCCTCAATTGCGTTAGCATGTTTCAACAACTTGTACAAGGCTCTGGAAAATCTGAACCAGAATGATAAAGGTGTTAAAAGATCAGAATTTACTTCTATCTTCAGAGAATAGACGTAAATTGGAGAAGTAAATAAATAAAAATAGAAGTAAAAATGGAGAAGCTGATTACTAAAGTACCCCTTAAAACCGAGGACACTGCTTTCAGTCTCCGTTTTAATAAAGTTAATTGTGCATACAAATATAATAATCTAATATAATCTAATTTAATAAAGGCAGAAAACTCCACAAGGTCAAATATTTCATCAGTGCTCTCACTGTACAGCATGTATTCAAGAATTATAAGCAATCTAAGTCTTCCTGAATAAAATGGTTATTAAAGAAGCTGTATAATTCTGATGACGAATCCAGTGATATACAAAACAAATAGAGTGTTGCATATTAAGCAGTACTAGAGGCTACCAAACCAACACATTTTGCAGCTGCTGAGAAAATCAACAAAGAGGTAAAATTGCCCAAAAGCTATTATCGTCTCAGTCATTTGAAATTCACTCCAGCCATTGCTGAATAAAATGAACCCAATTCCAAAAATAAAGCAACTTTAAAAGGAAACAATACATTCTGGTCAAGAAAAAAATGTATATTAATAAAGGTGATCCAAACAAGAGTTATTAAAATTGAGACATTACCCAGATGTGAAGTTTCTTTAAATACTTCTTAATATTCACTACTGAACTCTATTGTTAAAAGAAATAACATTTTATATCTCATCAGGAGAATAATGAAGCTTCTGTTGTCATTAAAGGCTACAGTAAAATTCTCAACAGACTTGCGGAGCTCAAACACTCCAAAGCTAGTAGAACCAGCATTTTCAAAGATTTTCAATACAGGTGACTTTTGAGGTCAGCAAAAGGAAGGCAGAATAAGACAAATAGAAAATAATACATTTCACATTATGGAAACAATGAAACCTATGGAAATATGCTGCAAAAAAAAAGGAAAAAACCAATTACCTGGAACAAGTTCCATAACAATATATATAGGCTGTCGTTGAGTGCAAACTCCTATAAGTTTTACAATATTAGGATGATCATATTGTTTGAGTATTCTGCAAAACACACAAGAAAGTTTATTATATTAATAAACTTTATTGTACAGGCTGATTAAACATTACAGGAGAATATCTAAAACCTTTAATGTTACTTTAATGGAAGATATCATTATTGTTATCAATGAAAAAATATCGTTACTGTTATCAAAATCAATGATTTGATAGAATCTGTTAGATCAATCACCACTCTGTTTTAAATGAACATCATAACTGATTCACTAATAAATAAAAAATTATTCTTATTGTAATTTTACCATTTGTCTATGTGACACTTATCTATATATAGCTAAAAAATGGCCTGATAAAACCCTTGCATATAGTCAGAATTTCAGTGGTGGACCAGAAGCAGAGCGACATCAAAACAAAACATGGCTTGTCTGTATGTTTCCCTGCTGCACTGTTCAAAAGAACACTTGTTCCAATTTTACTTTGAGAGATTAATTAATACAATAAGTTTTAGAAGACTATAAGGACATCAATTTTGAGAATTAAATGAACAATTAACATCTTTTGACACAATGCTTTAATAAGAACATTTCCAGCCTAAAACAGCATGCTATGATTTTTAAGTGAAAAGAAGAGCAAGAAAAAATTCTACAGAGACCTTGTAACTTAAATGTTCCTTCTGATATTTACTGACTCAAAGCACCTCCTCTCTTTCCCTTTTTCCCAATGATCAAGAGTAAAATACTAACCTACACACACATTTAGCGAAAAATAACACATTTCATTTTTTTCAGACCATTTTTTCCCATTAGTGTCAAGCTGCTTAAAAAATGACATATCTCTGCTGTTGTCAAGTTACAAGTTTTTTTAAATTATTCAATAGATAGGGTGGCTGATCCTCATTCTATAAATGCAGATGATATCTTTTATTTTCCAATACTCATCACACTAACTTGGGAATGGAAATTAAAGCATATGAATCCTCAAAGCAAGAAGAAGCAAAGTAGTTTAAAAATTATGACATTTATCTCAAGACAGCCCTCACCCTGGAGTCTCAGAATCTACCTATGTACATCAGATGATACTCAGAATGCTTTTCACATTGTCTCATGTCTGTAATTTGCAAAATAAGCATATAATCTCATGCTGATTGACAGAGTATAAAAAAAGCTCTACTGGAGCAAACTCTTCTTACAAAGAGAAAATTACTGAACGGGGCCTATACCCCACTAAGAGAAGCAATCTGGGCACATTTGATCACCTCTACTAGCCATGAATATAAGGCAGGAGTTAGGCCTGGTATAATCATACTTAAACTAACAACATTTCCAGTCTTCTTATCCCAATCCTCATGGTATATCTTAGAAGTTCTAAATGAAAGCACTTAAGACAATAAAATTTTATTTTACAGGCATGGCTTGTCAATAAGATGGTTTCAGCAAGTGAAAATGCTACTGCATTCACACGTTAAAAATGCCAATGTTTAGTTACTAGGGATGTAACTAAAAATGCCAATATTTAGCTGCGGAATGTACTGAGGGAGAGAAAAGAAGGAAAAGTTTGACAACTGCTTTTTTAAATTTTTCAGAATGTCAGGTTTTGTAAATGCATCTGGTGATAAAAACTGAAAAAACTGCCACGAGTAATTTTAGAGAACCTACCTGGCTTCAGAAAGAAATTTTATTTTCAGTTCTTGAGGAAGATCTTCTTTGCAAGTTTTTACAGCAACTGGGGTTTTATCCTTTAATGTTCCTTTATACACCTCACCAAAATTACCCTGAAATCAGGAGAAAAAAGATCATTCTAGGTAAATAAAATCTTAATGAATTGCCAGAAGAAATAATGCAGAGAGCTACTGAAAGTGGACCAGAATTCTGGAATGTGTTTATGAAGCTAAATGAGATTTTCTTTCAGTATCTGTCCTAATCAAAGCCATTCACTCTGACATAGTACATCTATTATATGGACACCGCATATGAGTTCTGTTTTGACCTTGCTGGAAGGAGGAAAAAAACACCATTAATTAAGTAATTAGAATTTTCTCATAAAACCTTTTAGTAGCTTTTCAAATCAACTGACATGGACTGTAGTACTTTGTTCTTCTTATTCTTACTCTTGCCCTCTTTTGTTTTCACACTATTGTATCTTGTGAATAGTTTTTAACTTGCAGTCTGGAAGAGACCAAAAACTGATCTCAAAAACTGTGACAAAACACACCAAAATAACATAAACATTCTCATATACAAGAAAGAAAAAACAGAAAATATGAAGAAGGAAAACACTGAATATTAGTTCTTATAATAAATTAAACCCACTGCAAAATGTATTGCTGTGTATGGTGATCCAGAATTTCTTTAAAACCCAAGCTCAGCACTGCTATATAAAGAGAAATCTGTAAGGCTCTCATTTGGACAAGACTTTAGAAGGCAGCTCCTTTTATCACCAGACATTTTAGGTAGTGAATAACATACCCCTAAGGCAAGTTAGGTTTTTTCTACCTTTCATAGAAGACAATTGAAGTACTAAATACCATAAAAGACTTCACCTGATGCATTTTTATTTAATAAAAACAAAAGGAAAATTAATTAGGACACAAATTGAAAGAAGAAGGAAACTGTGAGGTATAAAGTACTGGTATCAATGAAAAAACCCTCAAGAGAAGGAAACAAGAAGAAAACTACAGATCTCCTACATCTAGTAAAGCTTTGTATTTCCCAAAGAATAAGCACAACTCAATTTTGAAACTATGTCTCATTAATTTCTACACATACTACAGTTCTGTGTCCTGGTGTCTGGGGCTGCATGTGACTTCAAAAAAGTCTGCTGGAGATGTTTGCCTTCCTTTCCTGAGTGATGAAGATTTCATTACATCATGCAGCTGAATTTAGTGTTGCCTAAGAAAGATGACAGAAAAGGAGAAAAAGAAACTCACAGATGGAAAAGAGTAACGTGCTTCCAGTAACAAGGGAAGAAATGCAGGGCTGAACACACCTGCAGAATTTTCTGTATGCTGGGACAAGGAAGATGTAGCTGGCAAGGGAGGCTCAGGATCTCTGAGAGCCCTTCTAAAGCACTTCCAGAGGCTAGTACATTACCTCTCAGATCTGAAATGGCATGAGGCACCCAAGGTAAGCAGGTGAGTTGCTCCCAGGCCACTTTTCCTTTACCATTCTGGTCAGAAGTATTTAACAGTGAAATCTGAATCCATCCTGAGCTTTCTTTAAGTCTTGAAAATGGTTTACTTCTTTATTGACAATACTGAAGTATTATTAGATAGAGAATCTTTATAAAACACATTCCAATTCTGCAATTTTCATTTTGTGGGGTATTATTGAATTAATGCTGAGTAAATAAACTGACCATTCACCCCTGAGGTGCATCTTTTCAAAAGCTTACATCTTTTACACGTTAAAATTTTGTGATTTCTTCCTCATCTTTTCCAGGCCACTCAAGGTTTTGTAGACTCTCTGATTTCTCACTTCTGTGGTGAATGGCTATTTTTTATATCACAGTTTGTCATATAAATGTTGATATTCCTGTCATTCTTATCTTTTTTAGTATGATCACATCTTGTTAGAGGTGAATGCATAAGAATCATGCTGTGTTCCAATAAAGTTTTTAGCCTATTCTGTATTTCTTAAAGAACATCCTTCTATAATTAAAATTCTGAGCTGCCTTTACTGAATGTTAAAAATGCTTTGTGCCAAAAACATGCAATACCATGTAAATTGAATTCACTAAAAAATGCTTTTCAAATTGCTTTAACTGTCTTTACACATCAAAACTAATTCATATTTATTTTTTAACAAGTCAAAGCTTTTTTTGTGGCGGGAACATCTTAATTTTTCTCCCTTGATACCATCCTGTTTAAGAATGTGAAGATCCTGCAGTACCTGTATTTCATGAAGGCACAGCTCAATATGGTCATACTTTTTGTCATCTTAATCTCCCAAAAAGCTTTTATACTGGGAAACAGAAGTTTATGGAAATATTTTATTTCCCCATTCTTGAATTTCTTACTGACTTTTTTTTTAGTGTGCACCATGACAAGAAGGTAATTAACTACTTTGATTTGTCTCTTCCTCATTTAATCTTATTTTCTCAGTTTTTGGAAAATCTTTTCAAACTACTCTGTGTCCAGAGTAGCACCCAAAATGGTCATGGCAGGTGCAAAGGTGCCAAAAAAAGTGAGGAGTTTGCCTGATTTTAAAGATCTGTAGTTCCTAAGCAGACTTTGTAAACTACATGTTTATGAACTACACAAGACATAATAAGATTGTGAAATTATCTAATTCCATCAATGAATGAGTGAAAATAATCATGCACAAACAATTAGCATTTGTTTTAATAAATAATTATTTAGTCATCTCATCATATCAAATTTTATACACAAATGCATAAGTATACACCTATTTCTCTACGTGGTTTTATTTATATTTTGCAACATTTGTCTCCAACTACAGAAAGTAAAACAGCCACATCATGCTTTATAGAAATCTAGTTAGCTGAAAACACTTACAAAAGAGAAAAAAATATGTATGCTACTTAAATACTTTCAGCACAATCATTATAATGTTTACTAGCAAATGTGACTTATGTCTGTTTAAAGCATAAGGTTGTCTCATGTATTAGTGTAAAAAATTGACATAAAAATTACATACCAGAGCAATTTAAAAGAAAAGGTACACAGAAATAGCTTAATGATGACAGTATACTTACTCAAATGTTATTTAGCTCACTTTATTACTTACTTTGCCCAGTAATTCCCCCAGCGTGACATCTTCATGATTGAGAACCCACTTCTTATCCTATGAAAAGGAAAGCAGAATTTTCAGTCTGTGCAAATATGCAAGATACAGTTTCTCTAAGACATATTTCAGAAATGGAGCTGAAAAAGTATTACATTTAGAGCACCCAATCACAAGCATACCAAGAAATTTTAAACACAAGCATTTATAGTTCAAGAGTTTAGAAATCTTGCTATACAACAAAATAGTGGGTGATATTGTATAGCAAATTTTTATTAGAAATTAAGCCTACAACATGGAAGTATGTAGATAGATTAGCACTATGTAAAGTTTCACACAAGCTCTGGAATAATATTTAGCACCCTGATTTTAACAATTTGTCAAGTGAAAATTAGATAAGAAAACTTCATTTTAGTATACAAAGTAACTTACTACTAAATTTAAGAAAAACTCCCACATTTTTCTCCTCAGTGCACATGGAAATGAACTGATCTTCTGACTTGTCAACAAGACACATATCTGCATCTCTTATATCTTTTTTGGAAGTTGGAAATATTACAGGCAACTGCTTGAAAAGATAACACGTGTCATGGTTTGACACTGGCACAATGCCAGTGCCCCCATGAGGATACCCTCTCCCTGGTTTCTGCTGTGAGATGTGACCAGGAATAAGCAAAGCAGGCTCCTACTTAGGGAAAAAAAATTTATTAACTAAACTACAAGAGAAAGGGAGAAAAAAAAGAAACACATAAGGAAAATGAAAACTTCACAAATACATCTCCTCCTCCTCCCCATCAAATTCCCAATACAATTCATCCCCCAAATCATCGACTCTCGGTCCGGCACCACTCTTCAGAATACTCAATCCTCAGTTCATCAAGAGGAGAAGGAGTCCTTCTTGTGCCAATGGTGACCTCTTCCTTTCATGTGCAGCGCTTTCACCACTGAACACGGACCAGAGCTGCTTCTAGGGTTGACTTTTAAGGATGCTTTGTCCCACTCCAAAAAGGCACAGTCTCAACTTTGGGATACCTGTCCCCCCAGATTTTTCATCCCCTGGGGCCGAGGGGTACCCACACCAAACCCTCTTGGTTCTGTGGCCATTGCCTCCCCCTAGAATGCAGTCCCTGTATCACAAGGAACATGGGTCTGTCCATGGCTATACAAAGAGAGTCCAGCAAAAGCCACTCCATCATCTCTTCCCACTAAAATTCTTCTCTATTCTTCCAACATCTCTCACTTGCCCAGACCTCTCTCACACTTGCACATTTCCTTCCTCATCTTCCACTCTATCTCTCTTCTAGGAGAGGTCAATGTTCTGTAAAGTTCTCATTCTCTGAAAAGGGGTTAAAAGCTCCTACAAGCGGCCGCCTGAACCCCCCTTCTTCTCCATCCCAGCCATGCTGCCGGCACAGGCCCATGTTTATCAGTCTCAAGGTTACAGTCCCAGGCAGCGGCTCTCTCTTTCTCTCTCTCTCTCTGTGTCTCTCAGGGGGGGCTGCCCGATGGCTCCCGGTCTCTCTCTCTCTCTCTCTTCCACCCTTCCACCCCGGGGCTCAGGCCTACCTCTCTCGGCCTCATGGCTTTCCCCTCCCCCTGCCCATCCAGCAGCTGGGCCGGGGGAGAGACCCGAACTCTTTCCCGCCGGAAACCCAAGAGAGCCTCCCCGGGGAGAGCCCTGCTTTTAACCCCGTTCTCAGAGGCGGATCCAATGTCCCAATGGCCACATTAGGTGCCAATATTAAAATCTGAGCACCAATTGGCCTGACTACAGCATCCCAGAAAACATATTTCCTGTCAAACCACCACAACATGGCAGGTAAAGCATTTGTCCAGGAATTGACCATCCCCCTGTGCTGGGCACTGGTGTCCAGTTCTGGGCCCTTCCCTTCAGAAAGGATATTGAAGGGCTGGAGCATGTCCAGAGAAGGGCACTGGAGTTGGGGAAGGGTCTGCAGCTCAAGTCTGATAGGATACAGCTGAGGAAGTGCGGGGTGCTCAGTCTGGAGAAAAGGAGGTTGAAGCTAGGTGGGAGTAAGTCTCTTCTGCCACATCCCAAATGAAAGGGACAAGAGGAAATGGCCTTAAATAGTGCCAAGGGAGGTTCAGATTAAAAATTAGAAAAAAATTCTTCACTGACAGAGTGGTTAGGAATTGGAGTAAGCTGCCTAGGGAGGTCATGGATTCACTCTCTCTGGAGACTTTTTGTCGAACAGGAATTCAGCAAATCTAAAAAGGGGTGGGGATCATTGCTATTGTGATTTCTACGCTTTTGTTCATAAGTAGAATGTTACAAGTGTGCATTCCAGAGACTCTCTGAATGCCTCTATTAACCCAAACTCCCAGCACACAACATCTCTCAGTCCCATCCCAAGAATTCCTGTACCACACTACCATGCTGCATGATGGAAACCAATCTTTACTGTCTCTCTTCCCTGGGTGGGAAACTGTGAGACTTAGGAGGAAATTCTCAATATACAATAGTTTATTTTTCCCCTATACACAAGATTATTGCTTAAAACTACAGCCTCACTGATCAAACATCATAAGAAACGTATTTCCTTCATCTCAATTGATACTTTTTGCAGAATGAATGTCAGATTCAGAAGCTGTTATACTACAAATAGATAGGAAGTGCCATCAAACTGCACACTCTTTCAATAATAATACTCAAATTTAAGAAAATAATTTGCAAAGAAAGCTGTAAAAAAAACAAACCCACAAAAATTATTACTTAGAGGTATTAACATAAGAGTTTTTAACATTGAAATAAGTGTGGTAGAGCCAAAAACTTAAAGAATTAAAATTCAATGGATTTTTTACTGCTTAACTACAAGGATTCTGTACTTCAGTGAATAACTTTTTGAATAAATTGACAATATGACATTTCAAAAGCTTGTTTATGAAGGAAAAAAATCTGATAATTCTTCAGAGAACTAACAAAAGAAAATAACAACATGAAGTGGAAATCAAATTATCTGTTGAAGGATTTATTATCATTGCATCTGTACATTAATCTGTACTTTTATGAAAGCCTTCAGTCATTTCTTATACCACTTTAACTCATTTATTAATTTATTGTGGTTCTGCCAGATTTTTCACAATCATTGAATTAGTCAAAGCTTGATCAGCTTCATTTGATATTACTCCTATAAACTGCACAAAAGAAGTTCCTTCAGCAGACAGTAAGAAAAAAATCTAGCAGAAGAGAGAGTCATATACATCATGCCAATGTACAATTTTGACATTAAAAAAGAAACAAACCAAATTTTCTAATTTGCAATGTGTTAGATATTAATTTCTAACAGATATTCTTCACTATTTGAACACAAATAGTGTTCAAAACACAGTGTCATTGGTCAGATAATTGCCTTTAATTAGTAAACTATAATATGAACAGTAAGGTCAAAAATAACAAGACATTCTATGCAAGTTTGTTGTCTCACTAAACCTACTTGAATTGCTCTGAGTTTAATATGACATCATTCAATAATCTGAATAGCTGTCAATAATTAAAGACATCAATAAGGCACATTTATCAATGTCAAAATCAATGCATAAATACTAGCACTCATAAACAAAGGTTATGAAATAAAGTAATATGTCTGATCACGAAGTTCATCATCTTCTCTAACTGCCTTATTCTGATTGTGAATAGAATGTAAGGATTTTTCCAGTTGTCAAATGCCATTACTCTACAGATTAATCAAGTATGCAAAAGATAATGAAAGTTACAAAAGAAATGTGACAGAAAAATGGGACAAAAATATTCTTGAATGTAGATATAGATCAACAGACACTTTAATGCATATGAGTCCAAGTCACAGAAATTTTCATTTCAATAGAGTTAGTTGCTTCTAAATCAAATGGAGCAAATCCAGTACATTTTTGTACCTAATCAATGTAATCTGAATGACAGCAAACAGAGCTCCTGAGACTATTAATGCCCATTAATTTCACCCAGAAGGAAGACATTTATGATGCAGCCCTCTTCTTGTGACATCACTATCTCTTTACCTTGTGCTTGTTCAGATTTTTCTCTAGTTAATTTTGGACCACAGAATATAAAAGCACTTCCGAAAAATTCAGTCACACAAATTAGCATTTGAGCATACTCATTTGTAATCTTAATTATATACTTTATTTCCAAATGGAATAACTTGGGAAATCTACAAGCTTACCACATTCTGCTTTATTTCTGTCCTCTAGCTTCCCCCAGGAGGAGAAACTGAATTACATGAACATCACACTTCAAGCATAGCTTTACTAATAAGATGATGGGAATCCTATCAGTTTATCTTACTTTGGAGGTATTGTTACATCTGTTGGTCAAACACTGAGAAACAAGTTATCAACCAGACAGTTCACAAAGGGGAGAACTTGGTCAGCCTTGACAGTTACCCTTCCCCAATAGCCAGGCACTTGATAACGCACATCACACACAAGGTTTTTATATGCAGCAGCTTGCCAGGGACTATCTTTCTAGACTCTGGCAACCACCCAGCACACTTGTCTGATTTCAACAAAGATAAGCATTCTCAAAGAGAAGAGTTATTTCAGAAGTTAATTGTAAGTGACAAAAACCAAACCTCAAACAGACCAGTAATTAAAGAAATAAAACTTTCAATTGTGAAAAGCAATACTTAGAAATAATAAGAAATGTTTCCTTTTACCCATAAAATAAAGTATTCTGGATATACACTATTCTTTTCCTGGATACGTAGCATTCCTTTTATAATGTTAGGGTGTTTCATGGTTCCCTAGGTCATGATAAGGTTCAAACCTTGAACAGTTAGCAGAGATTCAATTGTTCATCAATCCTTACTTTGGTGAGCATATAATGGAGTTGTGTGCAAGGCACTAAGAACAGTTTGAACAGCAGATGGTTGCTGCAAAAATGAAATCTCAATTTTCTTCTTCTGAGCTATGAGACTGAAATGTTATCACTATTACCCTAAACATCTTCAAAATACATAAGTGCAGTTTTTATCCTGCCCATCTCCCTTCATTAGGAGAAGCTACATCAAAGAGATCACAAATTACTATACCAGGAAGAACACTTACAAATCATCTGCAGTAAATTAGAACAGCTTTCAATAAAATACAAAACATAATCATGATCTAATACTTAGTGTTCAAATTCCCTTAGCATTATTTTTCTATAATTCCCAGTAACAATTTCAATCATTAAGAATCCTAAAATGGTACTTTTTCAAATTAAAAACCAGCAGTAAAGCAATTAGAAAGTAAACTTTTAAAAACAGATGTTTTGAGCATTAGGTATGAATTTATGAGCCTCATCTTAAATATTTGGTTCTAAAAATCTTACAGTTTCTAAAAGGAGAGAGAAAAAAGCCACCTGTGTTTGTATTCAATTTCAGAGAACCACCAAACAACACCAAGATTCTTACCCAAACTCCAAAGCAAGATTTTTCAAAGAGGAAGAGTGAAGAAATCCTGATCAGGTTCCTCCAACACTGTGAGTAAGTAAGACTTTTTGTTATCATCGCTGTTATTTACTCATCTCATGTTCTCTGTCACATTAGTTACTCTTCCTAGTTCAAAAGGTAGTATCTATAACAAACGCCGTCACTGTTTTTCATCTTAACTGTAGATGTAGCAAAGTAAAAAAGGATAAAAAACTCTATAGGCTGGAAACTTCAGCTAATTTAAGGAGCCCCAGAAGGAATCAACCAAAACTTATTGCTTTAAGAGAACTCAAAACATATGACTTTCCAATCTTAAGAATCTATCCCAGAACAGCATGTGGCATTTGTGAAAAACCTAAATATCCTTCCCCTTTCCCTCATCCCAGTATATTAATCCTTAACATTCTTCTAAAAAAAACTCAAAATAGAGGGATATTGTCAACATCTCAGGAGTCAAGTGCATAAACAAACATGATGCCTGTTTCTTCATGGTTTAAGCAGAAAAAATGCATCAAAAATACTTTGGAAAGTATTATTTGCTCTCCTTCTTCCAAGGTAAATAGGAAATATCAGTAGTATGAATTACTGCAGCTAAGAGCTATTTTTCCACATCAACAAAAATGGAAAGTTAATCTTTCATTTCCAATACTAAGGATAATTGGAGTAAAATTCTTTTTATGGCTAAGAAAATCAGAATCGCAGACAATTTTCATCAGATGGGTATTCAAATCTCACTTATCAGAACTTGATGAACCAGACAAAAAAAAAGTAACAGCTGTGTACATGTGGATAGGGCTTATCAGCATAGGAATGAGAAATTGTCTTTTTAGAGAAGTACTATTTTTGATACCACCTATGCCAGTAGATCTAATGTTCATACCAATTTCATGAATCATAAACTATGTGTTTCAAGTCCTTCAGATTAAGTACAGAAATAAAGGTAGCTGATGGGAAAGATTTTTCATAAGAAAAAGTGGGTTTTACAGGAGGGGTTTTGAAAAACCTCACTGGCAACTTCTTTAAAACTGTTTCAGAATAGATTCATGAGCTGTAAAAATTGTTATGGAAGCTGCTTTGCATTATTAACGGCACTGTATTAAGCCACACTGATGAAACTCAATGTGAGCTGTAAAAGAGAATAATAGCACAGACAGGTTTAGCTCCTTGGGGGAAAAAGTACTATTTTATCTGACTTCTTACTGCTACATAAAAACTCTTGTGAAGTTCAACCCTCCTGCTAAACCAAATTCTGAATTATCATATAACAGGAGGAGAGAAGTAAGATTTCGAAAAGCTACTGTGCAATTTATAAACTTCAGAAGTGACCTCAGATTACCTGCACAGCTGTTCTTTGACCATTCTTTCTTGAAGATCAGTAGACAAAGCAACTGTACAATTCAACATACAATACCTGTTTGCCTCAGGGTTTTTTTGCAGTACTTCCCTAAACTTATGTTTTCTTTTTCATGAAAGGGCTAAAATGATGCTAAGAATATTTCAGAAAAAAAACAGGAAATAAAGAAAAATAAAGACGTTTAAAAAAACAACCAAGAAAAGAAAAAGACATAGAATGTGAAATACTTAAGCACAGGAAAAGGAAAGTCAAGTTTATGTCAAAACCTTTATATTTCAAGCATATTAAAACCCACGCTATTCCTCTCAACTGAATACAGTAAATTCAGCTACCAAAACAAAGTACTCTGAATCATCTGTTAACCAAATATATTCCAACAGAAAAATTATCAGCTCTGGATCAGGTATGACCAACAAAACACTCAAAGGCAAACAAAACCATGGGGTAACGTGATTTTTCATTTAAACATTCCATGTAATTTAAACAGAGAGGAATGGAAAAGCAGAGTCACATTATGCATGCACAACACCCTCCCCAAACACTCAAATTATTAAAATA
The DNA here is from genome assembly GCF_012460135.2 of Molothrus ater. Taxonomy (NCBI): domain Eukaryota; kingdom Metazoa; phylum Chordata; class Aves; order Passeriformes; family Icteridae; genus Molothrus; species Molothrus ater. The sequence goes on along the minus strand of NW_023416471.2, from coordinate 3,215,428 downwards.
GGCTAAAATATTTTCACATATGTGCAAACACATTTTCACTTCCACCCACATATAAAAAGGTTATGTCAAATGGGCTTGGGGGAATTACAGGTGTTTGTAACAATGTCCAAGACAGTCTCCTTGAACTATATAAGACACTTAGCCATATACTTAGTCCCATATCCAGTTGTTTCCAGTTAGATTTCTTTACCCCAGGAAGAGAAAGGCTTAATTCATCCCTCAAAAATAATGTCTAAGTTTCAGCGGTCAGCATGCAATACCTTTCAGAGTGCTATAGTTCCAAATTAGACCTTCCACCAAATTACTATTTTCTTCAAACCAAAACCCCAAGATTCTTCATTCTATGTTTTTCTAGCCACACGTGTTCATTTTGCATTGTCTTTCATAAGCTTCAGATAGCATGTTAAAACCACTGAGCTGGAACAGAAATAACCTATCTAAATTTCAAATAATCTCCTGTATTAGCTAATTTGTGACTGTGCGAGGACATGAAAAAGGCAAAGCCACACAGGAAAGAAACTGTAGCCTTAACTTATGGTATTTCAGTGTACCAGTGAGCTTGGCCTGCATTCCAAGTAAGATGTTGGCTTTGAATCAGAAGTCATACAACACTACATAGATGCCAAGAGTTTAAAAAGAACATGCTGCACTGGGTTTTTTACATCAGATGCATACAGTTCTTTAACAAGATACTGGTATTTTCTCACATACCACCAACTCATTATTCAGATGGCAAAAGCAATGGAAAATCTCTTAGCTGCAGAAAAAAAAGCTGATCAATGAAGAACACACAAAAGGAAGTAGCAAATACACCAAATGGTTCTGCTAGATATTAGCAGATTCTATTATTACTTTAGTAAATCTTCTAAATGCTGTCTTCCGTAATCTTTTTTCTCCTGTATTAGTGACAAAATTTTCCTGTGTGGTCTGTAGAATCTACAGATTCTACAGACAGATTACGCAGTAATCTTTGTTACTGTGTTGGTTCTGGCTGGGGTAATTTTGTTTGCAGTAGCTAGTCTGGCATTATATTTTGGTTGTACATGTTAAAGTATTCTCTCGACAAAGATGATTACCCATGAAGCAATCTTTATGACATGCATGTGTGCACATCCTTCTCTAAAATTAAACATGAAATGTAAACAGTGAACATGAATGTTTTGAAGAATTTACCACCTCTTCTAGCAGCTGTACAAGTAGCTGTGAGGAGACAAAGTTAAGACAACTGACACCAAACAGACCAAAGGGATATCCCATACCATACAGCATCACTCCTCGTATATAAAGCTGCTCAAAAAGAAGGAAGGGGGAAGATGTTTGAAGTGAAGGCATGTTGTGGTGCCTGGAGTTGTGCTCCCCCAGTTGCAGAACTTTGTTTTCCCCCTTGTTGATCTGCATGAGGCTCCTGTCAAACCCATTTCTCCAGCCTTTCTGGCTGCTCTGGATGGCAGCTTGACCCTCTAGTATATCAGCCCCTCCTCCAAGAGTGGTCTCATCAGTAAAACTGCTAGTGCCCCATCACCCAGCTTGTTAATGAAGAAGTGGATGAAGGAAGGATTGGATACATGACTGACCCTAGCGGTAGAGCAGGAGTTACTGGCCTCTAATTAGACTTTGCACAACTGGTCACCACCCTCTGGGGGTTATCTTGATTTTAGTAATACACTGTGTAAATCATTGGCAACTCTATTAGGAAGAAATCCAAGTGACAGAAAGGATAGAATTGGTAATAGCATTTACTTCATTATGAACTGAGCTTGAAATCCATGCATTACTGTCAATAGTAGGCTAAGTACAGTATTTACCTTGCAAATAAGGAATCTTGAAGCCTTACCTATTCTCACCTCTGAATTCTTCCTTAATCAACATTTAAATAAACAGATCTTCTTGAGAATTCAGGCACTATTAGATACATCAGATGCACTAACCTGATTTAAGAAAAACGTACCCCTCTTACCCTGTAGCTCCTTTTGTGTGTATCCTTTATTCCTCCACAGCTGAAATGTAATTTCGCTCCTTTTTAACATTTTGTTCCACTTAAATTGGTGGAGGCCAAAATACTTAAGCAACCACAAGCTACTTAACAAATGTAACTCTACAAAGGAATTTAAGAGCACAGACACTCATTCCTATTCTTAATCTAAACTGTGTTTTCTGACCCATGAGAGCCAATGCTCAAGGAAGGTTATGTGCTTGTCAGCCACATACTATGAAAACACTGAAAACTCAAAGCATTATTTGCATTAAAGTCATTCTGACTGCACTAGTGAAAACAGGAATAAGAATATAATTAGAGGTCTACAAGAAGTTTACAACTCACAGTCTAATAGAAAATAATTATTAAGGAACATCTGAATTCCAAATACAGGGAAGAAGTCAGAATCCATTAAAAAAACCCAAGTATGTTAGTTCAGCAGAAAAGCTGCTGCAATCATATACAATTCCAATATAATTTTTTATTGCACTATATTAACATCTGGTTATAAAGCTTCTGATAAAAGGCCTAGTTTTTAAAAGTGCTCCATAAGGCACAATTTACACCCAGAATATTACAGAACACAGTCAACCCTTTGATTTTCACATGTATAGCCAAATGAACAGCAGCAAAATCTAGTAAATCTAAATAATCTTTGATGAAGGATGCTTTAATTGAAGTAGTTTATTCTCTTAGCTATCAGTTATCAAAAAAATTCGTCTTAATCTTTCATTTAATAATTTTTACCCCTTCCTAACAATATACCTTTTTATTTTTTTTAAGAATGAATGGCTTCCTTCCATCTCTTGCTTTGTAAATTTTACTTATTTTTTCTGCTTCCTACTGTTTCAGTTGTGTTTGAGATAACTCATTTTATTCAATTTGCACTCCACACAGCAGTATGGCACTCTGTAATTTTTTTATATGAAAGTTGTATAGAAAGTAGGAATGCACATGTTGCTGAGGTTTCATTTAAAATTTTAAGGACAGAGATTTTTCTCTATGAAATTGGTCAGAAATTACATTGTGTTTGTTAAAATGAAATTCATCTACTTGATAAAATACTTTTTTTTCTAGGTTTGAGCGTAATGCTTACACCCTTTAGGAGGCTTATCTTTCAATTTTAATCTAAACCTAATCATGGAAAGAAATACCAGAAAAACAAGACTGAACCAGAAACACTCAACAGAGCAGATGTTTATTGTCATGGCCTCTAAAAAAAACTATAAAAAACTTTGATCACTGAATATAAAACAATCCTTATTACTCTTTGTTCAGGTAGCCTTATCTGCCTCCATTATTATAAAGCATTTTAATGAGGTTTTTTGAGAAAATAAATCCTTTCAATTTTGAAACTAGTCAATATACCTGAAACTATACATAAATTTGGTTCAGTACTTTGTTAGCACAAAGAGTAAATTACTCTCTTTTTTCCCTTTTCTCTACAGGATGACATGCCTTGACAAGTACAGGCCACCATTAAGGATGATGCATTCCTTTTGTTATCTGACAGAAATATTGCAATAATCTCTGCTAAAAAATGTTAAAAGCAAATCCTGTAACACTTCTCCAAACTCTGAAGAAATGAGAATGTAACTGAAATGTACCTCTAATGTTAAGATATGAAACTCTGCTCTCAAATGTCAATAGCTGCAGGCTATTGATTAATTTAGTGCACATACAATAAATACATTCATTTCCTGTAAGTATGTGTTTTGCGTATTATAAACACGCACTTTCAATGGTGATCAATTTCCTTAAAGAAAACTGAAGATATATTTTGACATTTGAAAATGCATGTATTAGACTTCAACCACACCCTTGAAAATTACAGCTTTAGGCCAAAAACCAACACCCAAAGATCACTACCACCAGGTGCTTCTTGGCATTTCTACAGAATGCCTGGCCAAATTGGTGGGCATCACACAGGTAAGCCAGGGTGCCACAGGAATCCTCTTTGGAGTGACAGATCTAGCCAAGGCAGAGCTGCAATAACTGCATCACTACAGGCTGCTTCTGTCTTTTGGATTCCTGCTCCTCAAGAGTTGTCCTCAGGTCAAACAGACTCAAGATCATCTTCCCCACAGGGAGCACCATTACTGCCACTGCTTCCCTCTGCAGCACCTTAGTTGTCTCCAGCCATGAAAAGAGCATCTATAATTGTGTGACGGCATTACTTTGTGATAAACTTGGCCTTTGTAAGTCTCATTGTTTCTATTCAGTATCTCCCAGCAGGCATAAGAAAGCTTCCCTGAAACTGAGACTGTTCAGCAGCCTCCTTCAATTCCTCCTCCTGTGCTTTGCTGGCCTGAGGGGCACACACTACCTGTACTCTAAGCACATGTGTTGTCTACAACAGTGAACCTCAGCTTGCTTTGTTAAAATAAAACAAACCCGCCCAGAAAACCCATCAACAAAAAATTAGCATCATTTCAGATTTTTACTAATGAATTTTCATGAAGAAAATCTAACTTAAATTTATAGCTCTTCAGAATTTCCTTCCAAGTCTAACTCATCAATACATTCATACTTTGCAAGACAGCATCAGATCTGCAGAAAATTATCACTTGCAAACTTATTTATCAGCACTAGAAACACTAATAAGAAATTAGTTTGTTCTTTCAGCACTTTTCTTTCACCTCATCATTTATGATCTATCATTTTCCTATGCACACAAAACATATCAGACCATATCACAAGCTTCTTTGTCACATAAAAATAGATCCAGAATTTTAAAATTAAAGTTACTAGCAACAAACACATGGCTTAACTCATCTGACAAAGCAGCAGTTAATTTTTCCATAAGTTCAGAATTTGAATTAACTACAGAGCATTCATATACCATGAGTATTTCAGCACTAGTGAAATAGTAGCAGACCTCCAGAGCAAATCAATTGGTGCTCAGAATCTGAAACATGTATTTGGGAGAAAAGCATAATTTCAGGCTAAATCTTTCCTGGTTCTGAAAACTGAACTCCCTCCCATGAGCAGCTATGCATCCTGAGCAGATTTGCTTCAAAGGTGTATTTACGATCCAAATGAAAACTTCAATACAGGTACACTTAAATAAAAACGGTATCCCTTATTTTTTTGATCATTCTCTTTTCTAGTAGTCAAACTGAAGCACATTCACACCTTAATACAGGTGTTGCAATCTGTAAAAATATAAAAATATATATAAAAATATCTATTTCAAGAAATCTATCAACCTCCAAAACAGGAGGTCAAAGATCTTAGAAGGTTAAAATACATCCAGTATGGTTAAAACAGCATTTTTATATAATAAAGTCCTTGGGTGTGCTTTGAGTTACTCAGCAGCTGTGTACCAGTCAATCCATCAATAACAACCTGAAGAACATAATGTACACTTTTTTCAAGAAGATTATAAAAAAGTATGACACTTTTCCATTAAAGAAGTTACTAGCAAATATCTTTTTAATGCCATCAGTTTTTCTAATTTAAATTCTATTATTACAGAATCATTAAAATTCCAAGCAGGCAATTCAGTCTACATGAAATGGGACATGGGACAGGCCTTTTGTGACAAAATTAAGCCTGTTCCTTTCAAGGGCAACATCACAGAAGGTGAACACTAATTTTACTAATATAGTAAAGGAGGATGAATGACTATGGGAAGGAATGAAAGCAAAAGCAAACTAAAAAGAATAACTTTTTTTTTTTTTTGCTGTGAAGTTTTTCCTATTTAACTTTCAGTTTCTAAATAGGTTATTACAGGGACAGCAATTTGCATAAGAAGATTAAAGATTACATGAAATGACAATGACTGCTCTGCAGCTATAATGTGAACAAAGCAAAAACAGTCTTTGCAGATGCCAAATGAACTTTAAGGAAATGATTAAAGACATCTTGGTAATAGCACATGATGCATAAATTACCTCCAACACTAGGTGTCAGAGTGCATATGCTACTTCTGAAAACGACCTGAAATGTGTCCACTTTCCCATAGGAAAGTCAGAGTTCCATGCAAATTAAAAAGGAAATTTCACAACAATCTTTTGCTTAACTCTGAAGTACATCTTTCAGAGTACAGCAAATAGTTTCTATCATATGGGAGAAGTAAAACCACCATAAAATTATGGCTCAAGCCGAAACAATTTAAATATTTTTGAGAACTGTTGCTCTTAAAAAATTCAAATCATGTAGCTAACACCCTTTTCAACACTGCCTTGTTTGGCTCAAGCTGCTGGTCAGGAAGCACTAAGTATACTATACATTGGTTTTACTTTACACCAAGTATTAGTCGCTCTAGAAACTGACATCCTATTACATAAATTCATGAAACCCTACATGAAATTGCAACATGTATATTTTAAAAAATCTACACATTCACTTTCCTGTCACCCATTCTTAGTACTAACAGTCACCCTTTCCATTACTTCACATAACATATCAGAATGGAAGTAGAAAGGTTTACTAAACCCAAAGGAAGTATTCTTGAATATTAAGACTGATGCACACCAGGACAAGGTCAGTCATATGAAAAAACAGATGCAGCCTGTGGATTTTACGGATAGATGCCAATTACTTGCATAATTTTTGGCAAATCTGAGTAACTGAAGTAGCTGTGCACTGCACCTCAGATCAACTACCAACTAACACAATTCTAGAGGAAATACTATTATTTCCACTAATTTTTAGTTAATACTGAGCTTAGTTGATACAAACTCAAGTCAACAAACCCAGGGAGGAGTGGACCCACTTCATTTTCCCCCTGAATAGAGGAAAAACAAAAGGCCTGTTGGAACTTTGGGGTTTTCCTTTCATTATCTTTCTCGTAGAGAATTATTTCCCATTTTGTTGCTAAGAGACATAACGATCAGGTACTTAAAAGAAAAAAGAAGTTGTTCCAGGAAAGGTGCGGTTGGTTACTCTCTTATCTGAGGATTTATCTTGGAAGGGCACAGATACCCTAAGAACTGAGCTGGAAATAAGGAGGGCTGGGGCAGCTGCGAGCTCCATCTTGCTCTCTCAGCTCTGGAGAACGGTCGGAGCTGCTTCCTGCGGGGGAATTTGCTGCTGCCACCGGAGCGGTAATGGTGAAATGACCAGGAATGTCTTTTGGGAATATGTTTCTTCTATAAGATAGGGACTAGAAAAATTATTCGGCTATAGTTACATAAGCCTATGGTAAAATTAAAATTTAACTCTATGAAGAGAAAATACAAAATGAAACAAAAAAGGAAAGAGTAAGAAATCCCCTATCGTCCAAGTAAGCAAAAGAGAATGAAAAATGAATGCTGTTTTACAGATAAGGTGTGCCAGTTTATCAGACAATAACTAAGATTATGTGATAATATTCTATACTATTGTTTTACATTTGCTAAAACAGGGCTGCTCTCACATTATGTACACTCAGAAAACAGAAAAAGCATTGCACATTTAAAACAAACATGGTATTAAAGAGAGAGAGAAATTTGCAAACAGTCTCAAAAAAATTTCATTTTGAGCTTGACTACCCCCTATTTGTAGCTTAAACCAGTTATATCAAAAAGAATTACACATTAAAATTAATGTCCTATGCTTTCTCATGTTATCTATAATGAATGTATGCAGTAACTTATGTTCAATGAAGCATCAGTTTGGTAATCACCAAGATATTAACCTAAAATATGTATTTCCAATGTCCCATTCTTAAAATTTTTAAATTATATAGAATAGTTAAGGGCAGATTAAGTGCAATTTTGAGAAAAAGAACATACTTGATTTTTTTAGGATTATTAGCAGGAAAAAACTAGGACCCTGGAGTAGGTAACTAATGGTGAAATATAAATTGTCATACTTCCTGAAATTTTGATGAACACAGGCTTGAAACCAGTCTTGAAAAAATAAATGTATGAAGAACAAAAGGCTTACCCATAGTTGAGATGCAAAGATACAAGTGGAGTTGCCTTATGAATGAAATACCAGCTAGATAAATACTACCTGTAAAACTGCTGGAAGAAGTCAAGGAGACTCTTAAAACACTGATACAGTTTAATATTTAGTCCTTTTTATTTCCATCCTGAAAGACTTTCTGCAATACCTTCCTGATTAAAAAGTAAATTTTTATTTCAAATTTTCATTGATGCTGTAATATCAGTACCCTTTCTTGTGTCTAACTTATTTTTGCAATATAAAATAGGGACAAAATGCAGTTGTCGTAAGTCTTCCAAAATTTCATGAGACCTTCTCCATTGTATAAAATAGATTTTTTACTTTATAAAAGGTAAGGCAATGAACTACTACTTTGAATTACTTAGTAGGGAAATCCAAATGTGAAACCAAAAATAAAAGTATGAGGATACTTGATAAGAAGTTGAATGCCATTCTTTCAAAATAGCAAAAATTCATGGTAAGAATCAGGATGGAGAGTTGTTTTAAGTGAATGTATTGCACAGAGGTGAGAAGTTTAATAGAGATCAAGAAAAGAGTCACAAATAATAAAAATGAAAAATCTTCTGAGAAGTTCCATAGAAGCTTATTTGAATAGTAACAGAAACCCCAAAAGTTACTGTCTGTCAAATAAAGGTTCTGGAATGTATGCATTACCTTAACAACAGGATTAAGCAGAACAACACCCGACTTCTTCGTAATAACTTGCTTCGTTGTGTAATGGTGTTCTATAAGCTGAGGAATAGTTGGAAACCCAGTTCCCTCAAAACGATATTGATTCTGTATGGAGGCAAAAGGAAAAACTTATTTTTCTATAAGCAATAGTTTGAACAAGAAACTGTGAAAGTGCTTGACCAAACTTTCTTCATTAATAACAACACAGGGAAAAAAATATAGAGCTATTTTAGATTCTGTTTCTGACCTATTGAGTAGCATTTATACTCACTTAACAGGAATGATAGTTATGAAAATGATAAATTAATAAATGCAAAATTACTGCATCAGTCATTTAAGGCAATATGATAAAATAACTATTTTAACTCTTAATTTAAATAGATAAGCCAGTTAAAATCAAAATGATTACAGAGTGAAATAAAAATATTATAAACCAGAAAAAACAACACCAACTCCTTATTTATTTCTAAAAATTACAGCAAACAAACTAAAAAAGCTATATGATAAAATACAACAAGCGATAAAACAAACAGGAGATACACAATACTGTCCTAATCTCATCTTCCTTCATTTATTGACTCCTAAAATTAGTAAATCCCTGGCATAGAGTATAGAATGCATGATTGGTCTGTAAAAAGAGTTTATCAGGAATGTCTAAACGAGCTAGAGACAAAGGCAGGTGATGCACAGGCTTAAAAGAGAAGTCGGGCAGGACCCTGCAGCTGATTGTGAAACACGATAAAGTCTCCTGCTTTCCTAAGTCTCAGCATCTACAGAGAGCTTTTCCCAGAAGGCAGCAGCTGCCACAAGCCCGACAATGCAACAATGAACAAATACTGCAATTTTCAAAACTCAGAGCACAGGTGGTGATTCAAGTTCATTTGCACAAATGGACAATGAACACCTCTACCACTGGCATGCTTTCTTTCTAGCTCGCAGGGCTGAATTCCTTACAGAGTGCCTTCTAAGTTCATTGTTTCCTTAAGGGTTAAAGCATTAACTTCCTGAAATGCGTCATTGCTTTGGTAAAGACAGCAGGGTCTTGTCAGCTGTTTTTAACATTCACAGATCTCTATCATAAAAATGTTTCCATAGTCTGAATGTTTTGTCGTTTGTTAAATAGTGACTCAGCTTTGATAGACCACTAACACTAGTTCCCATCCCTTTAAAATAAGCTCCTTCATACTTCTCTGCTGATGATCCAAAAAAATCTACTGTCCTAAGAGTCTCCTCAGCACAACCACCACTATTGCCTATAATTTCCTCATTCCAGATCCAGCCACTGCCCATCTGCTGCCATTTATGTAAAACCTTTAGAGCAGCCACTGTCCCTTCATTCTGTGTATTTACACCCAATTGTGACCCTTACTAAGATCACTAGCAAACAAAAATTTTTATATGGCACAGCCTCAAATAAGCAGAAGTGAAAACAATGGTAGCCTTGAATGACAGCAATTAATTTTGCTGCTTAAAGCTGAATGATGAAGTAATTTATCACACACATAATTGTATCAAGATTAGCTTTTAAAATAATGGTAAAACCAGAGAGAGAACACTTAAACAACTGAAGGATTGCTGTTAAAACAGATGTCCTGCTATAATCTTCAGTACTTGAGTCAGAAAAAAATATGGAAACCTGTCAATGATTCAAGAGTGTGGTTTGATCAGTCAGAAACCCAATTCCACATTGTTCATACCAATGTAAACAAACCAACAAATCCTTTGTACTAAACTCTCCTTAAACTTGCCTACAAAAACGTCCATGAATAAATCCCTCACTACATGACCCCAACACTCCCAACACCTATTTTATAGAGCTTAATAAAGCTAATTAGCTTTCTAAAGCTAATAAGCTTTTTCCTTGTTCTCAGAAAATTCACCGAATAGGAATGCATACAGTGGACTGAGCATCTTTAAGGAAAAAGAAAGTGTTAACTTCCATGATTGCCAAGAAAATCTACTACAAATTAACCCCAAGAGCAGCTGAGCATAATGCTTGTACATTTGTAAATGTACAAGCAGGTAAATATCTCGACCTGACAATGCTGGCACTGTCCAGGCCATGAAACAGTATCAATCTTACATTTCAAATTTAACTACTAGGTTCTAAACTATGGAGAGAAAGATAGCTTCATTTGTTTTGTTTTGCTTTGGTGGAACCCCTCCTATACAGACACACAAAAGAAGAAGTCAGCTTACAGGTAGGCCCCGAAGTAATAGTTGAAACTTGGACTTGAAAGTCCAACCTATCTTTTCAAGATATACTTGCACATAACAGTGATTTGCACAAAATTATTTCAGTTAGACTACATATATAATGTGCTTTTATTTCTGCTGGGTCAGATCAGGATGCACCAAGCACCTTGTAAGACTCTAGGTATAGGAAATTTTACTGCTTTTATTTTCTCATTTAGCAGTCTGACATATCAAAATACTTTAAGGTCATACAATCAAAATAAAATAAACACTGATTGTGTGTTCACTTCTCAAAGGAAAATTCTAGGTGAGAACTAATGAACACTCTCCAGCATGACAAGTGTCTATAATCATTAATCTTAGAGAAGCATTGCAACCTCTGTGAATCTCAGAAAAATATTACTGCTTCTCAAAAGAAAATAAACCAGGTACACAACACTGAGTTACTCCAGGCATGCTGCATCATCTGGGGATTCAGACAATGAAATTCCCTCAGTGTAGTATCATTATGCAATTAAATTTGAGAATTTTTCTGTACATGGGAAACTTTATTACAAGGGACTGAAGAGACAGCACTACTGAAACAAAACTGAGAATGATTTGGTGCAATTTCATACTTCAAGAAAAATTTCTAGCAATGTAATGGGAACTGTCACATTTTGAATAAGTTTAAAATTCGGCAAGGTAAAAAGAAACTTACATACATGAAAAAAAACAAGCAATGCATTAAGAATAAAAAACCCACACTGTATAAAGGTAGATAATAATTAATATATTGTCCATTAATTCATCGATTTTTCCTCAGAGCAACAAGGGGGTCAATTCTGGTCCTTAGAAGCATACACACTGTGCAACATCCAAAAGTGTTTGTGTTATACTGAACAAAACAATAACCACAGGACTAAAAAGAAAATAGGCATGAGAAGTGCAACGGGGACTTCAATTCCCATGTTTATAAAAAACAACACAGATTATTTTCTTCTGCATGGCTGTTTCAATTTTTCAGAAGATGCAGTGGGATCTTTACAGTCTGAACTAGAAGTAGCTTAATTTGTACCAACTATGAAAATGGGTAACCAAGCAATCAATAACCAAATGTAAATGCACAAATGAAGAGTAACAATTTCCAGATTTCAAAACATTTACAGAAATATCTTGGCTTTTCAGTATAAAACAAAAGATACTGAATAACCTGATACTTCATACTTTTCCTTTATTTCCCAGAATGACCTTTACCCCTGATTACAGCACTGATGGAAATATTTCTAACAGCTTTCATATTTGCACATAAAGGCTAAATCCATTTGCTATAGTAAACTATGTAGATCCTAAATTGAATATTCAGTACTATATCAGAGACGTACATCAGCATATTGTATGATAAAGTGTCTCCGTTGTCCATCTGAAAACACAGAAAGGACATATTCACCAGGTTTCCCGTGGCTCTCTCGCACCAAGAAGTCTCCTTGCTGTTTTAACAGCTCCTGGGCTTCTATTCTTGGAATTGCACCATGATACCAGTCTTGCTCAGCCAATGGTTTCTCAGTGGTTGAGATTACATCAAAGAACTTGGGAAAAATATTGAAGAAAAATGTTACTATAATAGTACACTTTTAGAATTTACTTGTACACGAAAAGTATCACAAACAACAATAATTTCTGTTTTACGTATCTAAATTATGTATTTTCATTAACCAACAAGATCAAGGCTGTTACAGCTCTTAACACTTGCACAAAAGCATGTTAGTCACTTTCTTTTCTTTTTACCTGAAAAATCAATATATCAAAAGCAGAAGTTTAAGGAATCATCTATAAAGCATGCAATATTTTTATCTGGCTTGCAGTTTTTTGTAAGCCGTACTGACCAACTCTTTCTCACACATTCTGACATGCTATTAAAAACTGAAAATTAATCAATTCTCAATCCAGACAGAAACTTCTCAGACAAAACCATAACACATTGACTCATACAAAGCACTTAAATTGGATAAATTGTTTTCACAGAATTCATCAACTACATCCCAAATCAATTAACAATTATGATCCTTTTTTCCTAACACGTACCCTGTAGTGCAGAGTACACACTTGGGTGTAGTGTCCTTATGAACTCTATCATAAGAGACAAAGATTGTAAGGAATTGTTTTCACTACATGGAATTGGCTGCAAATGGAAGCTACTAGCTATAGTGGAAGCTAATGAGTTTTAATTTATTATTTCACACATTAATTTTAACATGCCTACATTGTTTAACAAAACACTGACTAAAACTTTGTATTTTGTCACTGACCACTTCAGACTTATTTGTTCCTACCTTTGGGTAGGAAGGCAAGCCCTCATTTAAGCTGTATGTAATTCAAAAGCTCATAGAAATTCTCACAGCCAGAGTGAACAATGTAACACAGCACACACTGTGAGTAGAACAGGTATGTGGATGTGTCCCAGACTCCTGAAGTGCACCTAGGCAACGGCACAGAGATCTCTGTCTCAGTGAAGCACAATCAAACAGATGCAAGCAAAGCAATACCATTCTGAATTAACCTCTGCTATTGCTCTGCCCTGATAACACCCCAGGCTGGAGGCTATCTGTACATTTAAGGTTCTTCTCAGAAGATACTTACACTACAATGCCTCACCTAGTCCAAAAAACACCAGGAAAGGTCTCAGACTCTGAGAGTGGAAATGAGCAGACACAAGAATAGGAATCTACACAGGAATCCTTGTTTCCAAATATCTGCAATTCTTTAGTACTTGCATACATTTTTAGCTGTTAAAAATATCTTTGTTAGCTTCCAGTTGCCTAAGTTACACTTCAAAGGATCAGTTTAGCTCTTTGTCAGGATCCTTAGTCAGGATCTTGACGGAAAACTGGAGAACATATTTAAGAACCTGACAGACCCTTGTGGTCTCAGGTATCAACAGACAGAGAATCATCATAGATGAAATTCTCACCAAGGAGAATTTCAGACCTGAGATTTGAAACAAGCACTATAACCAATAGGCTGATCACAAGAAAGAGTGTGCTCTGTTACAGAGTCAGAGATAGGAAGCACTATGTAAGAAATAACTACAGCTTGAACACAAATTGCACAGAGTTTTTAGAGGCAAAAGCTGTACTCCAAGGTTATGTGTTTATCACCACAATGAGGGGTTTAAAAGCAGAGATATTGATTGGCCAAGAAGATAGTCATATCTTTCAATTTCATCAACAGTTAAAAAACATCCCAGGTGAAAACTGTTCACCACTGTTAAATGACATTATGACATTTTCTTTCACAAATTTCTAAAAGAAAGAGAAAAGTTTCCAAAATGTTAGACAATGTTATTTACTTGAACATTTATTTCAATTAAGTATTTTATTTATTTATTTATTCAAATATTCTGAGCTTGACTTGAAAGAAAACCTAGATCTCTGTTATGTTCAGAGCAGCAAGCTCTTTAACAGGAGCAGATTCCTACTTGAGAGGGAATGCTCCTAAGGATAAAAGGACAGTACAGGGTTAGTAATCTACTTCATGGCCTTCATGAAAGACAGTTTAAAAAGAAAAACAACCTGACATGCAATTTATTTATATCTTAAAAGGAAGCCACCAGATTGTAAAATCTGCTTATGTACAAACTGGGTTCAGGCTGAGGCACCATTCAGACAATCAGGATCAAATCCCAAAACAAAGCATCTTAGGAGCCTTTATGACAGAGAAAGAATTTATGGAAGGAAAACAGAGCATTTTAGACACAGATAACAATGGTGTTGTCTATAACTATATATTTTCCCTCTCTTTGAAATTTGATTGAAGTATTGTTTATTACTTCAGAAAGAAAGAGTGGAAATTCCATGGAGTTTTCTTTGTTGATTGTCCTTCAATTTACCTTACCTTTACTTTTTATCACTACAAGATGGTTTTTCTGATGAAGTAAGCAGCAATTATTTTTGTCTTGAGTGTTATTAAAATCACATTATTTTTATGAACAAGTCTTCTGATTCCAACATATTTTCTCTGTGATATAATATTGACCCTAACTGGCTATAGAATAAAACATGGCTGAAAGCCCAGAAAAAAGAGTACCAATGCAGGATATATATCTACTTCAATATTGATTTCAATTCAGTTTACCACTATTAGTACTAATATTTCTACTGCATTTTATAGTTAGAATTAGATGATAGATTAGTCTTTAAGGAAAACAGAGGAAGAAAAAAACCCCTACCTGCACAAAATGAAATTCCCACCACTTTTCTTTAAACTCTACTTAAATATCAGCCAGCAAGTTAATATGACAGGTTTATATTCTAGGCCATAATGTTTTACAATCTCATTTGGGGGATGGATCTCTTGCTCATTTGTATGTACATTTACAGAAGCACTCAATGATTCAATACCCTAAAGGAAGAAATATTGCTTCTAGGATTTTTGTTGTTAATTTTGCTGTAAGGTAACAATAATTAACCAAACTGTGCAAAAAGAAAGGAACTCACATTGCAAATTTCAACTGTCCCTCTCCCCAACTTTTTGGTTTTTGCCTATATTTAAGATTTCCATTGCCCTTTTAGATCTCCATTTATTGCCATATTTCACTCATGGATTATTGGGTGGGGCTGGGGGGTGCGTGTTCTTATATATTTAATTACACTTTTTCTTCTACAAGGAGATGGCCTCATGTATTTCACCATGCTTTTCATCATCATCATCAAATCCTCATTTCATCATGCTGTCCTCTTTCCTTATATTGAGCCCCTTTCTCTCTCCCTGCTTAACAACCCATTAAAACATAGGCTTTTCTCCAACAGTAAAAAGAAGCAGTCCTCAGCTGCTTCTCTTATTTCAAGAAAAAAACTGAGCAAACAGCAGTGTGTTATGTCTACTCAAAAAATTGTATATTATTCCTGCACTTGCACCAAGAATTAAATAAAAATAATAATGGGGATGCTCAGCAGCATGCTCAATATTCTATTTTTGTATATATTCTGAATGCAAATTCTGTTCAGTAATCCCTTATTTCCCATGTTTGAGCAAACAAAACATTTTCTCAAGGTATTTTTTCTCTCACAGTGTAAAAGAGTAGCACTGACACAAATAAGAATGTAAAGCAATAAATTTAAGCTGATAATTGTAGACAATACCCTATGGAATATTTAGTCTCTGTGTACCTGGCTCATGCCCACATGCTAATAGTACACCATCTGAAACAAGCAGTAATTCCACCTATTATCCTATAACAGTAAAAAAAAAATCCTATAAACAAAAGCAGATGTTTCTGTTAAGCTCAAATGTGTCTTATAAAAAAAATATGCAGAAGGGCAGAAGATGGCATTCATGATGCAATTTGTTCAGACTCTTCATTCAGATTATTCACAGTATTTCATTACTGGTACATGAAAGTTACCCCCACTGTTGTGTTTCCTCTCCTCATTTCATTAAAGTTACATCCCTTGCTGTTATAGAAAACTGGCTTGTATTTTGTCCAAAAACTATCTGAATCCTTCACCCTGTTTCTTTCTCTTCAAACAACATTTTTTTCCTATATTACCTTCCCCTTCTGAGAGCACATACAGAATTTCAATGTCAACACACAAAAACTCCTGCCTGCTTTACAATGGCACAGTTTCCCTATGACTTTTTCCAGATGACATACAAAAAATTAGTCCTTTCAAATTTATACAAACAAAATTCAATTTATTCCACCAATTAAAAATACTGGACAGTGTTTATAATATAGCACTACATTTAAATCATTACATTGCTCCATTTCTAAAGTTTTAATATATTTAAAAATTAAATACTTAGAAGTACTTTAAAAACTTTAAATGCTTCAACTCAATAATTTGAAAACAGGTAGACAGGATCATTTTAGACTAGACTATATGAGAGGATCAGTACCAGTCCTTTTCCAAATCTGCTTTGACATCCTTTTCGTACTGGTCTATTTAAAAAAATAAAATTTTTTTAATGGATGTTAATATTACTTTATAATACACATTCAATAATAATTTTGAATATTTTGTTGATGGATAAGTTTTAAGTACCAGTTTATATATTTAGCAATTAAACATGCTTATGTAGTTGTCAGCAGGAAATAGCTGACCACATTTAATAGCTAAGTACTAATTCGTGAAGCAAATTTGAGCTGTACACATATGGTCAGCTTTTCTAGCACACACAAAATCGCTAAATCAAAATACAAAGCAAAAGTGAAAATCAGCTGAAATTTATACATTGTAACTGAAGTAATTTAAGTGTCATTTAAGAAACAGGTAATCAAGATTGCACTTGTTACTAGATTTTACTTTCTGATTCAAATGAGCCAGCACCAATCTTACTTCTTCCAAATATATTCCAAGGTTTCCCCAATCCTATCTATCACGTATCTACAGCCAGATTTACATCAGCTTACATGGAATGAAATCAGAGTGTGGCACATAGACTATTTAAAATGACACTTTTACCCAATTGACATTTTGACATTGACTTTCCCTGATTTAATTTAAGCATTTTATGTCAAGATTTTTTTTTCAAGTTTTTTTTTATCTCAAGATTTTTTTTTTCTTCCAGTTTTTCTCTGAAGCAGTTTCAGGTAAGTTTTTTCTGTGGTTTGTGGAAGCTTTTTGGTTTATTTTGAAGTCATAAGTTTTGTAATACAGAGAAACAGAGATGAACACTGTGTCTCCCCTACATGAAGAACAGAGGTCACAGAAATACACATTTTAATTAGTTTTTAATATTAAATGCTGCCTTTTTACCACAACTAGAACTTTATTAAAATGAAGATCACAATAATGTGGAGATTTTGTTTAACATTAAGGATATTTTAATATTTTAGCAAGGTTTTTCCTATTACTTTTCAAATGCCATGCAACTTTTATGTTTTTCAGAGGAAAAGCTTTTCTACCCTAATTTTATCTCATGATTGTACTTATTTTTCCATTCCTTCATCACCATGTACAGTTGTCCTCTGTATACAACAAGTATATTTACACATATGCAATTGTTATTTCTTCCACCCCTTCTGAATACTATCTAGCTTAAATATGGTTTGCTGTGCCCTTTAATGGGTCCTTGGATGCACTCCTGCAGCATAAAATAGAAGACCCATTGCTTCTGAAGTTTTCTCAAGAATGTTACTTTGAGCTTGTATTTTAGGTGACAAGATCACAATTAAAAGGCAATTTTAAACAATTTTTAAAACTTCACCCAAATTTCTTCCAGGTGTTTTTCCCCTTTTGTTTGGTTTTTGAGTTGTGGTTTTTGTTTTATTTTAAGTTGGGAGGGTTATGGTGATCACATGTTCAAGAAAAAGGTTTTCAAGTTTTCCAGTACGATCTGATGCATCCACCAGTAGAGGTTCAAGGCTTCTAACTAATCTTGCAAGCTTCCATATGAAACAAACAGAAGGAAATACAAAAGTAAAACAAACAAGGACGTTTGTCCAAGCAATTACAGAATTTGAACAAAAGCAAACTGTATCTCAGAGATACTCAACAACCATTTTTAGTGGGGTTTTAAGCAAGATTACTTCAAGTAACTTATATAGTACAGGAGTAGTAGCAATAGTAACAATATGCTTATACATTGGAGCTTTTTTAAAAAAAATACGGGTAATACAATTACTGCAACAATGGTAAAAATTGGTAAAACATGTATGGCCATCTAACCTAATACAGATTATTATCATACAGTGCATTTCAAGAAAATCAGCCTCATTGGGAAGAATACTCTGAACGATATAGCACCACTCCGGGAGCTGCAAAGAACATACAAACTGTGATTCTCCTAAAGTGTGGCAAGTTGTTCTGACACACCACTATACCATGATATTATCCTGTATGCTGATCAGTCAGAACGGTGTTTATATAACATTGTTTTAATGTAATTTTTGTCCATTCAGATGAAAATGCATGATGTTTCAAGGAAAAAGAAATCTTATTTAAGCTGAAAAAACAATACACTATATCACAACACTACAGTATTGGTACTACTTACCGATGATGAACCCAACATGGATTTTGGAGACCTTATAATTCCAGCTATGGAATGACGTATAGTGTCAAACCTTGACACTTTATCCTTCTTGTCCTAGGAGAAAGGCCATAATCTTTAGTGAAAAAAAGCAAATCTGTAGGATCATTATTTATTGGAGAATGTACAATATAGAATCCTGAATTTCACTTAAATAAAAGGTAGGGGCTGAACTGCTATTGATACAAGCCAGAAAGTGTCAAAATCAGCAGGATTAAGCAGAGATCAATTTAACCACTTACAAACTCTGTATTTCCTAAAATATTCTGTGTAAATATTTGAACTATAAAGAAAACTGAAATTCTTTTATACTCCAAAAACAATAGACATAAGTCTCAGTTCTCCTGAAACACCTGAAATTTTAAAGGGACAATGATTTGAAAATATGTAATAAAAATCCCCACATAGTAAAAAACCCTATGTATGTGCATTATCCATACTTAATAGATTTTAGGGGTTTTTCCCTTTATTAACAGGTCCTTCTTTAACAACAGACTACCTGTAAATATTAGCACCCATTGGTGCAAGTAATAGGAGCCATTTCTCTTCTGATATTATTGTAAACCATAAGTGTCACTGTCACTTCTGACAAGCCACTGCCTGAATTTAAAATTCTGCAAGAAGAGGGTTCTGACTGGAACACTGAAACAGCCTTTAAGCATCTCTAGTTCAGCAGAAGTCAATAGAAATTCCAAGGTGTCAAAAGCTGACTTAGTCCAAAGACCATATTTTTCTTTATCTCTACTATCAGCTCCCAAACTAAAAACAACTTTTAAAAAAAAAGTATTTTCAATATGGACAAACTGAGTTTATTACTTGTAAATCACCTTCAGAAACAGCAAAGATACTTCAATGACTACTCATAAAGTACATAAATTTGAAGCAGAAAAATCACACATTAACAACCTCATTCTAATTAGCTTTAGGTTAACTCAAAACTGTAAAAAAACTGGTAATGAAGACAGACTACAACTGTCTGCCAATGTTACAAAGAAAAATTGCTTCCAAGTTTCCAATGCACACCTTTAAGAGAAGAAACCTAAGATCTCATAATGTAAGAAATGCAGCTTCAGTTTATTCCAAGATTTCCAAACAAGCAACAAATCTGCACACCAAATTTGGAAGTCTTTGAAAATTATTTCCAAATAGAGTTTATCTTACAAGATACAGGTTAAGCCCTCTCAGCAAAATAACGCTATTTATTTTTTAGCAGAAGTCTGCAATTTGCCTTAATTTGTATGCTATTGAATAAAAGAGTGCAAAAACCAGCCAAATTGTGAGAACTCTGATAGGGAGTGCATCTGTCACAGAAATACTCATTAACAGGGTGCCCACTTACCCATCAATAACATTTTTATACATTTTATCAGACTCAATTTTATCATATACTAAGTAATTTAATTTTAGTAAAACAACTCCATGCTGAAAGCTGATTTTTATTCTTATGACACTGCTGAATTAAACTGCTCACACCAAAAAAAAAGAAAAACCAAAAAATACCCTAAAAAAAATCAACCAACCAACCAACCAAAATAAAATCCAAAAAAACTCAGAAAAACTCAACAACAAAAAAACAAACAAAACCAAAAAAACTTCATTAACAACTAAGACACAAAGTCTACATTAGCTTGCATGCTGGTTGTGGAATGATCCACTCAGCACATCTCTTCAGAAGTGAGGCATGAAATTTAACACCAATTACTTGTATACTTCTTACGTAACAGGAGAAAGTAAGTTACCAAAAGATGTACAAACTCTACTTCACTTCCCACAACCAAAACTCAAGAGCTCCCTTTCTAGTGGACACTAACAGCCTGCTTACCTAGCAACAACATCAAACTACAACTAAGGTTCTACATTCAACAATTTCTCATTAGCAAAAACATATTAACAACAGGGGGCTTTTTTGATTCAAAAGATCAGGCTCAAGGCCTGGGACAACTTTGATAAGCACCACTGAATGACATACAAAGACAAACTGCTGCATAAAATAGAGTGAGTATTGAAATGTGGATTTAAGGGATAAACTTTGGCTTTGTTCAAAATGTAGTGCATCCTGTTCCAACTGTAGCACATTTATAAACAGTATTTAGCATTTCTACAGTTCTTTCCCCTGACATATTGAAACTAGTCTATATCTTACAGCAATGAAGATTCAGAATTTGCACAGCAGGCATAACCAAACATATGACAAAACACAACTGTAGTCAGTACTGAGTTTATTTATTCCATTCAAGTATTTTTAGGGCAACTCAGATAAAGCTAAAGAGCTACAACAGTGGTCTTCTTCTGACTTTTTTTGCCATTGCCCAGCTGCAGTGTGCCTTAGAAGGAACTACTTGATCTTGCAGGAAACCTGTTTTTCACTCAGAATATTATAAACATCAGTATAAAGGGATTTTTTAATGCACATTAAGTATATCTTTTTTCTAAACTAGTGTAAAACTGCAACCCAGAACATCCCATCTACTTATTTTAAAATGTCTTTATGTACATCTGTGTGTAATATCTTACTAGTTAAATCAGGGTATTATTTTAAGTCTGACTTACAAAATAAAAGCAAATACACATCACAGCTATCATTCAGTGATCTCTTCCCAGCCACATCAAATTTTGAACCTCTTAGTCAAGACACTCAATTCAACAAAGGATTTAGCAGTTGAAAGGATTATTTCAGGGTATTAGGTAATTTAAAATTTCTGAAGGAACCTAGCAGAGAGCAGAGGCACTCTTCACTCAGAAAGTTCATTACAATTCCACACAGTGCTCATTCCAACAGACATCATGTCACCAAACAGAACAAACATGCCAAATATGTAGTCATGACAAAAGTTTCAAAGTTGTAAGACATGTGACTATCAGATTAACTACCCTGATCTAGACACTGGAAACGTATTAGGAATTCTGCTTCAGTGATGCTATAGAGAGCATTGTGGAGTATTACACTTACTAGCATACACAACACAGCCACTAAAGCATATTAGCTGATTCAGTTTCATTTCAGCTCAAATTAATTAGTTTCAGAGACATTAAGAAAATGGTAGCATGATTTCTCACTTATTTTATATAACACCAATTTCACTAGAAAGCAAACTAACCTGTAGATCATAATATTTTATGTAGTAACAGAAAAAATTGTACTCTACCATTAAGAAGCTAGGTATGTACACAAATACAAGCTGTCATTAGAAAACATTTTAACCTATTTCTTTTAAGTGTGTTTAAACACACCTATCTCATGGGAACACATAAATTATGAAAAATGCATGACTGATATTTCCTTTTTTAGAACTAGCCATGTTTCTAACGACTCCGCAAAACAAATTGAAATTAACTATATCATAAACTAGATATAACTGAGGTGGGGGATATCATCAGGTTTAACAATGATAAGCTGTGGGATGAGATGCCATCCACTCACACCACTGAGATGCCCACAGCCTGGGGTAGGCAGGCAGGTCAGCAGGAAAACACCTGAAAGAACACCAGGGAATTTCAGCCACCCCAGACACAAAGTCAGCCTTGCTGGGAGCCCACTGAAATGGCTCTACACAGCTGCAGATACCAGGGGAGTAAACAGGAAGAACTGGAGATGTGCTCACACTTTCGGGGCCATAACCTCACTGGTATCACTGAAGCATGGTAGGGCAGCGCCTGTGGAGTGTCAGAATCGAAGGATGAAAAGCTGTTCAGTTTTCTTTCCTTCTTAAGAGGGGAAAAAATTACTTCAGCTTTTTTCAAGAGATGTCACAACAGAAGACAACCATTCTGACATTCTTCCATTCTCTTTCTTCTCACAAGTGACAGAAAGAAGAAATTAAGCATAAGAACCAAAAAAGAAGAGCAGGATTCAGGTCAGTTGAAAACCATGAGTGAAATACCCGCTATTTTACTTGAGGATTTCCTCAACTGCATCTTTATATATGACCAGAATCTGGGCTTCTGTGTTTCCTATATTCTCTTTGGGGGATCTTGTGCAGTGTGAGATCCTGTGTGTTTTAGTGGATTTTTCACTACAATTTATCTTCCATGGTCATGCCCTTTAACTGATACGTTCCTGTGGACAAGTCTCTCATTTGCCAAGCACACAGTCTTGTCACTGAGCACAATCACTGCAAATCTTAACAGTGTATGAGAAATAAAACAATATATCCAGCAGAGTGACACAACCAAAAGGCAGACCAGATGAGCCATAGTCACAACAGTATTTTCAATGAACATAGGCAAGAAAAAGCAACAGGAAAAAAAGGTTTTGCTTAAATTGAAGTGTGTGATGTAAAAGCCCAGAAGAGTTTTTTAGCGGTATAAATCCAGGACTAGGGCTGTATTTTAGATGTTGCTATAAAAGAGAAATAGTCTATATTCTTTTTAGAAAAGCAAGTAAGAGGCTAGAGAGAGATCTAAGATAAAGATGAAACAGAATTAATGCTTCTGAGTGACAGGCAAATACTAACACTACCAATCAAAGGTGGAAGATTATCAGCAAGAGACAAAGGACAATGCAGCATATATTGAATATTCCTAAAACACTAGTCAGCCATGTATGTACAGTGATATAAATAAGCCCATACTCTAATATTATTCCATTCAAAGAAAAAAATGCCTCATGAGTCAGATGTGAGCTGTCCACATGGATACAGAAGTTGAATGTGGGCGTGCAAACTAAATCATAGAACCTTTACAGAAAACTCAGAGGAAATGTGATGATGACTCTACAAGACAAAGAGAAAATGCTCTCAGAAGAAAAGGGATTTCAATTAGAAGAAATTAATCAGTGATATCTAAAAGATGAGAATGATATCACTGTTTCTGTAATAGGGTTAGGGAACTGGTCCTCAGATATTTTGTGGAAAACTCAGTAGAATACAAGGGCTCTAAGATAAATTTAGACAGGGAAATCCCAGCAGCTACTGCAAACGATGTTCAATGAACATACAGATGAACCAGGCATACAGTCAGCATCTGCCAGAGTAATTAATACAGTTTTTTTAAAGTGAATGCTAGCTTCCTTTCTCGTTTGATAAGACACATTCCACAATGAAAAAAGTGCTGAACAACATTCATCTCAAGGCTTTAAATTTAGACAATGGGCAGAACAAGGAATAGTTTTGGTTTTTTTGAAGTCTACGGAAATATGGAGTGAGAATGAAGTTTTGTGATTTACAAGCAGAAACTCTTCAAAATAGAGAAAATAACTTTCTGAAAATGATCATCTGCATTAGTCACTTCAGTAGTGGAGATTAGAAGTTACTAAGGAGTGGCCCCAAAAGCAAGTCATAAATTTATACTGTGACATTAACTCTGAATGAGTGCATATACTAACCACAAAAAACTTTGTATGTCTGTTTCACAGCTGTTAGCACTTATTAAAAGAAATGTAAATGCCGACATATTAAAATTTGAGCATACAGCAGAACATGGCCAATACCCCTAAAGCCTATGATGTGGTTTCAGAAATAAGACTAATCTTGTTCCTCAAAACACTGTTCTCTGTTTTTTTAGGTTTTGTTTGGTTTTTTTTTTTCGTCCCATTCATGTCAGAATTAGGTATCTCAGAAAGACCACATGCAGAAAACCAGATAAAGAATCATGCCATCTTTACAAAAAAGACACAGAGTATTTTAAATTATTAACATAGCACTCACACACAAAACCAGTTGCTGGTTGCTGATTGCTTGAGTTGAGTAGATCATCTCTTTGGAGTCCCTTTCCAGGAATTATAATATGCATTTTCTTAGTTTACTATTGTAGATATCTAGAACTGTGCAGAGTCATGTAGATATAATACAGTTATTAAAAATTTAAATATTCAAAGTTAATTAAAAATATCTCATGTACAGAGTGAAACCAATTAAACAACATAGGTATTCAAAAATCACTTTATGATAAGTTAGCATTTTCTGTCTCAAACATCTTCCAGAGCAGCAGAAATTATGCATAATTGATGTATACATATTATAAAACACTGCACTGGATGCAAATTAATATTACCTATCCTGCATTGCAGGGGGCAGCCTGAAAAACAAGACTTACAAGTGTGAAATTTGATAATTGTTATAATTTCTCAGACCAAAAGCATATCCTAGACTATGCCAGTGGAGAAATAACGTGTAAGAAAAGGAGAATGACAATTCTTCAGAGCATGTCTTTGCTCTCCAAGCAGCTGTAGTGTAAGATAAGCCTTACTGGTTAAGATCTGATGTTTCTACATGCAACAGTCATGGAAGGATTTTCCTTCCATATTTTTTAGCTGTTTTCTGAATCTATGTAACTTATTACAATGCCTTACTGTAGCAACCAGTTGCACAAGTTAATTACACATTTTTGAAGAACATGTTTCTGTGCCTGTTTTGAATCATTTGACTAATGTGGTTATTTGATGAGCCCTACTTCTTGCTTCTGCAAAGACAAAGAAAAGTCATTATTCCTTATTCACTTCCCCCATGTATCCCCACACCCAATACATCTTTATCACAATCCCCTTCATTGCACATCTGGAGTCTGTAAAGCCCAATCTACTTATTCACTAATGCTACAGAAGCTCCTCCACATATCTGAGCATTATTATTTTGTCTTTCTGAATTCTCCTACATCAGTTTTCTAATTAAGGGAGCTGAAAATATAATTGGTTACATAAAGCCAAACTCTTCTGTGGTACATAGCAAAAGGACAATTTGCATTAAGAAAAACACCAGTTAAGACACTGAAAAAACCAAAAACCTCACAATGAGGACAGTGATTAAACACCGAAACAGGTTTCCCAGAGGGACTTCCATCACTGGAGCTGCTAGAACCTCAACATGTATAAGGCATTTTGCAGCCTGGTATAACATTAAAGATGGCTCTGCTCTGAGCAAGAAGCAGGACCAGATGGACCCCCTGAGATCTTTTCCAATTTATTCTGTGGTTCTATGGCATTTGGGAAGAAGGTGCACATCAATTAATACAGCAATGTAATGTTTTCTGCTCTCTTCTTTCGTCTTTTCCTGAAAATTTCTGGCATGCTTTTTGGTTTTGATCACTTCTAGTGACCTCACATCTTCAGGAACATTTAGACCTTATTTTGAGTGGTAAATCCGAAGTCATTAATGGTTTATGTGAAATCAGGCAGTATTACTACAGGCTGGTCTACAGGAATGTAGTAACACAATACTAAAAGTCAATATTAAAAGTTTTTAAAAGGCTGTTATAGAAATAATACGTACAATTTTTAAAAAGTTCAGGGATTTATTTAACTTACTATCAAAAACATTTGTTTTCGTTCAAAATAACGTTTTTTTCTCTTATGATTACTTTTATTTATTTCATTTCTTATATATCAGATTTTGAAGTTACAACAGTGGATAGAAAGTAATTTTAATTTTTTTTCCAGGAAAACACCAGCAAGTAAAAGTATTAAGCAAGAGACTGGTGAAATATTTGGAGACAAAAACCTGAAAAATCTTTGTCAGATTTTACCTAGGAAAGGTTCAGCTATCAGCAAACACTCTGTGTAAATAGAATAATTTTTAAAAAAGAATTATGAATACTACAATATGATTGACCCTTCACTTTCTTTTTTGAATCCCTATCTATCATAACAGAATGTACAGTTAAGTTCTCTGCTCTGTTTTCTGTTTTAATTAAGACTTTCAGAAGGCTAATTTTTCAAGCTACATATGAAATGTCAGGGAAATGTCACCTTCATCTTTTAAATAATTAGCAAATCTTCCAAACACATGAACATGTGTTAAATGTCTTAACAAAAGTCGAGCACCTCTTAATGGGGGTTTGCAATAATGTTTCCAGAAACACAGTCCATTTTAGCTCTTATATACACCTAACAGCACTTTTATTTTTAAAAAGATGATACTTGGATTTCACCAAATTATCATCAAGAATGTCAACAGTTCTCTAGAGAAAAAGATGACTAAATGTACCTCAACACCTAAGCTGAGGCACTGAGATCTTGTATAAAAACTGGTTTTGTGGAAGGAAAAAGTAGCCAGACAAGGGCTTTTGCAGTGCAAATAGGCTTCTGAAATTAAGTATTCCTTCTCTGTTTAATGACTGTATCTCTACACCACTAAATCCCAAGACACCTCTATTCATTGATTACATAATGATGCCAAGTAAATTGCACCTGATTTCAATAAAGGCAATTTAACAAACCAATTAAAACTCTTGAAAGCTTACAGACAAATTTAGAATTAATAAATACTTTTTTAAAAATAAGTTTAAACGCTATTACCTTATTTAAATTTGGAAACATATAACAGGGAAAATTAAGACCTCTCTCCTTTAAAAACCTCAGGCTTGTATGTACATTTTCAGATATGAACTGTTTCACTGATTTCAAGAGCAGTGTTATTAATCAACAATTGCCATTATTAACTGAATGTACAAAAAATTATTAATTCTCAAAACATCATTTTACTTGTTTCAAGTAATAAAAAACTATTAAATTTCAGTCTGTATGGCTCTTGCTATATATGATAGGGAACTATCTTTTCATGGCATGGTCCTTCTCTTCCTTGGTTGCCATTGCCACATCACAGTAACAGATCTCCAATCATATTCACGAGTTTTCTCTTGCTATAATTCTGTGCAAGCTCATTAAGTTGCAATGGGAGAACATAAAACAGACTGCACTGAGTACTCATAGTTGTACTGCAGTACCTAATGTTCATAAAAGCAAGAAAGCCAACATCTTACATCCACTGGCAGCTAATAATTCAAAAAACCAATGGCATGAGAAAAACCAATGGTATGATGAACTGGCTGCTGGTGAAGGTCAGCATCTGCTAGGACAACATGCACAACATTTGGGCTGTGCTGCTGCTGCTGCTACTTCAAGAAAACCAAGACCCACAAGGCAAAAAGCAGTGAATAAATGTGCATCCACAAACCATTTCAATGCTAAAATTCTTAGGAGAATTTTTCAATCAAAGAGACTCATTTTATTCTTTAGTACTGCATACATCCAGTTGAAATAGTTTCAGGGTTTTATGACCAGAATTCTCAGAAAAACAGAGAAATGTAGTAGTGCTTCATGCTGCCCCAGAGTTTTAATCAAGATCAACACTACAGTTGCCATTTGAAGTGCTCAAGTCTTCAACATGCAATATATTTTTGAACCGGTTATATGCATCTATGCACAAAAAGACTGGTCTTGCCATCCTTCTTTCAAGTTAAAAAAGAAAAAACAAAACAAAACAAAGCCTGAGCTAGAACAAAAATTCTTGCTAAGGTAATAGAAGAAATTGATTTTTTCTACATTTTTGCAGCATTACTCCTACTTGGAAAACTGCATCTCTAATGAACTAGATTGTGATAAAACAGCAACCGAGAAATCAGTACTCCTTCACTAGAGATGGGAATATGCGTAGGAAATAAAATTTATGTCCTGATGTTTTCATATACATATATATATATATACATCTATGGAGAGTTGTTTTGGCACTTGTTAAAAAATTACAGTATTCTGTAATGGCACTTCCTCAATAGAATGGTGAAGTTTTAGGTGTACAGTAGTTAGCTTCAGTTTTAAAAAAGTTAACATCAAGCTTTTCAAACCAGTAAATATTACTCAAGGACCAAAAGAACTTTATTACAACTACTGGCCTAATAAAGAGAACTAGAGTCACCACTCTGTGGGCTGATAACAAAAAGCCACAAGTGAAGAACCTCTAGGCTACATTTTACAGAAAGCATGCAAAATTTTCCAGTGTAAGTGCCTGAAGAACGAAGCTATGCATACAGTTCTCAACACAATGAACTCAGCAGACCAAGCAAATACAAACAAAATGTCCAGGACATTTTTACACAAGGATGCAGATTGGATAACATAAAGTCTTGCAAATAAATCTCCAAAATACCTCAACTGCTAATGTTCTCTGCAACAGTCTGCAGCTGAAGTAAGGAAGGGACGAAGATCACCCACAGCTACCACAAGCATGTTGACGAATTCCTGAAGAGCAGTGTGCATGCCAAAGAATGCCATCTGGAACTGGAAATTGTCTTTACTAGCCACAAACTTAAAATAACAGTAACAGGCTTGCCAGAAATCCATATATACTTACACACCCTGCAGACTGAGAAGCACAAGCCATTCTCCTTTCCTCATTACAACCTGTGTTAGTTATTTTAAAACTCTAAAACCCTATGACAGGAAGCCAAGCCACATTTCAGCAGAGAACAAAACAAAACCAGTTCTCATTCTTTTTATTCTAGATCTTCACAGGCAAAGCTTCTCTGGTCTCACTGAGTACAATGGCATCAGTATCTTGACAAAATGTGATCTCATAAAGTAAATCTGTATAGCAGTTTGTAGGTGGGGGATTATAAATCAGCACAGAAGAGAATTACAGCTATGAGCTGCAAGCAGGCAATTTATTTCTGCCATGGAGGTTAGTTAGGAGACGCTCAAGAAAAGTACAGGGAATGGAGAACTAAGGCAACAGGTCAGTGAAAAGGACAGTTTGGGGAGTTTCTTCCTAGAGATTATGCAAAAAATGTATTTCCTGACCTCAACTCAAGCAAAGGTTCCATCCAAAACATGGTTTTCTAAGGAGGACTGCATCTGTTTAAGTTCAGCATTTTGTATCCAAAGACATGGGAAGACAACTGATTCAACCAACTGGATGCAGTACCAAATAAAGGGAAAACTAAAGCTATGGGAGCAAGTACTCTGTGCATCAGCAAATGAAGCAGCTGATGCTGCTTCCAACTGTGCCAATGGGGGCTTCGCCCAAAATATATCTAAATGCAGTATTTATAAATATAGCATGAACTGACTATGCCATTTATTAGGGACTGCACTTACTACATCAGTCAATTATTTTAATTAGAATGCACTACTCACTAACAAGAGGAATGACTGTCTTTCCAGATCTCATTAAATATATTCAAAAACACTGATGGATTTTGTTGGTTTTCAGCCATATTTACACTCAGTAATACCTGCTGAAGATAAGTGCTTTACAAAGCTAGTGGTGGAGTCCAGATCTTAGGCATTTAAGTCAAGAAAGTCTGGTTCCTGGCAGGGATTAGGTATATTGGAGTAGCTGAAACCTGAACAGCTGTTGGGGAAGCAGTGGACAAAAGTCAACGTGTAAAGAACAAAGAATAAGAACAGCATCACTATATTGCATGATCCTGAAATCCATAAATCCTCCTATGGTTCAAAAGACATCGAAAACTAAATATCCAATAGCTGCGAGACCCAGGCTGCAGGCAGGGACCTGCAGCCCAACTTCAGCAGAAGTTCATGCCAACCTACAGAAAACACTATTCTCTAGGGGCATGAAGTGGGGAAACCACCAAATTTTCCCCTGACTTCAAAGGAAGTTCTTATAGGCAGCAGAGAAATCCTGTCTCCCCAGCCAACCACCATGTCATTTTACCAGAGGGGCACTGTCTTTATGTTTGTCATCACAGTGTTCTGACTGGTACAAAGTAAGATTTCTTCACTTCTGCCCTCTACACACTGGCATCTACTAATCAAGATTCCTCTTATAATTCATTAACTGGCTTGAGTTGACTCACTGACAGGCTCTAATGAAACCACCTGACAAATGCTGTGTCAGGCACCAAGAAATGGCATTATATGTTAAGTGATCAGGCAGGATGTGAAGCCCTTTTATTCTCCCAATAAACAGCATTACTAAATATGGACTGGTAATTGTAACCTGTTTGGAAAAATCCTACTGTGAGAGGGTACATTTGTTTTATCACAACAAAACAAAGTTTCATGGAGTTGACCCTGAAGAGCTTCAGTCAAATGGGACATGACAGGTTCTTAGCCACATCCACATTTACATTAGATGTGTTAAACAATAAAACTGAAACTTTCATAACTGGAAAGAGCTTGCAGTATGCCTAGATTCAAATCTGATCAGGTATTTCTGTCTGACAGCTGTTTGGCAGGGTAGTCAGAATGTGATGTTTACTTTTGGTCTTGACAGATACTTGTTTATGCACAAATCAGCCTGCATGTTAATAGATAAAATGATAGACCAACTTTGTGACAGCTTGAACGCAAGTGTAGCACCATAACTGAGGTAGGCTTAATAAGTGATCTTTGCAGGGTGCCAAAACAATAAATATCTGCCAATTTAAACAATAGAACATCAATGCCAACCCTCAAAATTGGCAGTGTTCAAATTCAACTCTGAGTGAAGCCTATGGTCCACTGAACTCATGCACAGATCACAGCTACAAATCCTAGACACAAACACAACTACTTTGAAAATATAAATATCATCAATATAAACATGGAGGACAGAGTCAGTACAAATGCAAAGACTTTGAGTTATTAATTCAGTCAATAGAGTTTCTTTTTTTATTTCAATCATTACTTACTAAAAAGCGTCTGAACAACCAAGCAGCGTTCCCTCAAATTTCATAAGCTGTATTTATTTGGCATACTCAAGCTGCTTGTTGAATCAAAAACCAGTCTCCTCTTTTACAGAAGAAAATCTTTTTGTGCCCACACCCCCCTGCCCTAAAAAATCAGTATTTTCTAGTTTATAGGTGTAGCTATATGTGATTCAATGCATCAACTTCTTAAAAGGTATGTTAAAGAAAATAATTGATTAAATACTTCAGTCATGTTAGTTGAAAACCCTATTTTCCTCACTATTTTTATTACATATTATAAAGCTACAAATTTCATTGTCACACAGTTCCTGAGACATCAAGATCAAATTGTACATACAATTATCCACAAAACCAGTGTTAATTTACATGTTATATAAAAAATCCCTATGGAGTAACAGATCAAATGGACAAAAGTAGCAGCAGTCTCAAGCAGACCAAAAACAGCCGCAGCTTTGCATACTACCACAAAACATCCTAAGAAAAAAACAGCTGCATTTTTTTCAAAAAGCTACCTCATTTGCCTGTATCAAAACTAGTCTAAAACAAATAATTCCTTTATTAATGGTCCTTATGTAATTGTTACATAATACTGTGGCCTGGAACTTGAATCATCGCTAAATGAGCACAACCACATCATAGCAGGATCCTATTAGGTAGGAAATGTTTATAATTCCACTTGCAGGTTTGTCTTTTTCCAAGCCCTACAGAGAAAACATCATCTCCCTGTTATGCTATAAGAGCCAACAAATTAACATAAGAAAACTGTATTTATATCAGCTGCACTGAACTTTGATTTTCCTTGAGGATGTGTGTTTCTCTTTCAGACTAACAAAATACAAACCTAAAAGTTTTTTAGTTTTTTTAAACCCAGAGTTACTTTAACTGGTTTTATAAACCAAAAGTTACTTTTTTTTGTTTGTTTCATTGTTTCTAGCTCAGAAGTTACTTTTAAAATTTTTCATTTTTAGAACTCTCTAAATACATCTCCCCTCACTTAAAAGCCATGCAAAAATCTGCATCATCTTTCATTACAATTGTCTATGGCCAGCTCAGTCACACCAGCTCCTTCTGTACTGCAAGATTCACTGAATTACACTGAATTCAGTATAAAAATCACCATGATCAACTGCTCTAAACAGCAATTAGCACAGAAGACAAAAATTTCAGGTTAGCATGATACAGCAAGTGTCAAGACTGTCAAGCATCTCATTTCGGCCCCCCAAACCCCAAACCAATATATTTGTGCTTCCATTTTATTTTCATTTTTATAGGAGTTGCTAAGTAAATGCTACAGAGGTTTCCAGAGTGAGATAATTTCAGTTAGATATTGTGAAAGTCCTCGTTGTTACAGAGTTCTAGCAAAACTAAGTAAATTTAATCTAAAGGGGAATGACAGAAGTTTGTATTATACATAAAGCATATTATATATATTATATATTATATTATATATATATTATACATAAGTGATTTTATTTCATCTTAGTATTCATAGCCAAGATCTAGAAATAAAACAAGTCATTCTGAGGCACATCAGAAACAAAAAATTGCAGATATAGCTCAGGTATATTACTTGTATACTTTTCTTGTATATTATATATATCTTATATATATTGTATATTTTTTTTATCATACCATTTATGCTGTGATTTAGCATTCAATTTACCACAGTGGCAACATGTGTTGATGAAGTCAGTCTCATGATGATGAGCCACAGTCTCACAGAAATATTGTCTCATGAAATTATACTGACAACTGCTCTGTCTCCAGCCCTTTGTCCTGCGTGAGTTGTACATGATTATGCTGTAGGTTTCTCCAATCCTGTTTGGTCCTGTGTCCTGGACAGACTTTGGACCCACACAATAGTCTTGTCCTCAGCACTGTCCCTGACATCTTTTCATTTTGCTCCTGGTAGGACTCCTAGGCACACTCTGACCCTGACTAAACACTCTGCTGCCTCTGGAGCTGCCAGCGTGTGGCTCTGCCACTCTATCCTGTATTTGGTTTCTTTCCTTTTTCCCCTCTACTTTTACTAATCTATACTCTAGCTTCTAGACACCATCAAATCTTGCTTTCTTCAGAAACTTCAGCAAAAAATCAGATTTAAGAAATCATTTTTCTTGCAGAAATATCTTGCAGTAACTTCCAGAAAACAACCTGCTTTTGGTCTACAAAATCCTACAGTGCTCTAAAAGTAAAGTCCTTCAATAATTTTCAAGAATTACAAATTTCCACATATCTTGGCTGTGATACTGGAAGCTTTCTTTCCTCTAGGATGAGGACATCAGTTTCAGAAACTCCTGGGTATCTGTCATTATTTTCATGCAAATGTCACTGACTTTCTCATGTTACCCTAACACAGCAGCCAAAGAGAAATTAACTTTCTGATTACCTGTTTCTATACTTCCCTTAAAAGAAATTGAGATAAGTATCCTGGAATTTTTTGACAAGATTACAGTGACTACCACTGTCTCACACAGAACTTTAATTTTCCCTACTATTAAAGACTCTTTCGTACAAGGAAGAGCCTCAATGTCTGTTGGAAAGAGGGCTTCACCTGTTTGAAAACTATTATCC
Source organism: Molothrus ater (assembly GCF_012460135.2). Lineage (NCBI taxonomy): Eukaryota > Metazoa > Chordata > Aves > Passeriformes > Icteridae > Molothrus > Molothrus ater. The sequence goes on along the minus strand of NW_023416471.2, from coordinate 3,181,743 downwards.
AGTGCTCTTTATGGCCTAGATTTCCAAGACAACTACATGGGACCAGCAAACTTAAGTCACAGCTTCATGTCACAAGCAGGATACCTTAAGCAATCTAAAATCAGGCATTAGTGCTGATGTTCAAGCACCTGGATCCTAAACTGGCCAGAAATGTATTGCATCTGACTGCTAGATGATAAAAGAAAGAAAAAAAAAAGGATTATCTCAAACATGCTATTTCACTTACCCCACTGTTAAAAAGCACCAACAGTAAAACCCAAAAAAATAAAAAGGAGAACAAAAAAACAGCACTTAAAGACAGTGGTCTGAAAACCGGATTGGCATTCTGGTTTCTCAAGTCTGTAGCAGGCAAGAACCTCCCCACATCGCAGAAAAAAACCAGAAGCTAAGCATAAAATCATACACTTCTATCTGGCAGAAAACTACCAGTGACACTAGATTAAAAACATAAATCCTAATTCTAATAATTATTTTACAGCAGATTTTAGGAGTTTTAGAAGCATAATAATTGCCTTTAAGGACAATGGTATTTTTAATCAGGCACTTAAAAAGGAAGAGAGAAAAGCAGAGAAGTGATTTAAAGCAGCCAAATTCTATCATATTACTTCCTGTGCACTGCCTAGAGGCTATGAAAAGTGAGCAATCACATTAATTCGGTCCCATCACTATGAAAAAGATGCAAGAAGACAATGATGATGATTCTGGCAAAGAATTACCACTTTTCTCCCAGCACACAGAGAAACATATGCCGGATACTAGTATGTGATTTCTGTTCTAAAGGAAACGCCTGTGTGAAGCTTTCTTAATCTACAGAGAAAATTTATAGTGAAATAACAAATCCCCAGTGGGTATGCAGTTCTGAACACTACTATGGTGAAGCCTGCTTCCCCAAATAAGGAATTAAAGGTCTTGAAATATTTTTGGCAGCTCAAGAGAGGTCTAGGTATCTCAAGTGCTTATAACTCTCCTTCATACAGAGAGAGTAAACTAATTCTGCATTTCAAATATTCTAAAGAGTCCTGTTTCTGTGAATGATCCACCTCCCTTAATTCCTCAAAAATTTTGCTTATACTTCTAATTTCACTTCTCCCCAAGACCAGGTTATTTCTCAACACATTTCTGATAGATAATATGCTAACCTTAAGAAATACTTAAGTTCTGAGCCTTAGTGTGCAAACTTAGTCCAGTCTTTTACTTCAAAAGTCTCTAGGCATGTTCAATGGCAAGAGTCTTGACAGCTCCACTGACCTCTTATCCTGTAAATTCTGGACAGTCAGTGGAACAAAGCATGACTGATTTTATCTGCTCTACTACCTTATTATCTCCTTTTGTATTGTTCTTCCTCTCATATATGTCCATCAGCAGTTAGGATTTAAAAAATAAGCTAGAACATATTCACTAGGAGAGAATTCATCTTCTTCACACTTCTTAACAGCATCTGACATTTGGGGCACTTTTGATCCATGTCAAATTCTGGCTGTAAGCCAGAAGCACAGGTCCAAGCCAGCAAGTTTGGAAAGTGGCCATAAACAAAACTGAACTTCAGCTGTCTAGGAAGCCACCAAATAAAACTGTTTATTTCCAGGTCTTTAATAAATAAATAGGCAAAAATTTCTACAGCATGACTGTACTGGCAGCGTTTCCTCAGCAGAGACTAAAATAAAAGAAAAGATAAGGATACCAATGCTGTACAGACTAACTGTGGCCCTGGGTCTATTAACAAGATAGTTAAGATTTTGCAATAACATGGTGGAAGTGTACAAGATTTATAAATATATAAATCAAATTACTGTGAAGGGCTCCCCTACCATGCTCTAATACAATCTTAGTTTTATATAAATGTAATGAGCCTCAAATCAGTAGAGAATTACTTACACAGACAGATAAGGGAGATGTTTGGTGATGCATTACAGAGCATAAGAATGTATCTCCTGAATCAGTAAGAAAAATGTCAAATTTATCTCTACTGTTACACTTTCTGCAATTGCTGCAATGGCCTGTCTCAGAAGGCAATCACTTCCTTGCATCTGTTTCAAAATAAAGAACCTGCATAGTCTGACACAGCAGGGGAAAAGGAACCTCCAAGAGTGTCGTAGTTCTCTCAGGAGATTATGTTTCAGGACCTTGTGATCCAACATCAAAAATGTATGCAATGAAGCATCTTTAATGAAATCACAAACTCCTGCAAAGCCTCTCTCACATCTGTGTAACTGACAGTGAAAAAATCAAAACATACAAATTGATTAAATTTGTCAATTATTATTTTGGTGAGAGTTCTGAACACATTCTCTTCAAACACAAACCTGCAGAACAAGAATCTGGCTATTGGTTTACTGATCATACTAATTAGAGGACCAAGTCTTGGATTCTAGAAAGCAAGGATGAAAAGATAAAACATTCATATTAGGTAGAATAATTTACAAACAAATAAAGTAGCACTTCAGCTCTGTTTCATGTATTTAGGGTTTTTTTTTCCTTGTGTAATGACTGAGATCTAATTTTTTAATTACCATAACCTTCACTAAAAGCTGACTTATCTTATTTTTAAGGCAATCATTAAGGATAAGCTCTCTGAAGTCTTTTAAAAAGGAATAACAAACAACAAAAGTGATTAGATACGAGCTGAACTTCTGTGGGTTTTTTTCAAGTATTATGCTAGAACAAATAAAACCATTTTCTACTGTGTACAGTTTTAAGCCTGGAACTCTACTAGCACAAGGCATTACAACCTCCCAATGGCTGTACCATGGTGTTTCAGCTTGCTTCTGCCCTGGCTATCTCTCCCGAGTTCATGCTAACCACTTTGGCTTATTCAGTCATAACTAGTCTTCTGGCATGGAGCTCCACCTGCTGACAAGTCTCTCAAGTGTTGCAGAGCTTGCACACCAAGTCTCAGTTTTGTCAACCAGGTCCAGGAAAATGCTGCAGTATGCAAAATAAATCTACAAAACACTTCTACAGTGAGAACAGTATGTAATTTCAAACACATGTTCTTAAAAGTCATGAGTTTATGCCTTCATAATTTTTTTTATCATGTATGGAAAAAGGAAAAGATATGTTAAAGTGGTACAGAGATTTCACTATTTGATTGCTAAACAAAATTAATTACTATTTTATATTAACTGAATTTATTGCCTGGTTTAAGAACTCCCTGAAGACTCCCAATCCAGTAACAATTTCCAAGGCAATACTGATGTTGTAAGTTTAAAGCTTTACCATGAAATGCAAATTATCATAATTGTATGTAATTACCTGAGTAAATGTTTAGCTGGTACTGCAATATTCAAAAATTAATGATGTTTTTATTTCTAATCTGATCATCAGACATATAAAAGTTTTGTTGCTGTTGTTTTCTTCATTTGAATTACCATGGACTACTGCCATGCTTTGATGATCACATCAACAGCAAAAATACACCCTACGTAACTCAAGACAAATGACAGGCCATACATCCACTGACTGAACACCTAAATGTGGAAGTTAGCTCAAGCAGCTTCCAGTTAAATGTTATGAAGTGACATAATACATAAAACTTTGGATACTACTGAATTTTTGTCAAAATATATCTATTTGCATGGAATAACCATTTTTTTTATAGTATCTTCATACTTAAAGTAGAGAAAAAAATGTGAACTATATATCTCCCATTAACATAGTGAATGGCATAAAAGCATAACTCTAAGGGGCTAAAAAACAAGATTTTAAACTTCTAGTGCTGTCAGCATTATAATTATCTCTGTCTTGCATGGATAAGTCAGTAGAAAAGTATAATTGCTAGTAACAATAAGATGTTTCATTTTTCCATATACAATGATAAAACTGTTAAATGCAATGTTCAGAAATTTTTATTTCACTCCATGTTATATCCTGATTGAAAAAAAGAGAATGGTTTGACAATTTCCTTTTTTCCTTAAATGAGTACATGACTACCAATACACATCAAATATACTTCAAAAAATATATTGACTGAAGCAAACCATATGGGAGACACTAACACAATACAAAACTTCCTACATTTAATAGAGGCAAAAAAGAACAAGGAAACTAAGTAAAAACACTCACATAACATTATACTGTCTATAAAAACATATCTAACAGCATTTCAGAATTTCACTCTGTGTTAGTATTCTATTATAGAGTTACCTAATGTAAAAGAAGGGAAAGAAAACAATTTGCAAACTATTCCACCATGAAATTGACTCTATTTATATGATATAAATACTTAGGAGATATGAAACAAAATTGCTTTGCATATCCCTCTTTTATATTTTAAATTACAAAACAAAAAAATTACTTGTGACTTGAGGACATGAAAATTTACTTCATATGGATTTTCTAATCCTTAGGAAAAAAAAACTTGCAAAACAAGTGTTTACAATTAATTTCTGAACAATAATAAATAATTATATTCGAGTGTATCAGAGTAACATTTAGATGAACTGCTCTCAGAAAAAGAGGAGAAAACTAATTTATAGCTGAAGAAACAGTCATCCTCTTGAATGAAACTAGGATGAGCAATCAGCAGCAAGAACATTTAGTTTCTGATATTTTACAGCCTTATATTTTTAAGGAGTTTTACTAAAAAAAAAAATAAATCCCATTTTAAAAATCACCACTAAGTTTATTTACAGAAACAACCCATCAGAGCATAATTTTTCCATCTTGAGATATAGTCAAGACTGCCAGGTCAGGGGTGATGCCAAACATAAGCACAGACTGAGGGAAAGAAGAACACATTAAGAGCAGCCCTGCAGAGAGGGACTCCGGGGTGCTGGTATACAAAAGTCAGCTGTCATCATCCATTTGCAGCCCAAAGGGTCAACCACATCCTGGGCTACACTCAAAGCACCATGAGCAGCAGGATGATGGAGGCGACTATTTCCTTCTACTCTGCCCCTGTGAGATTCCACCTTGAAAACTGCACCCAGGTCTGGGGTCTTCAAGACAAGAAAGAGATGGCACAATCCCAGAGGAAAGCCACTAAACTGATCATAGTGCTGGAGCACCACTCCTATGACAACAGGCTGAGAGAGGAGTTGTTCAGCCTGGAGAAGGAAAGGAAGATCTCCAGAAAGATCTCACTGAAGCCCTTAAGTACTTAATGGAAGCTCATAAGAAAGATGGAGGCTGACTCTTCATGCTGGCAGACAGTGATAGAAGGGGAACCAGTCTTAGTCTAAAAGAGGAGAAGTTCCAGCACCTGAGCAGAGTCTTACTCTGTCGGGAACACAGCTCTGGCACAAGCTGTGGGAGAGGAGACGCCCCCACTACTGACAGTGGCCACCCAACATCACCTTAATCCTCTCTGCTCCATTGCAGGGTGACAGCAGCAGTCCCCTCATGTGCAGAGACAACAGGCCTGACTACTTCTGGCTCACTGGAGCAACCAGCTGGGGAACAGGCTGTGTGAGAGAAAAAATGCCCCAGAGTCTGCACTACCTCTCAGCACTTCTACTTAGTGTAGCTCAGGTGTAAGGACTTATACAACATCACGGGCATCAAATCATTTAACGATCACCTCAAATCCCTTCTCAGAAAGCAAGGACAATATCAACACCATCAGGCATGCTTAGCTCCTGTCTTTTTTCAAGTCTAAAGCTGGTAGAATTCCTTACTAGGTGCAGGAGCTCCTTCAGGTCCGAAGGGAAAAAATAGCATGAGCAGCAGAATGAACAGGATCCAGTGCAGGCTGCAGTAGATCACGACCATCTCCTTTCTAGGGCAACATGTGCTGATCCCAAGGCAGCCTCAGTGCCAATAGCCTGCGTGTAAATGTTGTATCCTGTACATGTAAACGCTGAACTTGACTTAGCTGTGCAAATAAACATGTCTGCTTTCACAGTTAACCCTGTTTTCAGTCCCATTCAGTCTCCTGTACAAGATAAGGACTTCCACATCTGGCACCCAAAAAGAGTGCATGTCCAAGAGTGGCAAGCTTTGCCTTGAAGAAGCAAGGAAAGTGGTAATTCTGCACAATTTATTCTTCAGATGGACCTTAACACATCACACTTCATGACAGGTCCTCTCTGCAAGGTAGCTTGAATAACATGCATTATTTTCATAAATGGTGAAGGCACTCCAAACTCTCAGATAACACAGGCCAGACAGAACTGCATAAACTAGAGCAAGTTACTTAAAGTACACAATCCACGTTAAAAATGAATGTTAACATTATCTCTGGCATACAAATGCATACCTGCTTTATTTTTTCAAGTTGCCTTAACTTGACAAAATTTTACCTACTGGTTTAAAAAATAAAACAACAAAAACCAACATTATCCTCTATTTCAGGTTACACAACGTCACCTTAGTGGGTTAAATATTTCTGCCTCCTTTTGTACCAGCTTCCTGAATCTGTTTTACCTTCTCCCTAAGAAGCTGACCAGATTGCCTCTCATCATTAGGCCTCTTCCTAATTGCTCTCATGGCTTTTCTCTGCAACCTTGCATTGAGTTAAAGTGGCAAGATTTTGTAAATGGTGCATCCTGCTGTAGTGGAAGGTGTTGAAAGGGTTTGGAACTAGGCAATCTTGGAAGTGCCTTCCAACCCAAACCATCCTATGGCTCTGTTCCCCCTTCCCCTGCCCTCCTGCAGAGGCCACCATGCCCTGAGCACAGAACCAGCCACACTGTGCCATCTGCCCTGGCGCACTGTGGGCCCATCAGTGGCTGCACTGGAGGTGATGAGCCCCCTCACCTTGAAGGTGACACTGGAGGTGACACAGTGCTGGCAGTGATGGAGCTGATGTGTCTCTGTCCTGTTGGCCCTGTGTAGGCCTGTGCTCAGCACAGAGGATTATTTTCTCCCACTCACTGAAACAGAGGTTTAGACACCAGAAAGCAGACTTCAGCAACCTTGAGCTGAAGGAGAAGAGTACCGCTCTTATGACTAGACTCATCACCTCAACTAATACTAGGAGACACTAATCACTAACACTACTACAGGATATGATATTAAGTAACTAACAAGATAGCCTGCACCAAAAAGACTCCAAGCCTCCTAATCTTCTGCAATCATTATCCTGATCCTTCCTTTCTCTTCATCTTTTTGTACTTTTTTAAACTCCTTCTAGGTCACGACAAGCATACAAGCTTTGTAAAATAATGTTTTGTACTAGTGTAAATGAGAACCATCTCATAGTGCCTTGTAAATATTAAACAGCAGTGGAGAAAGAGAATGTGACAATCAAGTATAATTGTAGAATGGGAATCAAACAGTTCCACAAAGAGACAGAGGAAGAAAAACAGCTCTCCCCTCAGAAACAACTATTTAATTATCATTTCACAGAGCTACTGCCCCACGGGCCAAAAAGAATGTGAGGCTAAACCTCAAAGAAAAAAAGTCACAAATATCTCCAACATGTCAAAACTAATCCACAAAGGCAAAAACTGTTTGCCCCTTTAGTAAACAGGTACTGTTTGTTTGCTTTTTTATTTGGCCTACAAACTCTGCATATAGATGCACACAACTGAGAAAAGGAAGTCACACAAAATATTAGCAAAGTAAGGTACTTATTTAAACTATATGAGGTCTCATCAGACCAAAGAAAACCCTTTTAATTATTAAGAGCATGTAAACATTTAAAAATAAGTTGTAAAGAAACCAATGTTCATTTCTGTTTGAGAAAAGAGTAATTACAGTACATAACATTAATTTTTCTCAATTACATAACAATTGCAGCAATTCCAAGAGCTTTTGCTGTTCGTTTTCTACCTAAAATTGTAAATTTATTTCTTCAACAAAGTCAAGGAAATTACCAATAGCTACTCAGTCACATATACTAAATCCATGTAAGGGTTAAGACTTTTCTTTGTTAAACAGTATAATGAAAATCTAAGCATCAAGTGTAGAGAAGATGAATCCAAGTCCCCACACACAGATTGTTATGAGCTACTGCCACTTAAAAAGAAAAAATATCATGCAACTGAACTTCTCGTCCAAACAAGTCCCCAGAAATGCAAAGTGAAGCCCATTCACTTTAAATCACCTCAGTGAGTAGCTTGATACTCTGATCCCAGGTCTGAAGTACAATAGCAGGGCTACACAATTCAGTAAAACAGATGTAAAACTTACTATAGAAGTCACTGATCTGGCATCTTCTTCGTAATTCACTACAGGTGGTGGCTCTTTCCCATCATTCTCTTGAACTTTCTGTTCCAGTAGTTCTTTCTGGGCTGCAAATTTTGCCTCAGAGCATCTTAATTGCTGGACTGTTTGCTTAAGTTCTTCAAGTGCTTGCTTTTGGCTCAGCAAGAGTACAATACTGCAAAGAAAAATAAAAATTTAACAATGTACATGAATCAAAATAGTCTATTTGCTTCATAAAATCTGGGGAGAAGAAAGCATGACAATTCTTCAACATAATCATTTGTTCAAAGATGAAGCAATTCTAGAAAATTTTCAAAGCAACATGGTAATAAAAGCAAACACTCATTCTCTCTCTCTATCACAAAAAATAATGTTTAATATATATAGGTAGAACTCCTGCTTTCATCCACTTTTGACTGAATTGATAAACACTGGGGTTCCCCCTCCTTTAGAGAATAAGTAAATTTTAGATAATGATTTGAAGTGATGAGAAATTCACTCCAATCAGTGTAGTTGTTGCAATAATAATTTGCAATATTAAACTCCCCTCACATCCAGTATAAATTCATATGGCATCACATAAGAGGTATCTGTTTTTTCCTCTGCACTGTAAGTATTTCTGGGCTGGGGTATAACTGTCTTAGGAAGCTAAATAAACGTATCTTTATGAGGAGCTAAAAGCAACTTTTCATCTTCACCTTATTTTTATAATTCTTCTCTGAATACCACTTATACTCATGAATACTTGAGACAGTTGTGATTAAATCATATTGAAGGACACGCACATAGAGTATCTGCAGGCACGCAGATGACTCTATCATCCCAAAGAACTACCAAAACCAAAGACTGACAGAAGCTGCCTAAGAGACAGTATCACTCACATTGTAATACAGACACCGTTATAAGCACTCTACCAGTGCCCAGTAATATGTGGTCTACAGGAGATGCTGAGTTCTCACAGCCTACAAGAACAGATGAAGGAGGTGAATGGACCAGAACTATGAAGAATGAGGACCATATAAAGAAAAATCTCAGTATTGTGTTACTCTGTATCTTCAGGATAACCCCTTGAAGACAAGCCCTCCTGCAAGCCCTACCCTTGAAGAAAAAAAGAAAGGCAAAAGTAGTTCATGCAGGGATTGATCCTTCACAAAGTGATGCTCAGCCAAATGGGTACTCAAATGGGTTCCAAATAACAGGGGAACCACCTGTCATAAAATCCTCTTTGGCAGGAAAAGATACAAATAGTATTGATACAGGGGAATATTATATCAAGTCAGTAATAAGCAAAACTCCTCACTATCAGGAAAATGATTGTTCATCCAAAAACGGTAAGTGTGAGGTATGCAGACACAATTCTCAAATCTGAAACTGAGATTTGGCATGGACTTGCACATATTTAAAAGCACCAGAGAAGCAAATGAACAAATATTCTGAAGTTATCCTAAAGATAATGTGTTTTCATCTGGTCTCCTTTATGAGAGAAAAAGGACATCACCATGTGAAAATAACAGGTTTCAACCATCAGCAAGGCTTTAGGTGAATACACACTGGCTGGGGTAACATCCCCAAACACAGAATGATTTCAACTAATCAGGATACAGCAATAACACAACATAAAAATACCCTGAAAAGTCGCTCATAAGCTAGTCTCTTTCTGAACTGCAGCAAAATGGATTACAATGATTTCATTTCCCAAATCCAACCTTCAGTGCTTGCCACTCCAGTCATGCATGAGGAATTAGAATCTATAAAATAATTTGCCTGTGGCTTGCAGGAGTGCAAACTGCAAAGTTCTTATTGCTAGTAATAGCTACAAGCAACTTCACAGAGTGACATCTTTTATGAAGGATCCCCGCAGATCACAGCTACATGTGAGAAAGTGGTAAAAAGGTGTACTAAACCAAAACCTAAATATTCACTATGCTATATGTTTTAAGGGCAGCGGGTATGCTTGACATATACATATATAAATAAAATACAATTAAAACATTTTCTGTGTTGAAGGTGATATCATCATTTGAAGATGGAAAGGGATATTAGTGTGGGGATAATAGTACCAAGACATTGCCATAAGGTATGACCTTATGCAGTCATTATTAAACCCAATGCTACAGTTGGACAAGATATTCTGGGGACAGTAAACATCCTGAAACATCCTGATCAACTCTGCACTGCAGCTAAAAGGTGAAAAGGGAGTTTGTTGGAGGCAGGCATGATCAATGACAAATCAGAACAAGGATGACTTGTACAGCTTGACATCTAAGCCAGATTCCCTGCCTTTTAATAAGAGAAACAGGTACTGGTGCAATTTGAACTGAAATCATCTTCTCAACATCACAAACATCTGCTAAAGGATCAGTCAGAGAAGCCTTCACACAGTAAGAAACACAGTGAGGGTCTAAACTATTTTCAGGGAGTGATAACTGGTAACAAAACAATACTGAGGGGAAAAAACCCAAACAACACCCATTAATCTCAGCTAGTTCAATTATAGTTTATCCTTTAAGTAGCATACAGCAAAGAAGACAGGTCAAGAACCAAAAATTGGAAAACACACTGTGAGTGCATGTGAACTTCACCACAGAAAGGACATAAAATATCTATTTGAAACACTGACAACAGATATATAAAGTTTTGTACGAGAATTAAATGTTTCATGTGATGGAACAATGTGATACAATGTTTCATATGAAAAAGTTCCATCAACAAAGAGCATCAAGACTCTTTCAGTAAATGAAGGATTACCTAAAGGACTTGCATTCCAATTCACTACTGCTACTGTAAACAAATATTTATGACCAAATTAGTAAGATTAAGACTGATTGCAACAAGGATCAGAAAAATATCACTACAGACAAAAGGTTTCTTTATCTGTTGAACCGACATCAGTTTAGAAGAGTATGTAAATATTTTTTCTAACCAAAGGTAGAAGAACTAAATACCTAAAGATGTTGCCCAGGAATGATTCTTCATAATAATGTTTTATTTATGGTGCACTAAAACACTCACTAATGTCTCACCTTTGTTATTTACTATGCAGTACTACAGGCCATGAGATTTACATACTTTACATTTACACTTCTGTAAAGGAAATGCAAAGAATGAACTTTACCTGACAAGATGCAAACATATTACTGCATAAGAAAGTCTTGCACAAGACTCTGAAAGCCTTTCACAGAATTAAACCTCCACAAGGAATTCTGCCAAACAGAGAGGCAACTGAACTCACTCATCTTCTTTGAGCAAGCTGAATTGAATTAATGAAAGGTCCAGCTCTTGAGCCAAAAGCTCTTGCCAAACCATGGCAATTATATTAAACTTATGGAGCTGCACAGTTCTTCAGTGAGTTGGGGTCTGCAGTGGGCAAGTTTTATTTCAGAGACAAGAAACTAACTTCCCATTGTTTTTCACAGTAATTGCTAAACACAAAGCAGAACAAGATTAGTGAAAGTTATTTCTTACTTAAGTTTTAGGAATTGCATTATAGACATTTTTCCCCTTCAAACTATTGTATTTTGAAATTTAAATTTCAACTTACTCAGATTTCTTTTCACATGTCTTAGATGACTCTTCTATTTTTTTCTCTAGTTCCAAAACAAGTTCCTCTTTGCTCAGAAGGGTTTGCTGCGTTTGCATCAGTTCTTCTATTACTGTTTTTAACCTGTAAACAGATTTCAGAAACCCAGCCTGTGAATGCATAAACTCTATATATCTGGGAACATTGTAATCTTTTTCCCGAAGATGTAAAAAAGCACTATTTTCTAGATTATGTTACTCAGTGTTTAGTGATAGTTCTTTTTTTGTGTGGCTGGACCTTCACATTGCTAATCTGTATTGTTAGAGATTCTGTGTGAGCCTCTGTATACACACTACGTTACAGAATGATCTCCTGTCTGCAGGTTCTCCTACCAAGAAAACATTTTTTCCAGAATATGTGATGAGTTCCATGAATTAATGCCTTCCTAATACATTGCTAATTTATGAGATGCTTTAAGAAAGACAAAAGCCTTCTGACTCATAAAACATGTGTTAAATAAATACACAGAATCAGTAGCTGGGTTGTATTTATTTCTAGAAATAGTAAAAGTACAAATGATCACTTTCTGTTGTAATAGTGATTGTATCTTTCTTTACGATTATCCTTTTCAGGTTACAATCTCTGGTAATGGTTAATTCAAAGTAAAGTACAAAACCACTCAATACTAACAGAGAAGGTGTATTACACTTTAAAACCATTATGAACACTTCATAATTATATTGGTAAATACTCCAATAACAAAAAAATGTTCCATGAAATGCACAACATTTGCATTCTAAAGAATGTATGTAAATGGCTTACATAATGACAACTTCTAAAATGTGTATCAATCAAGATTGTTAAATCAGAACAATCTCTTAAAGATAAATAAGCATATACATCTTGTTTCCTTTTTGTCATTTATCTATACATCTTTAACTATCTTATTTTATTTTCCCTGTATTTTCAAGCCCAATTTCAATAAAATTACTGAAGTAAAAAGCAGAACACAAGCAAAATATATGTAGCAATTACCATTGCACAGATCTATTGCCCAAAACCATTCCAGACCAGGGAGTGGTACACCCAACTCTCTAAATACCTAGGAGGCATATGCCACATGTCCATATATACCAAACTGAGTTATTTCATTCTAAACACTGAATCAGTCCTCTCCTTCCAATATATTTTATACAATGTTGATTATATATGATCTGTACCCAGTCATGCACTCTATGCTAGGAGACTGGAACCACTAAAAAAAGCCATAGAGTGAATGACAAAAATTTATTTCCCAAAAGACAAACCTTCCACATGTGTTTGAGATAAGATAAATACTTAAAACATTTCCCTCAAAGTAACATCATCACAGCTCTGCTTTTCATATACATTTTTATCAGTTTTAGGCTGTCAAAATCTCTATGCTGAATTTTTCTATGTTTTCTTATACTGGGTCTCCAACTTATTACCAACTAACTTTTTTATTTTAATACTTTGCTAAAGAAAGTAATTTTAAAAAAATTAACTGTTTTTTAAACAGCTTTCTAAACAAAATTTTAATCAACATTGTATTTGATTAACAACTGATTTACAGGAAGCAGATGTTTTATCTAATGATCCAGCATCAACAGTCATGAAATTAAAATGAAATTGATAAGACTTCATCAGTAGAAGGAATGAGTATATACATGCAGATACAACATCTTTATTATTTCACCACTTCAAAAATATTATATTTTATATTTTATGTTGCAATATCAGATTAAAACATTAAGTTGATGTAGTTCTTCCTGAAACTTCTGAGACACTTCAGAGAGATTTTATTTATCTTAGAGAAAAGAAGAAGAAGCTACCAGGTACACAAAAACTACTTGCCTCCTTGCACTTCATATCTATTCTTTGTTTAAACAATAACTTTCATTCAAACTGAAATGAACAGCTGACAAATGCATCAGCTGACAATTCTGCAATCTTGTATCATTTTGGTCCTTGTTTACCAAAGGAATTTTCTTGTGGTGCTGGATATGCCTTATGGATACAATCAGTTTACAGAAGGGTTTCTATGACTTAACAGTTAATCACTGTAACACTTGAATAATCACATAATGCCCCTGCCTGGAAAGCTTCCATTCCTATTCCTTTAGTTTTAAGCTCTGTTCTGCTGCAACTATCAATTAAAAGTTTGATCTTAGAGAACTCATATTTCAGAAGAACTGGACATTACTATGCTCATTGATCAGCCTTTAGCTGAGGTTGCTTCCTCTCAGCTTTTAATGCGTCTCTTCAAAGCATAAATTCTTATTCTGCTACACTTCTCAGAATTTTTCAGTACTATTCAGTGACACTATGAATATTTATCAGGAGACACCATAACTCATTCCTTAGAAAGGTTAGCTAGTCAACACTGACTTTTAACTACCTCCCTTTGTCAAAATTTTATTCATAAATATAAGCTCACCTTAAAATGTAAAAACCAGTTTTCTCATTATGCTCCCTTAAAATATAGGTTGTTAAAACCATTAACCAGTTATGTATGCAAAGCTGTCATTTTTCCATTGCATAGTCAATAATAACAGCTGATTCAACTAAATATTATTGATTATAAATCAATATAAGTCTTTGAATGTTTTAAATGTTTGTGAAATAAATCTGCCATGTGCATTTATTTTATTTGGTAGATACTGAAGGTAGTTCTCCTCTGCAGAAACGTAATGCAGCATTTTAAAGCTCCAAGGCCATGATTTTAATGTTGAAGATAAAAAGTCAAATTTATATTGTTTCATCATGTAAAGCTGACTTTTTAAAAGTCATCAACTATGGATAAATGATATAGTACACTTCTCTTGCTTGCAAATTTCTCATCATACACAGCTGACAGAAATACAGGTTTTTTGGCTGCAGTGGCTTTAAGGCAAGATATCTAAAACACAGTTAACAAGAGATATGAGTAAGGACCAAGTTACCAAGAACTGTGAAAAAAAAAATGAAGGGTTCTGACCTGCATTAAAAAGCAAAAGGACAAACAGGATAATAATAAACAGTTTTTACAGTACCAGGGGACAGTGGAGCTTCATATGTAATCTGCACTCCCTAATATATTCATAATAATCCAAATAAAAGGACAGTTTGAAAAGTGACAAAAAATGCTGATCATATAATGTTATTTGAGGTAGGGGGAAGGCTGAATGTGAAGGATAAAAAAGGATTATTCTGGACCTTATGACACTCCATACCTGGGCTGTCATTTCAATACATATGGAAATAGGCAAATATGTAGTGGGGAAAAAATAATCCAAAGCTTTACTTATGTAGAGAATGGAGCATGGGTCTAAAATGACCACTACCACTCAGAAATGAAATCTTGGAGATACAGTTGATGATTCCCTGAAAACACTTGATGACCTGCTCAGGTCAGAAAATCAAACTGAATGCTTCTCTAGGATTTGTTAAAACCAAAGCAGAGCAAGAACACAGGAAACCTTGGAAGGCCTCCCTCTAAACTGTCTATCTGGATTACCTGTGAAATTCTAGTCATTCATCTCAAAACTAATATAGCAACCTTGAAAATATTCAAATAAAGACAACCAGATGGATAAAGGATGAGTAAGCTTTGTGAAAGGACAGATTAAAGCTAAAAGATCACTCTGAGAAAGAGATCACAGAACAGAAGTTGAACAGAAATTTACATTATCATAGGCAGAAAGGAACAGATTGTTCCTCTTCTCTTCCAAAACAAAAGCTTAAGAGCCATAAAACAGAAAAAGATAAGAGCAGGTTCACAAAATAGGAAGTTAATTTCTGGAATTCCTTGACCGAAAATTCTATGGACAACAGATACTTTTACACACTGAACCTGACTGAAAAAGAACACAGAAGTAAAGTACTCCCCAAGGATATTATAAACTACCTCCACGTCCATTAAAGACATTTATCTCAAAATATTTCAGAGGTT
Organism: Molothrus ater; assembly: GCF_012460135.2. Taxonomy (NCBI): domain Eukaryota; kingdom Metazoa; phylum Chordata; class Aves; order Passeriformes; family Icteridae; genus Molothrus; species Molothrus ater. The sequence goes on along the minus strand of NW_023416471.2, from coordinate 3,166,183 downwards.
AAAATGATGGGAGGCTGAGGAATTAGCATTATATGGTCATCCTGGTTTTGTTCTCTCAAGACTTTTTCCCTGTTGTCTAACATGGGAATGAAGAAAGTTGTGTCTGTCTTTGGTCTGACCTTCTAGGGTTTAACTGTCTTTCTCAGAACCCTCAATATATACCAGAAAGTGAACACCTTAATGACAGCAACACGTAAAAGGGCTACCTGATTTGTGTTCCAGAAATAATGCCACACCATAAAATTTCTCCAATTTGCAAAACCACTTCAAGTGATGAATGATGAATGATTTGCAAGAGAATACTATGAAAATTGTACTGAATATATATATATATGTAGGTAAATATACAGACATACATTTATAACAAAATTATATATTTCATCAGAAATGTTTATTAGAAAAGCAAGATTTCATCTCTTTTATTTAGATATGCTGCTGTCATATTTCTAAACAGTTGGATACAAAAGGCAAGCCAAAGGCAGAATCTTTGAAAAATTTTAATATTCCATTTAAAAGGGAGGCCCAGTATTTATATATTTCGTGCTGCTGTGTTGAAGTACATCAAGATGTACAACATCTGTGTTTAGGCAGGAATAATCTCAATATAGCAATGATGCAGAATATATTAAAAAGAGAAGCATGTTTAAAGGAATTGGGGGGGTTTAATTATCATGGGATCTTTTCATAAGATAAAGCTGCTTCATGACTAAGAAGGCAGATACTTCATATTAAAAAAATATTTCAGTACTTACCAAGGGAATAGATTTACAGAAAGTAATCAAATTATACAGAAAAAAAAGAGAGGATGATTAACAGCCTTTAAAAGGAATTAATAAAATCCCGAGTTTCTGTCATGTTGAGAAAACACGGGGATGAGAGTAACCTGCAGAAGACACTGCTATATGTTTACATTTGAAAATACTTCACACTAATTTTGGTTTTCAGAAAAGCCTACAAAAAATAAGGATCAAAGTTTGATTAAGGAAGTGAAATTAAAGAAAAGAAACTAAATGTAAAAGTTCCCACAATATGTCATTGCTGTCTTATTTGCATCAGTTTTACTTTCTAAGGAGAAAATATTTCAAATAAGTCTCACGTGAACTGAAATACAGTAGACACAGCAAAAATATCAACCAATGAAATTCTAAATTTCCCATTTTTAAAGCATGATTAACAGTTGCAATCTCACAGATGACCCCCAGGACAATTTTATGTCAAAAATTAAGGCCAATAATACACAAACATAATACTCTCAGCAGTTGATTCATTCCCCATAACAAATGATTAAAGGTGAGCTTGGTAAAAGTAAGGAAAATATTTAACTAGGCCATATATTAACAAAACACAGAGAGTTAGTTCATCACCCTGAATAGCTAAAAACTGTGAAACACTATACAACTGCTACATCTGTGCTACTAAGTTAATGTACTCTAAAGGTTACAATAATGAATAACAATCTCCTTTAGAAAACAAAAGCAAACACTTAAAAAACAAGATAAATTTATTCATGAAAATTTTCTACATGGTGATTTAAATCACTGACCACATAACTCTACTCAGTGGTTTCATCAAAATATTTTGCTGCTTTTTCTAGCGTAGTGAATGTGGAAACACTTTTGGGGAAATGAACCAGCACCTTCCCAAGGAGGACTCATCATAGATTTGGGGCATTTTGTTAACTGGCACAAAGAATTGCATACTTTGAAAATAAGGACAAGTTTTTGAGGAGACTAAGGAGAAGGATTTTGTGCAAAGAACAGTACAACCAGCATGGGAAAGAGTCTGTAGCCTGAAAATACAACACATAGAAATTGGACCTTAAAAATGGAGACACAGCCATGCAGGGATCTAAGTGAGCATAGATATAACACAGAATAGCATTTCCAAAGGATGAAAGATTTGTAGAGACTTACATGACTTGCAAACTTTCTGCTGTTAAATTATTCCACATGATCTCATTAGCTTGAAGGTTTTCATTTTCTTCTAGTAAAGACGTATCAAACTCTATTTCTTGTTCAACAACTTCTGATGACCTAATTTAGTAAATAATTGTTATAATTTAAAAATCAACATGTATCTTTGAGTGGATCATAGAGCAAATCATTAGGTTTTGAAGTATTTAATTAACTAGATTATAGTTAAAATTATATATGACATATAAGGATAGATAGCAATTGGATACAAATTCTTTTTCCTGTAAAAAAAAACATAATTCTAAAATCTCATGAGATAAAACACACTGTTCTTTGAATGAAGTTCACAGCAAAATCAAGATTCTCAAAGACTACCAATGTGAATGGGTGCCTGTTATCTGCTTCCATCACAAACCTGCACACGATGACCATGAATTCACACATAACCGTAACAAAAAGAAAATGAAAGAAGTCTCAGAGCTATTTTTTCATACAGTAAAACAGAGTAATAGTTCAGTAAATGGGAAATACACTTTTTAATACACGCAGAGCATGTGTTATCTGCATGCTCTGAAGTCTCAACCTGCAATAACTGCCGAGTACAAACATATCTAGAGTTGACTTTAAACTAGAACAAGTTTAGCCCAGAATGCAAACTGCATCCAAATAAACAGCAAACTGGCTCACATTGAGTCTAGACTGTAATGTGTAGTCTGCTGTCAGTATCAAAGTCCTGGCTATTCTCATATAACTGGAAATTTGTTTCTCTAAAACCAGCCAAACAGACTGTTCAGCCAGCTTTCTGTATGTGCAAAGTAAAACAATTTTCAAATGAGAATGAAGTTTTACAAGAAACAAGGTAAAAGGAATCAAACAGAAACAAATTCCTCTGAGCACTTAAACAGTTGCAGTTTAATGCAGGGTTTTCTCAAGAAGAAACATGAGATAAACATGCTTACCTGTGAGTATCTATGAAGTCATTATACTCAGAGTTAGGGTCTATCTGTTCCACCGAGGTCTGGATCTCTTTATGGACATTCACAATCTCTTCTGTTACAAGACTGGTGATCTCACTATACTCATCCAAAATCCCTTTTCTAGAAAGGAAAAAAAAGTCTAGTGTATAATATGGCACTGAAGGCATAGATGGCATTGAAGATGCTTCAAATTTTCTATTTGTTGCTCTGACAAAGTCTTGCTCTAGCTGGCTAAAAAGGGAAAAGTATGACAATATATTATTTAAAGAAACAACGCATCATCTGAGGACTTTCCTCTATAGGCTTAGGCTGGCTAAAGTCTCTTAAGACCACGCTCCTTCTGTTGATTTCAGTGCACCAACACACAGCATAGCTAAACTAAAAACTGGAGAGATTACAAGGAAAGGGAATGTATATAGTGCAGCGATGATGCTCTTCTTCACACAGGACTTGCCACGCTTCTTATAACCTACACTGAAAGTGAGAAACAACCACTTACGTTAAAATTTCAAAGGTTTTTTAAACTTCAACAAACACAACAAAGGACTGAATCAGGAAAAAGGGCAGCGCTGGGAGCATCATCAATTGCCAGAGGCTCATCCTCAAAATGCCTGCTCCACCTTTTATACCCCTGGAGGTCCCATCAGCCAACCCTGGCCCCTCCCAAAGTCTGTCAACTCTTCTTCACCATCTACTGGTGGAGACTGCTTTCTTGTAACCTGACTGGAGGTCATACGTTGTCATGCCATGCCCCCTAGCAACAAGCTTTTTCATTCCCAAAGGCACTAAACAAGGGGCACAAGTACACACCCTCCATCCACATGACTCTGACAACCTGTCCAATGGCAACAATACAGGGAGGAAAAGGGGACTATGGGGAGAACAGAGGGTGTCCAAACAAACTACTATAACATAACCATACATCAACAAAAACTTCTCCTAACATACACACAATATTAATCTCTTAATTGTGAGAGCCAATCATCACATTACCAATTTATAACACTGAAGATTTTCATGTTTCATGGCAAAATATATTCTGGCATAAAGCAAAATGATTTACAGAAATGTGTTCATTTCCTTTCAACACTGGCTTTCCATCTTGTTATAACGTTTTTTTATATACATTATTCATCATTCAGACAAAAATAGGCATAAATCACAAATAAGCATATATTTACAGGAGGAGAGAAAATTAACCAAGAAGTTGCTGTGAGAAAATACAAGCCACCCAGCCTTGTCTTCATCTGCTTCCAAGAGTGGGAAAAACCAGTGGAAAAGGAATGGTAAAGGAAGAGGTGGTATTGTGACACTACTCTTAATAGCATCCAATGACACATACTCAGAACACCCTCCTATTCTCCTTAACTTTTAGTTTTCCTTCATCATGTACCTACATAATTATTTCCTATTTCATTTTTATCTCTGATAAACTTGTTCGTTTGCCAGGATCTGAAGCATGGTGGCCACCCAAAAAACAATGATGAATTTTGTCTAGCCAAATATGCAGAGGAAAAAGTGTAAATGCATTTTTTCTGGAGAAGATCTCAAGTTGTGTTTGCTCTGTAAAAAAAAAGAATGGTGTGATAGGATTTTTTCAGTGCACTAATTCTGAGCAGAAAACAGGCAAGAGAAGGCATTAAATCTTGTCTTTTTCTGAGAATATAATGTGCGAAAAAGTTCCAGAAAGTACTTCATGGAGTGTGATGAAAAGATAGGTAAACATCAACAATAGCAGTGCCATATCTTAGAGAATCTATATCAATTACAATGACAAAAAAGAGGAAATATATCATCAGCAATAATAATCTATTAGGTCTAAAAACCTAATTTACCTGCAAAATTTGGGTTATTGAGGAAATTTTGTTTCACAGAGGTTGTCACACTAAGCTCTACACCTGAAATCAGCATCTCTATATGTGCACCAAAAAAAAGTTATTATAATAGAATCATTTTCCAATACATTCAGAACTCACAAAAAAGTCTATGTAGTGAAAAAAGTACTTTCTACAGGTTTTCACTCCAGGAAGAGTAAAGGTAAGTTTCAATAAGCTCCTGTTCCATCATAAATTTCCTCAGTTAATTATTATGGCTTGTGATTCTACAACAATCACCTGAATTAGAGCACACATATTTACTGTAGCCTTTTGTGATCTTACATATAAAATTAAAAGGACCAAACAGGGAGTACTACAAAGCTTTACTTCAATACCAGCACCTGAAGCAAAAAAATTAAAATGTTACTGCACAGGGAAGCTAATGATGCCTGCACCATATAAAGTGTGGAATCTCCAACTCTCCCTCAGTTCCTGTGCACTGAAATCAAGACAAATTCTGAATTCAGAATAGGTAAGACAATGAACTAAAAAAGAGTGTTTCACATCTAAATTAAAAACTTACATAAAAAGCTAACCACCCCTTTTTTAAGCTAAGACAAGGAGGCAGCATGGTGGTTACAAACCAGAAAGGAGGGCTGAAAGTCCTCACTATCTGTTCTCAGATATCATCACTTTGCATGTACTCTGTAATGATGTAAGAATGATCTTTTAGGAAAGAGGTTATAGTATTTTTAAGGGGAGACTCCTTACAGAGAGATCAAGTTTACATCAAGTTAATCCTCCCACCCATACCATTAACTATGCATCTGATTGTAGCTCCTCCACAATCACCTTCAAGACAGTTGGGCAGTTTAAACCAAATTTGTTGCTGGTGGAATTTCATAATAATGACTACCAGAGAGGCAACAAACTTGCTATAGTCTATAAACTGAAGGAAAAATCATGAGCTCAAATGTAAACACCGCAGTCAATCTGTAAGAACTTATAAGAAGATGGTGTCTTGTTCATAGGCTTAAGTGAGCACTCACAACTACTGTATGTATCAACTGGATAGACTTTTTTCAACTATTATCCCCTGATATATAAGTAATTAATCACAGTTTCTTATTTTCAACTATTCTTATAAATTAATTAGAATACTACACAAAGAAATTTTACAAGTTAGAAATATTTAAGAATACATCTTACAGGGCTTTAATCATTTCTTCTTGCATCTTCTGCAGTGAATCAAGTAACAGAGGAAGTGTAGTATCATAATATTGGTGCTGATGTAATTGTGCTCCTTTCAGTGCCAACACATACTGGTTATGCAACATATGAAGTTTCATAGTGGCTTTTTCACACCGATCTTTGGCTTTCTCTGTCTCCTTTCCTGAGAGAAAACAAAACAAAATGGTGATTTAAAAAGTATACAGGCCTACAGATGACACACCTGCTAAATTTATGTCAGGTTTGCCCCTTTATCTGCAGTAATTTTCAAGGTACTTCTCTGAGGAAGGTAAAATCCAACCACTTCCAGATAATTAGTAAGATCAAATGTCTAGGTTTTCTAGTTAATAAACTTCATAAGAAAAAAAAGGTTATTTTCTTTGAGCAGAAACGTAAGAATTTCTTATCTAAAAGTATATAAAAACCGTAAGTATAAAAAAAATACCATATCAACAAGAAAGAAATCTCGGATACATTATTATCTCAAAGCTTTTCTTTTATTTGCAAAATCATATTTTTAGAAGAGAATGTGATGTCCTCCTATAATAGATGCACTAAAAATGTATTATTTTTTGGTATTCAAGCATTCCTATTGCTACCTATAATCCTAATAAAGCAATGATGCAGTCAGTCTACACATGAGCAGCTGAACCCTCACAGTTACTCCTGCTCAAAATGGGCAGCTTCTCTCCTACACCTTAACATTCCCCTATCCTGATCAGGATTGGCTCTACAGACTCAGCTTTGCACCACTGAGACTGGAATTCCTCAAGTTCAAGCTGACAGGACCAGCTGAGAGTTGAAATGCAGAGCTACAAGGTACTTCATGAGGTCCCCTATTCCATTTTTTGCCAGAGTAACTGCACACCTATGTAAAGAATGTTATCAACACTTTTTCCACCACAAATCCAAAATGCAGCCACGCAACAGCTACTGAGAAGAAAATAACCGTAACCACAACAGACACATAAGCTTTTAATGACATCCTTGTGGTCTTCCTGATATTTACAAAGTATCTCATTACTTTTTCAGGAACTAAGAACATTTTAAATTAATCTCATATCTGCAAATATCAAGCAAGAGTCACAAGTACCTGCACAGATAAACATATGCTATCTAAAGCAATCTCATTCAGACCACTGCATTTCTTAGAAATTTAAAATAATTTATGTAAGTAAAAACACGTCTACTACCCAGCACAAAGCAGCGGAGAAAAAAGAAAATGTAAGCATTCATAGCTAAGTGGCAAAACAGCTGCTTGAAAGCAGACCTTGAAGAGCTGTGTCATATAAAGAATACACAAGGGACTGTGAACTTAAATAAATCAAAACAGAGCAACATTAAAGGCACACTAAAAAAAAGTTGAGGGAAAACCAGTAACAAATCCTCTTTCATATACAATGGAGTCGGCAACCTTGTCAGAAAAAGTAAACAACAGTCACCATATAAAAGGAGCTGGTACAAGAAAAGATTTTTTTTTCCTTCTGTGATCACTACCTCAGACCTTCAGAGATTTCCAGGATGAAATATTACTTCGCGAAAGAGTCAAAGAATCTCTTTTTTCTAAGCTATCAGAAAAAGAGGTTGTTGAGAATAAATGAAATGAGAACAAATTATGAGGACTGGATGGTGCTTAGCTTTGAAACTTCAAAGGTACTTGAGAAAGTTTTAGCTAAAATATTATGATTAGTTTATACAGGAGGAAGTAGGCACTCAATGGAGAATCCCAGGAGCATCAGCTGGACTCTGACAGATGAGGTGATGAAGATGATGATGATGATGAAGATGCTGTCTGAAAGTAGCAAACAGGGAAACCAAATGTGAAGAACTGGAATAAAAGCTGTTATAGTTTGACACCAGCCAAATGCCAGGCACCCACGAAAGCTGCTCACCCACCCTCCCCTGCTACAGCTGGACAGAGGGAAAATAATTTAATGAATAATAGAGATGGGCAAAGAGAAAATAATTTAATGAAGGGTTCATGAGTTAAGGAAGGGGAGAAAACACTCCAAGGGCAAAACAGGTTCAACTTAAAGGTACAAGGTGAATTTATTACTAACAAAATCAGGGGAGGATAACGAGAAGTCAAACAAACCCTTAAATACACCTCTGTTCCCCCATCCCCTCCCTTCTTCCCTCCAACAGCACAGGGAGACAGGGCATGGGGGTTTTGGTCAGTTCATCACCTGAGGGGTTCTTCCACTCCTCCAGGAGAGGAGTCCTTCCCCTGGGAGGCCATGGGGTCCCTCCCATAGGAGACAGCTCTCCATGAACTTCTCCAGTGTGGGTCCGCTCTCACAAACAACAGCCATACTGCAGCTGCTGCAGCATGAACTCCCACCATGGGCAGACACTCCTCCCAAAACTGCTGTGGCATGGATCACTCTTTCCATGGGGTGCAGTCCTCCAAGGCCAGGCTGCTCCAGCCTGGAAGCAAGGGCCCTCTCTTCACTGGGTCTCCTACTGGATCACAGCCTCCTCCAGGCATCCATCCGCTCCAGCATGGGCACCTCCCCCATGGGCTGCAGGTGGATCTCTGCATTCCCTGTGCACCCAGGGGCTGCAGGGGCACAGCTGCTTCACCATGGTCTTCACCACAGCCTGCAGAGGAATCTCGGCTCCAATGCCTGGAGCACTTCCTCCCCCTCCTTCTCCACTGACCTTGGTGTCTCCATGCTGTTTTCCCTCCTCCTCTTCTCTGTGTAAGAAAAAACTGTGTCCCCTTTGTTTTGATTTTCTTCTTAAATATGTCATCACAGAGGTGTTACCAACCTCTCTAATTGGCCCAGCTTTGGCCAGCAGCATGTCCATCTTCAGAGCCATCAGGGATTGGCTCTGCCAGACATAGTGGAAGCTTCTGGCAGCTTCCCACAGGAGCCACCTCTGTGGCCCCCCCACTACCAAAACCAGGCCATCCAAAAACAACACAAAAAGCTTGAGAGGTACTGATTAAAGCAACAGTAAATTATAGAGTGAATATTTAGAGAGGTGCACATGGGTAACGAACTATTCCAGTTTAATAATCCAAATGCACACAGAAATGAGATCTTGGGGTCAGTACAGCAAGGTTGATGGAAATATAAACTCAGTGTTCAGCAGTTCAACGTTATTTAGCAAAGGAGTAGACTGGGTTGTTATGCTACTGATTCAATCCACCTAAAAGTATGCAATCTGTTGACCTCAAGGAGAATATATCTGACGTGCAAAAGGATTAGAAAAGGGCATTACCATCAGAAAGGTGGGAAACAAGACAAACACCGGAAGAGTTACTACAGTGAAGGGTCCCAAACCACTAGGAGTCTGAGGAGGAATGCGTAAGAACAGACACAGTTAACAGATTTGCACAACCACTTTCAATGTAAAAACCATATATTTTATGGCATTATATGGAAAGAGTAAAAAAAAAGACCTTCTTCAATGAGCACACAGCTAACCTATGTATTCTTCTGGTAAAAGTTATCATAAGCAAAAAAAAAAAGAAATTTATATGGTTTAACAGTGAAGGGACAAGTATATGCAAAATAAAAATAAAGGGAAAAAAATCCTGAAGAGTTACTAAGAAACAGGACAGCACTTCTGACTTGGAACTCCCTAGGTAACAAATTACCGTGAAGCCAAAGCAAGTTTCTATCAGTTTGTACTGTCCTATGGCTCTCTAGACACTTGCTACTTCACACCACTGTCAGCTACATTTCAAACACAGATTAATAAAAATCACCTTAAAAGGATATTATGTCTTTCATTTAATTGAAAACAATCCAACTGCTGACCTAATTTTGTACATGGAAGGTACAGATTTCTTACATTACAATTTATCTGAGTTACTGTGTACAACAAAGACAAAGCACATCTCCAGAGCTGTCACCAGAGAAGAATTTTTCATGCAGGTATGAATGAAACACTCCACTTTAAAAATTTCTGTAGAACTGTTTTGGAGAGATAACATTCACAAGGCTATCTTAAACTTTAGCCAGACATAGCAGGTTTTGTCTTTGGCAAACCATCTAAACTTATGTTTCATACGGAGACTAATTTCCCCCCTGCCAAAAAAACCCCACAGTATTTATTTCTAAATGAAATGTAGACAATTTATAAGGGAAAAAATAATCCAATACATCAGAATAACATCCCAGAAGTTAAATACACCCAAATATGCATGTCTGACATCAGCACAACAACATAACAGGAGGGTAAAATCCTATTTTCCTTTCTGCCTTAGGAACTATATTCCTCTTGTATATAGATTATTCCTGACCAGAAAACCTCAACTAATTTCAGAGTATCATACATACTTTTTTCAAATACAGTAGGTTACAGAGTCTGGTCATCTTCAGAGTAAAACATAAACACCATAAGGTCTTTCTGGAGAAGGAAAGCTATGTGGAGCATGGGGAAATACTGGAAGGTGACTGAAGACAGTTTGGAAGGGAAGGGAAGGGAACAGGTCATGTTCAGGTCATGTACAGTAGAGGATGAAGACTGGATGAAAAAGGAGAGGACAAAGCTGTTGGAAGCCAAGGCTGAAATGTTTTGCTTGCCAGTCCATAGTGAGACACGCTGTTCAGGAAGCCAGAAGAGTCAGGCAAGGTCGTAGCAGAGGCAAAACTGCTGCATTATTTTTTGGGTTATTCTGCGTTTGGCTATTCATACTCAAGTATGCCCTGGATCAAATATTCTGAAATTATCTCCATATGTCGTAGTTTAAGAGCTACAAGTTTTCTATGCATGTGTTTAAAAGACCTTCCTCATCAGTTTTCAGCTTATGAAATATTAGCACATCTGAAATCATACCATGTACCGTCAGTATGGGCTTGTGACCTGTGAACTGCAGCAAACCACCTTCAACAGCAAACTAAACTGAAAATTTACACTAAAATTATCCAATCCCCATAACTCACAATTTAGTAATACTATATCTCCTTCAGAAACCTCATTAGCATCTAAACTACCTGATTTTCCCATCTGTTTTAAGGACTAAGCACCTTTGCTACACATTATTCCTCCAAAGAACACCTCAACTAATTGTGACATAAATCAAATTACCATATTCACTCAACTTTAAAATAGAGCCTTGGATCTATATTTAATTCAGGGTACACAGTTACAGTATTATTTTCATACTGTAATTTATTTTTTAAAGTAGCAAAATGCAGTGAAGCAGCAGACACAGTTGTTCTACATGTCAATTAGCACAGAGGAAAACATCCAATTTTCTTTATCTCTACAATGAATTTCATAAATAGATATAATTATAATTCTACTGCCATCAGCTGTTGACAACACTGTTTAATGTTAATAGAAACTGATGGGTATACAATATGTCACACCATAAACTGTACTGTGAAGCTTGTAAAATTCAATTATGAAAGTTTTATATTTACAAAGAAAAGGCTGGCATTCTTTTTCACTCATTATGGAGTCTAGCATTCCAATTTCTAATAGAAACTCATTTAAGATTTTACTGCATAGAGTACAACACAGCCATCCAGGAAAATAATGTTTTAGTCTATTTTCAATTAAAAGACAGATTTGCCAATCCGAAGTTCTTGAAATCATAATTATTAGACTCTTATGGCCTAATAATCACCTAAAATAGAAGAAAAAATACTGGATGGGACAATAAACTGAGAAAAATTTCAGCTCATAATGTTCACTTCATCTTTTTTTAAATCAGCATCAATGTACAGTGCAAATGCTTCAGGGAAGCTGATCTTAAGGAAATAAACACTGCAGACAGAGAAAGTTTTCACACATATTTTGGCTTTAAAATAAATAATTATGCCAGTGAGCTCAGGTTTTTCCCCTCTTTCCCAGGTTTTCCAACTTCTTCCAGCTAGACCTTCATTCCAAAGTGATGACAGAGTATTCACAAAAGACTCAACAGAGATCATTATAAAGGTTTAGCTCACAACAGACAAACTAAATTTCTAGATTTATAGCCCCTGGTACTGAAATGTGACCTTTGGCTTCAGCACACAGTGAACACCATCCCATGTAGACACGCCCATGACACAGTATTACACAAGGCCAGTTTTTGACAATTAATTTAATTTATTTTCAAAAGGATCCAATGCCACATCTGATGTCATAATACATGGTTACATCTCTCCAACAGAAACAGAGTGAAAAACCTTAAATATGCTAAAATTGTGGGAACAGACAAACAAAATGAAAAACAGGACAAGGTGACTATTTACACAAATAACAAGAAGGAAGGAAGTCTTTATACGTAAATAAAACTGTGGCTAACAATCCACAGAAACTGAGAACTAAAACATATGCCAGGAGCATAACCATCTCTTGTAGTTCAGGCACTGCAAAAAGCAAATCCACCCAAATTTCTGGGTATAGGTAAGTACAGGGAAGAGCAGCAAAGGCAAGGTCATAAGAAATGTGGGCAGCAATGACACTGCCAGGGGAAACCTGGACGGTACCAAAAGTGACTAAAGAGTTCTAGGGGCAGACATGAAAAGCACAAGGGATCCTCCTTAATCCTGCTACGGAAGAGAAAAGGTGCAAGGGGAGCACTGACAATCCAGGCTGGTAAGTAGCTGCAGAACCAGTGTCAGCCACATGGGTCTGTATTCGACAACCACGGGACCCTTTTTGCAGACCATCATCTGCTTGAAAGATAGGAAGCCCCTTCCTAAGCAGAGTAAAAGTATTTTTGTCAGTAAGATGGCTGACCTCATTAGGAGAGCTTTAAACCAGTAACTACACAGGATGGAGAGGGTGACCCACAGTCCTGAGGAGGGAGACTGCTAAGGAAAGGGCACAGTAAGATGGGAAGGGATCAATCACTAAGAAAACAAAACAGGAGGTGCAGGTGGGCAAGAAGATCCCTGCAAAGCACCAATGTGAGAAGTCCCAGTAATCCTTTCCAGGACCTCAACATGCTGGCATGACATGCCTGTGTATTCCTGCATGCAGTGTGGGTGATAAATGTGGTGAGTTGGGTGTCTGTGTGCAGCTGTAGGACCAGGATGCTGTCAGGATCACAGAGGCAGAACCAGAGCTATGCAACTTAGAGTTCAGACTCCTGGGGAAAAGCAGTCAAGGAAGTCAAGGAGAGAATTGCTCTTTACATGAGAGAGCAGCTGGAGTGCATGGAGCACTGTCTCAAGATGGATGAGGGGTGACAAAGGAGTGACCCTGTGGGTTAGGATTAAGGAGGGAACAGATGAGGTCCCACAGAACACTAACCATCTTAGCTCTGGATTAAAATCTCACTAAGTATCACATTATTTGATTTCAGAAAATTTTTAAATGGAAAAAGAGGAGAGAATCAGAGCTTTTGCTGGGTTTTTTTTTGCTATTTTTTTTAAGGAAGTAACAATCTTCCCCTGAATAAGTATGGAAATCTTGAGCATGTAATAATTTTTAAGACAGAAAAAACTTTCTTCTTCAGTTTGATTTAGAAACTTTGATTTTTGTAAATACCAGCACTAAACTATAAAGCTGTCAATGCATTTAGTGATCTACAATGCATTTCCCATTCTTTATGACTGCAGTTTTTCAATAATTTTCCAGAACTGCATTTCTTTCCATCTACACATTTTTTCTGCATTTTCAACAACACAGACCATTTCTGAGGGTTTTGCTGTCTTTACATTTGTTTATCAATACCAAAAGTCCAATACAGTCAATTCCTTATTTATTTCAACTTTGGAGACTCACCTTTTCACAGAGCAATATTTAATAGTGCCTGGAAAAGAACACTCCATTACATTATTTGCTTACATTATAGTACCAAACACACTGAACACATTCTTTACACTCATGAATGAGATGGCCATGGCTTTCAAGTAGCTCTTTTTCTAGAAACATATTTTTTTAATACAGTAAAATATTTTTACATTAGAGAATCATAAAACTTAACCCAGCTACTCCACAGACTGAAACTGCAGTGGGACAGGGTTTTTATCTCAATTGAATTTTAGTATGGACTAAGCACTTAAATTAAAGCAAGTAATTTAAAAGCCTAGATATGGTGGGGAAAAAAAAGACTACTTTTATACATCAAATCAATGTAACAATGTATACTTATGTAAATTGATTCTCAATACAGTACATTACACAACTTACAGTTAGTTCTTGAGAAAAAAATAATTGCACCCTGCTTTTGGAGGCAACCCTCTAATTTCTCCAGTTCTACTTCCTCATAGTTTGTTCAATTTCCCAGATTTTTATTGTGCAATAGGAAAGATACAGGTTGTAGAAATTGCTCTGTAATTGATTGCTCTGTATTACCCACTTAACTGACTTTAGAACCTTCCTGATCCAAATTAATTAAATTCCATGTTTCATGCTATAATGCTAGAAACATCTAAATACCATAGGTGATTATGAAAATCATTTCCTCACACAACAGTTCTTATTGATCTAAAAAACAACCACCAGTGACATGACTTTTGAATCATTTGGACTCCCATATACTGAGCCCGCTTCACTTCCCTAGAGCTAGGCTAGGATATTCCAATTGGAAGGGACCTACGAGAATTACAAAGTTAAACTGCCTAATCAATTCAGGGCTAGCAAAAAACTAAAGCATGTTTTGGAGGGCATTGTCCAAATGTCTGCTAAACACTGACACCCACCTCTCTGGGCAGCCTGTTCCAATGTTCAAACACTCTCTCAATGAATGAATGTTTCTTAATGTCAAGTCTGAACATCCCCTGGCATGGCTGTGAGCCCTTCCCATGTGTCCTGTCCCTGGATCCCCGGGAACAGAGATCAGCACCTCCCTCCCTCTCCACTTCCCCTCCCCAGGAAGCTGCAGAGAGCAGTGAGGTCACTCCTCAGCCTCCTTTTCTCCAAAATGGACAAACCCCAACTCCTCAGCTGCTCCTCACTAGACAGCCCTTCCAGCCCTTCCACCAGCTCCATTGCCCTCCTCTGGGTGCATCCCAGTGCCTTCACATCCTTCCTCAAGTGTGAGACCCAGAACTGCTCTCAGTGCTCCAGGTGAGGCCTCACAAACACTAAATACAGAAGACTGTCCCCGCTGCTGACTCTCTGGTTGTGCTGTGTTTGATACACCCCAGATGACATCTGTCAGCAGGCTGGGAGTAGAGTGGGCCATTCACCAGCACAACAGGTCTCCTTCTGCAGGGGTGCTCTCCAGCCACTCCGCTCCCAATTTAGACTTTTAAATATTCCTATCTACAAAGCAATTTTTATGCAAACTGCTGCCACTAAACTAGGACAGCTTTGACTGTCAGTGTCTGGAAACATGCTCAGAAATTTAGTGGGTGACCAGCCTTATCATCATTCTGCAAAACAAGAGATGCAAAGAGAGTGGTCTCAATTAACACAAATTTTACAACACCATAATCCCAAAGACAGACAGAAACAAGATAGGATCTTCACCTTCAATCTCAAAGGTCTTTTTCCCTTTTATGTCTTGCAAGATTGTTACATTAATGTGTTTCTTCAACAAGTAAAATCACTTACTCCTTTCTCCACTCAGCCAGTTTCTGAGAAGAGGATAGGTTTCTCCCAATTATTACTTGACAAATTAATGATTGAAAATAAGAAATAGTTTTGTAATGGGAAAAAAAAAAACCCAAAACTATTTGTGAATATTTAAAGAGTTCAAATTTACAGAATACCACATCTAAACTTCTGAGTAAAGAATCAGTTCACCAAAGCTATTAGCGTAATCTTAAGTAACATAGCATAAAAATGGCAAACATGAATGTTCTATCTTTTGAACTGCTGTCAGATACTGTCAGGGCAAGCTATTAAGCACCTCTAGCCAATTCTCAGTCCTGTGCCTGCTGGTCTGTGAGGAAAGCACCTCCTGGTGCTGCATGTCTGTGTTAAGAGGAAACAGTATGTCCAAGCTGGTCTCACACTCCATAAGAAATCACCACAATCTCTTTGCACTCCCTGGGGTTTCCTGCTCTAGAAGCTTTATTTTACACAGAAAAAACAATCCTACCCCTTCAAGCAAAAGTACTGGTAGAAGTGTGTTGAAACACTTGCAGTAGAGCATTAATTTTAAATCTATGCAGGCTGCTGGCCTCTGTGAGTAAAACAAGACCAGTTCAGCCAGTGTTACTTGTTTTGTCTTAACAATATGAGAGTTTCAGTCAAAGCTAAGCTTAAAAAAAAATCTTACTAGGAGCTTCCCTCATTGCAGCAACAACTCCCGGCAACACATATCACCAGGAAATGTAGCCTATAATAACAATTTTAAAGGCATCTGAGAATGAATTCACCAGGCACCTAGTAAGTATTTTCTGACCACTTGGCTATTACAAAGAATAGTAATTTGATTTAATGAAAGCTTTCTAACAGCTCCCTTATTTATCACAGATGTTGAGCTTATGCTGCTGTGAAACTTCAGTATGTGCCACAGAAGTCACATCAGTTCTGAAGTATTAAATCACCTGAGTTGCAGAGAAAACATTCTTACAGCAGAAGCAATGTAGTATAATGCGGTAGATGTACACTTCATATTTCTAGGCTCCTCTAAATCACAATGTTGTCAGGGAACACAAGCCTAGAGAAATCTAGTGAAATATTCTTTATGTTGCTGTAGCAGCATAAAATGAAATTATGATATTAAATACTTAGAATCCATGTATTTTTCCCTTACTGCTTATTTCAGACCCACTGTGTCACGTAAGAGCACTGCAAAATACTTTCTACATTCAATCAGTAATGAACCAGGAATAAGACTATAATAAACACCTGTAATTAATGTATTTACACAAAAACTGTCATTTTTCTAAAGAGTATGTTGTATTAAAATTCAGTATGAACCTCCCAAAGCTACACTGGCTCTGTTCCAACTTGCAGTATTTGAGCAACCCTTTCAACATCTAACACCAAAATTAGCTACAAAACAGATGCTAAATTTTATTGATGCACTTCAAGTTTTTTTAAAAACCTGTAATGAACTGAGTAAATTATTGTTTCATGTTATCATTGTTTTCTTATTTATATAGGAGTAAGTAAGGCTTAGTCAAAAGTTTCAAGGATGAAAATATTTGAAACCCCTACAGATACACTAAACTATACTTAGAGATGCACAATCCTGCAGAAACAAAAATAATTGTGCAAACAGCAAACTTAAGTGGAAGCAGTTACTGGTCCAACAAATGAGATTCAAAATGTAATGAAATATCACACTTGATATCTACAGTTGTCCTACGGTCTGTATTTTGCATTCTTAATACACTATTCATTAAATTATTTCAGAAGATTTGTGACTTCTTTGGTGAAACCATGGTTTTTTCCATCTGGCACAAATTTTGGCTTGATGTGTTTTTCTACAGCAGCAACCTCAACATGCCACATTCTAATCACCTTGTTACTCAGCATCACTGATTAGCACAGCCCTGTAAACGCAGACTCAAATACACTCTGAGACTGTTACTCTGGACGGCTGTTGGAAGATGTTTGTTGTGTTGTTATTATGCTCCCCCGGTTTAAGCTGGAATGTTCCGTTACCCCCTTTTTCTGTATAATGGTTCTGTCTGGAATTCCCCCTCTTTCCCAGTTATCTGTCCATCACCGGTTACTCTGGAAACTCACGCCCTTTCTGTCACCCCCAAATACCCCCCTTTTATCCAGAATCTTCGGTGCTATACATGGAATTATTGGGCTGGGGACCGGGGTCCCACCTTTGAGCTCTCTCGGTTGGCTACCCGTCCCGTCACTCTGACAAAGCCCACGCTCACCGTGGGCCCCCATTCGCTGCCTGTCTGAGCTCTCCCCCTCCCGTTTCTCCTATATAACACGTGTATTCCCTCCGCCTGCTGCCTTTCGGTACGGCGGCTTCCCCTGGGTGTTATTCCACGTTCTGGAATAAAACCTGGACCGGCCCTGGTCGGAGGGACACTCTCCCATTCCTGTTCTGTGGTCCCGTGCCTTTTTTGTCCGCCTCTGGCAGAGCTGAACGCTGATCCTGCAAGCCACGGACAACGGAGCGGCTCCCGCGTGCTGAACCGAGAAACCGCGAATTTCTCCTGTTCCGTCTGCCGGCAGGCAGGAAACAGTGGCACAGGCGGGACTTTGAAAGTCACGGTTACCGCATATTTTGGCGCCCAACGTGAGGCCCCTTTGTGTTCTCTTGGCATCGCGGCGCCGGTAAGCGCCTTGCTGAGGAGAACTGCAGGACCCACGTACCGAGACAAACAGTCTCAATTGGCCGCGAAATCCCCCCGGGGGCGAATTCAGCAGCGTTTTAGCACGCTGTACTCGCTGGGGACGGGACAGCAGCTCCGAAGCACCTCAGGAGTCGTCCCGGGACAGGACACCACTTCAGACGTTTTTTTTCACTCTCGCTGGAATTCCATGAGTCTTTCTCTCCCCCTTGTCCTTTAAACCTTTTTATTCCTCGTTGCCCTGGGCGGGCAGAGGCAATTTTCGTCTTTCCTCGGCTGCGCAGCCACTCCCTTTTCAGACAGGGGCCAGCAGGGAGCTTTTCTTGATTTCTTTTTCCTTTTCCTGAAGTGGTGGGTGGTTTGAGCTGCTCTTAACATCTCTGCAATGGGTGCAAAGCAGTCAGCAGCTCAAAGGAGAGCCTTTATCCAAGTTGGGGATGTTCTTGCTGGGGGGGGGGTTTCATATTCCAAAAAGAGAGTTGAATAAATTAATAAAGTGGCTGTTTTCTCAATTTCCTGAAGTTTCCACTGACCAATTAGATAATTATAGTTTTTGGGATCTTATAACTAAGAAATTACACGACTCTGTAAAAAATGGAGAGACAAAACTGGCAAAAATCAGCTTTTGGTCCTCCCAAGTTAAAACATTATTAAAATCAGGTTCCAAATTGAGAAAACAGTCCTGTTCTTTGAGTTTGCAACCCAGTTCTCCCTCTAACCCTGATCCTAGCCCTGTCCTAATACTGGGATTCTGAGAAGAGCAGCTCGCTCCAGCAGGGCGCAGGGTGGTCATCTTTCCCCTGGCTCTTCTCAGAAATCCCAATCCCCCCGCCCTAGGAGTCCTGGCCAGACTCTTAGGGCATCTTTTCCTTTTCCCTTTCTCCTGGTTCCCAAATCCCCAGTTAAAACCTCTCAGGTTCGTTTTCAGCTCCCCTCCCAAGATGGCTCCTGTGGAGCACAAGATGGAGGGCGCCACATGGCTTTTCCCGCCCTTTTTCCATCTTCTCCCCACAATCCTTTTTGGTCAAGAAAAAACCCTTTCCTCTCTCCAGACTCCTCCTAACTTCCCTCCCCCCACCTCCATCAGCACCTCCCCCTCCTCCGGGGGGAGGGGGGAAGGGACCTGGGATCCGGAGCCGGTTTCCATCCCATCAGTGGCTCCGGTCTCATACCACCCTGAGGGTGCGGGGGGAACCCAAGCCCAGTGGACTCCCTTTCCCCACCACCAAATTAAAGATCTCTGCAAGGCCCAAAAGGATTTCTCCCGGGAGAGTGAATACTTCCAGGGGATTCTAAGGGCCACTTTAGCAGGAACGGAAGTCACTCCCTATGACCTCAAACCTTTTCTCGTGCCTCCTCAACCCCACTGAATATGAGATGTGGGAGGCGGCATGGAGAAGGGAGGTGGAGGGGATCCTTCCCTCTTTGTGGGTGAACCCCCACACGGGGCTCGATCGTAATGGTGAAGGCATCTCGGTCAAACACCTGTGTGGGGAGAGAGTTTTTGCTGACGGTCCGTTCCAGGCCAGAATCATCCCGCCTGAAGTATTACGGGAGAGCCGGAGAGCAGCAGAGAGGGCTTTTTTAAGGTTGCCATCAGGGGTGCCCCAAATTTCCTATTCAAAGATCATGCAGCAAGCTGACGAGCCATTCATTCTTTTTGTTGAGCGTCTCCGGAAAGCCATTGAATCGCAGGTGCAGGGGAAGGAGACCAGGAAAGAACTCCTAAAGGAAGTGGCCTCCACCAATGCCAATCCAGCCTGCAGGGATGCTATCTTGAGCCTGCCACTGGACTCTACTCCAACCCTGCAGCGGATGCTGGAGATCTGCACCCGCAAAGTCTCCTTGGCTTCCAGGGACCTTGACCCAAGGGCCCGACCACCGCCCAGACGCGTCACTGCTGCTGATACCTGGGATGCCACTCCAGTTGACCCTGCTCCTGCTTCCCAGATGAGCCATCCAACGCCATCCAGTACCCCTGGGCCAGTCCACAGGGGTACTTCCCCCTGCCATCTGTGTGGACAGTTAGGGCATTGGATGCCAGACTGCCCCCTGCGGAAACAGTTTTATGAGTTTAAAAGGGGGCAGGGACTTCAGGGGAACCCCCCCACCAAAAAACTACGAGCTGAGCGCAGTTCCCCCTTGCGTGCAGAAATAAGGCAGGTTCAACATCATTATGCAGGGAGGGGAAAAAGGGAAAACCGCCCGCCACCTCAACCAAATGTGACTATTTTTTACTGGACTTGTCATGCTTATCATGCCTCTGACCTATGCCTATTCTAACCACCTTTTCTAAAATTGAACCTTTCAGGCTGCAGCTGACGGAGCCACTCCATCTGAAGGACTCCGATTTTCATCTTGTGACTGTGTGCCCGGAGTGCCCAGATAACTGGGGACGGATCACCTGTGGGTATGTAGTTGTCAGAGACACAAAATTCACACCATCAGAGGTAAACATTGTCCCAGGTCTCTTGACATCAGACCTGGGGCAATTCTCAGTGGGGCTGTACTGTGTCCGCCCTCCCCTCTTCCTGCCCAAGGGACAGATTATTGCTCAGGCCATTCCAGTGCCTGAGCTAACCTGGGTCCCAGGACCGCCCTCTACACCACCTCAAGACAAACGTCCTACGGTGGCCTGGGCTCAGATCCTTGGGCAGGAGAAACCAAAAATTACTTGTCAACTCTCAAGGGGAGGAGACCAAATACACCTTAAGGGTCTTTTGAACACAGGGGCAGATGTGACGATCATTCCTTCTCAGGAATGGCCGTCGCATTGGGAATTGCAGGACGTGGCTGGTCATGTCCGTGGTGTTGGGGGCCTTCAATTGGTCAAACAATCAAAGAGCACCGTGCAAATTAAGGGGCCGGATGGGCAATTGGCGTCTATACACCCATTCATTTTGGATTATACGGAACCCCTGTGGGGGAGGGACCTCCTTGCCCAGTGGGGAGCCTGAATTGACCTACCAGTGGCTCCTCAGGTTTTTCAATTAGCGGTCGCCGCTGAGAGCTCTACCTGGAAACTGAATTGGAAATCTGACAAACCAGGTAGTGCAGTGGCCGCTCAATAAACAAAAATTGGCGGCGCTCAATAGGCTCGTCAAGGAGCAGTTACTTAAAGGCAACCTGGTGGAGACCATGTCAGAGTGGAACTCCCCAGTGTTTGTCATCAAAAAGCCAAACAAAGATAAGCGGCGGCTCCTTCACGACCTCCGACAAATTAATATATTATTGAAGATATGGGTCCCCTCGAACCCGGGATGCCGTCCCCAAAGATGCTCCCTCGAAATTGGAATCTGGCAGTTATAAATATCAAAGATTGTTTTCTCCATATTCCACTTCACCCGGACGATGCCCTGGGTTTTGCCTTCACGGTTCCTGCCATCAACCGTAAGGCCCCAAGCAAGCACTACCATTGGCGTGTTCTTCCTCAGGGGATGAAGAACAGCCCTGTGATTTGCCAGTGGTATGTCACTTCCTTGCTGTCCCCCATTCGTGCAGCCGCCGAGGATGCAATAATGTATCATTATATGGATGACATCCTCGTTTGTGCTCCGACCGACAACATACTCACACACGTGCTTGACCTGACAATCGATGCATTCATTGCTGCAGGGTTCGAGCTTCAGCAGGACAAAATTCAAAAGATGCCACCCTGGAAGTATCTGGGTTTGGAGATAAATAAGCGGACCATTGTTCCGCAAAAATTGGTTATTCGTACAAATATCAAGACCTTGGCAGATGCCCATCAGCTGTGTGGGTCTTTGAACTGGGTAAGGCCTTGGCTGGGTATTCCTACTGATGTCCTAGCCCCTCTTTTCAATTTATTGAAAGGGGGAGAGGAGCTTAGCTCTCCTAGGGCCCTTACTCCAGAGGCTCAGGCAGCACTGGAAAAAATCCAGCAATCCACTTCGGCCAGGCAGGCCCACAGATACCAACCGGGTCTGCCGTTCAAATTTATCATCTTAGGGAAATTGCCACACCTCCACGGGGTGATTTTCAATGGGACAATTCTATCAAAGGCAAGGACCGAGGCTTGGAGGACCGCCTCTTGATCATAAAGCGGGTTTTCCTCAGCCACCACAGGTCCAAAAGGATGACACAGCCATCAGAGCTGATGGCAGAATTCATCAGAAAAGCAAGATCACGGATCAGGGAGTTGGTGGGGTGTGACTTTGAATGCATCCACATTCCAATTAAATTAGAGTCGGGCCAATTCAAAAAAAAAACCTTTGATAAACTTCTCAAGATTAATGAAATATTGCAATTTGCACTGGACAGTTACACCGGCCAAATTGCAGTTGATCAGCCGGCCCACAAATTGTTTATTCAAGAATTCTCATTATCATTAAAAAGAATTCAGAGCCGAAACCCTTTGGAGGCAGTGACTGTGTTTACCGACACGTCTGGAGCATCCCACAAGTCAGTAATGACTTGGAAGGATCCTCAAACTCAGCGGTGGGAGGCCGATGTTGCCAAGGTGGAAGGTTCTCCACAAGTAGCTGAGTTGGACGCTGTTGTCAGGACCTTCGAGAGGTTCTCTGAACCATTCAATCTTGTAACTGATTCAGCATATGTCGCTGGTGTAGTGTCCAGAGCTGAAGAAGCAGTTCTTCAAGAGGTGTCCAACATTCCCCTATTTAACTTGCTCTCAAAATTGGTAAAACTGATCTCCCACCAAGAGCAACCTTTCTTGGTGATGCGTGTCAGGTCACACACTGATCTGCCGGGGTTCATTGCAGAGGGCAATCGAAGAGCTGATGCCCTGGCATCTCCTGTTCAGATGGCCCCGCTCCCAGATCTGTTTGGTCAAGCTAAGATCAGCCACCAGCAGTTCCATCAGAATGCCCCTGGCCTGGTTCGTCAGTTCCAGCTCACACGTGAACAGGCCAAGGAGATCGTGGCTACATATCCACAGTGCCAGTCCCATGAGCTCCCATCACTCAGCTCTGGAGCTAACCCCCAAGGTCTTTCTAGCTGCGAGGTGTGGCAAATGGATGTTACACATATCCCTTCTTTCGGCCAGTTGAGTTATGTACACGTTTCAGTGGACACTTTCTCCAGTGCAGTCTACGCCTCCACCCACACAGGTGAGAAGGCAGCTGACGCCAAAAAACATCTTGTGCAGGCGTTTGCTGTCCTGGGCATCCCCAAGGTCATCAAAACCGACAATGGCCCAGCATACAAGTCAGGGAACTGCGAAGTTTCCTGCAGCAATGGGGAACAGAGCACAAAACAGGCATCCCCTATTTCCCAACAGGCCAAGCCGTGGTGGAGAGGACCCACCAGAGCCTTAAAAGGGTTTTAGAGCAACAACATACGGCTGTGAAGGTGGAATCTCCCCATGTCCGTCTCGCAAAAGCACTTTTCACTATCAACTTTCTAAACTGTTCCTTTGAGAATTTAAATCCTCCAATAGTGCAACACTTCGGGCAACACAACCAGCTGCAGCTGAAAGCCAGGCCTCTGGTCCTAGTTAAGGACCCGGAGACCTGGAAAACAGAAGGGCCTTTCGACCTGGTCACCTGGGGGAGGGGATATGCTTGCGTGTCCACTCCCTCGGGGCTTAAGTGGGTACCATCGAAGTGGGTCAGGCCCTTCCTTCCAAAAAAGGCACCAAAGGTTGGAGGCGTGGCACAGGTTGAGGAGGCTTGTTGGAAGAAGAGGAGGCAGAAACCCTTTTCCCTTGACCTTGATGTCCTCTAAGTTTCCCTTTGGGCAGAACCAAAATTTTAAGTTCACCTTTTCACCCTGTTTTCTTTGATGTTTCAGTGACACCCCATTCAAATGGCCTTCTCTCCATCTACCATCCTGCTGCTGGTGACAGTACTCGGGTCCCACTTTCCACCTTCAGGCACACCTGGATTGTCCCTCAGACCAAAGCCAATAAACATCAGACTGGCTGGGGGACATCTTTTCAGGATGGGGCTTTTCAGACTGGATGAAGTCAATTCTAAAAACTGTTCTGTTGGTTCTTTTTATTTTAGTTGTAGTTTTAGTTGCTTGTTCTACAATTTGGAGTCTGATTAAGAGACTGCTGGGTAGGATTGTTCCTACCCTAGAGGTAAACCAGGTGGTGGCTCTGAGACCGTACAGAGAAGCGGAAGCTTTGAAATCGGATCAATCGGAGGCCTCCTCAGCCGTGGATGACGACCAATGGGCTTCTGCACCTTGCAGCCACCTCTCGTTCAGAGATTCCATCCCGGACTCAAGCTGCCTTAGTCAGACTCAGTTCACCTCATTATAAGTTTTTTTTTTTTTTTTTTTTAAACAAAAAACGGGGAGATGTTGTGTTGTGTTATTATGCTCCCCCGGTTTAAGCTGGAATGTTCCGTTACCCCCTTTTTCTGTATAATGGTTCTGTCTGGAATTCCCCCTCTTTCCCAGTTATCTGTCCATCACCAGTTACCTTGGAAACTCACGCCCTTTCTGTCACCCCCAAATACCCCCCTTTTATCCAGAATCTTCGGTGCTATACATGGAATTATTGGGCTGGGGACCGGGGTCCCACCTTTGAGCTCTCTCGGTTGGCTACCCGTCCCGTCACTCTGACAAAGCCCACGCTCACCGTGGGCCCCCATTCGCTGCCTGTCTGAGCTCTCCCCCTCCTGTTTCTCCTATATAACACGTGTATTCCCTCCGCCCACCGCCCTTCGGTACGGCGGCTTCCCCTGGGTGTTATTCCACGTTCTGGAATAAAACCTGGACTGGCCCTGGTCGGAGGGACACTCTCCCATTCCTGTTCTGTGGTCCCGTGCCTTTTTTGTCCGCCTCTGGCAGAGCTGAACGCTGATCCTGCAAGCCACGGACAACGGAGCGGCTCCCGCGCGCTGAACCGAGAAACCGCGAATTTCTCCTGTTCCGTCTGCTGGCAGGCAGGAAACAGTGGCGCAGGCGGGACTTTTAAAGTCACAGTTACCGCAGATGTTCACACTGTTTTTTGTCAGTATCACACATACACAATGTTTCACAGTGCTGTCCATTTAATTATAGAAAAAAATAATACAGCAAGCTCTTATATTTGTTCCAAAGACCCCTGCATGCCCTATTACTCCAATGCCCCAGTTCTGCAAAGGAACATGCTCTGCATTACCACTACACATACTCTGTGGAGTTTTTTTAACAAAGCTTTCTAATCCAGAAGAGACTACTGCATCCAATCTGTCCATAGAGTCCCAAAACCCAAAACATGCCTCACTAAAGAGGCACTGGACTAGTTCAGCTTGCTGACTTCATCCTCTCTCTGCCTGTTATCTCTTACCATACATTAAAAAACATAAGAATGAATGTCTGGGGGAAAAAAGGGCAGAAAATTATCATGCAAATGACTAGCATCAACCAGACTGCCTGACACCTGGAGCCTCCATGCACAAGAAAAACCAACCAGACTGCATTTGTGATTCCTGTGGTAATCACTGGTCCAGAAAGGAGCAGCTATGCATGACTTACTGGGGTAAGGGCTAGAACAAACAAAATAAATCAGTCATTTCTGACTGAGCCATTAGGCAGACACTGGTGGCCATAACAAGGCAGTGCAACCCAGCCCAAGGTGGAAGTGGTAGCCAAGTCTCAGTGGTGCTCCCTCTGCAACACAACTGTCCACTGCTTCCAAGCAGAAGCAGAGCTAGCAGAGGCTTCCCCAGAACAGCTCCTGGGACACAATCTCAGATGCTTTCACCTTTCTCCAAATCTGGACAGCACAAAGTCTTCCATAATGAAGCTCCTGCATTCCTTCAGAAACCAATTCCCTTTTCCCGACTAAAAAACTATCCAAAAAATCCCACCACATGCTTTACCCATTGCCCAAACACTAACAAAACCTGTAACTAAACAGTATCATTATTCAGTCCTTAACACTTACTAATCTTTCCAATGGTCCTCCTAGTGTTTTCACCAAAAAATGGAAATACCTGTAACCCTGCATCAGGGTGCCACTGATTCAAAGGGACTACCCACTTCATGGTGCAAAGTATCACACACAGAAATTCAAGTTTACCTGAGACTACTTCCTGATTCCAGAAAATCATAACATCACTTGGAAAGTGATGTTATGTACAAACTTTGTACTGTACAAACTTTGCCAGCCTTTACCCTTATCAGTTAATATCCTCTACCATGTTTGTTTAGCCCAAAGTTTAATATCACTTTTAATAACTCAACTAGAAAACTAGGAAGCAATTGTCTCCACAAGCTGAAGAACCAATTGTACCTCTTTCACTATTAGCTCTAATAAACCTACTCTCTCACCAGAAAGCAGCTTTGCTATTCTGAAACAAAGCAGAAGAAGTTACTACATTTCAAAATCACTACTCTTGCAAAACAGAGGCATTTGTCAGACTACTTTGCGTGACTTTCATTCTTTTCCTGGGGACCAGCTCGTACAGGTGCTGCACGAATCTGCACGTAACCCCCAGGGTAAAGCTAAAATTCTATGTCCTCCAAGAGGCAGTTTTCCCCTTTGGCTCCAGAGAGGCAAGGCCAGTCACTGTCTTACAGACTTGTACAGTCTTTACAGAGGAACAGACTCTGTTTAAAACAACATTTTACATAAATGAACCTGGGTGGGCTATTTTAACACATTACTTGCAAGAGCTGATGTCAAAAGATTTTCATTTTTTTGTTTAACAAAATGGTTTTCAGCTTATTTTCAATACTTGTTTATGCCCTCCCACTGTTCTGGTAAGCACTGTTTCTTGTTTTCAATAATTCTTGAAATCCTGGAAGACTGAAACAGTTTGTACATTAACAAAAGTAATATATCTTAATAGCACATAATGTGAATAAGCTTAGCTTACTGAATAAAGAATAGCCTGGAATAATGAAGCATTGTAATTTTAAGACTTCCCTAACTTTTCACTTCACCAGCAAACAAGTTTGACAATGTACAAGCTCAAAAATACCATGACTTAGAAAAATTCAAGCAGCCCAGCTGACCTGCAGCTGATAAACTGTAGTAGCCCATCAAATGCACAAGTATTTATAAACAGGAACAGGGCCTGGGATGCAGCAGGAGAGAAGCAATTCTGCAACTTTTGGGAGAAAAATATTTTTATGGGCATCAGTGTTTATCAAAGCAAGATTTTAGCAGAAATTAAAATAAGTACGAATTATAATAAGACAAACATTAGATAAAAGCCTGAAAGAGAAGATCAAAGAAAACCATAGGAGATAAGTGTCTTAAAAATAATTTATGTTTGCTGTCTATCTGAAAAACATTAATTCAGTTAATCAAAACATCACAGCTGCTGGCAGACAAAACACTCCTTTATTCCAGTGGGAAAGTATGGTGCTTCAGGAATAGAGAATGACCAAATTAGTAACAGGAAGAGAGGATAAAACAGGCTAAAAATAACATACTAAGATCCGAACATCCTATTATATTTTCCATGATACATACTACATATTCCAACGCTAAGTAGTTACTTGGGAATAAACCAAGTAATCAAATCAAGTTACATACAGAAAACATGGAACTGGATGAAACTGACATGAAAGTATGCATTTTTATTTTTAAGTGTTTATGAACTTCAGTAAAAGAAACAGAACAGTAAAAGTTCAACAGTGCTAAGCGTAACTTCTTATCTCCTGCTGTTTTGTTCAAATTTGAGACAAATTTGGAAAGAAAAATCTCTCCTCACTGAGAGCTACTATAATTATACTACAACAGAACCAAAAAGATTAACTGTCATTTAGACACTCATACAAAACCTTAAGATGGATCTTGGAATTGCACTTACATACCGCCAGTCAATTTTCACTAAAGGAAGAAAAGAAAATCTAAGAAAGACACATAAGAACTACTATTAGCACAATATTTCAATACATAAGAGAAGAAAGGCTCTCTTTTATCTCATCATTCAAGCACAATTCAACAGGCATCAAAATCCATGCAGATTGAGCACATCACACCCTGTGTGCAAAATGACTTATTTTCCTCTTTTAGATGAAGTTGACAAAGGTTTGATGTGTTACACTGACAAGAACTGATGCTGATGCCACTGTAGCAACAATAATAATTCACAGGCAAGTAGGCTGCAGCTAGAATGCAGGTGAGATCAGAGTCCATCTGAGCAATTTCAGATTTCAAAAACATCCACTGAAGGAACGCTACAAGAACTTAAAAGAATCACCATTTATATTTTATTAATTTTTAAGAGGTTAAACCAAACATACATGACAACAATCAGCCTGGCTTACTTAAGATACTAAATTATCTTTTATATTGTAATCAAGCAGCTCAAAATAAAAAAAATTACCTTATTTCATTGTCATAGTGTTAGCAGATTTGAAAAAAGCACTAATACATATACAAAATGAAGTAAACCATACCTTTAGCCACAGCTTCTTTATACTTTTCTTTGGCAGAATTTACTTCTTTTATTAGTTGCCTGTAGCTAGATTTAAGTTTCTCTAGTTCTGTCTTTGTGACCTTTAAAAAAGGGAAATATTAAAAGCATTAAAAATACTTATTCACAACACATTAAAAAATAGCATTAGTAAAACAGAATTAACATAATTTATTATCCAAAATAAGGATGTTACACTTTCAACTGGACTGAGAAAATCTTAAAAGGATATTACATGGTGCAAATTACATGGTGTACATTACATGGTGCGAAATCAAAATCAATAAATGCATGGAATTAAGTAAGAGGCCTAAGACACAAATCCCCATTCACATCAATGTAATTAAAAATATTTAGAAAATCCAGCTAATCATCAACAATATTCTATTCCAATTACAAGGAAAAAAGTCAAAAAGATGCTTAACAAATCATACTGGCTTAGAATGTCCTATGCATAGGAAGGAATTTCTTTTGTACCTAATAAAAAGCAAAATTTTTAGACATTATACTTCCTACAATTGACTAAGGAACAGTAACTTGGCATTAAATAATCTATCAATGGTAAAATTTAAACCCTTAAAAGGAAAACCAAACCCAATAACCAAAAAACCCAAACAAAAACCCAACTACAGAAGCAACTAACCAAATAAGAAACATCTACCATGAAACTGAGCACTGAACACAACATTTTTGATCACAAAATTAAAGTTTTCTCTTCTACCGCCAGCATTCATTTAGTGTGTGACAAAACTAGTGCACTGTTCAGAAACAATCCCAAATAATGAACTTGCAAACAAAACCAGCCATCACAATACCAAATCACCTACCATATATTGTAAGAAAAACAAAAAAATCTAACAAAAAAAAAATCCAACAGAATAACAGACATCAATTGGAGATTCATGGAAGAGAAATTATTTACTACTTTTAATGGAAGTGCTCCTCTCAGTGAATGTGTAGAAAATAAGTTCATTCTACTGAAAAATTGTTCCTCTTGCAGCTGGCAGGAAGAAGGCTGAAGTTCACAATTTTCCCTTTTTTTCATGATGCAAGGCCCAGATAACACTACTTTCATCAACATCTGAAAACTTAATGAAATTCCTTAAAGATCCAACAAAGTGCTGTCAACAGCTTCTATTTTTGGGCCAACTGTACAATATTTAATTTGAAGGCAGAACCTTTTCTCCACATCAATCACATATACTCATCTCATATTTCTACAATCTGTTAATTATACACATCTGCTGTTATGTACCAATAGACGCAATATAGGAGAAATAACTTTATGACAATTTGTATTTAAAGACATCATCACAAATGGAGAAAAAGATGCAATTAGGAAGTAATTAAGACCTAAATAATAAGAACGGCTTCTCTTACAGAAAACTGAAAAATAAAACAGGGCACTAGCATTAGGAAACCTTTATAATAACTACATTATGATTCTTAATCTAGATTGTGTTTTTCCAACAGATAAAACCAACACCAAGAGCATGTTCCCAAAGAACACTTAAGGAATTAAGACAGTCAAGGATTACTTTAAGCTCCATTTTTATTTCAAAAGGTCTTACCCACTTAATTAGCACAGTACTCTACTTTTTTCCCTTCAAATTTCATGAAGAAAGAAAATTATTCAACATCTTAATGGAAACTGGAATAAATCTACAAGATACAAGTCCATTACATTTGTGCAAAAGCCATGTTATTTACTATTCTCAAGAATCTGTCCCATAAGATTCGTCATTGTAGAGGTGTGTAGAATAAGAAAGGATGACATACATCCATTTCAACTAAACACATTTTTATGCCATCTTATCCTAAAAATAGGAGCTGTACAGACACTGATGTCACAAACTTTGCGTACTGTATTGATATATAATTGCCATTTTACCTCTGTGCATAACATAATCAGAAATAATACCACAGAACATCAGAAGTCTTTTGAATTTCAGGGAATCATTCTTAAAGTGCTCCAGGTACATAAAACCTTGAACAGTGTCAGCTAACAATAGGAGAACACTATTCAAATACTTCTTTGCAAATTCAGGAAGGGGAAAAAAAGAAAACAACCCCAAAAAACCTTTAACCAAACAACAATGCAAGCTTAATCAGCAGGATGCAAAATACTTTCATGGCTATGCAACCCATAATAAAATAAAGTTAATATGGTTTGTAATAGTCATTTGGCAAGTGCTCAGTATGCATTATGGTTTTTTGGAGAAGTCTTATTTTAAAAAACAATTTTATAAGAGGCTCTATTAGAGTTTAGCCTATTAACAGAAAACAAAACATTGCATAGTCTCTTTTCAAAGTATACCTGAGCTTACAGCACTCTTACTCCATTCTGCCTTTCTTTCTTATCTTTCTTTTTCTCTTTCTGCAGTTCTTTATAACTAAATAATTCTATTATTTCTAACACATGCTACCAGTTTTTCCTCTTCTTCCTCTGACTTTTTGAGGTGCACCAATTCATAAGTAGCAGTAAGTGGTTATTTGGCTTGAAGTTTTATCAGATAATCACAGCCTACTGACCATGCATCAAAAAAGACATCCCCATAGTCCCTTCCTGAGGAAGATGCCAAGATTCTAGCATATTATGGAAGCAATCTTATTAGAGCCAATGTATTTAACTTTAAATAGTCTTAGTTTAAATACAGAATAGCTCCAAATTCTTCTCAGAACTGGCCCAAGAATCTTTTACTCATCAATCCATGACAGTGTTACTGCTTTACTCAGATGTTACATTTTAATTACACTACTTCAAATCCCAAATTCTCTGCTGGAAGAAAGAAGAAACAGTGCTTTTCCTTCTCTCAGTAGACCTTTCAGACTATGGCTCTGATTTTTGACATCTGTAGCTAAACTTCCCCCAGAGCATCTGAAACTGTGATTTCTGTCAGCTTTACTGACAAGATACAGCACTTTGAACACAAGCACAATAACAGACATGTCATGGAAAACACTCTGAAGAGTTTTACCGGAAGTCTCAATGTTTAGTTTACACCTGCTTTATATTTTAGAACAGGGACTAGAACCCTGTCCCCTCCCAAAAGAGTATGGACTGCCAAGAGCACTCATTAAGAACAGTTTACAGTGCCCTGGTCCCATGAATGTCTAAAGTGGAATTAGAACAGGAAAAGAGATGGAATAGAGAAGTGTCACACAAGAATTCATTATCCTCTACTAGAATTACATTTCCAGTTCCATCTGTCCATGGAAATTCATAGGGAAGAAACCTTTCCATCTTTGTCTTTCCTACTAGCTGATAAGGCAATCTGTGTAGAAAATGATTAAAATTTAAGCTAAGCATTCTACATATCACCCACTACTCTTTTACCACAGCATGAACAAAACCCAAAAAACCCACTCTTAATTTAATATTTTTAAATATAGAGAATTATAATCAACTTATCAAGCACAAATGAATAAAATACCTTGTACATCTCCGCTTCAATTTGCTGATGAACACCTACAAAACTCTTCTTAACTTGCTGCTTATCTTTGATCATCATTGTAAGCCTATGCAAGGGCCCAGAATTAAGATCCTCTGCATGTGTCTTCATTATTTTGCTCAGCTGTTCTGTTTGCTGTACCACAAGCAACCAAGACTATAAAAAAGTCAGAACAGAAAAGCACTTATTTATTTCAGCTCACAATAACCACACAGTTAATAAGAACTGTGGGAAAAGATGTATCACTGTTTAAAAAAATTCAGTAGAGCAATTAATTTTAAGCTTACCCAAATGCATTCGAGATCCTCCTGCAACAGCAAAATCATGCTTCAATCTCACTCATAAAATCATAAAAAAGCACCAGAGAGAAAAATACAGTATTTAATATTCACCCTTCAGCATTGTCATAGTATTTCTCTACACCAAAGAAAGCACTGCAGCCTTATTTTTTTTAAATATACCCCCAACATCCCTGAGAACCATGTTCCAACATCCTTTGTCTTCCAGTTTCCCCCTACAGTTGCTCTGCCCAAGCTGACTTCCACCTTTGTCTGAATACCTGACAGCAATATGCATTTGAGGGTTGGTGGTTTAAGAGGACACCATTACATCAGCTGCTTCACAGAGCAGCATCAGTCAGTCCACCAGTATCAAAGCACAGACACAACACCCATCTGTCACTGTAACCCAGCATCCTTCTGTACCCTTGCTTTAATAGCTTCCTCGGACATTCTGTCAGTTTTCAGGACTGCTTAATGTGCTGTGAGTGGCTTTGAATACAGATACACATCTACAGATATCAGAGACACAAATGTGAAATTAAACTTCAGTTCAAATAAAACCTTGGTTACCCTCAAGATTGCTGTCACACACTGGATTCCTTAAAGATAACTCCCTGACAATGAATGCTGTGCTACAGCTAAGATTTCAGAGTGGCTACATGCCACAGAGTTACAAGGTTTTGAAGACACCTAGCATATGAGTTCTATTGGCATTTATCTTGGCTCTTAATCTGAGATAAAAACTTTAGAAAATAATTTGTTTCTTAGTTTTAGGGTTTCTTTATATCCTGTATACAAACATATATACCTAGTATTTCCATCTCTACATGACAATGCTGCAACAGGAACTGGATTATACAGAACAGAACCTAAGACGATTGACTCCCCTATATACTGGACTATCTTTAACATTTCTTCCAGCTTGTAAATATCCCACAGATTGGCACAGAGATATCTGGACTGCTTAAAGTGTGGTGTTATAAAATGTCAAGGCCTAAAGCTTTCCTGCTGTTGCTGGAGACCATTTCAGAAGCCATACTGCAAAGCTGCATAGGATAAAACAGCACTGAACACTTGTGAAAAGAGTGAGCCTTTCTGGTTACAGAAGAGTTCATAAAAGTGCTCTCCGAGGTGAAAGTGTAGTTAGAATCATCCATTTTCCATAAGGTTGATTTGTTACTGATGAAACAACTACTGTTTGAATCCTGAAAAATCACACCAAAAGCATTTTTCAACAGTACAGGTATTCTAAGGAAATGCTTAGTTTGTAAGTCACCAAATGAGTTTAAATAAGCCAAAAACATAGAATTACTTCCCTTTCTATTAAAAAAAAAATAAATCATGTATTTCCCTGTTCTTCACATCACTCTTTCCATCAGGAAAAGGGGAAAGTGATGTTTCAATAGGGAAATATCAGTAAAGCAGGGTTTCTGGGCTTTGTATTATTGTATTTTATTATTTTAAATTAGGAGAAGGTGACATGAAAATGCTTCAATAACAGAGATTTATATGGGACAAAAAAGCTGGGTGGGAACAGCAGAAAAAGTAAAGAGCATTTCCTTCCACAAAAAAATGACCACAGTTCAACAAATGCAGTAAAAAACATTATTGTTTGTTTTAACACTATTTTTCAGACATATAAACACACAAAAGAGCAGTCTGGAAGGTGTTAAAAACACCCCTTTTCTAGCATTACCAGTTGCTGTTACCATGCCTTCCAGCAAGTTTGTTGTCTCCACAAGAAAAAAACCAGAAGACAGATTTTCCCAGACACCATTAACACCATTTCTCTCTAAGTGCTCACTCTTACTGTACACTTAAGAGATCAAATCAAAACAAAACAAACAACCACAACAACAAAACCAACAAAACAAAACCCATTAAAAATTAAACAGCTTGCTATTGCGTTTTAATGCCACAAAATGCCAAATAATACCATAATATGAAAAACAGGTACTTTATATCTCAAAAGATGTAAGAAACTGGACTCATTTCCCATATTTCCATCATTCTTTGGTTCTGTAAAATGTCAGGAAGAGAGAAAAAAGTATCACAAAAGATTAAAATAAATTAGAATGAGATTATTAAATAATCAATAATTCAGGCTTTTAACTGTCAAAACCAGTAAATAATGTGTCACTACACAACTGCAAAATCCAAGGTGTCAGTGAAATTATAAGGCAAGCCCATACAAAAGATCTGCCAGTCCACATGAATATTTTTGCTGTTAAAATGTGGAAAACAGAGAAAACATAGAAATCAGAGATGCAACAGCGAAAAATTACACCTCCTTAAGAGAATAAAAAAGGGAATGAAAATGATGCTGAAGGACAACTTGAGCGCCTTCATTCAAAACAAGATTTCAAAATGTGACATGCACACCTCTTTTCAAGGCAAAAAGAAGATGGCTTAAGTCAGATCTCCAGATTTTTTTTGATTTATCTGCTCACAAGAAGTGCTCATGCCATTAACAGGATCTGTCCTACACTGAGATACCTATGTGATGGTTAATGGTCGTTTAAACTTTATAACGCTAAATACTCTGTGCCAATGAAAAAAAGGGCAGTATTTCAATTTACAAGGCAAGAATTATTGTGAGGGAGGGAAGCAACAACAGAACATGTTATACATAAACACTGCAGTTTAAATAACAGTGCTGAAGCAGCCCAGCTATAGCAGCACAGCCTCCAAGTCACAGGCACTTTAAGCCTGTATACATCCATCCTGCCACACAAGGAGCACTCCTGTTCCTAATGCTACACCACAGCCACTGTCCAAGAAGCCATCCAATAAGCCCATGA